>NC_137461.1:262746579-263462635 GCF_964235325.1 Thermobia domestica
ACTTTCCAGATTTTGGAAAAATTCCGGATTTCAGAAAAAATAAGGAATTCGCAAAAATTCCGGAATTTTTCCGAATTCCGAAAGTTTTCCGATTTTATTCTCCGGAATCCGGAAAGTAAAAATTCCGGAATTGGCCATCCCTACTTCAGAGGAATGGCATAATCTGTTCCAACACTAAAACTGTATATTTCTGTACATTTCAAATACAAATAATAGTATTAATAATAACAATTGCAGAAAGACCAAAGCACCCTTTTTGTTTTTTAACCATATGATGTATGTGCTAAAATGATTCTATAAAAAAGCTTCAAAAGTTTCATAGTTGTAACTTATGAGCAATGACACAATTTGTAACAAAACCTAAAACTGTATATTGGGAGTTAGGATTTAGATTTCTGGGCTTTCGGCAATAAGGCCATTTAGCCCTTCACGATTTGAGGGATGACGTCCCTCGGTGAGCACAGAATCCGGGGAAAGGGAAGGAAGCGGCCTGGAACCTATAAGTTAGGTACTACCCCGGCATTTGCCTGGTGTGAATGAGGAAAACCCAGGAAAACCTCATTCAGGGTGGCTGGCCTGAAAAAGCGTGTTACACTTTTTCGACCGAGTGACCCCACCGGGAATCAAACCTGGAACTGCTCGCACCGAAGGCGAGAGCGTTAGCGACTACGCTACACGGGGCCACTAAAACTATATATTTCCGTACAGTAAATTAAAAAAAATACGTAAATACCGAAAGTACCCTTTTTAGTTTTATTTAACCAAATCATGTGTGTGCTAAGATGATTCTACAAAAAATCCAAGTTTCATAGTTGTAACTTATTAGTTATGACATAATTGGTAACAAAACCTAAAACTGTATATTTCCGTACATGTTAAATACAAAATAATAATAATAATAATAATAATAATAATAATAATAATAATAATAATAATAATAATAATAATAATAATAATAATAATAATAATTACAAAAATACAAAAAAACAACCTTTTTATTTTTTAACCATTTCATGTACGTGATAAGATGAATGTACAGAAAAGTTTGAAAAATTTCATAGTTGTAACTTTTAAGCAATGGAACAATTTGTAAGAAAAAACCTAAAATTTATTTCTATGCTGATTAATGTTTGACAGTGTAACCTTTTGCTACGTTTCTTAGGGTCTACTGAAAGAGCAAAAATTTAGCTTTCATTTGACCCTGGATGAGTTCAATAACTTGAAAAATAAGAACGTAATGGTAATTTTAGTTCCATGATGCTGAGTGTCGGAAAGTGAAATTGGCGCGAAATTCACATGTTTCAAAAATTTCTCCCCGGCCCATTTTTCATCCAAAAAATCGAAAAAATTAGCATAATTTCATTGGTATTTATGTATGAAAAAAATTGAACAAAATGTGAGACATTGATGCACGGTCATGTTTTAAAATTAGGTGATTTGACATGGAATGACCCGTAAATATCTAAAGGAAATTTAATAAGATTAACTTCATTTTAACTTTTTATATTAGTTTAAAGTTCTTTTTCAGCAAAGAGTCATCTCCACTAATATGTTAAATGTAAGGCTTATGTTGTGAAACAACTATATCATTTGTTCTAAATGCAAGTCCCATGTTGCATATCTATTATCTCCATTCACTTAATAAATGTAAAATGTTGTATAACTACTAATTCCATTCATTTGCTAAATATGAAATGTTGTTGTATAACTACTAATTCCATTCATTTGCTAAATGTGAAATGTTGTATAACTACTAATTCCATTCATTTGCTAAATGTGAAATGTTGTTGTATAATTATTATCTCCATTCATTTGCTAAAAGTCAAATATTGTTGTATAATTACTCTCTCCATTCATTTGCTAAATGTCAAATATTGTTGTATAATCACTCTCTCCATTCATTTGCTAAATGTCAAATATTGTTGTATAATTACTATCTCCGTTCATTTGCTAAATGTGAAATGTTGCATAATTACTATCTCCTAAATAGATGGAGAGATTTCTTTAATGGTTTGCTTATCACGCCGCCAAAAACTAATGTGCGTGGAGAAAGGGAAATACAAATCGGAGAACCGTGTATTCCAGAACCTAACCCAATAGAAGTAGAAATCGCTATAAATAAATTAAAAGAACACTAGCTGGAAGCGAACAATTGTGGAACAATATACATAAACTCATTTTCCTTATCTGGAACAAAGAAGAATTGCTACAAGACTAAAAAGAATCAATCATTATTCCAATTCACTAGAAAGGCGACAAAACTGACTGTAATAATTATCGAGGCATTTCTCTTCTGTCAACATCCTATAATTTTTTTTTTCAAATATTCTATTAGCAAGATTGACCCCATACGCAG
Source organism: Thermobia domestica (assembly GCF_964235325.1). NCBI lineage: Eukaryota > Metazoa > Arthropoda > Insecta > Zygentoma > Lepismatidae > Thermobia > Thermobia domestica. Next base: position 262,748,936 of record NC_137461.1, read on the forward strand.
ATGAAATTATTGAAGATTATCAATGCGAAGTCGATCAACCATCGACCAAATATTTACCATTCGACAAATACTCAAAAAGAAGTGGGAATACAATACCCCAGTACATCAATTATTTATTGACTTTAGAAAGGCTTACGACTCGGTTAGGAGAGAAACATTGTACAACATTCTCACAGAATTTGGAATACCGAAAAAGCTAATTAGATTAATTAAGGTATGTTAAAATGAATCCCAAAGTAAAGTCCGGGATTCCACGAGCTTTCACGTTGAGAATGGCCTGAAACAAGATGCGTTGTCGCCTTTATTATTCAACTTTGTCTTGGAATATGCTATAAGGAAAATCAAACAGCAACCAGGGCTCAGAGTTGAATGATGTTCAGCAGGTTATGTCGTATGCTGATAATGTAAATTTAATAGGGGATGATAGGAGAAAAATAGAAAGAAATGCAGAGGTCCTATTAAACGCTTCCAGGGACATGGGTTTAGATGTAAATGCAAAGAAAACTAAATACATGGAAGTTCGTCGGGATCGTAATACGGCAAATTATGGATACGTTAAAATATAGAATAATACTTTTGATAAAGTGGACAATTTCAAATATCTGGGATCAATATTAACAGACAAAAACCATATTCACGAAGAAATTAAATGTCGACTAAAAGCAGGACATTCGGATTATTATTCAGTTCAAAATCTCTTGTCGTCGTGAATTCTGTCGAGAAATTTAAAGCTTAAAAAATATAAAATGATAATCATGCCTGTTGTTCTGTATGGTTGCGAAACATGGTCACTTACTCTGAGGGAAGAACATAGACTGAAAGTATTTGAAAATACGATCCTGAGACGAATATTTGGATCCAAGAGAAACGGGAATGGAGAATGGCGGAAACTTCATAACGAGTATACGGTTTACCAAACACTGTTAGGGAAATCAAGTCTACGAGGCTCAGGTGGGCAGGTTATGTAGACAGGATGGGAAAAAGTAGGAACGCTTTCAAAGTCTTAACGCTTTGAAAGTAGGAACGCTTTCAAAGTCTGGAATACCAATCGGAAAACGACCATTAGAAAGGCCTAGGTGCAGATGGGAAGACAATATTAAGATGGATCTCTCAGAAATAGGAATACGAAGTAAAAACTGGATCCAGTTAGCTGAGGATAGAAGTCAATGAAGAGCTTTTGTGAACGCGGCATTGAACCTTCGGGTTCCATAGGCCATAGAGTTAGTTAGTTAGTTATGCATCTGCTAAATGTGAAATATTGTTGTATAATTACTATTTCCATTCATCTGCTAAATGTGAAATGTTGTATAACTACTATTTCCATTCATTTACTAAATGTGAATTTTGTTATATAACTACTATCTTCATTCGTGTCCTAAATGTGATATTTCATATTGTGTGATTACTCTCTTCATTCGTTTGCTAAATGAAAAGCTTCATAATATGCAACTATCATCTCCATTCTTCTGCTATATGTAAAATTTCACTTTGTGAAATTACTATTTCCATTCATTTGTGAAATATGAAATTTCATGTTGTGTGACCGCTACCTATACAATGTATTTATCTGTTAAATGTGAAATTTCATGTTATGTAAGTAGTACCTCCATTTGCTCTAAATGTAAAATTTAATGTTATATAACTACTATATCCATTCATATGCTAAATGCAAATTTCATGTTGGTGAATTTCTGGAGGGAGCTTATTGTGCTTCAGATCCTACGTGAAGCTGTAGGTTCACCTCTCATATAGCATTGTTGCTGAAAGAGACGTTAAACTCCACTCAGCTCGACTAAATATTGGTGAACTACTATCTCCATGCATCTGGTAAATGTAAAGGTTTACGTAATGTGACTACAGTGTACTATCTTCAACCACCTGCTGTGGACTTGCGTGACGTAGTCGCTAACACTCTCGCCTTTGGTGCGAGCAGTTCCGAGATTGTTTCCCGATGGGGACAGTCAGTCGAAAAGCTGTAGCAGCTTTATCAGTCCAGCCATTCTGAGTGAGGCTTCTCCTGGATTTTCCTCATTCACATCAGGCAAATGCCGGGATGATACCTAACATACAAGTCCCAGGCTACTTCCTTCCTTCCCCTTCCGCGGACAGTGTGCTCATTAAGGGGCGTCACTCCTCGTACATGGCGGACTTCAGGTCATAGATTCCGACAATGCCCAGAAATATGTATGTATAAATAAATAAATAAATAAACAAAGAAAATTCAGTCATCTGCTAAATGTTATCTATCTATCTCCAACTTTTTGCTGTCTTTTCTATGTCTTGAAGCAAAACTTTTTTAAATCTTTAATTCCGAAAATAATCATCTTCTGTTCCTCTTTACAAGTAAATGATTAGATTTTATATTTATATACAATAATACAAAGTCAGAATTATGCTTATATGGATATCCATGGTTAATTTTTTTAGTATCAAAAGGTTCTTCAATTAATCTACGTATTTTGTATATACGCACCAACATCGTTCTTATTGATTTCATCCGTATAAATATTAAACTTTATTAACCTTCTCCACTATATTACCATTTATTAACAATTTATGGATTTCAAATGCTTAATAAAATTCTGTATATTTACAAAATTGTAAATATTTTTACATCATTACAACGGATAAATATTCCGATTTAAATATGAAAGATTACATCTGGCATATGTACCACACGACTTGCTCTGCAGGACTTCACTCTCTCGATTAAATATATGATTACTTTTGCACATACTTGCTGGTTGATGCATTCAATTTCCTCTTTCAGTTCTCGCGCTGTTTGCGGTTTGTTTGGGTAAACCTTTGAGATTTCAGAAGCCCTAACAGGAAATAGTAAGAAGGTATAAGGTCACATAACCTAGATGGGCATTTGTAGTCATCACTTCAAAAGAGAACTTGAGGTAGGAATTTCCCATGCAGCAAGACAAATGTCTCGTGGATGGTCATCTTGAAACCAACCCAGACAACACGTACGTGTACGACACATGTGCACTATCCATGCATAAGCCGTACATTTACACATGTGCATTTGTGTGGATGATGAACACATACATAACCCGTGCATAAGCCGTACACGTGAATTTGCGTGGATGAAGCACACATACATAACCCGTGTATGTGCACATGTGCATTTACGTGGGTTATACACAAGTACACAACCCGTGCTTAAAGCCGCTATGTACACATGTGCATTTGCATGGATGAAGTACACATTTATATAACCCGTGCTGTAGCCGTTATATACACATGTGCATTTGTGTGGATGCAGCGCACGTACGTAACCCGTGCTTAAGCCGTTATGTACACATGTGCATTTCCGTGGATGCAGCGCACGTACAGAACCCGTACTTAAGCCGTTATGTGCACATGTGCATTTGCATGGATGAAGCACACATTTATATAACCCGTGCTGTAGCCGTTATGTACACATGTGCATTTGAATGGATACAGCGCACGTACCTAACCCGTCCTTAAGCCGTTATGTGCACATATGCATTTGCATGGATGAAGCACATATTTATATAACCCATGCTTAAGACGTTATATACGCATGTGCATTTGCATGGATGCAGCGCACGTACGTAACCCGTGCTTAAGCCGTTATGTGCACATATGCATTTGCATGGATGAAGCACATATTTATATAACCCATGCTTAAGCCGTTATATACGCATGTACATTTGCATGGATGCAGCGCACGTACGTAACCCGTGCTTAAGCCGTTATGTGCACATGTGCATTTGCATGAATGAAGCACACATTTATATAACCAGTGCTTAAGCCGTTATATACGCATGTGCATTTGCATGGATGCAGCGCACGTACGTAACCCGTGCTTAAGCAGTTATGTGCACATGTGCATTTGCATGGATGAAGCACATTTAAATTACCGGTGCTTAAACCGTTGTGTGCACATGGGTATTTGCACGGCTACTGCACGTGTGTATGAGTCGTCCATAATACCGTGCAAGTGTATACTTTTACTTTCATTCTTTTACTCTCATTCACATCAACAGAAAGTAACCTCCATTTTTAGTAGGTGTCGTTTTTCCTCCAGGCGGTGTTATAGAGACTTTTCGACGAATAACAGTTGAATGATTGTAAAAACTCCATAACGTCCACTGAGCTAGGATACAAGATAAACAGGTGGCAGCATTGTACTGATGTAACTACAGTCAGGCAGTTCATAGGTTTACAAAATTATTTTCGTGACCAATTACAGCAGAATATGTTCGTTATTTGTTACTTGGCAAACATGTCAAAGATACTACCTAAAGCTTTACTCGTTGCAAATAATAAACTCCAAACCTAAATTCTCACTGACAATTGTTAGTTACTTGTTATATACTTTGAAGGTGATGTCTTTGCAGTTATAGATGGTGTTACTGCGTGAGACACCAAATATTTAAAGTCCTTTTTTCGTTGCATCACCTCTGTACTACAAGGAAATTACCTGTGCACTACATGTAAATCATCTGGGTACTGCTTCAAATCACCTCTATCGTACATGTAAATCATCTGGGTACTGCATGTAAATCACCTCTGTCCTACATGTAAATCACCTGTGTGTTACGTGTAAATCATCTCGTCCTACATGTAAATCATCTGGGTACTGCGTGTAAATCACCTCTGTCCTACATGTAAATCACCTGTGTGTTACGTGTAAATCATCTCGTCCTACATGTAAATCATCTGGGTACTGCGTGTAAATCACCTATGTGCTACGTGTAAATCACCTCTGTCCTACATGTAAATCACCTGGGTACTGCGTGTAAATCACCTGTGTGTTACGTATAAATCACATTTGTCCTACATGTAAATCACCTGGGTACTGCGTGTAAATCACCTGTGTGTTAACGTGTAAATCATCTCTGTCCTACATGTAGATCACCTGGTTACTGCGTGTAAATCCCCTGTGTGCTACGTGTAAATCACCGCTGTCCAACATGTAAATCACCTGTGAACTACATGTAAATCGAATACGTGCTACTTGTAAATCACCTGCGCGGTAGGTGTAAATCACTTGTGCAGGACGTGTACGTGTGCATTGCACATGTTCTGTGCACGTGAAGATGTTGAATAGAACCTGGCATGTATATGTGCATCACCTGTACAGGCGTGCATTTATACAGATGATGCACATGTTGCATCCGTGCAATTGTACATGTACTATACAGATACTGTACGTGCATTGTGCTGTCTGGGCAACTTGCATTCATATCACTTCTGTTGAAATAAAATAAAATAAAAAAGTAATCATATTGTGTTACCGTTCTTCACTAACTGTCATGCCATTCCCACTTTCGTCTTGAAATGAATTACGGTCCTAGCACTCCACCAGCCCAAAAAGCTACATCACACAGTTACTTGTAAGAACAGTGTTATCAACCAAATCACGAGACAAATTGCATAAAACAAACCTGGCAATCGTAAATCGGAACATTTACCGATTGTAATAATGTAAAAATATTTGTCATTCTTCTCCAAAAAGGCATTCTATTAAGCATATTAATCTGTCTTCTTTTTTGAGAGAGGGAGGTGACACTTTTAGTATAGCATCAATTTTTGTGTTTACTTTTCTACTGAATTGCTAATTGCATTCATACACTCAATTTTGTTTCAGTTTTACAAAAAAAAAAAAAAAAAACTACAAATGAAAAGAATATTTTTCGTAGTTTCTTAGGAATAGTAACTAATAATGATATTCTAAAACACAAAATGCAATTAAAACCTTACTTTTGACACTGACGAGGGAAGATCTATATCTGTTGTGTGTGCTTCTATGGAAAGGCTTCCCTCATGAACATCTAATCTGAAAAACTCATTTTTGACTAAACTTACAAGAGTGACGACTTGCTATAAATAAAAAGAGAAAAATATGTACAATTATTAATTAATTTTTATAGACAATATTACCTTACATCTAATTTGATGAAAATACTGATAGGAATATTGAAGTTTACTGATTTTTATAAGAAGAATCCGATTAAGAAGATACAAACTATTGATTATTGTAGTCAGCAATATAATTGTACAGTCAGTAGCAAAATTTCTGTCACTTTCCCGAAGGAAATCTACTAATAATTTTACGTTAATAAAACTCAATGATGTACTATTTTAGAGTACAATATGCTAACTAAACTAAACTTAATTCATGCCCAAAAGCTCTTAGATCCTAGGATTCGGATTTCGAAATATTTAAGGAGTTATACCTCGGGAACTGTAACTCATAGACAGATGATATTTTGCGAATTTTTCAATTTTGAGCCCTCCATTTTCAGCATGTGTCTTCGTAAAACAAAATATCGCAGAACATTTTAACAGAACTCTTAAACAAAACATGTGAAAAAAATTGCACTCAAGGAAATTATAAAAGGATAGATATATTACAAGAATTGTTTAATGAATATAACAAATTACATAGAACAATTGATATAAAGCCTAGAAGTTAATAAGAAAAAATAACTTTTTAAGTTCATTTTGGCAATGCTTTTGGAGCATTCTCTACTGGTTTCTTCTCTTTCTTTCTCTTTTCAAATATAACAATGATGATTGCCATGAAGAGGACTGGCAATCATAAAGACTAAAGTAAAAAAATAAATAAAAAGAATTTATATCCAGTTTTCCGATATATTGGGGTTATTTTAGATACTGAAGATGTAAAGTATAAGGGAGAATGAAATCACAGAAGAAACATTCATAAGGAAGAAAACAGAGGGCTAATACAAATATTCACCAAAAATTTTTGTTATTAGACAGCAATGAAGAATAATTAGAAACAGAAAATATGAAGATTGATGAAGAAAATTAGTTAAATAGAATAAGAAAGCAGGCAGAGCACAAAACAACAAAATCGTAAATATTTTCTAAAAATAGAAAAATAAATTATTGAAAACACTCTTTAACAAGTAATAATAATAATAATAATAATAATAATAATAATAATAATAATAATAATAATAATAATAATAATAATAATAATAATAACAGGGCTTATAGTTGTCTGATCTCTTCTAGATAGCTGAAAAGTGACCAAAAGCACATGAGAAACTGACCAGAAAGTGATCAAAAAGTGATCGAAATCTCATCAAAAAGTAACTTTAAACCTTGATGCCAAACTTAAGCATAAATTGAATTTTACAATATTTTTTTTAACCAAAATAGGGCAGCTGGATCATAGCTGAAATACACAATGTTTTAACAAGTTAAGATTAAAAATTATTTTGTTTGTCAGCTAATAATAATAATAAAAAATGGATTACTTGTGTTTAGAGATTAATTATTAATTACATACTTTCCACGGTTTTCAACTTTGATCTGGATGGGGTGAAGCCAAATTTCTATATTTTCTAGATTACCACTCACTGGTAATAAAATTTTATCTTGTATAATTGGTTTGATACAAATTTTGGCTTGGTACTACACGATTGATAAACATTGGTATGGCTTCTACCAACATTCTGCATACAATGAAAAGTAAACTGTATAAACAGGTAATATATGTCATTCTCCTTTAACACAATAAGATCAAAGCAAATAATGTGGATTATGTTTATACTCTTATTGTGAACTTTTGAAATAAATTACACATGTTAACTAAAAATGCAGTTGCATACAAAATGCTTACAAAGGCTTTCAAACCCACCTTGAGAGTTTAAGCACCTACCATCCATCCACTGTGCTTTAGAAAGAATAAAGACTGCAGTAAGAATAAAGGTAACTTGGCTCACATGTGGCAAAAAGCAGGGGCGTACCAGAGGGTGGGTCCTGGGGGTCCGGACACCCCCGAAATCTCGACTTTTTTGTAAATGTAGTCTACTTTTAGGGGCAATTTTAGAATTTTTCATATAATTTAGCCTCAAATTGTATTTGGACCTCCCAAAACGCTTTAGACCCCTTCCGAAATAAATTCCTGCGTATGTCCCTGGCAGCAAGTACTGAAGTTTTCAGAAGAGTAATAAGTTTCTGCCTTTTACCCATTTATTTTTATCACAGTTTTCTTAGAAAACTGCGAATGCAAAACATAAATTACACGAAAAAATGACTTTACCTCCTCCAAAAAAGTAACTTTTAGTTAAAAAAAAGTGACTCGCTATGAGGCCTATAATAATAATAATAATAATAATAATAATAATAATAATAATAATAATAATAATAATAATAATAATAATAATAATAATAATAATAATAATAAATATCCTTTTTTGATAGGAAAACAGTAGAAATAAATGCAGAGATCTTATTAAACGCTTGCAGGGACATGGGTTTAGAAGTAAATGCAGAGAAAACTAAATACATGGAAGTGCGTCGGGACCGTAATACGGCAAATTGTGGAGGCGTTAAAATATTAAATAATACTTTTGATAAAGTGGATACTTTCAAATATTTAGGATAAATATTAACAGACGAAAATCATATTCACGAAGAAATTAAATGTCAACTAAAAGCATGGAATTCGTGTTACTATTCGGTTCAAAATCTCTTGTCGTCGCGAATTCTGTCGAGGAATTTGAAGCTTAAAATATATTAAACGATAATCATGCCTGTTGTTCTGTATGGTTGTGAAACATGGTCGCTTACTCTGAGGGAAGAACATAGACTGAAAGTATTTGAGAACAGGATCCTGAGAAGAATATTCGGACCCAAGAGGAACGAGAATGGGGAATGGCGGAAGCTTCATAACGAGGAACTACATAGTTTATACGGTTTACCCAACATTGTTAGGGTCGTCAAGTCTAGGAGGCTTAGGTGGGCAGGTCATGTAGCTAGAATGGAAGAAAGTAGAAACGCTTTCAAAGTCTTGACTGGTAGACCCATAGGAAAACGACCATTAGGAAGACCTAGGCGCAGATGGGAGGACAATATTAAGATGGATCTTGCAGAGATAGGAATACAAAGTAGAAACTGGATGCAATTAGCTAAGGATAGAAGTTAGTGGAAAGCTTTTGTGAACGCGGCACTGAACCTCCGGGTTCCATAGGCCATAGAGTTAGTTAGTTAGTTTTAATAATAATAAAATGTATTTGTAGGGGGTGATACAAGATATGGAGATAGGGAAAAGAGGTGGAGGAAGTTCGCGACATTTACATCAAGTCAATAATATGAGACTGTACAGCAGCGTTTCTCAACCAGAAAATCGAAACAAAATATTAATTCTATAGCAACCAAATTGCAAGACATAGGAAAAATGTATATTTGTACTTCACATTACTATGAGCCTCTACAAAGAAAAAATATACTGTAATTGTAATATATTTTTGTACATACATTACTGTGTACCAATAGCATTTCGGAAACAGAATTTTATTTGCCGGAGCTTCACTTTAATTGAAAGTTCATACTAACAACGAAAGATAGAAGCACTTGTATGGTACGCGTCAAGCGAACATACGTAGAATACTCATTAACACGTGAATGACAGAACAACTCATTGTTCAATAGCCGTATTTTGACTTCGACGCGTTGCAAGCGGTGTGGTTGCAATAAAATGTACCGGTTTGTGATTAAAAAATGCAAAGTTAAATGATGAAAATCAAAGAGATACTTCTACTTTCAACAGCTCATTACTCCATCTGTGAGTAAATGTATAAGTGTTGTACGCCAGCATCAGAAAATGTACTTATCATTTGGTTTTAAGTCAACTGGAGGAGATCGCCCAAGCCCAAGTCTGTGGAGAGCAATTGCCCAATGAAGCAATGGTACCAAGTAAATTAAAACGTCGTTTTCATACTAAGCATGCCAATTTAAAAGATAAACCGTTGGAATATTTTTTTTAAAAAATCTTGTCTCAAGAAGCCCACCAAGTCAAAATTTTCACAAAACAAGTTAGTATGTCTGATAAAGCACAAGAAACAAGCTGTGCTGTGGCTGAAATAGTTGCTAAAAAATGAAAACTCATACAACAGCCGAGTCTGTAATTTTACCTGCATGTTTCAAAATTGTAAAATTAATATTTGGGGAAGACTTCGAAAAATAAGTAAAAATTCCCATGTCAAACAATATTATTATTGCACACGTTCAAGACATGTCTAAAAATATTGAATCTCAAACTATAAAATTACTCCATCAGATTGATATTTTTTCTAAGAATTTTCATGAATCAACTGACGTCACAAATCAAGCACAATTAATAGCATTTGTCAGGTTCATTCACGATGAAAGCACTTTGAACAGTTTTTATTTTATAAAGCGCTCTTCCAAACAACTAAGAGATAAGATATATTTGATTTAGTAAGTGATTATTTTGATACAGCAAGTTTGTCATGGAAATCTTGTTTGAGTATTTATACAGATGACGCTCCCTCTGTGACAGGTTCTGTAAAGGGAATTTTGGCATTAGGAAAGCAAAATAACCCGGAAATAATATTTACACGTTTTCTCCATAGAGAAGCACTTGTTTCAAAATCATTGTTCCTGAACTTGCAGAACTATTAAAAATGGTTAATTATATAAAAGCAAGGCCTATTAAAACAAGATTATTTTCAGATCTATGTTCTGCAATGGATTCTGAATACACTCAGTTGCTTATTCACATAGAAGTGAGGAGGTTGTCTCGTAGTCGCGTATTGTCAAGATTTTGGACACTTAAAGAACAAATTCTCCTATTCTTTCTGTCAAAAGAAAATGAATATGCCGATTTCCTTAGTGATGATTCTTGGTGCAATAAAGTTGCTTTTATTGCTGACATATTCCAAACATTGAATGCGTTGAACAAAAGCATGCAAGGAAAAAACAAAAATATGCTAACCTCAAGTGACAAAATTTGCTCATTTAGGAAGAAACTCTCACTTTGGGAGGACAGAATTAGAAAACAAAACAAATATGACATGTTTGAGCTTACAAAGTGCTGTAAAATTGACACAAACCTCTCAACATTTATCTCAGACTTATCTTTGTTGTATACCAACGTTGAGAAGTATTTTCCTACACTTCAGTGGACTTCATTTGACTGGGTGAGGGACTCCTTTGCGCCTTCTGTCCTACAGTCAGCAGAATTAAATGTCCAGAAAGAAAGTGAATTGGTCGATATGAGGAATGACCGAGGTTTGAAGCTCCAATACTCACAGCAAGACATGACATAATTCTGGATTTCATTCCGGAAACAATATCCAGCTGTTTCTACAAAGGCTGTGAAAGTTCTCATTCCTTTTTCTACATTCTACTTAATTGAAGCAGTATTTTCTGCAGTAAACACAATCAAGTGTAAGAACAGGTCACAACTGTTAACTTCGGAACACGATATAAGGGTGTGTTGATCAACTATTCGTCCACAATTGAAGAAGATTATGAAAGAACATCAAGCTCAAGTTGCACATTAATTTTGCTTCGTGCAAGAATTTGTTTTACTTATTTTTGAAAAACTGTAACCTTCATATACTATTATTATTAAACAGTTGTAACCTTCAATAGATATTGTTGAAAAATTGTTACATTACTAATATTATTGATCAATTCTAACTTTTATATATTATTTAAAAATTGTAACGTATTTTATCCATCATGCTGCTGGAAAATATATATGAGTGTGCCGCGACAATTCTTAGCCTTCATAAATTCTTGTTCGTTTACTTATTTACTAGTTTCCTGCACATATTATTGTTATAGTTTAATATTGATTTCTCCGATTTATATGTGTTACTGTTGAATGTGTTACTTGTACCTTTATAAGAGATTTAAGTAGCATTTCTAATGAAAAATTGTAACGTATATTAACTATATTACTAAATTATAAGTTCATACTGTGTTACTTTTCTGTACATTTTTAATGTTGAAAAAAGTATTTGTTATCATTCTTATGACAACTATTGCTTCTTTATTGTTGCAGACTATTTTGTAACTTGAAATTTTAAAATATCATTCAATCCTTTTGACAAAGCAAGCATCCATACAAATTACCTACATTTGTGTTTTAAAAGTACAAGAGATTTGTTTGTTCGTTCGTTATTTAGTGATCTTCTTTCTTAGTGAAAGGTTGGATACAGTTTTTGAAAAAGAAAGAACAGGCCAACGTATAGCACACCTTACTGGTGACAAGTGGGCTACTACTTTTCTGATACAACGTATCAGCGTGGCGGTTCAGCGAGGAAATGTGGCTTCCATTTTAGGTACATTACCTCCTGGAAAATTATTAGAAGAAGTTTTTCTTTTATAACTAACTGTTCAGAATTTGCTGTTTATCAATCTGTAAAAAAATAAAAAAATAAAATAAAAATAAAAATAAATGTCAAATATGTTTCAATTTACAAATAAAAAAATATTCTATTTAAATTGTAATTTATATGAATGCAGTGTAATTATGTCATTTCGGTTAATAAATTCCAAATTAGTTTTTGAAAACCTGAGTCCTATATTTCATTGCTATTGTTTTAAAATTTTAAATAAGAATGAAAAATAAGTGTAATAATTTGCTACGGGGAAGAAACAGTGATCGAGCTTTCTTCTCTATGAGAAGGAGATCAGTAATCACAGAAATAAAATTACCATGGTATTTTATATTTACAAATGATAATAATAATATCTATGAATGTGCTGCGAGAATTCAAGTTACACTTGTAGTGTGCCGCAAGTTGAAAAAGATTGGGAAACGCTGCTGTAGAGTATGGAAATTTTTACCTCATGTGCAGTGTCTTCACTTTTAATAGCCTATATCAGTAATGGCCATATGGCTACCCGCGAATAAAAATTAAAATGTACGGTTTACTCCTTTTAAAAAAAATCCATGCGTGACAGGAAGTGTGTAGTTTGCCCTCATAATGTGCTTCAGTCGAAACTTAACTTTTAACTGTTTTTTTTTTCTTTCTTTCTTTCTTTAATCTGCTGGTTACTAACTCCATTCCGCAAGGTAAGATCACTGATACTGGGCCATTTAAAAAATGCAGATGTCTAGAGATATGTTTAGATTCGTAGCTCAGGCTTAATTGACCTAGACAGATGAAACAAAAAGCAGGAGATGCAGAACAAAGCAAAGATTTACAGAATAAAATCCGAACCTATATTCAAAATTGTCGTTGTTGTACGCTTATTTTTATTTATCTATTTATTTTTAATCAGCCTGGCCCCTAAGCATGGTTCTTGTTTATCTTAGCCTAAGGTGCATTATAAATTGACCAGCAGTGGCGATTATGAGTGGTCACAGGAAAACAGTCTAAAAATTTTGAAAATTAGATTATAATTCATTTAATTACACTGATAGGTCGACAGACAACTCATAAAAACTACAGTTAAGTGAGTTTAATGCTGCATCAGTATCTTCATTAGACGCCGATACAATTAAGAAAATAGTTACTAAACTAGCCTCACTAGACTATACGCTTTCAACGGTGAACTCTCAACATCATCAGTGGAGATGAAGTAGCTAAAGCTTGAAACACATCATTATGGAATATTACCTCCTACTTTTTTGGATAAAAAATATTCTGTTAATTAAGATGAAAACTTAAATCCCTTGAATTATAAGGCATAAATGAAGAGAAAAGAATCGACTATAAAAAGTTGAAAGTTGGAAACAATGTTGTACTTATAGGTAAAACGATGGTTAACTATAATATTAAATTCTTTCAATTGTAACACTTTCGCGCATATTCTAAGAAAATGATTAAATTAAAAAGTCAAATATCAATTTCTAATGTCCTGGTAGATATAGAACCGAACTTTAATGTTTGCCCCTAATTTTATCAACTTGTAACCGAAAAATTTAAATTGACAATTTCAAAAGACAAATGATGAAATTAATGCGCATCATAATTTCATTGTTTCTTTGTGTGTACTCAAAAGTGTTTGATTTTGTAGTTAACCATCATTTTATTAATAAGTGCATACATCGCTTACACTTCCAAGTTTTAAGCAATCGATTCTTTTTCTTTCATCAGTGCTAAGTGATTCAAGTTTTTATCTATATCAGCAGTATATTTTTTAGTCCAAAGAAGTTGAAGATAATAATATTCTACAATGCGAAGTATTTTCAGCTTAAATTTCTTTATCTCCACTGATAATGATGGAAATTTGCCATTGAAACTATATGTCTGTATAATATTAATAGTGCCTAATTAGATATATCTTCTGACAATTTAGCTATGTGTTCATTCATCTCTTTAAACTGTTCTGATTAATACAGTATCGAAGAAGCCACATAATAGTCATTTTTTATGAGTTATTGTAACGTGTAGACATTACTGAAAAAAAAAGATTGTTATCATCTTACAAAATTCATCTCCGAAAGGACTTAAACGGAGATAAAAGTGTTAAGAAGTTATGTTAAGGAAAAAATATAAGTGGACCACTGAAAAAAGAAATAGAAAATAAAACTAATCATTCGATTATAATCATTCTTTTGTTGCTATCTACGACAAATAAAAATGAGACTTGTATCATAATAAAATAAAATTTTTACTTTATTTATTTATATATGTTATTTTATTTAAATTTTTATCAACGAATTTAAACGTGTGTGTGTGTGTGTGTGTGTGTGTCTGTCTGTCTGTCTGTTATTTGTGATTTTTTTTCAATTTTGAGCTCTTCATTCGATAGAGCATCAAAAACTATCTGAAAAAGTAGTGGAATTTTTCGCGTGACTCTTACCATTCCCGAGATATTGGCCAAAAAATGTCCGATTTCGAGAGATTTAAGGAGCCATGTCTCAGGAACCGTAAGTTATAGAAAGATGATATTCGTGTTGATCGATACCGAAGAGGATGGTGAATATTTTAGTACCAAATAGTAATTGGTGGCCACTGTCCAATTGGCCCCTCGTTTGGCCAGTGGCCACCGGTTACTATTTGGTACCAAAATGTTTACCATCCTCTTAAGTATTGATTAACACCAATATAATTTCTCACATACCGTTCCCAAGATATTGTCAAAAAATAGTTCCGATTTCGGGAGATTTAAGGAGCCATATCTCGAGAACCATAAGCTATAAAAAAATGATATTAGTGTTGATCAACACCTGAGAGGATGGTAAACATTTTGGTACGAAATAGTAACCGGTGGCCGCTGGCTAACTAACCACCGTTCCTCAGATATTGCCCCCCCCCCAAAAAAAAAAAACGAATTTCGGGAGATTTAAGGAGCCATACCTTGGGAATCGTAAGTCATAGAGAGATGATATTTTGCGAGAAAGAGAAGAAGGTGCGGATAAAAAGATTTACTTTTACATGTAGGAACAATCACAGTTATCCTTCCTGCTCTATCTCCTCATTCTTTGTAAGTTTGTTCTGGCAATAGAAAAAACTCACTCGCATCACTCTTGGAGTATTTTCAACTGTTTATTTATTTATTTATATTTATATTTATATTTATATTATTTATATTTATATTTATATTTATATTTATATTTATATTTATATTTATATTTATATTTATATTTATATTTATATTTATATTTAAATTTATATTTATATTTATTTTTTATTTTTTATTTATTTTTATTTTATTCATTATTTGCTCTTTCTACGTGTAAGCTACTGCTCTGAATGGAGATTCACTGTCGGTCGATGTCACGACGAGGGGTTATGGCATCAGATGTATTAGTGAAGGGAGAATGTCCTTTCTCCGGGTTACGCGGAAGGCAAGCAAACATCACTTTTTCATTGATCTGGCTTTATCGCAGGTGGAAGGAGTACAGAGTGACAGCTGAAATATATTTCAAACAGAGAATTTTTGTCTTGTGTTTCTTTAACTTAAAATGACACAGAAAGTGGGAAAGAAAATTAAGTTTATTTGCCATGCATTAAATGAATTTGGTTCGAGCTTAAAAAATAATTGTGAACGTGATAGAAAAAGTAAAGCTACTAAAATGTAATTAAATCCAAATGAAATAGTGATTTTTTTAAAGGAAGGGAAAATAGTTATTTTTTTTGTTGGGTGTAGAAAAGTGCCGTTATATATTAAAGTGAAATTACATCTGTTTTAAGTGCTGAAATGTAGACTTAAATTTAATAATGATGGAATGATCAAAGTAGAAAATCGTTCAATTTGTTTCAAAAAATAGCTAACTTAAGTGCCATAATTAAATGGGAAGTTTATAAGTTCACCAGTTTCAGTGAAATGGTAAGTGTGGGAAAGAGGACGCTAAATTCGAAATTTTCTCGCCGCCTACATTTTGTCTTAAAAGGTAGGTTACTATTAATTCAATACTAAAAGACATATTGTTAATAGAGATAGAGATTATAGCTTATTATTGTTTCTAAATAATTCGATTTGATTGGGAGTTAAAAAATATTGTTTACTGTATTTAAGACTTCATTACTGTATAAGACGGGAAATTTTAATTGGGAATAACTAAACTATAACGAGTGCAATAGATCATAATTGTCATTAAAATTGTTTAATTGGAACTTCTAATTAGTACTCTACTACATTAAACAAAATTGACCAATCAGAAATTAAGGGCAAAGAAATTAGTTAATTTGATTTATAAATAAAATTAATTAGTAAGTTAAAATTAAACTAAACTTAAGAATGAAATTAAGCATATTAAGAAGGTACATAGAAAGAAATGACTAAAGTCATTTATATGGCGCAATGTAGTGGTGAGTAACGGTTAACAAGTCATCATAACTTGAAGCAGATTTAAACTAGAAACGGACGAATCATTGTTCTGTCTGACTCTACTTTCTTACTATGGAATATTGGTAAATGTTTACACTTTAATCGAAATTATGGCAGACAGAAATAGTTGCAGTGCACCTGGAACCACATTTCGTTCATTTGCCTACTTGTTAAATTATATTTTTGTGCTCAGCCTAAATTAAGATAAATTGATAGAAGTAGAGAATTTAATATTAGTTTGCAAATTGCTGAAATTTTGAATAACAGTAATCACTTCCTAGATTAATTCGTGTTGCATGATACGATTTAATTTTCATCCAGAGCACAAGTATCGAAATGCTTTGTTAATAATTTGCAAGAGATCGGAATCAATAACATTGGAAGTAAAGATAAGTAACTTTCAATTTGTTCAGTATCAAGTATAGTAAATTATTCGAATTTTCATCGATATATTTCTATATTTCTGTATTTTTTTTATAAAGATACACAATTATAAATTGTTGCTGGATCAAAAGATCCAATATATTTCAATCAAAAATTTTCTTGTATGTCTTATATCCAGAGAACTACATACAATGTTGACAAACCCGAACTATCACTTAACTCAGCTTATTCCGTAGAAAATACGAAAACTCGATTTAGGGGCCGTTCAAAAATTTTGTGGTTCCTGATCCAAAAACTAATTGTTGGCCAAGATCGCAATCTTTTGATGCATTTTTAGATCATTCCTAAATTTCTTGACCAAGATCACAATCTTTTGATTCATTTTTTTTATCATTCCTAAAATTCTTGTATTTAAAGAGAAGTTGATCATTAAAATATATACAGAATTTAAACCCTGCTTTGTTTAAAATTATCCTTGTATTGTACTGAGTTTAGAATTAAAGTGTGACTGTGTCCGTGGGAGAGAAGTAATATATGCAAACTCTTTTTTATTTTTTTAAAGAAAAGAAAGTGTTTTCAGGTGAATATCTACGTGCTCACAGAAGCCCTGAATCACTTAAAGGTTAAATGATATGATCATTTATAAAATCTATGCCTTTGTGTATGTCGCTCATCCTAACATTTAATGGCAAAATTCCATGACATTTATATTGCCTTATAAGTGCATTTTTCAAGTATTTGTTTAAAAACATGCACGTAAAGTTAAGATGAATGTCAAACAATCATTTAATTGATTTCAATAGTATTTTGAATATGGCTAGCTGTAAAGAGAACCACCTATGTATTGAGCGACAAGTTACAAGTGAAAAAAAAGCTCCATTTACGTTAGCTTATACTTGAAATTTTGATTTTATTCTCCTTCAAATTCTTACTTTTTGGACTTCTATTCCTTTCCCTCTGTACCCTACATATGTTGAATTATTTAATTAAATAAGAAACAACAATAAATATATAACTATGTGAACAACATTTTTTGTGTAATGTTAAAGTACTAGAATAGTTATTATTGCTGCAGTAGTAACATCTTACACGAGATCCAAAATAAATCTATTAATACACATATTTCTACAAATTTTCAGATGAAAACTAAACTTCCACTATTTCTCAAAATTTACATCTATGTTATTTAATTTAATCTTATGAATATCTTTAATAAGTAGTTTGTAGGACACATATTTTGATTAATAAAAATTAGCTGAAACTTCATACCAAGATTTGCCAGTTTCTGCTACATATTATCTTTAATGGTGAAAATATTTTCAAGAAAACTGGAATTAGATTATTGCTATTAAATTCGGTAAAGGCTATAGAGCTGTCCGTCAGTCTGTTTACCCGATGCATGTACACTCGCCTAGAGGCTATACTCAACTATTCGAATCCCAAACACTTTACTCACATACATTTGTGATTACGTCCTAGCTATTGTAATATCTTGTACTGCTTAACTTTCGACTCTCCCCGACAACCTTGTTCACGGTGGATAAAAACAGGAGGAAAAATAATGTAAAACATCAGGAAAAAAAAAAAAAAGAAGGAACGGACTCACCGGGGTATGACAGTGCAAAGAACACCTTGTATAGGCTGTCAGTCAAGGGTCGAATTTTGGATCAGCACACTGTGAAATGGGCTTAAATATTGACCACATACTTTATGCATGACATACCAAGACATATCGCGACTCTTGCTGACAGAATATTCTCCGTAACATAAATAAATGTTATTAGGTATACAAATTGTTGAGTAGTATTTGTATACTGGAATTTGAAGTATTTTGTTTATTATTAATTTCGAATGTTTCATCAATAAACGAAATAATCATTATCTTTAAATTTTGCAAACAAGGAATAAATCTAAGACATACTGATGTTGATGATTCATAGTCTGTAACCCTTTCTTCTTCTTCTTCTTCTTCTTCTGGGTCAACTGAAAACTTTTTGTTGGCAGTTGTCAATACCTTAACATCGTCCTGAAAGATTATCAAATATAAGACAACTTATCTAATGATATCCTAAATTTGTGTTAAACTTTAAACATGATTATGAAGATATCCTTTATGTAGGATATAAAATTAGATGGAATGGCATACTGCAATCTCGGACACACATTAAATGCAAGGTTGTTTCAGCTTTCTCTAAAATATTAGTTTAATACTTTGCTTTTAATTATTTTTGTTAGAGATGAACTATTAAGAATTTATGTCATAAATTTTTAAGTTACTTGGGAAAACTAAATAACTAGTAGAAATTAGATAATATCTCATGTTGCGATTAACTATCATTTTATACTAGTAATAAAAATCGAAATCATTACATTTAAAAAGAAAACATATTCGAAGGTAACTCTTTATAAGGATATGGAAAATAATTTAGAAGAGGATTGTGAAAAATAATATTCTGTAACTGTTAACATTAGTAATATCAAAATTGAAGTACAATATAATTCCGATTATCTAAGCTAATGTGGACCGGATCCAACTGGGACAAGCAAAAACTCGGTTAACACAGATGTATTAATAAACAACTGTACAGTATTTATTATTATTGTTTATTGATTATTTTTCTTTATTATTACTTTATTTTTTTATTGGACATACAACAGTACCTACATACGTACATAACAAATTAGCCATTTTCTCCAGTCACCAATGGTCACTTTACCAATCACTTGTCACCTATTTGATAGTTTCATCACGATCTAATCGTTTAATAGCTGTAAGCTTATCTTCTAACGATAAAATAACACGTTTTCTTTTTCCAACCATTCCTACAAATAGTCACGAAAACTAGAAGAAACACCCACTACCGTTCACACTGCTCTGTTGTTAGGCAAAATACGTCTTTTGTGACTTCGGCGCAAAAATTGATACTCAAGACATGCAACAATTAAAGCTCGCTGGTTTAAATGTGGCAACGTTGGGCGGGGATCGTCATCTTTACGCTAGCTTAATTTTTGCTTTGTTGCTGAAACAAAAGCCTGCAGACATTTATTGTTGTAACCAGACTAGTTTTTTAAAAGATATTTTTTGTTGTTTGGATTTATCTCGGATAACACGGAAAATCGGATAATCTGGACTCTACTGTACATTTATACTTTAATAAAATTGGCAGTATTTTATTGTTTTTAAGCCTTGGAATTTTGAGTAATATATTTTTCTTGATTAATTAATAGTTGGGTTTATCTTAAATGGACTATTACTACATAAAAAAAATCAATATTCAATTTATTTAGAATTATTGCAATATTATATATGATAGCGAATAATTCTTCATATAGAGAGGTTTAATGATGTATTTTCTTTTCTTTTCAGAGATGTCTTGAACGAAAGTCAATCGGATAGAAATCATTCTGCCGGTTGCTTCAGGTAGATACCTCTATGTTGCAGAGACATTCAATGCAAAGTATGGTTCCTAAAGCATCACAATACATTAAACTCTGACGAAACTTGAAAAGTATTTGAAAACATGAAGTTATTCAGAAAAATAAGTGGCATCAAATTGAGATGCATTTCGTGCAGCACCTTAGCGGAAATTACGGTAAAGTCAGCTGAAAATTGAGTGAGTAAAATGAAGGTTGCTTGGATACTGAGAATGGAAAGAATATTCCATTCTCCAACCAAGTTGTATTTATTGTCAATAATAATACTAAAAGAACTGGGAGTGATTCCAATCCCTTTTGAGTAAGAGACGAAAATTGCAAGGAAGGGATAATGGAAAGGCACAGTATGATATTTGGAACGAACGTTTAATTGATCCGGTATTTACTCATGAAATTCCATATGGTACTGAAACTGAATATGTCTCCAATTCTGACTGGCAGTAGTGGATAGCGACTAGCCTGCAGAGTTCTATTATACTTATTCGTAAACCCTTCATTAGTTCCATTGGAAGTTGCTTTATTCCTGATAAATTCCTACTTTGAAATTACAGAATCTAAATTGCCTTATTTATCTGATTTTTATCGTCAATCAATTTCTTGTCTAATATTCTGAAAATAGAAAAGTGGTTAAGGTTTATCAACAAATAGAATAGAATAAAACCCAAATTACCTCGTCTTCTGCTTCATGTTCTTCAACATCTTCTTCTTTTTGGAAAGCTTCTTTAACAGATCTCAACGTCTCAGAGTCGGCCTAAAAGTAAACATTATTATGACATTTAATTAATATTTAAGGGTAGGCCTAAAGGAGTTTCCTTGTCATGTTCATTCTACGTTAACTGTTTAAAGATAAGATTTTTAGGATTTGGATTTCTCGGCTTTCGCCATCTATAGCAATGTTAGCTCGTTACGTTTGAGGGATGACATCCGTCGACAAGCACACTATCCGGGAAAAGGGAAGGAAGAAAGGATTGGAGAAGGAAGGAAGCGGCCTGGAACCTGTTTGTTAGGTACCATCCCGGCATTTGGCTGGTGTGAATGAGGAAAACCTCATTTAGCATGGCTGGCCTAAAAAATCTTTTTACATTTTTTCGACCGAGTGCCCCCACCGGGAATCAAACCCCGGACCGCTCGCACCGAAGGCTTGAGCGTTAGCGACTTCGCTACGCGGGGTCACCTATTCAAATGTAAAACCCTTTTAACTATCCCTTGTGCAAGATATGAAAATATCAAATTTTCGAGTATCGAATTTTAATTGGGCTGAAAACTTGCGTATTTGCATGTTAATCAATGGAAAAATAACGAAAAAAATTCACACTTTGGATCTTCAGTTCGCGCAAACAACCTAAAGTTTGAAAAAATGAAAAAAAAAAACACGAAAATTTACCGTTATGGTAGAAATATATGGATTCCTTTTTTTCATTTCAATAGCGTCGAATTACTTCATTTTAGTTGTGTAAGATCATGTTTGTTAACAGTTCGTTAATGTAAGTGATTTTATACATTTTCGTTATTCAGTGTTGTAAGCTGAGGGCGCTGCATGATCACAAAACCCAAATTTCGGTGACCTCTACAGCAGTAATAACGTAAGAAAGATGGAGGGGAAGTACTTTAGTGTCTAATATTATGATCATGAAACGATGGATTTCGACTGAATAGGAATAAAGTTACAAGGGAATTTTTCAAAACAAAACATACATTTGATTTCTTTAGAACTATCACTTGACCCTTATTCCCACCATGTTTTAATCCACTCACCAGCTTACAATCAGTGCCGTAACAATGGGTGGTGCCCCCCAAGCCTAAGGGGCCCTGTCAAGCCAGTTAAAATTACCCAGTAGGGTACTGAATACTTTTATGTTATTATTTATTTTAAATCATTTCTTATGTGCAAGAGAAAATCATTGCAAGAAAAAACACAGACAGAGACCTCGCTCTACCCGTATGAAGAGTTTTCAAAATGTTTGAACGCTTTTGAGGACACTTTAATCGTGTTTAATCAAAGACAAAGTAAGTGTGAGATCAGAATAGGTACGCTGAAAAGTAAAGTAGAATCCTTAGAAAGTCCTGTAGGTCGTGTTCACAGTGAATTAGTGGGAAGAACGGATAAATGTGAAAATTGGACGTCAAAACTTCAAGAGGTAGTTGGATCTAGTATTACTGCATGTGAAACTACTGTAATATCACAGAAATCAGTGGAAGAAACACAGGTTGATATTAATAACAAAGTTGAAGCTATAGTTAACGATGTAGAACAAATAAAACAATCCCTTGCAGACAGTCAGGTAAAATAACTTCCCACATTCTAATTACGTTTTTCCGAATGTTCAGGTCAAAAAAGAGTAGATAGACGATCACCCTAACCAAGATATGCGTAGAAATATTTCAGTGTATTCTGTTTCTAGTAGTAGTACTCTTGAATCTAGTAGTTCTAAAGATGAAGGTAAATCACGTTCTTTCCAAAACCGTCGAAAAAGAAAAAAATTAGACAGGAAAGTTTCTCTGAATCTTAAAGATTTAGAAGGATTTGAAAAATTTTCAGGTCATGAGAATGAACTTACCGCAACTGCATTCTTGAAAAAGTTCAAAGATCAGGCTTCAATCATGAATATTCCAAGTAGCCACTATTTAGATATTATAAAGTTTTTACTCACTGGATCCGCGTACAATTGGTATATTAACAATTGTTCTTCTTTCGATACGTTCAAAAAGGTCGAGAAGAAATTTAAGGCTGAATTCGAAAACGAACAGGTGCAAGTAAGTAAGTTAATGGTACTTCAAAATAAACCGTATGACCCCAAAACAGATGGAAGCGTGTACAATTTTGTCTCTTGTAGATGTAATAGAATACAGGAAATTAATCCTGATATTAGAAATGAAAATAAAATGAAATCATTGAGTTTTACGTCCCACGGTTTGCCGGTTAGGCTAAAGGAGACACTGATTATGAGAAATGAATGAAATGGTGGAATGAAGAAAGTGAGAGGAAACGGAAGAACCCCGAGAAAACCCACGCACACGGTGTTTGTCCACAACAAAGTTCCCTTGGCGGGGGCTGGGATCGAACCCGGGACCCCAAGAACCACAGGGGAACGCTCTACCACCGAGCCACCGCGGCCCCATCCTGATATTAGAGAACCACTTGCTATCAGTGTGGTATTGAATTTAATTCCACCTTATTTCAGACGTCAACTTACTACTCTTACCACCTTGACTTTGCCTACCGTGTTACAAGTCATTCAGAAACTGGAAGCCATTCCTAGATCTGATTCTAGAGGGGGATCTAATCATAAGTTCGTAAAGATTAACCATGTGTCATCTACTAATAGTAATTTCAACGAGAACCAAATGAAGCGTAAGAATAACGGAAACGGTAATAAATCTTGACACGAAAATACTCAGCAAAATAAAAATAACAAACGTAGGCGTGGATTTAAGAAAAACAAACGTAATAATAATAATAATAATAATAATAATAATAATAATAATAATAATAATAATAATAATAATAATAATAATAATAATAATAATAATAGTGATGAAATGCATTCTGATGCGCATTCTTGTAATTGTAGTCAGGAAGTCCCACCTAGAACAAATTCCTCAGTAGGAATCAAATTTATCTACCATCAAATAGAAATAATCAATCTGTAAATACGAACGGTAATGTTGGAATGTATTCTTCTAACGGTCAAATGTCTGGAAATTCACCTGGTTTTCCAAATTTTGTGAATCAAGGAAATTTTAGGTCTCCAAGACCTCCATTTGTAATTTCTAATCCTTTTAACTCAAATGGACAAGTTCGTTTTCCGCACTCAAACTAAATTCTCCCTGTGTGGAGGGTGCTCATCACAGGGAAGTTAGTAAAAATTCTGGTAATAACGTAAATGCACTCACTAATGATTGTCATACTGTGTATGTTACTATTGAAAGGAAACTTTTAAATGTTGTACAATGGGACAGTGAAAGTTCATCTGAGGATGAAGGGGAAAATAATAGAAATTGTAAACAAATTGTTTCATCTCAGGCTACTGCAGAAATAAAGGTAAAAATATTCAATGAAGAATTTTACGCTTTATGCGACTCTGGAGCGTCTGCTAGCCTGCTTAGCTTTAAATTGTGGAAAACTATTTCTGCCATTGTTTCTAACGCTTAGTTAGAAACCTGAAATCAGTAAAAGGTGAATTTATTCTCTGTTTAGAAATAGGACCTCTGATGTATGACGTAAGGTTTCTGGTTGTAAATGTTTTAAATTATTCTTGTCTGTTAGGCCGAGATTTTCTTACATTAGCAAATGCGAAGATAGATTTTGCTGAGAAAATCGTTTTGTTAGGCCACGGCCAGAATGTCGTTAGGGTACCTATGAAAAGGGAAATTGACAGAGTCAATTATAATTCGTCTTCCTCTGGGAATAATAAGCAGCTTAAAATTTTGACAAGGCAAAAGGAAGAAAGTCAGGAGTTTGAGTTAGTAAACAATGTAAAAGTCACTAATTTTGATGATTCAGAAATTTCATGTGAAAGTGAGTTTGAAGATGTTAACAACCCTTTAGAAAGTAAATGTCCCGTAATAAAGAATATGCTTAAGCAAAAACAACAATGTATAACTACATGGTTGAACGAAATTAATGAAAGAGATAAAATATATGAGCATTTATGTGAAAGATATCAAAGTCCAGTTGTAAATAATGAATCTTTGAAAGAGTTAAATTTCGATTTAGCATAGGAATCAAAATTTTTCTATGAGTTGTATAGAAAACAGATTAATGATATTGAAAATGAAATAAAAGAATCTCATAGTATGTACAAAATTAACTTTTTAAATCAAACTAATCCAGAATTTGTAGTGGAAAACGATAGTCCAGAAACTGAACATTTCCCTTCTGTATGAGATAGTAAAGAAAAGGTAAATGAAATTGTAAATCTTGATGACCAACAAAAACAACAGCTTTATAATTTGTCAATTAAACATAGATGTGTGTTCAGTGATGTGTCAGGTAAATGTAATCTTTTCGAATACACTATTAAAGTTGACATTGACAAACCCATTGTTAAGAGACAATATCCCTTCCCATTTAAATTTAAAGATAACATAGAAAAACAAAAGAATGGCTTGAAAACGGAGTTGTAGAAGAATGTGTGTCTATTCATGCTTATCCGTTGTTGTATGTATCAAAAAAGAATACATCAAAACTACGTACCGTAGTCAATTTGACCTCTTTGAATAAGCATGTACAACTTAAACAGTTAAAAATAAACAAAATTGATGACCTATTGTTAAAATTTCAGTGTTCAATTCGTTAGCTGTCTTGATTTTGTCGGGTCCTACTTACAAATTAGTCTTTTTGGTAAGTGTAGACCTTACACTGCTTTTTACTGGAAGGGCAAAATGTATCAATTTACACGTGTTCCTTTCGGATACTTAAATGGGTCTGTAGCTTTTATGAATTGTGTACAAATAGTGTTAGGTTCCGGATTGTATGATCAACTGGTCTGTTATCGTGTTATGTCGATGACGTCTCAGTACCTACAATGTCTTTCGAAGAGCAAATCTGTTTGTTAGATGAAATATTTACTAAAGTACATGAGGCAGGAATGACATTGAATCTTAAAAATGTCCATTTTGTAACACAAAATTTAATTTTTTGGGTTTTAATGTAAATTCTCAAGGTATAAAAGATCCATCGTGTGTACAATGTATAAAGGTTCTTCCACGACTTAGAAATCTGAAAGAATTACAATGAGTACTTGGTTTATTTCAATGGCGTTCGAAATTTGTTAGTAATTTTGCACATAAAGCTGAACCTTTGTTTGCTCTTTTGAGAAAGAAAAAATGGATATGGGATGATGAGTGTGAAATTAGCTTTCAACAATTGAAACATGATTTAGCTCAAGAACTATTGTTAGCTCATCCTCATTTAGACCATGATTTTTGTATCATCACAGATTGTAGTTCAGTGGCTTTAGGAAATATTTTGTTTCAAGAGATTAATGGCGAACGCCATATTCTTGGGTTTCATAGTATAACTTTAAACAAGCTTAAAAGAATTGCACGACGACCGAGAAAGAGGCTTTATCAATTGTAGTCGCTTTAAGAAAATGGGGTCAATTGTTGTATGGTAGATATATAAAAATTTACACTTATCACCATTCTTTACTATACCTCCATAACATAAGAAATTGGGATTCACGTTTAGCAAGGAGCATTGAAATTCAAGGATTCGAGGTAGAAATAATTTATATTAAGGCTAAAGATAATCAGGCGAGTGATGCTCTCTCAGGGGTAATAGTACAAACAAAAGTTGAACAATATGAAATCAACAAATTTGAGGTTATGCCATCGTGTTTCGGAAACCTTACTGTTTAAGAATTGAGAACCAAACAGCAAGAATGTTCAAAGTATGAAAAAAATAATTCAGTTTTTGCGTAATCCCAATGACCCGTATGTAAAAGTGAAAAATAGAAACATTGAATTTTTTTATAAGTTAAATAATGGTGTTTTGTTGGATAGAAATTATCATTTTCTTGACTCTTGGAAAATTTGTATACCTCCTTCCATGGTCCCCAAAATTGTTAAGTATTTTCATGAACAAGGCCATTTTGGTGCTAAAAACAATTGTCTCTATTAAAGGAGTGTGTTACTGGAAGTCATTAAGAAGAGATGTTATTGATTTCGTAAGTGACTATATGGATTGTAAGTTAACAAAAGCTGAAACATCACCTCCTGCCATACCTTTGCAGACTGTAGCAGTAAAGAACATATGATATGCTTTCTATTGATATTTTAGGGCCATATCCCGCTTCTCAGAACGGAAATAAGTTTGCTTTGTCAGTATTAGATGTTTTCAATAGATATTATGTAATGTCCCCAATGTTTCCTATGAGAAATGCAACTGCGAGATGTGTTTTAAAATGCTTAGAATAATATTATTTTCCACTTTTGGGTGTTCCATTGTCTGTTTTAGTAGATAATGGTAGTTGTTTCGTCTCTAGTATATTCAAGGAAAAATGAAAGAATATGGAATTAAAATCCATTATGTTAGTCCGTATCATCCCAAAAGTTCTGTAGTGGAGAGAATCAATAGAGAAACCAATCCGTTTGTTTAAATTGTTGTACAATGATAACCATTATAATGTGAGAGAAGTATATTCCCCAAATTGTTATTTTACTAAACTATTCCGTGTGTAGTAGTTTAGGAGTAAGTCCTGCAAGTCTTCATCTCAATGTGAAACCGCAATATTCTGTATTTCGGCATTTCGGAATTGTTATAAGCGATGAATATGATGAAAATGAATTGGAAAAATAGACTTATAATGGCTGATTTTCGTAGAAAAGAGAAAATTAGAAAAAGAAACGAAAAATACAATAAAACACAAGGTAAACATGTTATAAAAGAAAATAATTTGTTTTTTGGTCCAAAGTCATCTTAGTTCAGCTGTAGATAAGAAAATTAGCAAGTTTTTTCATTTGTATTCTTTTAATATTAACCTTTCATTCTGTCTTTCACCCTCATCTCGGGGTTGGGAAACAGATAACTATAATTTTAATGTAGGTGGTATCTTCTAAATTTAGGAAGGCATACACTTTAACAGTGTATTGGTCTGATAAACCATCCACTGCTCGGTCCATTCCTGGTTAATTCTAACCGGAATGTAATAAGTGTAGAGTATCATGATTAATTAGTGTTGTAGATGTAAGTAAAATTTTTGATGCATTTAATATTTTGAAAATGTTTACATGTCTTTTTATTGCAATTTGATTTGTATGTGATATTTTTATCTAGTATTAGTACCATACTATTGATTTTTCATGTCGACTATATTTAATCGCGAATATTTTGAAATATGCTATTGTTTTATTGATAGGAATTTAATTTAGTTACGAAATAGTGAAATATATACTGTACATGCAGTTATATAAATTTTATTGTTTTAAATAGAGTATTGAAATAATTTCGTGTGTGTTTCAATGAATATAATGGAAAGTAATTATCCATTGAATTATGAATATTTAAAAAAAAAGTTTACAACTGAGTTAACTGTTGTATTGTATAATGTATTAGTATGTATAAGTAATTGTGTTATGTAGTAGTGTTAAGTATTTTATAACGCATTAGCAATTATTTGAAATGTTTGAGTTAGTGCATACTAAATAACACTACATAATATTAAGTAGTAGTAAATACTATTGGATAATACTAAATAGTATATTAAATTTATGATATAATGCTGTGTAAGAAATAATGTAAATGGAAGTTATTAGTGAATATTAATGTGTTTAGCATAATAATCTTGAAAAAAGAAAAACAAAAGACATTAAAGGACTGAATGGTCCTCATAAGTTTCGAAAACCGTTTAAGAATGGCTCTTGCTTTTTAATCGCACTTTCGAGTGAACTTTAAGATCTTTGTACGTCACCCAACTTAGAAGACTATGGATTAACCCTTTAAAGACCAATGGATAAATGACGTTGAAGAATTTCCTTAAATATCCCATATAGTAATGTAGTGAAGTGAACAGTGTTGCAGGGTTCTGTTTATTTTTCAGTTCCTTCAAAACAAACGTCTTGACGAACGCCTATGTAACACTAAAGAATAACTCATTTATCATTAGTTAAGAAAAAATTTAACTTTTTAAATGAATCTTATATAAAGGCAGTTCTGAGAATTTCCCTTCGCAAACAGACAAAAGTGTATATGTATGTGTGCGTCTTTGCGACGCAGAAAATCCCTTCACTTCTCCAAATATGGTTATAAAATGTAACCTAAAGAGGTAATCTACTCCCTCTGCATTCTTAACCACAGTGCTTCATGGCTATTTTAACTATTACGTTATCCATTGCGTTGCGTTGGTGGCTGGGAGCACCTGTGTGAAAAGGGACTGGCAACAGTGCATTCATACTGGCAGGAACACGAAGAACAGAACAAGCGGTTTTGACAGTGGCTCGCAGCATCACCATATTTAAGTCTTCAATATGAAAAATACAAAGTAATAGTGACAAGTGGATCTATAATGATAAAAAAGAAAACTATATCATAGACAAGAGCAGGTACAATCGAAAAAAGTGTGCCTTGATATGAAGAAGATGGACAGGAACCAATACATTTAGATAAGTTACGGTTGAAAGGATTTTTCCCGGGGACAAACAGTTCGCGAGGCGCGCAAAATTAGGGCCTTTAATAAACTTTAAATCATACAGTTAATATAAAAGATACTTGTATAAAACGTGTAAAAACATTTCAATTGATATTTAGATAAATTCGTAATTATGCATGATATCTTTGTGTTTTTGTGAATTTCTTCAGGCATGCAAAATAATTTTTTAATTGTGCATGTGATCAAAAAGCTGTGCAAAAGTCTAATTTAATGTGTATTGTTGATACAGTTTAATATTATGTCCTTCAACAGGGTTACACGAGCACGTTCTGGTCTACGAACTTTGGAAATGAAATGAAATCTTTAAGTTTTACGTCCCACTATTATACCGGTTAGGCTAAAGGAGACAGTGATAATGAGAGATGAATGAAATGGTAGAATGAAGCAAGTGGGAGGAAACGGGAGAATCCCGAGAAAACCCACGAGCACGGTGTTTGTCCACCACAAAGTCCACACGGCACGATCTGGGATCGAACCAGGGACCCCAAGCACCGGAGGTGAACGCTCTACCACTGAGCCACCGCGCCCCCTCTACGAACTTTGGGTTAAACAGGTCTGAAGTGATGGTTGTAACAGGTAAACTTTGTGGGTGCCTCTGAGTGAATCTGTGCACGGGTCCGGTATAAATAAATTACGGTACTATTGGTGGACTCGGGCGGGGTGTAGCTGTGGGACTCGCGAGGCAAACCATAGTGCAAGACATATTAGTGTCCTTTTGTAGGCTAACGGAGCAGTACTCTTCCTAACCACTTAAGCCAAAATAAGAATCGGTACGGAAGCACTAGACAATCATTCACCCACCAGCGTGTATTTTAATGTTGAAAGTAGCGGAATGCGTCAAACAAGGCAACGCTAAAGAATGACGTTATCTCATTGGGACGAAACCAATGACCGCTATAAAGTCAATCGGATAGAGATCATTCTGCTGGCTGTTTCAGGTAGATGCCTCTATCTTGCAGACACATTTAGTGCAAAGTATGGTTCCAAAACCATCATAATACATTAATCTCTGACGAAACTTGAAAAGTATTAGGGAATGAAGTCATTCACAAAAATAAGTGGCATCAAATCAAGTGCATTTAGTGCAATACTTTAGCGAAGGCGACTACGGTAATTAACCTAAATTTTGTGAGTGAATAAACCGACGGTTGTTTGGATACTGAGAATGGAAAGAATATTCCATTCTCCAACCAAGTTGTATTTATTGTCAATAATAATACTTAAAGAACTGGGAATGATTCCAACCCTTTTGAGTAAGGGACGAAAATTTCAAAGTGGTAATAGAAACGCACATTATGATATCTGGAACAAACGTTTGATTGATCCAGTATTCATTCATGAAATTCCATATGGTACTGAAACTGAATATGTCTCCTATCCTGACTGACAGTAGTGGATAGCGACTAGCCTGCAGAGTTCGATTATATGTATTCGTAATCCCTTCATTAGTTCCATTGGAAGTTGCTTTTTCCTGATAAATTCCTACTTTGAAATTGCAGAATCTAAATTGCCTTAATTTATCTGATTTTCATCGTCAATCAATTTCTTGTCTAATATTCTGAAAATAGAAAAGTGGTTAAGGTTTATCCACAAATAGAATAGAATAAAACCCAAATTACCTCGTCTTCTGCTTCATGTTCTTCAACATCTTCTTCTTTTTGGAAAGCTTCTTTAACAGATCTCAACGTCTCAGAGTCGGCCTAAAAGTAAGCATTATTATGACATTTAATTAATATTTAAGGGTAGGGCTAAAATAGTTTCCTTGTCATGTTCATTCTACGTTAACTGTTTAAAGATAAGATTTTTAGGATTTGGATTTCTGGGCTTTCGTCATCTATAGCCATGTTAGCTCTTCACCTTTGAGAGATGACATCCGTCGGCAAGCACACTATCCGGGGAAAGGGAAGGAAGAAAGAATTGGAGAAGGAAGGAAGCAGCCTGAGACCTATTTGTTAGGTACAACCCCGGCATTTGGCTGGTGTGAATGAGGAAAACCTCATTTAGTATTGCTGGCCTAAAAAAGCTTTTTACACTTTTCCGACCGAGTGCCCCCACCGGGAATTGAACCCTGGACCGCTCGCACCGAAGGTTGGAGCGTTAGCGACTGCGCTACGCGGGGTCACCTATTCAAATGAAAAATCCTTTTAACTATCCCTTGAGCAAGATATGAAAAAATAAAATTTTCGAGTATCGAATTTTAATTGGGCTGAAAACTTGCGTATTTGCATGTTAATCAATGGAAAAATAACGAAATAATTCATACTTTGGATCTTTAGTTCGCGAAAACGGCCTGCCAGTTTGAAAAAGATGATGAAAATCAACAAAATTTACCTTTATGCGAAATACGTCAGATTTTCTAGTATCGAATTCTAATAGGGCTCTAAAGTTGAGTATTTGCATTCTAATCAATGGGAGAAGTAAGTAAAATAATTACACTTTGGTTCTTCAGTTCGCGCAAACAACCTAAAGTTTGAAAAAATGAAAAAAAAAAAAAAAAAAACACGAAAATTTACCGTTATGGAAGAAATATATGGGTTACTTTTTTTCATTTCAATAGCGTCCAATTACTTCGTTTTAGTTGTGTAAGGTCATGGTTGTTAACAGTTCGTTAATGTGAGTGATTTTATACATTTTCGTTATTCAGTGTTGTAACCTAAGGGCGTTACAGGATCACAAAACCCAAATTTAGGTGACCTTTACAGCAGTAATAACGTAAGAAAGACGGAGGGGAAGTACTTTAGTGTCTAATATTATGATCATGAAACGATGGACTTCGACTGAATAGGAATAAAGTTACAAGGGATTGGAAGTTTGACATTTTTCAAAATACTTCATTTCGATACATAAAAATTGATACTCAGTCCTAATGTCACTCTAAACAAAACATACATTTGATTTCTTTAGAACTATCACTTGACCCTTATTCCCACTACGTCTTAATCCACTTACCAGCTTACAATCAGTGCCGTAACAATGGGTGCTGCCCCAAAAGCCTAGGGGGCCCCGTCAAGCCCGTTAATTACCAAGTAGGGTACTGAATACTTATATTTTATTATTCATTTTTAATCATTTCTTATGTACAAGAGAAAATCATTGTCAATTTTAAAATTGCCAGCAGTTTTAGTAATATTTTGTTTTATGGTTTGGGGGTGGCCCCAAGACTATAGATATACCACATTGACTTGACACCTAGTCTTCCGTTCGAAGCACTGCTATCGTCTGAAGGAATTCCACTCCCTTTCGCTAAGGCTCTCTCGATTAGCGACAGCTGAACCCTTATTGGCTCAACGCGTGGGTGTGTCGAGGGTATG
Organism: Thermobia domestica; assembly: GCF_964235325.1. Classification (NCBI taxonomy): domain Eukaryota; kingdom Metazoa; phylum Arthropoda; class Insecta; order Zygentoma; family Lepismatidae; genus Thermobia; species Thermobia domestica. The sequence continues at coordinate 262,781,769 of NC_137461.1, forward strand.
AGCTTTAGTTCGCATTTTTGCCACGGATCAAGACATTTTGGCGGCACTATAGAGGCATCGCTGTACCCGTTTGTTATTCAGTACTTGTATACTTACTGAATACTTAGATTGTTATTCACTTCTTAAGCGTGGAAAAATATCAGTTAAAATTGCTAGCAATTTTAGTAACATTTTATTGGTTTTCTTTTTAGTTCCTTCCAAGCCTATAGGGGCATTTCTTATGTGTAAGAAATAATAATTGTGGTGAAATTCTAGATTTCTAGTAACTTTCGTGACATTTTTTCATTTTGGGGGTCCCCAAGCCCAGGGCTCCGCTAAACCAGTTTATTACTCCGTACTGAATACTTATATTCTGTTATTTATTTCTTATGAAGAATAAGTAATCATTTTGAAATTGTAGATCATGAGTAATTTTGACAACATTTTTGCTGTTTTTAGTTCTTCAACATCTGGAAACATATCATAACTTTGAGAGGAAATGAAGGTAAAGAAAAACGTAAAGATAAGTTTGCAGAAGGAAATTTTCTACGAATAGTCAAGTTAGTCGCAGAGTTTGACCCTGTATTGAGCACGCTGCCACAAAAACAGGAAAGTAGAGTTAAATATCTGAGTCTCGCAATTCAGAACGAACTCATTGACACTCTGTCTAGCAATTTGAGAAACATTATTCTTGAAGATGTTCGAAAATCTGTATTTTTTAATAATAGGGGATTCAACATTGGACATAAAAAAAAAAAAAAAACTGATCAGGTTAGTGCAGAGGGCAGGGAACTCACGAGCGAAGTTTATAGTGGTGTACAAGCAAGAATTAGTAATACTACTCTAAACACCGCTCTGTATGTTCAATGCTGTGCACATAATCTGAACCTTGTTATTGCCGACGCTGCAAAAGTCTCCACATACGTTTCCATTTTCTTTTGTTTGTTCTTCAAGGCATTTTCCTTTCTTTTCCTTTTCTTTTTAGTTCTGGTGCTCCTAGATGGTCACTTTGATCTCTCTGTGATGAAATGGCTTCAAAATTGAGGAGTTCTATGTAATAGGGTCCCATACCGGCATAGGCTGTTTTTAGGGAGATTGCATTTTCGAATTATTTGGTATTTATTCTATAAACCTGCAAAATTTCATTCCGATATCGCAAGTCTTGATGTTTCTACAGTGAAGGAATAAAGATTGTCGTGAGACGAAAGCGAGTATCTGCTGCAGTTATGTTGGTGGAGTACTTGTTTGAACAGCGTTGAACACGTCGCAGTGTACTTGCACGAGTTCGAATATAGTTCAAAGAAACAGAAGAGAGAGTCAAAAAAGCGATCGTAATGCCAAGGAGAAGAAAAAGAACTCCGGTTAGAGCTATATAACAAGTAGTGGCAAAGATATTCCTGAAAAGCAATTTGAATTAGTGGACAGGTGTTGTAAAGGTAAATGCTGCAAGAACTTAAATGATAAGGAGCAAGAAGAGCTCTTTGCTCAATTTTCCGGAATGATTCAAAGGAACGACAAGATGCCCTGTTGCTAGGCCAACTACAGAGTGGACGTACTCAGCCAAAGAACGAGATGTACGGAGATTGTTCCGTTTTCTGGCCCCTGATGCTGTTGCTTGGTACGAGGAACTGTTCCGTCAAGCCCAAACCATAAACTAAAAACCAGATAACGGGGATGCAGACGATCTTCACGAGTATGTTTTACCAACCCTACATAATGCATAGACTGTTTCGAGTGTCCAAGCCTGTTACATGTCCAGTTTCTAGATAATGCGTGGACTACTTTAATGTATTATTGTTACACATATATTGTTCTGTTTACTTTATACTGTGTTCCTTACTTTGCATTTATGTTTCTTAATTCATTTTCAGAAAGTGTATCACACGACTGCTGCGATACATATACGTGAGAATCCTGCAAAGTCGTCCTCTCTAGAAAGGGCCTATCTAAGCTTTTTAAAAAGCATTCATGTTTGTGTTGTAGTGAAACAAACTGTTAGTTTCTTTGAATTTTGTAAAAGAAAAAGAATAAATCCATGTTTCTCTTGTAGGGTTCACACGTACAGACGTTAAATAAAAAAATATATCTATGTTTGAAATGTTTACACGCAATTTTTTTCAAAATATGGTTTCCCTTTATGGGCCCTTATTACATAGAACTCCTCAATTAAAGAAGGAAACTCTATAAAAAGAAGAATGGATAACTAGGTAGGAAACAAAACATACTTCTGTTAGTTGCATGAAAGAGAGAATTGCTGATGTTCAAAAGTCCCGTACCGCGATTTGTCTAACAATAAGAAACCACAAGAGTTGAGAGCAGCCGAGGCATTAAAAAAGAAGAGACATTTGAATTTGTGTTGATGCTAGTCATCTGGGAAAAGATCCTAATGTTCATGTATGTAACTTCTAAACGTTTGCAGGCTTCTGCAAATAGCAGAGAAAATGCTGATCTACAAACAGCAGAGAAAAGTCTGAATAAATCACTTCAGCAAATGAAAGATCTTCGGAAAAAGTATAACGAACTTGTTTCAAGAGAAACGCAAAAGGTTTGCAAGTAAATATTTTGATGAACTGGCTATGGATAATAGACTAGATGTATCGTAAGATACATTTGGTGTCATTGTATTTTTATCCTATTCTGGATTGCACTGTGTCACAACTTAGCACCCCTTTCCACGAAATGACTGAAGTGCTCAACTGCTTTACTTTTCTCACCCCAGCAACATTGTTGTCAGCATCTGAGGAATACCTTCAGAAACCTGGATATGACTACCGGTACCACAAAGTACAGTAGTGATGTAAGCTAAGATTTTCCACGGCAAATGCTGGTATTCAGAGATTATAATAAGACTAAAATAGGTAACCATCGAACAATTCGGTAAATAACTTTGTTCTTAGTGGAAAATGGCTATTCTACGTCTTTTCCTGATGTGCTTACCGCATGTGTAATTTTTCTAACAATACCAATAAGTAAGTGTGGCTTTTGCTGAACGCTAGTACTCGAAATTAAAGCTCATAAAGAACTACTTTAGAAGTAGTACCTCACAACAAAGGTTAACAAATGTTGTTATGCTAAACGTAGAATGAAAACCAACTTCAAGACTAAACATAGACAAGATTATTTCAGATTTTGTTGATGCTAAAGCTAGGAGGAAAAGCTATTTGAAACGACTTTAAATTTTTGTTGTATTGCTTAGTACTTTGCATGTTTAAATATTTGAATCCATTACAATAAGTTTATTTTGAAATTGTTTCAGCAGTTGTGCAACATCTCTGACATTCCCTTTTTATTTCTTAATCATGATGTCAGTAAATAACATGTGTATAGTTATGGTACACTACAAATAACATTATTTCTTATATTTTTGTCTTAAAAATGTATGTGATTAATAGATCTACCTTTTTCATTTTGACTAATATTGAAAATACATTTTACTTACTTTGCATGATGGATATGGTACTGTGATTTTAAAAGCTCTGTAAAATCATCGTATATTGTTAAATACTGTAGTATGTAAATATACCCTTCCTATCATGTGTTATTCCATTATTTAAGATTACTTTGGAGGAAAGTATTTGTGTGTATGTGTGTGTGTGGGTGTGGGTGTGTGTGTAATATTGTGTTTACTGCTTTTACTATTATACTGAAACATACGTTCGCTTGTGGGAGGCCCCCAAATATCCTCTTGCACCGGGACTCCAAAGAGTTTTGTTACGGCACTGCCTAAAATATTTGATAATTACAATATATTCCTTAATATTAGATTGGTACAAATGAAATGTCCATTTTGATGTCTGCAGCACAACATAGAGATGGGTTAAGACCGCTGAATGTTACAAACTTTAATATGCCCAGAAAACAGTCTGAGGTACCTACAAAATCTAGAGGTACCTTATTGAACAGAGTTGTACGAAAGTGGAGAACACACAATTGTGAGTGATGTTTCTTTATGAATTCATACTGAGACATTCTGTACAGAACGTTGCAAAATAATAATAATAATAATAATAATAATAATAATAATAATAATAATAATAATAATAATAATAATAATAATAATAATAATAATAATAATAATAATAATAATAATAAAATAAGAGCAAATTAATTGGGACAGGAATAGCAAATGAACGCACTATTTGCCGTTGGTTTGTCGAACTTCGTTCCAGTGACACAGCATTCCGAAATGAGCCCCGTGGTCACCGATCAACGTCATGTTCGGATAAGATCCTCAGAAATCCATGGTAGTGGACTCTCAGAAAAGTGTTCGTGTCATTGCATAGGAGTGAGATATACACCGTACCACTGTCATTCGGTGGATTTGTGCAATCGGTAAGTTGAAAAAGTTGGGCTCAAGGATACCACATGAGTTGATAGCGGTCAACAAGAATCGCTGTCTGGAGGTGTGCAGTTCCCTGATTGTAAGTAATAAGTAGGAAAGTTTTCTGTATCAGATTGTTACTTTTGAAAATTAAATCTTTGCGTTTAACGTCCCATATTCATGCCTGGTAGGTTAAGGAAGACAGTGATTAGAGCAACTGAAAAATGATGGAAAAATTGGTGGAATGAGAAAGTGGGAGGGAACGGGAGTACCCGGAGAAAACCCATGAGCATGATGTTTGTCTAGCACAACTTACTTGGCCGGGGATCGAATCGGACTCCACGAACCAGAGGTAAGCGCTCTATCACTGAGCCACCGTGAACCCCGATTGTTACTTTTTATGAAAATCGGATTTGCTACAACAATCGTAAGAGGCTCAGTATAATAGTTGGACCTTGATCAAAGTGCAGGACAGTTTCCGAAAAAAAAAAAAAAAACAGGAAATTCTTTTCTGTTATGGTGAGCTATGGGAGACTGATTCATCATATCTTTCTTCGTCGAGGTGAAAGCACCACTGTGGATCATTACAGGGCTAAACTCTATGAATCGCACTGTAACTTTACCGCAAGCATCGGGATATGTTGAAAACTGTCTTTATATAGCACGACAATGTTCGACCAAATGTTGCTCCAAGAACATTGCAGACTCTCCATGAACTGCAGTAAATGAAATGAAATGAAATCTTCAAGTTTTACGTCCCACGGTTATGCCGGTTAGGCTAAAGGAGACGTTGATGATGAGAAATAAATGAAATGGTGGAATGAAGAAAGTGGGAGGAAACGGGAGAACCTCGAGAAAACCCACGAGCACGGTGTTTGTCCACCACAAAGTCCACACGGCGCAAGCTGGGATCGAACCAGGGACCCCAAGCACCGGAGGTGAACGCTCTACCACTGAGCCACCGTGCCTCCTCCATGAACTGTAGTATGAAACCCTTGCTCATCTACCGAATTCTTCTGCTGGTCTTCGACCGAATACCACTTCTTTCAGCACCAACCTTCCGTGATGAGATCATGCGGTGCAACATGCGCTTAAGAACTTCTCCGTATAGGAGATTTCTTTCGTCACGGAATTAAAAAAAAATGAAACGAAATCTTTTAGTTTTACGTCCCACGTTTATGCCGGCTAGGCTAAAGGAGATGGCGATGATAAGAAATGGATGAAATGTTGGAATGAAGAAAGTGGGAGGAAACGAGAGAACCGCGAGAAAGCCCATGCACACGGTGTTTGTCCACCACAAAGTTCACTTGAATTGAGCGGGGATCTAACCAAGGACCCCACGCTCCAGAGGTGAACGTTCTACCACTAAGCCACCGCGGCCCATTACGGAATTCAATCGTAGGATGGGAAAAGTGTCTGGTTGCAGACGGCGACTATTTTGATTAATCAGATGGCATAGTTCTGGTTTTCATTGAACTTTGGTAATGACGCACTTGGGGCGGACATTTCATTTGCAACAAACTCATACATGTTTTAACTAAGAAGAATATGAAATTAAGAAGAAAAAAATACTGTACTTGTTCATTATCTCCATCTTTTTCAGCGCCTTTCAACTCTTTGTCGTGTCTGTGGTTGTCGTCGTGTTCGTCTTCTTCCTTCACTTTCGATTGTTTTGGAAGTTGGGCACTTTTCGTTGATATTACACCACCATCTTTCTAAAATGTACACAACTAACTGTTAACATTTGACAGCAATAGTGAAGTGTTCTATGCTGAGACAAATGCGTAAATATAACTAAAACAAAGGCACATTCTGGGAATAGGTTCGTTTTAAATGAAAATGTATTTACAAGAAGTATATATGTTAGATCGACCCGCAAAAATTCATGAGATTCAATGCTCAATCCTTTCCGAGAAGTTTATGTGATAAGAGCGCGGTGCAACTCACCATGCTTTAATTATACTATTTAATACGTGAACAGCAGCGACGCAAATCTGTCTTCAACATTGGAGGGGCAAGTAAGACCGTTTTCTTTTTCTTTCTTTCTTTCTTTCTAAGCGATGCTCAAAATATTTCTAAAGTTGAAAAACAATCCTGTGAAGGATCAGGGAGCAGAGTTGGTCTTCAACATTGGGAGGCGGGCAGATTTGAGGCTTATTCTGGGGGGACCTCAATTTCATCTCACTTTCCTTTGTGGCAATCGGACTCAAATCATCACATCCCCCCCCCAAAAAAAATGCATTTCAAATCCGATTATTGGGGGGACAGCCCCCCCAGTTCCAAGATTGAAGGGGACATGTCCCCCTCATCCGCCCGAATTTGCGCCAGTGGTGAACAGAAAGCGTTTTGAGTATTCGAAACTTCATGAAACAGTTCATAGTGGCGTGCAACAAAGACGCTCCTATAGACCAAAAAACTACGTCACACGGCATACTTGGTGTTCGACAAGGGATTGTAGTTCTAGTCTATAGAATTGAGAAACAAAATACTAGTTAGGAGAGTAACGTATACCCGTAGGGGTGTCATTTGCGAAGGGCAGGAGAAGTTAATTACCCTCCGTTACTTGGCAAATACACATGCTGTAATCAATTGTATTATAATATGCTAATAAAGAACATGAAATTCTTGTATAAGTGAATAATCTTGTCCCTCTCTAACAAAATCTGAATGATGCTGCTGAGAATATATCTGGCACCTGTAATTTTTTTTTTTTTTTTTTTTTTTTTTTTTAACCCGAAAACTTAATAATGAATTCTGATACACGCTAATTATATATGGACGTGTTAAATTTATAGTGATGTAAGCCACTTTTTTTAAAAGAAGTGCTTAGACACAGCAACCAGATCTAGATAAGTTAACCTGTTTACAGAAAACGTGAGTAAAAGCTTCATTCAACTACCAATAGATAGCAGAGGAAGCTCAAGTAATAAAAGAAATAGTGTTTGGTTCCCGAATTTATTACAATAACGTTTATATTAATTTCTAGAGAACAAAGAAAATGTGACGTACGCCACTGTATCTTTAACTTGTCCATATATGATATTGCTCCTTTGGAGGGACCATATTTAAGCTGTCTCTCAGCACCCTTTTGTGACTTCGGTTCCCATTTCTGGATTGTCTTATACCTAGGCGGAGTCATGAGGGGATGGGAGAAATTCCCCCCAATTTTTGACAAAAAATAAGAATTCCACCTATAAGATAGCGTCTGGGATTAACTGCTTTAGCAATTTTCCACGCTGATTTCTTCCAGTTCTTTTTTTTTTTTAATATGGTAGCACCATAAAAAGTGTTTTATTATTATAATTATCATATTTATTTAAATAACTAAAAACTTGCTTTACGGATTCTAAAGGCGTGTTTTACTCAGTATCACATTTAATAATCTTTCGCTTTATTGTCTTCTTTCTGTACATACAGGCTTTGCACATCTTTATTCATGATTTTTTAAAATAAATATCGGATAGTAAATACAATACTGAGAGATACAGCAGTAATTATTTACTCTGTTATATTTGTGTAGTAGACGGAATTCCAAGCAGGCTGCAAGCAACGGAAATATAATGTGTGGTAAGTTTTCTTGCTGTACCAAAATTTTTAAAGGCACTGATATCTCCAGGGAGGGATATGATAGTACGGCCCTATCCCCTGTCGTTTCACGGACGTAGGGGCAAAATAAAGGCAGAACATAAGCGGAAATGTTAATATGTGCAGAAACTTTGCAGAAATGTTAATATTTTGTATTGAATTCATGGATTCAAATCGCACGGCTCTCACAGGCTTCTTCTGTAAACTTAATCTGTTAGCCTTGATATGTTTAACATGCACAAACATTTCAATATGAATCGAAGAAAATTAAATAAACCTTACGGTACCGACGCCACAAGAGAAAGGTTGATATCTTCTGTTTAGAGTGTAAGATGGATGGAAATATTATGGAAAGAAGGACGGAAGTATTTACTCGATCATAAGTTAACTGTCATCTTTCGGAACACACATTAATATATATATATATATATATATATATATATATATATATATATATATATATATATATATATATATATATACAGTGAAACCTCTCTAAAGCGGACAGCCGTGGGGAATCAAAAATTGTCCGCTATAGAGAGGTGTCCGCCTTAGAGAGGTTTCAATATTTTCTTACGTAAATTAATAAACAAGGTAATATGCAATTAGAATTTTTTTTTTGCATGAATCACGTATTTAAGAATATTACCAAAATGTTACTGTACCTGCATTATCTTGCGCCATCCAATTCGAGGCACAACATGGGAATAAGATGTTATAGTTCTCTGCACTTTACACTTATCTCCACTTACTACGTTTCGGTGTGTTGCTTTAATTTGTGAGTTAATTGCAGTCCAGCAATGACTTTTTTTTAAAAGACAATATGCGTACCCGTGGTCAAAAACACCAAACTTGTCTTCTGTTTGGTTAGAGATCCCAGCGGGATAGTAGAATGTTGTGTCATTCCAAACAGTGGGCAACTGTCAATCATTTTTGTTTCTGAAGCATGTTGGGTGGGAGTGGAATGCAAGCAAAGGATATAAGGGTGTTGTGAAACAGAGACCCTTCTTCTACGTTGCTCAAGAGACAGTTGAGGAGGCAAAATGTTCTCACACCCACATGTTCTTCCTTGGTGACATACGTATGAATTACTAAAAATGTATTTTTACTGCACTTTCCAACTTGTTTCCAGAGAAAGTGTCCGTAATACGGAGGTAAATAATACCTATAAAAGACAAAAAAAGACTGTCCGTGTCCGTACTAGAGAGTGTCCGCTTTAGAGAGGTTTGCCAATATGTTTTTTCCTATTACAGTGTTTGGGGATTACAAAATATGTCCGTTATGGGAGGTGTCCGCTTTACAGAGGTGTCCGTTAGTAGAGGTTTCACTGTATATATATTGAACGTAATAATTTGTATCATATACTATGCTAAATTCTTGTAAATGCAAAAGAAATTAACACTATACAGTACATGCATTAATAATTTCGTTAAAGAGATGCTTGTTATTAGTGCTGTACACACATACTACAGTTCAAAAAAGTTATTACGTCAATTGCACGGTACTACTAAACATATATAAAATAGCCACAAAAGAATACAGTTATTGTATATAAAATAGCTAGAAAAAGTAGTATAGTATTACACAAACTATCAATGGATCAACGGAAAGTCAGAAAATTTTTAAATTAATGAAATTTAATATGAACAAAATAGGTTACGTAAAAATATGGTTGCTTTCAACCAGTGGTGTTATTCTAATTTTTTTAACAACCGGTTCTGAATATCGCAGATAGGAATAGGCACGAGCCAAGCTAAAACTCGACTCGATTCGAGTTTCACATCGAATGAAAGGTAATTTTCTCGAGGTGGGTTCCGACCCGAGTCATTGTTTTTGAGGTCGAGTTTGATAAATGGCACGCTCGTTCAGCTTGCTTTAACTCGTTTTGAAATCATGGCCTAATTAGACTGAAAAGCAAAAACCATGAGAAATGTAAGCAGCAATGTGGAACACTTTTAGTATTCCTCATGAGAGGGGATACTTCGCATCTCTTCTCTTCTCGATAACAAGACGACAATAAATTTTTATAACGAGACAGCCTCAAATCTCGTGAACTCCAATATAAGTATATATTATAATTCTTACCATCAAGGCTGAACCTATACGGTCGAATTTCTTAGCTCAATGAGAAGGCCAACCCGCGTACTGATATCAACCGGCTCGGCTTGGTTCAACTGAACGAATTGTTCGAGCCCGCTCGGTTGAGATGAGCCTTCGGCTCGGATCAACTGAGCCAATGGCTTGAGTAGGCTCAGTTGGAATGAGCCACCGACTCGACTCAGGTGAGCCATTGGCTACAGCCGCTCCGCTGAAACGAGTCCATCGGCTCGGTTCGACTCGGCTCAACTGAGCCAATGGCTCGAACCGGCTCAGTTCGGCTTATCCATCAGTTTTGTTCGGTTCGTTTCGAGTGAACCATCGGCTCGAACCAGCTCGGATGGGTAAGCTGTTAGCTCGGTTCATTTCTCGGTTCGGCTCGATATGAATGATATGTGAGCCTAGCTGTTCGAGCCGTTGACAATCTTAAACCAGGGCCGAGGAGTTTTGAAGATGTTTGGCCGGCGCTGTATAACTTTTAACAATTTTTTGGCTCGAGCGCGAATACTTGCTCCTTTGGATTTCAAACCCAGAACCTCGTGAACGATGTCCTTGCCTCCTAAAGACTTCCCGTCGACCAAGATCGGCAGTCAACCAGTTTTTACTATTCATTCACAAATCGCCTATATTTCATGGTTATACACGGTGTTGTTATAGTAATAGTAATAAATAATATAATAATAATAATAATAATAATAATAATAATAATAATAATAATAATAATAATAATAAGTTGTAGTAGTATCACCGATAATTTCGTTTATGGAGGATACTTGAAGAGAGTACTTGAAATTATACACAGGATTTAGCTCGACTTGGCTCGAATCATCTCGAAACTCGACCTGAATTCATAGTAGAAATAGATGAAATGGTTTTGTGAATTGATTTGGAGAGGTATAAAATGTGAATCGTGCTGATGCGAGGCAAGAGGAATAACATATGGCGGGCAAAGGTGGAACTGTTTCATTTTCCCCGCTTCCATTACACAAAGTCACACAAGAAGCAGTATTCGAAAGCTGTTTGGTCGTGTAAGCAAACGTGCTGCATTGAGGCATATTTTGCTCAGGGTAGGTTTGTTCCTAGAAAATTTATAATTCAGCAGGAAAAAAAACAAGGAAAGGACATTAGTCCAAGATATTCATTGGCTATATTTTACATTTTTATATTCCATACTATTTTCTTTGTTACACAGGTCTTGCAATTTTAGAGCGTATTATAACTATGTAATTTCTTACTGCCAACTTACCATGCAATATTAACTTCAAATGTGGCTTCAATGTGTGATTTGTTTGGAGTGGGCTTATGATAATTGTTCGGACATTCAAGATTCTTGGATACTAAACTGCCACATTTGTAACTATGTGAATATAATGAGCTATATTCTGAGTAGATGTTCACACCGTTTGAATAGACATATACATGCAAAATTTGCTTGCGTTTTTTCTTTTCTTTTTCTTTCTTTCTTTCTTTTTCTTTTTTTACATTCTATTTCATTTCTTACAAATGTATTGTAAACACAGAATATTACAAATCTCTAATTTCATAATTTCTTCTCCTAAGATAATAGTTGCGCAACTAATTTCTTAACTAAATTCGCAACATTATCTCAATGAACAACAATTTTTATTCTACATGCATGTACGTTCCAGTTTGCCTGCTTATAGACGAGCGAAGTGTGAATTTCACATATCGACATTAAATCTCGTCTATCATCAACATGTTTAATTGTTTTATTCCCATTTTGTTGTATAATATGGCAGAAGATCCAAGCTTTCCATACGTGTATAAAATATTCTGCTATTGTGTTTTGTTCCGACAATACTATGCCATTTATAACTTGTGTGCCACGTTGCTCGCCCTTCCCCTACACCAGAATTCGAATTAACAATGACACAACGCTAGTCAGTAAATTATATCACCAAAACACTTATAGTTCTTGCGGAAGATGCAATGTAAAAAAAAAAAATGTAAATATTGCAGGTTAGTTCCAATTTTATTATTTACAAGAACTGTCCTTTTGAAAAGCAATGAAAGGTTTTCTATTATAACTAAGAATCAATCATTTATCACGAATGAGCAATAACACTATTTACAACTATCAAATCATATAATAGTTTTTTTCTATAAAGACATATTTGTTTCGAATACTTATGTTGAAAAGACTTTCACTCTTTTCTACAATACCAATTTGTTCCATAAACCAGATATCCTTGCACTATTAACAACACTACATTATTTTCATATTACGTCTACTTATTTGGAGTTATTTGCCTATTAACACGTTATAACGAATCTCATTTAATTCACTTTTAGAGAGAAAACACTTTCACTCTCAATTTCTACCATTAAACCTGTTTTTTTTTCCTTTCCAAACTATAATTTTTATATTCTTAAAAAAAAAAACTTTAAATTGGCATATTGGATTGATTAGTTATAGCTACGTATTATCTATACAGATTACATAGTCTATGTTGTTCACATTGTCTATGTATGTAAACTTAGACTATCTATTTTTGCATGTAGACACACACCACTGACACTTGGCAGCTAATCTTGATGATCTGAAGAATCAGATCAAAGCAGCTGTGGGTAGGGTTGACCAGGATATGCTCATGAGTGTGTGGATGGAGTTGGGACTATCGTGTAGACGTGTGTTGTGTGACTAAAGGAACGCATATTAAGCGCTTGTAACATTTGTAGCTAGTACTTGATGAGTTTTTCATTTTATGCTATATGTTGCAATACTTTACGCCTTATGCTTTTAAGGCCATGTCTAACGTTTTCAGCTGAGATAATCAATCTTTATATAATAACAAGGTGAGCTTCTTTCCAAAGTACAGTGAAACCTCTACTAACGGACACCTCTATAAAGCGGACACCTTCCATAACGGACAAATTTTGTAATCGGCAAACACTGCTATAGGAAAAAGCATATTGGCAAACCTCTCTAAAGCGGACACTCTCTAGTACGGACACGGACAGTCTTTACTGTCTTTTATAGATATTATTTACCTCCATATTACGGACACTTTCTCTGCAAACAAGTTGAAAATTATAGTATAAATACATTTTTTGTAATCCATACGTGTATCAGAAATGAAAGACATGAGAATGTGACCACATTTTACCTCCTCAACTGTCTGCTCAGCAACCCAGAGGAAAGGTCTCCGTTTAACAACACTCTCATGTCCTTTGCTTGCATTTCACTTTCACCCAACCTGTTTTAGACATAAAAGTGATTGACAGTTGCCACCGTTTGGGATGACAAGTCATTTTACTGTCCCGCTGGAATCTCTAACCAAGCAGAAGAGAAGTTTGGTATTTTTTGACCGCGGTAGGCATGTTGTCTCCAAAAAAAAAAAAAAAAAGTCATTGCTGGACTGCAAGTGACTCACAAAAAAGCGACATACCGAAAACGTAGTAAGTAGCGATAAGTGTAAAATACAGAGAACGATAACATCTTATTTCCATGTTCTGCCTCGAACATAGAGTATTGGATGGCGCAATATAATGCAGGTACAGTAACGTTTGGTAATATTCATAAATACATGATTCATGCAAAAGTATTTTTTTCTAATTGAATAGTACTTTGTACTAATTTACGTAAAAAGATATTGAAACCTCTCTAAGGCGGACACCTCTCTATAGCGGACACTTTTTTTTAATTCCCCACGGCTGTCCGCTTTAGAGAGGTTTCACTGTATTATGAAAACTTTAATGTCTTATGCAATTCAAGATTTTCCCAGATGATAATCTACCCCAATACTGCATGTTAACATTTTTATTTTAAAACTAGCTGGTATGGTTCATTAATATTACTTTTTACAAACAAATATGACAGTGCTGGAAATAACATAAATATATACACAAATTCAGGTATTGGAGAATCAGCAGGGTTTCCTTTTCTATTCGTGGAGGTGCAGATAAAGCTCTTCTGATCCATTCACACTATTGCTCCTCACTAATCTTCAAAAAGTTGGTAGGGGGGGGGACAGGTTACGAAATGAGAAAATATCGTTCATCTAATAATATGGAGAATGCATATCTTCGAAGCTATGTTAGTTGACAACCTGGTCATATGGTTCGGAAGAAAAAAGGGTTGCGGGAGGTAAGACTGGCTGCTGTCAGAAATGAGACAACCTTATTTGCCTACACATCTTTTTTCTTATATTTTATAACAAGCCTTTTCAAACAAGGTGCTCTTTCCTTATTTTCATTTTTCAGCCATTTTTGGTCCTAAATCTTGATTCCTGCGCGGCGAAAAAAAGGGGACACCACGACAGAGGGAACGCAAAACTAATAGTATTATCATCAATATTTTGCAATATATATATATATATATATATATATATATATATATATACGAAATACAAACGAAATCAGAGAAATAACTTGTAGTAGCTATGTATATTGCTGAAGATTAAGAAATGCGACATCGCACAATGTAAAATAAGCATAAAGTTAACTTAAAGTCGTAAATATTTACAATTACCTGTGGACCATCTGGATCAGTTAGAAAAAACGAGGCGGCACACAGTTTACTATCACAATTTTTACATGTCGGTTCTATACACAGTGACGACGATGAAGACTTTATGTTAAACTCTGCCAAGGATTTGGATAAAGTATTAAGTGCATTAGGAGGATGCACCTGACTTTTGAATGCCTCAACGACCACCCTGGGCTTGCCAGCTGGTGCGTAGGTCTTTGGTACTGATTCGTCTAGATCATAGCCGCCCAATAAACATGGAATGCATTTACAGTCCTTGCTTCCCGCTCTTTTCTTTTTATTTGAGAGTTGCTCCTTCTCTAAGCCATGCCTGTAAATTAAATGCATTTTTGTATGAATAAGATAAACAAATTATTAACGGAATGATGAGAGTCATGGATCAAAATAACGGAGAAACAATGAATGGAACTAATACGACTAGTTCCCTAAAAAGAAGGCTGTTCAGAAACAATAACAACAAGACACCTTAGAAAAATTAATCCTCACACGAAAAAATATTTTAAAAAATAAGTTTATAGACCGATATGGATGCACAAATATATCATTTCGGAGTCCGAAAATTGGTCGAAACGACATAAAAGGGTCATAACTCAAGAACGATACAGGCTATATGACAGTTTTCAGTTCCTAATATATCACTTTTCGTTTCTGGAAAATCTCATAAATTTCCTTTTCGCCGACCATATTCCACAACCACTGGTATATTAATAGAACCTTAGGGTCGAAATAAGCACCACGTTCTTTTCCTCGAGTTCCATCTGACATTTCGTTCTCATGATTCTTTTTTTTATCGTTCACAGACCATGTGCTATAGCCACAAAATGACGTCTTTGTGTCCCCATGGTTATATGTCATGGTCTCGTATCAGGATTAATTTCCCAACTTTTATCTCAATGTTGTATGTAAATTTATAGAAGAAATGGAGGAATTCTGGAACAGGTAGAAATAAACCTCATATCTGAAAACGCTTCTGGATTTAACGAACACATTTTTTTTCAATAAATACATACACGTGTATTATAAAACACACTAAACATTACTGTACGGAATATCTAATACCTATAAAGTAGCCAACCAATTTGTGAGAATCGTGTATTTCCATTTCAAATAAATATCCCTAAGTACTTATGTTGTAGTTTTTACGCGTGTTCAATAACTAATATTCCGTAAGAAGAAACGAAACGGGCAAGGAACAAACATTTTTTTTATAGCGGATACTAGATACTAGTAGGTGACCTTAAACACTTCATATACAAGGTCTGTAGGGAACGTAATGTACTATATTTTATTGTGAAGCAACTGTACTTTACAGCGCGCACTATCTGCCGGGGTCGATGGTGATGTATGTCAACTACGGAGCGAGTGCCTGCACAATTGTCTCCGACCTCTCGGAGGTAAGGAACAGGCGATTTCGTAAACCTCTCTTTCGTCGATAACCAAATATTTTGCTAATTGGAAATCTGTCAAGACATTTCGCGAATGTGTAAAAATGATCCTCTTTTTGAACAATAGTATCACGACTGACTAAACGTGGAATATTTAAATGCTAGTACGACCCCGAAACGAAGAGGAAAAGTAGTGAGTGGCAGTGAGGCACACCTTGGCGTCCTCTCGCTCCAAGAAGACTCGATTGAACAAATCACATAACGTTACCATAGTTTGATTTATTTACTTATTTAAAAATTTATCGTAGTATAATTCATATATAATATTGTTGTTACATACTACGATGATTAGGGGAGACCGTGGCTGGTTGACGAACTGCATATAGCTCCTTCATTAATTATAATGGGCTGTTACTGCTGTCATAAAAGAGCGACCTATGGATGCAGCTGCCACCTTCATATGGAATTTGTAACTTGCGGATTATGGCGTCTCTTAGATAAAGACTATTTTTGCCAGTCTGAAGTATTTTTTTCTGTTCTCCGTTACATCATCACAGAATCGTCACTACTTGGAGTACAGAGGTAAGTAATATAGCATTAGTTAGATCTGAACTTTGTTTTTCTGGGTATTCAAACAATAAAACGTAAATGCCAAACAATTGCTGAGTAATTACGACTTTGTTTGCACAACATGGGCTTGGGGTTAGTTGGCGTATAGCATTTGAGATTGGTTGGCAAGTGCGCTAAACAATCTCGTGTGAAATTTTATTTCATTTTACTTTTATTGTTACATTGTTTGTTTTCTTTTACTTCAATGTTATAGAATAGCATGTACGCATTGGATTAATGTCAAAATTTAGAAATCGCGATAAGACTGTTTGACGGACTCTGAATTTTCTGGATAGGCCTAATTCTCAGAATCAAGAATATTTTGTATGTGCTGTTTTCTTACAAAAATAGAGGCCCAGCTATTGCTTTTTCATTCTTTGTGGAAAGAAGGAAATAAACTGCATTTCTCGATAATTCAGCTAAAACATATCTTAGCTACTTTGTGAACAGCGGGAAATAAACTACCTTTCTTGATTATTCAGTTATTTTAATTAGATTTTGAAATAATATGAAGAATTAACCTACACTAAATCATATTAAAACTGATGTGGTTTGATAATCTTGTAGCTTTTAATGTCATGACAACCAAGCTAGAATGAAAGAAGCAAGTTTTCATATTTCATAATGCTGATTCTTTTAAATGTTGTGAATAAAAGTCATTTCAAACTTCAAATAGCCTACTTCATTGCAATATATACAGTGGCGTATTTAGGGGGGTGGCTTCCGGGCTTAAGCCCCCCCCCCGAAATCTTACTTAGTATAGTAAAGTAAATGAAATATCTTGCAGAATTTTCACATTTCCAGGCAAAGCCCCCCGAAAGTTAGCAAAGCCCCTCCCGAAACAAAATCGTAAATACGCCACTGAATATATATATATATTAGTGATGAGCGCAAGAGTCTTGGTCTTGCAGTTTTTGCAAGAGTCTTGCATGCAAGACCAAGACCAAGACCAAGACCAAGACCAGGAATCCCGATGCAAGACCAAGACCAAGACCAAGGAGTGCAAGAGCAAGACCAAGTCCAAGACCATACCTGCAAGACCAAGACCAAGACCAAGACTCTTGCGCAAGAGTCTTGCACAAGTATAGATACTACTTGATTTTTTATAGAATGTAAAAAGGAAGGGGAAAAATCATTACATCTTTCACGTGAACTTCTTGGCTCCAGTAAAAATACAGCCGGAGTGAATGTATTCCCAGTACTTGATGCAATCCATGTGAGTCGATCTGCTCCTGTAACATATAGCTACAGTATGTCGTTTTTTGAATCGTTTGTTCACGAGGCGACTGACAGCATAATTCTATGAATTGTTACAAGCTATAACAACTTCAGTGTCTGATTTACTTTGGTCATCATTTGATCATTCACGACGGCCCATGATTGGATTTTGGGAAATCATGCGAAGAATAGTTGTGTCCATAAGAAGTGGATACGCAAAAATAAACTAGAGCATGTTATGGACACGGTAGCTGAGTGGCAGAGCGTTCACCTCTGGTACATGGGGCAGCTTGCGCTATGTGAGCTTCTTTGGTGAACAAACACCCTGTGCGTGGGTTTTCCCGTTTCCTCGTACTTTCTTCATTCCACCATTTCTCCTCATCACTGTTTCCCTTAGCCTCAGTGTAATAATCGTGGGACGTTAAACTAGATATTTCATTTCATTTCAAAACATATTAGTGGTGTTCTTCTTCCAAAACTAAAGAAATGTAGTATTGAACATCGGCAATTCCGTACACCATAGGTGCCTACTACATGGGTATGGCCTTGGCTCCAAGGATCAAGCATCCGTTAGAAAATTTTAATGTGTGCTCATAAAATTAATATCGAAATAACATTTTCATGACATTCACAAAAACTTCGCGCATGTGACCGCGAGTTTGATTTCATAGGTGGATGCTTATACGTTGAATAATTGTTTATCAATATAACTTATAGCCCCCTTAGGTATACGGCATATCTAGGATTCAACGATATAACATTATACAACAATAAATAATCTATATTCACAACTGAGAGTGATTTCGTACTTATTTCAAATAACTTGAAGTTTGATGCCGTTATTATGTATTTCTAATGTAGGTCAAAAGTATTTATATACATTGAGTTTACACAAAAGACATAGACAGTTAAGTCGTTTTCAGTTTTCACTCAAATTATTCTAAAATATTGGGGCCGCGGTGGCTCAGTGGTGGAGCGTTCACCTCTGGTTTTTGGGGTCCCGCGTTCGATCCCAGCACCCGCCAAGTGAACTTTGTGGTGGACAAACACCGTGTGCGTGGGTTTCCTCGGGGCTCTCCCGTTTTCTCCCACTTTCTTCTTTCCACCATTTTCATTCATTTTTCATCATCACCGTCTCCTTTAGCCTAGCCGGCATAATCGTGGGACGTAAAACTCACAAATTTAATTTCATTTCATATTCTAAAATATTAAGAGGTTTAATTATTATTATTTTAATTTTTTCTCTCTTTTTTGGTCAATATTGCAAAACATATCATCATCGTCATAATAATAGCTATTCTGCATTATTGGCAGGTCACTTGCTGTAGCTGAGAAGCTTCGATGACTGTGGTCCTCATAGCTAGTCTCTTCGTCTTAACGTAGCAATTTTCTGTCTTAATATCTTTCAACTATAATCTCCTTCACCCCCTCCCTCTACCACGTCCCTCATAATACAGTTCCTCCTCAGCCAGTGTCCTCCTCTTAATTACATCTAAAATTCTTCTTTTCTCCCCTACTGCTAATATTTCTAAAACCTTCGCATTCGTTTTCCGTTCAACCCAGCTGATTCTCTCCTTTTTTTCTCCATGCCCACATTTCGAAAGTCTAATTGTTTAATCGTTTTTGCGTAATGTCCTTGTTTCTGCCCCATACAGTACATATTAGAATCAGTAAAACAAAATTTCAATATTTAATTGGGAGTTTGTTCAATACAAAGATGAGCTAATCGTGGTTGGAAAGAAAAAAATCTGACGCCTTTAGAGTGTAAAAATAATTTTGCAATTTATGGTATTTCAGTAATCTGTGCCGTCTTGGTTTTCTTTCATGCGTCTCACTGTCAGGGGTAGCCTCCCCAGTTTGGGAACCAGTGGAGTATTGGATCTCTTAAAACATATAAAAATATTACGAAATGTTGTGGTTTATCTTATAAGTAGTGA
Source organism: Thermobia domestica (assembly GCF_964235325.1). NCBI lineage: Eukaryota > Metazoa > Arthropoda > Insecta > Zygentoma > Lepismatidae > Thermobia > Thermobia domestica. Next base: position 262,801,410 of record NC_137461.1, read on the forward strand.
AGCGTGATCACCCATTGAAAAAAAAAGTAAAGGTCATCGCCTATGTTGTACAGCATCATCACACTTACACGAAGGTAAAATATATTACATTTAGAAACATACATTGTATTTCCCTCACTATTGACGGAATGTAGGATTTATTATTCCTTATATACAGAGTAAAATTTACTTATGAAAATCATAGATTTCTTAAAAGCAAAATTTGCAAGACTCTTGCAAGCAAGACCAAGACTGGGTGTGCAAGACCAAGACCAAGACCAAGACTAGGTGTGCAAGACCAAGACCAAGACCAAGACCGAGGGTTCCAGTGCAAGACCAAGACCAAGACCGCATGTGCAAGACCAAGACCAAGACCAAGACCACCCGGGTCTTGGTCTTGGTCTTGCATTTGCTCATCACTAATATATATATAAAATAGAATTTAGAAAATAACGTTTATTTCTAATAAATCCAATGTTTGCTTGTGTTTTGCTATATTTAAAAGGTATGCCAACTAGCCCCACAATATCAGCCAACTAGCCCCTTACTAGGGGTCGGTTGGCATACTCCATTTTAAAAGAAAGAAACATTTATTTCTCGAAAACTGTAAGCAACAAAACAAAAACAAAAATTGAATTTATTAGAGAAAACCTTGGTCTGTCCGTACACATCCATTACATTGCAATACAGTGCACCATCTGCTCATAAAATAATAATAATAATAATAATAAAGAATGAAAAGTTCGCCAACCAGCTCCGGTCTCCCCTACTCATAATCCGGGAAAGTTAGGCTTTTAGCTTGCGAACATTAGTAGAAAGCTGAAAATTAGTACAGTGATCCTCTTTGATGTGTTGAACAATATATTAAAAGACCACGAGTCTCTCGTGCCTGCGTCCTGGAAATCCAGGTATCGGCAGTTCTGGAATGAAACGATAACCATTGGCAAAGGTTTTGTACTATGATGCTCAAACAGGAAACAATTGATACTTTCTACACTGGGCTATAATTTTTAGTATCTTTTGTTTGTACACTATGACGCGTCAGACCAAACATCAGGAGGACAATGTTTTTTCATACTTATAGACTTCGTGACATTACTTTCCGGACGGCCTTGTATAAGACGTAGTAACTATTCAGCTTATCGAAACTAACCAAACCTGTATTCACCTATTATGTCTTTCACTCTAAACACAGCTTCATGCGCTTTTAAATATGAAAAAATCAAATGCATATTACCTACATTGCTAAAATATACTGATGGAAACGCATTTAAGGATAATACGTAAGGCTTCCAACTCATGCCCAGTGTGCTTTGCTCATATACACCTTATAACCTGGCCTGCCAGATCTTTTGACTTAGTCCTATCGAGTAATCTCACGTGTGGACAGTACCTAATCGCCAGCCAGGATTCAGCATCTTCAAAGATCATTGCCAAACTACACCAAAATCTATAACGAGCATGAGACACCCTACCCCGGACAGACATACACCATCTATATGATCAGTACGAGAACAGTTACCGTTTATGGCACACACTAGTCAATGTTCCGATCCATTGCTTCGATTACAAGTAATTTGAGTACGTGAAGGATCACGTTAACAAATCACAATAATCGGAGCAGTAAATGGGAACATTATTCAATAGAAAATTAATTGTCAACAGATAAATTTGCAATCTTCCATAAAGTGATTTATTTTTGGAATAGTTTATATGGAAAATAAAAGTAAACCAACCTAAACCTAATTATAACTTAAATATTAAAAGTTAATTTCCAAAAAAAAAAAAAAAAAAAAATCATTCTAATGTCCATAGAATAAGCTAATACAGTAATTATTTGAAACAAAATTATTCCAACGAGACCAGAGCAATAATAATTTTGCTAATTTAAAATACAAATTGACGAATATGCCGTATATTAACTAAATATTTGAATTAGTCATTTATTATATTTATTTTAAAATACTAACAAAGAAGCAGAATTTTTACTGCAAATCTGTTCGATGGCATTACAGAAATCCATGATTTGGATATCTTACTTCACGATCAAATCTACTCTTACCTCGCGTTAGATGCTTTCACCATATCAAAAATTACTTTTTGGTAAATCGTTGTAATATGTCTCATAGACTATATTACATAAAAATAATTAAGAGACAACTTTAAGCTAATATGTTTAATTATGATTATTTATTTCACAAATTCCAATAGGAATACCAATAAACGTTATTAAATATCACTTAAAGAATCAACCATTTGCAAGATCTAAACAGATTAGGAAGAAATGAACAAATTATAACGAAATCTAACGAATTATAAAAGAACTTACATGGAACTAGAATCGGAACTTTTTGAATCTAAAAAGAACTGTGAAAGAACTATCAGCTGAACGAATAGAAACATGTTCGTCATAAATTAACCTATTAATATTATGTTCCCAGTTACGATCAACTGCTTGTGGTCAATTCAGGGTAGTTACATTCAATATTAATGTGAGCATTCTAAGAATATTGAACACTTTATAGTTGGCCTATATTCTGAATATCCCATGGGAATAATACTACCTTCTGTACTAAATACTGTCCAGATCCGAAAATATCTTTAATGCGCTTACGCCAATGTAAATTCTCATTAGAATAAAATTGTAAATTTAACAGGAAACTAAAGATAGCTTCTTGATGTAGAATTAGATGTACAGATTGTATACCAAAATGTCTGATTCAAAATTCCTGATTGTCGGTAACAACAATTTAATTGGTAGCATTCTTCAGCGGGTAAATGTTATACTCATGGAAGCAATAGAGGGTAAATCCTCCAAAAATTTTGGGATGAATGTTTACAATAATTTGTCATTAAAAAAAATGGTAATTCCACGGTTAAAATGACTTGAGTGTTTCCGCACAATGTAGGGAAGCTGTATTCTATGTTAACAAAAATAGAGTTACTATGAAGCAATTACAAGTGCTATAGAAAGTCGTATACCTCTTAAGAATGCTGAATACTTATACTAAAGTTTATAGCAAACAATGTATTTCTGTCACAAAAATTATTTCCCATGTGTCATACACATTGAAAGTCTGTGAGAACCACGTTAAGGAACTTGTAAATATAATATACAAGCAATACAATATACTTCTGCATGTAATAACGACTGGCAGCACAGGTTGGTTTCGTATTTTCGCATGAATAATCGTTTTTGCGTATACCCACCACACGTCACTTCGTATTTGCTTCCTACGACCGTACTCTTGCATGGGCCCATAAGCTTCGCTTTGCCCTCACTCGGAATTGATACGTCTTCGTTATAGTGGACACCTAGAACAGGTTGATCCGTCTTTTTATAGCACGGTAATTTCTATTGCACATCAGTTTGTACACATATTGTCAACATGGGGTTAAGTTTAGAGTTACCCCTCCGTTTTTTATAAAAACCAGGAAAATTTACAGGAGAAATGAGGTAAGAAATGATAATTTGTTTTTATTTGATGTTTAGGAATGTAACTTCGGCAGGAGAGTTATGTTTAATACGAGAAAAGATATGTGGAAGTTAGTACTATTTGCCGGATGCGGAAGCATTCGCGGAAGGTTTCAACAGCATGGTAATTGTAAAATATGGCGAATATGGCGAATTGGTGTAACAGATGCGCAAAAATAATGAAGAAAACCTTTTAAATTTTTGTGAAGCCCACGGAGTACTGAAGTTAAGTGAAATGTAACAATTTTTAATACTTTAAGCACTGGTTTTTGTATGCTGCAAAGTCCAAGGGCAACTCTGGACTGGAGGGGCAACTCTAAACTTAAGCCTCAACATGTACGCAATTATTGAGACATGCCACGTAAAATAAGAGTACAGAATGACTTAGGGGATCGTGTAAAGTAAGAAAAGTGAAGGAGAATGTGGTTGTCCATAAATGTTGAACTAACCTAACTAACCGAAATCAGTAACAAAGGAACAACGTAACAGATATTTCGTGCAGGTTTATAATAGTTCGTCAAATTTTAGCTTTATATTACCAGTACTTGTTCTATATTTCCTTCACACAGTTAACTAATTTTGATTAATTTAATATTTTATGTATAAATGAGCATTAATAATCTCGGTCATAAAAGCAGATTAATTATATATAACTTGGAATATATTCCGGTGTAAAAAGTGCTAAATATTGCAAACTGATGAGCTCATTTTAGAACACAGTTGTTTTCTAATGATTAAATATGGGCACAAAATAGCTATTTAGGGCATCATACTGACTCACTTGTATACCCATAAGATTACTGTCACCATTTATAATTTATGAATGTCACTGGCAAATCTTGACATAATTAATTTAAAAGTAAAACGCATTCCATGCAGCTGTTAAATATTAAACTCATTCTTTTTCATCTTCTTTTGTCACATGAATTTGACTTAAAAATAACATTGTCATTAAGCGCATAATAATTATGGAATTCACCACAATACATCATCTTTTATTTCATGTTGCGTTGTGCTTATTTGAGGACAAGAAATTGGGAAAGGCAAAGAAGTGGTTTAAACGGTGATGATTTTTATTATAATTAGTTACAGTTCGCGTGATTTAACTTGGCCCAGTTCTTTCTTTCTTGCACACTATTATCAGTGATGGAAAGGGGCGCCTCAGGCAAAGCCTAAATAGGCCACAAGTGCTGTATTAGTCAAATAACGAAAGGGAATGGTCAAATAGCGAAAGTGAATGAAAAGGGATTGTAGCGAGACCAATATGAAAAACGGATGAGTTCAGACGGCATGTAATTGTTTGCAACAAGCTGGAACTGCAAGAATGCGGAAAACGAGCAGGATCTGAGAGAAAAAATAAACGGCTGGGTAGATGATGCCTCCATAGTAATCGTGCAAAATGTAGAACGGGGTAGAGGATCTTGCAGAAGATTCTGTCAAAGTTTTACGACTGGGCAGGGATTTCTGCCAGGAAAATAGTAGAGGGAACAGGAATCTGTCGTAGAATCATGCAAAGAAGGAAAAACAAGTACGGAAGGTAGAGATGAGATATTTATGAAAAGAAAAGGGAAGGAAAAAGTTAAAGCACAATGCCGTTAGAGAGAAGAAAGTTAACCAGTATTCGGATGGCAAACCAGTTATATGTTACGAAGATGTACTCATAGGAATACGGACCCAAGCCGAGGTAGAAAGTCAGCTGCTGCAGAAAGGAGTGTCGTCGTTGATGCAGAAGATCACAAGTAAACAGATGATGATTAAGGGTGCCTATGCCTTTATCGCACCAACAATGGTAAGTATCTTTCTTGCGAATCTGGAAAAGCTTGCTGGGAGTAAGAGCAGTTCCAAACAGGATGCGATAGTATGTGATGATTTCAGCGCGAGACCAAGAGGAAATAAAGTCCCTAGGTTTGCGGTGGTGAGGTCCAACAATTGCCCAATAGAATTGACCAGCACCACGTCGGTTCTCCTGTTGCCAGCGTGTTAAAGCGAGATTATATTGTCTGTCGAGGAGCGAGAAGTAGCTTTGATAGGGTAGTTTGATAAAACAAGCCTTGCCATCAGTACATGCGCGTTTTGCGGCTAGGTCAATAATATCGCTGTGTTCCAATCCCACATGTGCACGGATAAATCGAAACTGAACTACGTGTCCTGTAGCCAGAAGACTGTGATAAAGATGTTTAAGATTGAGAATTAGCCAAGTAGCTTGAGCATTCCAGTGAATACCAGAAAGCGACTGAAGTACACTAAGCGAGTCCGTACAAATACAGGAAGAGGAGATTCATGGCTTTTGACATATAAGAGAGCTTGGCGAATAGCAAATGCTTCGCCATCAAAAATTGAACAGGAAGCAGGCAATTTGTATTGCATCGTAAGATTGCGAGCAGGAATAAAAACTGCTGCTCCCACAGGCAAATCGGGATATTTAGAAGCGTCGGTATAAATGAACACAGTGTCAGCCCGTAGAGATTGCAAACAATCTGTCCAAATGTGGTGGTAGACTTTAGATTGAAGCACTGGGTCAGAAATGGTCGGATAAGTCGGGAGAATAGCTGGGATTGTGAGAAGATTAGTACTGTACTGCCAAGAATAGCAAGGAAGAAGGGGGACAGTGTGAATATGGGGCTTTAAATGTTTAAGATCAAAGTAGGCTTGTAAAATCCGGGGGCGAGTAGTCAAGTGAGGTGGACGAGACGTACTGAAGAGGTGGTCCAATTGTTGCAGTGTCTCGATCGGTAAGGAATGTGTACAACCAAAGCGTGCTAAAATAAATTTACCAGCTAACCGGGGTAATTGTACGGTAAGCGGTACAGACTGGGACTCTTCAAGAAGGGCTTGTTTAGGACAGTAGCAAGGCTGAGAGAAAATGAGTTTCGCCAACTCATAAACTATTCGGGTCAGCTTCGTGTAAAAAGATCGTAGGGTAGTGGACTAGAAAATACCACCATACAGAAATTTTGCAACGAGACACTGTTTTAGGATAGTCAAAAGACTGAAAAGGTGCAAACCCCACTTTTTGGCAGAGAGACAACGAAACATACGAATGAAATTGTCCTCCTTCTGGGTTAAATAAGCGAGATGAGCGTTCCAAGTTAGTCTTCTGTCAAGAAATAAGCCTAGATATTTGATCACAGTTTCGTTGTGAAACTTGATATTGTTGATGCGAAGAAAAGTGGGAGGAAGGTGTTTCCGGCGAGTGAAGATTATGAATTTCGTCTTTGTCCAATTAATGTCTAGGCCATGTTGAGAGAACCAAGAAAGAAAAAGCTGAAGAGTACGCTCCAGCGTCTCGCAACCAGCGTCCAGGGTAGGCGTTAATAAGCGAAAACACAAATCATCTGCAAAACTGACTATGCGTACTGGAGCTGTATTTTGAGTGACAAAGTCACGAATGTACAGGTTGAATAAGAGCGGACTCAATTTGCTACCCTGGAGGAGACCCAGAGAAGTCGTGCGGCTAGCATTATAAGAATGCCCATTTTTTATGTAAATTTTCCTGTTGATTAAGGTGTTATGGACAATGCGTATTATCTTGCCAGGGATACGAAGATCGTGAAGTTTATGAATAAGGAGGTCCAAAATGACGGAGTCATAGGCGTGTTGTAGATCGATGCTAGTCGCCAAAAGATAGCGTCTAGTATAAAATGCATGATAAATGTCTAGGACAACCGAAGCAAAGCATCATAGGTGGACACATTCTTCCTGAAACCAGTCATGTTGGGGGGAAGAAGTTGGTGATGTTCAATAAACCAGGTGAGACGATTAAGGATTAAATATTCAAAGATTTTGTACGCACAAGGGAGTAATGCTATGGGACGAAAGTTCTCTACGGAGCCAACAGAACTTTTGGGTTTTAAGACTGGGACAATTAACACCTTTTTCCACGCGGAAGGAATGCAGCTAGTATTCCATATGTGGTTAAAGTAGCGAAGCAACAGAGTGAGACCAGAAGGTGGCAAGTGTTTATAATGATTATAGGTTAGACCATCTATCCCTGGAGCAGTAGATTTCTTAATACTGTGGAGTACAGTTTCCAATTTACAAAGAGAGAAGTTACGGTCAAGGAGAGGATCTGGATTACTAAAGAGTTGCTGTTGAAGAAGGAGGCGGTCATTATTGACTGAAGGCAGTGCTAAAGAGTGATGGAATGGGTCAACCCAACGTAAATCGCGAAAGCGAAGTGGAAAGTGCTGGTGGGACTCTCTGTTAGTGTAGTGTTTCCAAAAGTTCCAAAGCTGGCGGGTGGGTGAACGAGTGGAAAGAGAAGTACAAAAGTCCTGCCGACTCTGACGCTTAGTGGTATTAATAATACGTCTAGCACGGTCTTTGCTAGAGCTGTAAGTAAGGAAGTTGGTCCGAGAAGGATGGTGGAGAAAAAGGCGGAAGGCGTGTTGGCTGAGATTAATGCTTTGCTGACAAGCAGACGTCCACCAGATAGGTTTTCTGTAAGGAACAGGGCGAGACAAAGCGGGGCGGCTAGCAGAAGAAGAAGAAGAGGCCTGTTTGGATAAGGAAGAAGCAGTAGTTTTAATGAGGGAGAATAGCTGAGATCCAGAAGAAGAAAATACGTCAGGGGGCATTAGGGAAAGCTGATCAGCGAGATGATGAGAGTAATGAGGCCAGTTCAGGTTGGTGGCAACATGTTGTAGTTTGGAAGTGAAGGCGCAAACAGTGGAGGGAGAAGAACTCGGAACAGGGAGAAGGGGGTGAGTAGTGAAAATTATTGGTAAGTGATCACTGTCACAAGGAGTGAAGTAAGTATGCCAATCCGTGTCGATATAATAACGGTTGCGGGATAACGTTAGGTCAGGTGCACTATTACCAGTAACAGAAATTCTGGTAGGAGATCCATTGTTGAGAAAAAGATATGGAGAACTGGCTAAGGCTGTAAGGAAGATTTTCCCAGCGACATCAGTGCGATTGCTGCCCCAGAGGGTACTATGAAGATTAAGGTCGCCACCTATGTAATCAACATGTGAGTTGGTTTGAAAAAAATCGGTCCAAAAAGCGAGATCAGTATGAATCGATGGTGGTATGTAAATGTTAACAAAATGAACAGTATCCACCGTGACTCCAAGCATTTGGATATGAGGGGAATTGTGAGAAAACTGAATGGGAAAAGGTTTATGAGGGAGACCATGTTTGACACAAGTCGCAATGCCGCCATAGCGATCATGGCGAAGTTGGTTTATTACAGTGTAATGCTTGAGCTGTAGAGGGATTGTAGATTTACACCAGGTTTCTTGGAGTAGAATGAGATCAGGGGAAAAAACATTGATGAAATGAGAGAGATTATGAATTTTTCCGTAGACACTCTGGCAATTCCATTGTAGGACGGTAAGACGTCGAAGTCGCTGTTGCGCCATTTTAGTGAATGTCAAGAGAAGTATAAAGATTGGATAAGAGAGGTTCAAGATGAGCATCATATTTGTTTGTCAGAGGCCCACCAAAAAAGGTGGATAAACATTGTCGAAGTGCCTCCTTATATTTCTGGGGAGAGTGAGCGGAGGGATCTGGGAATCCCGTGCCAAGAGTGAAGGGTTGAGTGGAAGCCGGTACCGAATAAGAAGTTGAAAGGGAAGAGAGCTGCTGACTGCGAGGAAGAGGCAAAGTACGATCAGATAAGGCAGAAGAGGGATCAGATACGGGCCGTACAATCTTTCTTTTGTAAAGTTTGGAAACATCCTGGAAAGCTGGTGGAGCCGTCGAACGGTCGGCTGAAGGAGAGATGGGAGAGGAAGTAGAAGACTTCCGACGAGGAGGAGTATTTGTACAAGGTGCAAGTTGATTCCGTAGAGGGGGGGAAGAAGGTCCTGGCATATTGCGTCTTTTCTTTCCCGGAGGTGATTCAGGGACTATGATACGAGAGGGAGTAAACGTGGCTGGAAAAGTAGTAGATACAATACCAGCATAAGAGGATGTAGATGATGATGGCGGTAGGACGGAAGAAGTACGGGGGATAGTAGAGTGTGCGCCTGCTGAAAATTGATAGGGAGGCGAGCTGTCCGATGGTTTGGCAATAAGTGTGCAGGCCTCATTAAAAGAGAGTCGATTGAGGGCCATAAGTTCCATTATTTTCTTCTGGCGGGAGCGTTCCGGGCAATCGGGACTATCCGCCGAATGAGCTTGGCCACAATTAAGACATTTGAGGGGATTGGTGCACGTGGCTAAATCGTGGGGAGCCCCACAATGTTTGCAAAGTAGTTTATTTAGACGACAATTGCGTTTAAGATGCCCGTATTTGAAACAGTCCTGGAGGCATTGACGGATCGCGGGAATGTATGGGAATACAGGGCGGCGAACATAATATAGTTTAATGTCCTCAGGGAGACGTTGGGAATTAAAAGTAAGAATGACAGTTTTAGTGGGTTGAAGTTCGTGTGTGGAATCTCTACGATAAATTCTCCGAGCAGACGTGACCTGTACGTCACAAGAGACATCAGTAAGGAGGTCACCCATTGTGACTTCAATATCTATATCCCGCACAACACCAGTAGAGTATAATAGATGATTCGGTATATAGGCAACCCACTGATTTTGAGGGAGAACGGGGTGATCCAGAAAAGAATTAGCTTCGGCACCAGACCGAAAGTGAAGTTTAAGTAGGTTACGGCCAAGTGGTGTAATAGAGTCAATACCAGGTATATCAGCAAGGTATAATTTCCTACTAATAGCCATGGTATGCTTTTTCCCGATATCATCAATAGTAGATTTAAGAAAAACATAATAGGGAGCCAAATGGGTAGAGTGATATTTGTTCTTTTCTAACTGAGTAAAATTAGTATCTTTGTTATAATAGGTAGCATTAGGTGCTTTTTGGCGATGGAGATCAAGTACAGAAGTATTTTCATTATCCGTAGAAAGAGTGCAAGGAGGGTTGGGCTCAGGAACCACTGAAGTATGAACAACTACATTAGGATTGGTGTCCATGTTGACTTCTGAAGTATCCGTAGGTGGGGGAGGTAATAAAGGCAAATTAGTATCATCAGCCATGCTGGGGTTTCAAAAAGAAACCCGCAAACAAAAAGAGAACACCCAGCAAGAGAACACAAGTCACAGAAAAAACCAAAAGAAAAGAAATGAAATATATAACACAAAAGAAACACAGCACTAAAGATAACACTTGAAACCAAACTGCAAGCGTGTTCACTTCACGACACTTTCAAAGCGAATCAACTTGGCCCAGTTGCCTTGCACAAACTCAGCGAAAAACTGGACGACCGTAGCGTCTCTAACACGCGACGGCGTAACTAACCAGTCGATCTGACGTCACCTACGTGTAAATTTCGAAAGTATTAATCCCGTCTCACACGAATTTGAACTAAGGCCTCAACCTAGGTTACAACGTTGCTTAACTCAAACTTCCATGCAATTTCTTTTATCCTGAGGAGATGTAGGGGTCTCAGACGATACTAGGTCGGTTTTAAAACTAGGTAGGTTTTACCAGCAGAGCCTCTCGTGATCGCTGTATTAAACAGACGAAAAACACTTGAGGAATGTGTTACGCACAGGGCAATCAACTGTCAAATAGGCTATTATTGTTTTTCTATTTCACAATATGAGTTCATCCGAAGAGGATGAAATAGCCGTAGCAGCGATATCTGCTGTGTTGTTGACACAAAATCCGCCCTCCTCTTCCCCAAGAAACGAGAGACAGAGGAGCTGCTGGACCAGGGAGTGAAATCTTCTCCGCAATAATGCACAGGAAAAGGCCGTATTTTCAGTGGTGAATAATGAACTACTTGCAGAAGATCCTCGTTCCTACAAAAAAAAAAAAAAAAAAAAAAAAACTACAGAATGGACTATTCAGAATTCCATACGCTATTGAAATTAGTAACTCCGAAAATTCGGCAGCGAGATACGAACATAAGGGAGACTGTATCAGCTGAAATAGATCTGTAGATCCTTGTATCAACCAGTTTGTAGAACTGAAAATCAAATGACTTGTAATTATGTAATTACATTTGTTCACATCTGTAGTCGGGCGGACATTACTTACTTCACTCCATACCTTCTCTACGGTCTTTATTCTTGCAGTTTTTTTAAATAATATAAATCGTGCCTCATGTTATACAAAAAAATAATATTTTTCATATGACTCTATTAATATAATTAATGCTTCGCTTGTCCAGGCAGCATTGTTTTGAAATTACAGCGAGAAATAAAGTTGAATGTTGTCAGGCGCTACTCTTTTCTGATTGGTAGTTGTATGGAAGTCCAGAAGAAAATAGAAACTGCTTCTATCTCTTCCAAGTCAGGATCCAAATAAAGACAGTAGAAAATTTCAACGTGAGCTAAGGGCAAGTTACTTCTCACACGATCGTTAAGTAAGGTCGTTAGTTTTAGATCGCGAATCGCAACCTTGTTTCAGTCTCGTCTGAGATAGCCTTTACTCTTTCGCCTATTAGTTGCATTTGAGGAACAGCTTTTTCTGTTGACGTACTTCGCGGAACTTAGATATTTTAAAAGTGAACGAGAAAAATTTGTTAATCGACTTTTACTTTAAACATTAAAAGAACTTTAAAAGAAAGAAAAATCTGTTAATATAAAAAAAAGTTGGAAAGGAACGTCCGGTCCAGAGACAATAGAAGGAAAAGAACATTAGCATATTTGATCTTTCTGCATTACATCTAAGGCAGCGCCTCCATTGCTTCCGAATGCGAATGCGAACTGCGAATTCATGTGTCGCTACTAGATCCGAAGTTTTGCGAATGCGAATGAAGTTGCAATGTGAAGCAATTTATGTTCAAAACTTCAATGTGAAATATTTTTGCTTGAAATTTCGTACCTTAAAGTCTTGAGAGCACGAAGAAGACGAATATGAACAAATAGCATATTTTTATCAAGAAATGAGGATGGAGAATTGTCTCAGCTAGAGCAACAAGAAGAAAAGTTTTTCGAGTATTTTAGAATGACACCTGCAACATTCTATTACATACTTCACAAGACAAAGAAAAATATACACACCTTCCACTCCAAGTTCCTTGCTTACATCTACCCATAATTAGTTCATGACGTGTCGTTTGTGGTAATCTGGATGAACTTGGTTCCACAATGGAACTTTATCAAAAACATAATTTATTAAAGCATCAACATCTATTTCCATCTTTGTTTTTATTTTTATTTTATCTCTGCACCTCATAACGTCGTCTGCTTTCACGCAAGACAAACTTTCTTCTCCCACGTAGCGCTCAATTCCTCTGCAGAGGACTCTTCATTCGCACGAATTCGGACAAACAATCCCAGCTGGTTGGGATCGTTCGCATTCGCATCTTTTCATCGCTTTTCGCAATTCGCAGGTCGGAACTAGTCGAGGCACTCCAATTTATTTACATGTGCTAGGAAATTCACAGTCGTATTCGGAAGCAATGGAGGCACGGCCTAACACTGCGATGCTAAACAGACGAAAACAATCCGCCGTTTACAATGACAACCCATGACGTCACGTTCCAAAACCGATGGAAGCGCCATCCACACACGACGACACTGATCCCACAAGCCGAGAGCGTTGATTTGTTCTTTCGCTGTGCAGACGATCCAAACTGATTTCAATAGCGTATATAGGAAGTTCTTCGTCTATATATATTCTTGTCTGTGTAAGAAGGACTGTCTGCTAAGTAGTGCTGCCAGATTATTATTGTAGAAGCATTTACAAGCGGTCTGATAAACAGCATCACTGCATTATTTTTCGCGAACATTTTCAATCGGCTACGCACATATAACAAGTAAGTATTAATATATCATACGAAATGCGGTAGGGGAATGAAATACACCAAGTGTTAGCAGTTACAATTAGTCATGGCTAGAGGCATGAGTTTTTCGCAATGCGCGATAAAACGAAATGCGTCAGAATTAAGTAATTTTCAGTTTCTTGACGTTTTATGATATTCTATGTGTACTTTCATTGGTTTCCGTTGCGCGACAAAACGCGAAATTGGCAGTTTTGCGCGAAATTTCTATCAATACACGAAATAACACGAAATTTTAAAAAATATGTGTTCATTGATTTAAAAACGCCAGTTTTTCGCTGACTGAACGGTAGAACAGTGCATTTTAGGTGATTGGGGACGCTCAAAGTTATTTGAAAGACAAGAAGCTAATTTTGAAGGCTCAGTTAAGTTTTGTTAGTGATAATTGTGGTGACCTTGTCGATTTTATAACTTTCACTGAGACGGACAAACCTCCAACAGCACATCTGTTGAGTAATCATCTTGACAGACTGAGTACTCGATTGAACGTTTTGCGGCAGGGCCTCTTTGCTGAAAAAACTAAAGCACACGTAAGTTTGTTACCAAGTGAAAAGAGGTCTAGTGTTGAATGTGACTTTAAAAAATGTGCAGAAAGATCATTTTTCAAGCTTTCTTCCCAAAGAAAAGACTCCCAAACTACAGAAATATATGATGCTTTGGGGAAGTTATTTGATCCTTTTGTAATTGCATGTAGTAGTAAATCAGAAATTGTTGCGTTAAGTTTTTTTTTAAAAAACAACTTTGCCTTCACTTAAAAAAATGCAAGCATCTGATTATGAAATACCGTATTTGGAGTTTCACAAAGTGGCCTATGAACTCTTGACAAGTGATTCGTCTGGAAAGTGCAGTGTAATGAGTATTTTGATTTGTGATTGTTTGAAGTTTGTTCTAAATGAACTTATATATGTGTGGCCTCCAATAAGCAATGTCAATTGTGAGAGTTTTTTTTTTTTCAAGTATAAGCTGGTGATAAATGACCCTTATGTTTAATGCTTAAATGTAACTTGTGCCAAGATCTTTTCAGAAACAAAACTTTCCTACTCATAGTAAATTTAGATACTGCTTTTCCTTCAGTTTGATTTTTTAAAATATAATTTTCTATAAGTGAAATTTACAATATCAAGTGAAATATTCTGTGTATTTTGTATTTATGTAATTAATGGTTTATTTCTGGAGTGATCTATAAATAAAAGGAACAACTTTAAAAGTGCCAGGGACTATCATATCCACAAGAGCTACAAAATGCGAAACTTTATTTAAAGAAATGCGTCAAAACGCGAAATTTTAAAATTCTTAGTGCCAAAAACTCTTGCCCCTAGTCATGGCTCATAAATCAACGAGTAGTATCTGCAAAACCATCGACTATTATTTGCCTTATTTGCCTGCTCATCAGGGCCATATTTACACCAATATGGACCAACATGGGCCATGGTCCGAGACTGCAAATCTCCTCGAACCAGTTTTGTTTCATACTCTCGTTCAGGAAATTTCAAAAATTTGTTCTGCGCCCGCATATGAATATGACACAGGATTTTAACATTTGTAAATATCCAAACAATAGATTTTTACAAGAGATAATTAACATTTTATTTATGAATTATTATTCTTTATTTTTATTTTTTCCATTGTTGACACTGTATTCTTTGATCGAAATTTCAAAACTTTTTCATTGTTGGTTAACTTTCAGAATTACATACAGTTTTCAAATTTTATCACCCAACCGCCAGCACAAGTAGTTTATGACCGTTATGCTTCACAGATCTTATCAGCTGAATGCCATGATTAGCCAGTGTCTCAGATTTTCTACATTGTATACATTTATTTCGGGGAGGAGGCGTTTTCTCGTAATGGGCCGGGACGACAAAAATATTAATACAGCCCTGCCTGTCACTATTTCTTTTTTTTTTTTTTATTTTATCAACACTGTTTCCTGCCTATTCCTTGTTGTTTCTGTGTGTATTATCAACAAATGTAACATCACATATGATCTAGTTCGAAATAGCCTATCATATAGGATAAAAGAATTATGAATAATGAACTGAGATATTAACTTGAACTGGCTTCCATTTTTACATAAATTATTAGAAAAACGGGGAAAAGAAAGAAACGAAAACGTTCATCACTTATAATTTGTTTCTCTTACTTGCTTCGGTGCTGACGGAGAATCTCTAAGTCAGTGTTACTGAGTGGCTTGAAGCTTTCACCAGTTGGCACTGCAACATAGATACCTTCGTTTTTCAGTTGGCTAGGACTACTAACGATTTCCCCATCCAAAGTTCGAAGACTGAGAAAGAAAAATATCATTACCCAATTAATCATATTTGTTATTTAATTAGCACAAAGACAGAATATTGAACTAAAAACTAATATATATATATATATATATATATATATATATACTAGGGTGTCCCTTATTTAGGGTAATTTCGTGTTGCGATACGCACACCCGCTAAATGTATTTTGTGACCGTAAACACGCAATAGTGACATAACAGCTTCCTGCGAGAACGTTAACCCGTACCGTTGACGACGAAATCATGAAATGACGTTTCCACATTATACGAGGGAGGATCAAATTAAAACCTTAAAAGTGCAATTAATGTTAGAATGTAACAATAAAAAGGAAATCTTACCTCTTATTTTTCAACGTAGTCCCCTTCACGTTCAATGCAAGTATTCCACCGTTTCGGAAGTGTATGGATACCACGGTAGAAAAATTCTTTTGATCGAGATTGTAGCCACTCGTGTACCGCATTTTTCATCTCTTCATCACTATTGAAATGTTTGCCGCCTATCGCTTCTTTGAGTGGTCCAAACAAATGAAAGTCACTGGGGGCAAGGTCTGGTGAATAGGGTGGATGAAATGAGACACTCAAATTTGATGTCATCGATAGTCTCAACAGTCAAACGGACAGTATGACATGGGACCCATCTTGCTGATACCTTATTGAAATGCAAAACATTATGCACAATGTGTTGAGCTGAACCAAAGCTAATCTTCATTATTCTTGCGATTTCTTTCAGGGTAATACGCCTGTTGTCCTTTACAAGCTGTTCCACTAGCGCAATGTTGTCGTCGGTCACTATTTGCGGTGAGCCCCTCCCGGTCGAGGAGCATCCTCCACAGATGTTACGCCACTTTTAAACTTCCTACACCACTCGTATACTTGCTGCAGGGACAAACACGAATCACCATACTTTGCTGCCATCCTGCGATGAATTTCAATTGGTTTCACACCTTCACTACTCAAAAACCGGATTACCGAACGCTGTTCTAATGCGGTGCATGTGGACAGTGGGGCGGTCATCTTGCAACTGCTCCTGTGCTAGTCTGCTGGCGCTTGTTTGATTAGACCAGCGTTGCCAACATCCCACGACATTATTATCGTACGGGCACAGTAAAATTATCGTTTTTTACATAAAATTACCGTACATCTTTGTTTGTAATAGAAATTTCAAGTATTGCTGTGCTTTAGCTAGTATTATCATCATTGCAAGCATAATGATAATAGTAATAATGATAAAATAATAATAATAATAATAATAATAATAATAATAAAAGAAGTAATGCAATATAGTAATTGTATGTACTTACCAAGCGAGATGCTGAATTACGAATATGCCTCTGATAATGTTCACTGTGCACTTAACGATGACATTTTACACAATATACACTGTACATTATATACACTATGTTACACAAAATTAATTTTGAAAATCATCATCATCATCATCATCACCATCACTACTTTCTGCACATGTGTCACTACTAACAACATTAAATAAGAATTCTAGGTACAACAACTGCAGTATTAAATAAGAATTCTAGGTACAACAGCAGCAAGAGAAAGAAGTGATGCCACCCTTGTATTATACTAGGTAATAACAACTGCAGTATTAAATAAGAATTCTAGGTACAACAGCAGCAAGAGAAAGAAGTGATGCCACCCTTGTATCATCCTTATTTAATACTTCAGTTGGTTGCAGACAAGTCATTTTTGCAAATGGTGAATCTGAGCAGAAATCAAAACGTTTCTTTAGTTCAGAGCATGACACAACCAAGAATTCCCTGCAGTGTGTCTTAAATGAATGTACAGCTTCTCTTGTCTCTTTGGAACTTAATTTTTGGGTCATTTGCATTACTTTGACCCCTAGATATATATTCTCTAACGGTGAAAAATAATTTTTGTTCGTTGGATCGACCTTCTCGAGATCAGATCGAACAACGTAATGCTTGTCTAAATACACACAGAGAAGTTCTTTATATATAAGGCTCACTTTTGTATATAAACTAGGAATCAAAGTCTGTTCACTTTGAAACAGTTCATTTAGTGTCACAAACTTTGGAAGGATCCATTCCAAAAAGAAATAATATAGCTTCATAGTAGGATCATTCAAGACACTAAGTATGGCTTGTGTTGTGCCTATGTGATCTACTAACAAAGCATTAGTAAAATACAATGTTAGAGGCTCCCATTGTTCTATAATTCGTCGCACGACTTGCAATAATGACAGCCAACGGGTTTGGGAAGGCCTTAAAATGCAGTGAGGATGAACGTTGCAAAAGTCCTGAAATTCATGCAATTGTGCTTGCCTCTTACTGCTATGTTTAAAGAAGGAATAAATGTTTCTTGCAAGAAGTTCGCATTCACTCGGAAGCTGTTTACAAGCTTCGCTTGCACACAAATGAAGGGAATGACACATGCACTTTTGTAT
Organism: Thermobia domestica; assembly: GCF_964235325.1. NCBI lineage: Eukaryota > Metazoa > Arthropoda > Insecta > Zygentoma > Lepismatidae > Thermobia > Thermobia domestica. Next base: position 262,819,325 of record NC_137461.1, read on the forward strand.
CGTAACACCAGGAAGAATATCACGTAATTTCTGGGCCACCGAATTATTCTTACCCATCATTGTGTTGCACCCGTCACTTGAAAACCCGATTATATTACCAAGAGGGACACTGGCATCTTCAAATGATTTGATTATTCCAGTGAATAATCTGTCAGCAGTGGCACCTTCATTAGCAGCTTCTGGGTTCTGTCCCGAAAAAATCTGAACTAGACGCCAAAACCGAGTTTGAACAACCCCCTCGTTTTCACTAAAAAATCTCACACAAATGCACATAATCTTCATAGTGCCTATATCAGTAGACTCGTCTACAATTATGCTAAACTTACGCGTTTTCAAATATTGTGCTAATTCCTCCGAGTGCACTTTCCCAATAACATGCTTTACTATGTTTGTCGCTTTAGTGCGTCCTAAAGACACTCCAGCATCTATTTTAGAGTCAGGGAAACTCTTCCGTACCATAGCACTTAAATGATCGGCCGTTCGAAGTGAAAGATTGTGTTCCGCTATAAAACCGCACATCCGTATTTCCGCTTCATTTATTTCTGTTTGTTGTGTATCCGCGGGCTGAATAAACGAAAGTATACTTTTCTTTTGAACAGATGATACACCCCGTTTATTATTAATGTGCTTTTTCCCTTTCGCGTGATTTTTTTTATCACGGTTAGTTCCGCTGTAAATTCCATATTACACACGATGCACTTCGCTCTTTTGGAATTGCCACTAACAGGGGCAAGCCACCCCTTAAAATCACTGTGGGACTCCCATTCTTGCCTGTAATTTTGTGATCTGTGCTCGTGTTTCACTGTTGACTCGCCTCTTCTTTGCTTAATTTTCTCGGGAGTACCGAGATTTTCCCTCTTCACTGGTATTTCGTCGTGGCTATTCCCAGCACTGTTCAAATTTGATGACAACTTTTGTCCATTGGATGCCTGAAACAAGTCTTTTATTGTTCTCTTCATTGTATTGTATAATCGCGCCAAAACTACGAATGGCTTACTTTAAAAAAAAAAAAAGCAAAACATACGAAATACGAATTTCACGAAAGAAAGTATTACTACCGCACACGACACACGTCTTCTTATGTTTAAACCAAGAAGGCAACTAACAAACTAAATAAGAAATACAAATGTATTTTTCTATACACGTTCAGGTTAAAAAAAAAACAAAAAAAACAAAAAAAAAAACAAAAAAAACAGTACAATAGCGGTGATCTACAAAGCATATTTCTACAACAACCAAGTCTTAGTAGTCGCTCATCTTTTATTTCAGGAAGATGCTGGAGTTGCAGAAATAACCAATTTTCACTTTTATGTTTTTATTGCCTTCTGTCTTTGCTGGCCACGAACCCGTGTTAATTCTGGTAGAAACAGGAAGAGGCAAAGGGTCGAGTGTTATACATTGAAAGGTCTTTTTTTTTTATTCCTCCACAGAAATGACATGCCATTAAGCACCGATGATAAAAGGGAATATGAGAGGTCTCGACCTTTTCCACATGTTAAAGCTATCCTTGTTTTCATAAGGGGCAATCTTCACTCGATTGGGGACTTGGAGCCCATCAAGCAAGGAGTTTACATCAGCCTCCTTTAAGAACTTTCTCTTTACACTTGGCGTCACGCATTGTAAAATTGTCCTTCCCTTTTTGATTCGGATGGAAAGAAAACAAGTAACCTCGGAGACAAGAAACATTCTTCCAATAATTTTTCATAAATCTAAATAAGAAAAATACACGTTGCTAGGGTTTCCTAAATTATCGTGTATTTTAGTATTAACGTGCATAGACTATCGTACATCGTACATGATGCAAAATTATCGTATGATCCGATAATTACCGTACATGTTGGCAACGCTGGATTAGACTTCTGCCACCTACTGAAGAAAGAGAATACTGTTAGAAACAATATTGCCAACTTTCAAAGCAATAGCATAACATTTAAAATTTATAATAAACTTTTAAGGTTTTCATTTGATCCTCCCTCGTAATATAATTTAGAATGTCCAACCGTGATAACGCAGAAACTAAAAGAGACAGATAAACAAAACTTTGCACGAAGCAACGGACGGGCAAAGGATGACATCTGCCCGTCTATTGACAAACAACGCCGGATGAGCAGTGTTGCCAACCCAAGAGAAAGTTGAGTTTCTGTAAACCGAATGAAATAAACAGGATATCATCATTGGAACAACAATGAAAATAAAGACCAAAGAGATGGTAAACGCAGATCAGCGTTGCAAACTTTTCGAGAAATAACGTGAAACTTGTTAAATGCAAATGTCGTGGCAGACACAGGGAGTGAGTTAGGGATCTACTAACGTTTTGTACAGCTTAAATTAAATATTGACAAAAACTGTTTACGCTGACTCCAAGTCTAGAAGGGTCCGTTGAACAGTGTTGCCATCAACAGAAGAGAAAAGTCGAGTTTTGTAGCATATTTTAAGATTAATATGCTTTTGGAAAGAAAATAATATTAATACTAGCGCCACTTTGAATGTGTGGTAAGAGGAGGAACTAGTATTGACTGAAGTTAGTTAACGGAGGCCCTTATGGCCATTGGAAAATTGCATCAGACTGAGAGCACATGCTCTTGTTGAGAGTCGAAATAGTGCAATCTTAATAGCAAGCAAGGACTTTGTCTTCAGAATTATTAAGTTGGTGTATTGTATAATTCAAGACATATTTAGATAAGTATTTATAGTTTTTCCTGAAAAGTGGCTAGTGACATTAATTGAAGTTGAATGGACGTGTTAATTGGAAAGTTATCAAGGCACTATTTGCTGTTAATTAATAAGTGTATTTTGGAATTTCTTTTCCTGTTTTAACTGGCAAAATGCCTGGTGATATGCCTAGTAACAGGAATATTTTTACTAAATATCAAAGGTATAATCTTTATAAACATTTAATGCTAAGAAATTAAGTGAAAAAAGGAAATGGCAAAGTGTGATCTAAAGAAACATTTAAAACTAGTTACCATTGTTCGTCGAATGATTATGTTCTCAATTATTGTGTAAGTGTTACAGCAATTCTGTGTATTCACGTAAATTTTGAACAATAATTATTAAAACGTCCAGTGAACTAGTGGAATTAGTGGAGTTTTCTTGTAATTATATTAAAATTTTGATAACTTGAATTCTCTCCACAGTTTTCATAATAGTCTAGTACTCACTCAAGTTCCTTTATAAAGATTTCTTTTTAATAATTTTGTGTGGGTCCTATGACTCTGCACCACGGCGTCTTTGTTAATTTTAAAAAAAGGACTTAAAAGACAGGCGTCGACACTGTTTGAAAAAGGAACAATAACTCGGAAAAGGTCACTAGTGTAGCATGGTTTAAAACCTAAAATCAAGGCGATAGAGCATGAGGAGCAGTACTTGGTTATGTGAGATCTATAAGTCACGTACTGACCGACATATTGTTTATCTTGTTAAAGCTGAGAAGTAAGGCTTGTAAAAGATGGCAATGCTGCACAGTAGGTCAGAGTCCTTACAACTTGTTCAAAATATGAAAACAGCGTGCAATTTGCGTAGATTTATGCACTCGTGGATTTTTGAGGTCGCTGATAGCGATGATGACGTCAAAAGTGAAATGTTCAGAATGGCTGATCCAATTTGACGAACAAAATATGTTCGGAATTCTCCAAATGGGCTGGCTGAAAATAGAGTTTGTTATATTTGTTAGGTCTCTAATAACGTTTTGGATGTCACAATTGTAAAATTCAATATACCGGAACCAATACGATGGGTATATGGACGCAAATGGCTATTTGTAGAATTTCGTAACCATTTTGCCCTTGATGTTGGATCCAGTAACAGGAACCACTATAGAGTTGGAAGTGGTACCTGGAAGTGGTAATACTATAAACAATTGCAGATCATTCTTGAATGCAAATGGGGGAGCGTGGTGGCTCAGTGGCAGAGCGTTCACCTCTGGTGCATGGGGTCCTGGGTTCAAACCCTGCTCCCGCCAAGTGAACTTTGTGGTGGACAAACACCGTGTGCGTGGCTTTCCTAGGGGTTCTCTCGTTTCCTCCCATTTTCTTCATTCCATCATTTCATTCATTTCTCATCATCACCGTCTTCTTTAGCCTAGCCGGCATAACCGTAGGACATAAAACTCAAAAATTCCACCCCATCTTTTTGAATGCAACATGGAAGGCACAGTAACGTTGCTGAAACTAGAATATCTTATGTCCATGTTAATTAACTCTCTGCTTGGCCAATATCGGCGTATGCTGTGAGAAAATAAAATAAGAGATTAATTTGAAATATGTTGAATTGTAGGGCACAAGTAAGTTTGCGACACTGATCTTCGTTTACCATCTCTTTTGTCTTTATTTTCATTGTTATTCCAATGATGATATCAAATTTAGGTCATTCAATTTACAAAAACAAAACTTTCTCTTGGGTTGGCAACACTGTACATCCGGTGATGTTTGTCAAAGAACATGCAGATGTCGTCCTTTCTCTAGTTGTTTCGTGCAAAGTTTCGTTTCTCTGTCTCTTTTAGTTTCTCCGTTATCACAGTTGGAAATTCTAAATTATATTATAATGTGGAAACATCATTTCATGATTTCATCGTCAAGTCGGCACGGGTTAATGTTCTCGTAGGGAGTTGCTATTTCACTATCTATGTGTTTACGGTCACATAGAATACATTTAGCGGGTATGCGTCTCGCAACACTAAATTACCCTAAATAAGGAACACTCTAATACATATAATATGTATTTGGAAAGTTCATTAAACATCAAGAATTGTCTATCGAATCTGAAAAAACGATTAACACGTAGAAATTTTGAATGTGGTGCGTAAGTTGTCCCTTCTTTTTCAAATGTTCCGCTGAGGAAGTTCATCTGGTCTGTCCTTCCTTTCAAAAAACTTCGTAACTCTTTTTAATACGTGTGTTTTAAGTGCACCACAGGGTTTTGCCTGTCCAGACACTATCTAATCTTAGAGGGCCTTATGCATAGGGATGCAGGCGAGACGAGACGAGACGAGAAATGGAAAAGTCTCGTCTCGTCTCGCAGCCTCAAATGTTGGTCTCGTCTCGTCTCGCAAATGTGAAGTCTCGTCTCGCGTCCCGCGCGAGACTTTCTCGCAGTCTCGCATATATTCTGGTCAAAATTTTGCAATGTGTTATTCTATGGCTGTTAATGAATGATGATGTGATATTCTGTCCGAAGGCAAGTATTTGACCTAAAAGTCCCTTGGCAAGCTGAATCCTTGGTGGTTTGCCATTGCTTTCCATGGGATGAATGTTCATAACATCCTAAGGAGACAGAACCTAAAGTTCAACATGGTATCCGAACTTGTGTCCCCTCCGCTCCAAATTAAAAGAAAAGTTGTGCTGGAATTTGATTCCTGGACCATTAATTTTCGTCAAATTAACCCTTTCCGGTACCCGACTTTTTGGGCTATTTTTTAGACTCAGTCATCGTCACTATTTATCCCAGGATCATGGTTCATACCTCATTCTCTTCAGAATGAAGATGGCTTTCAAATGGTACCACTTGCATGCTCATACCATATACCAGGAACGGGAAAAATGATGTCAAAGGGAAAATTACGGAGGGAATTTTTTCTCGCACTTTGGGCCCCTCTGGAGCGGCCCTGTGTGAACGTGCCCATCTAAAAAATCTGATAAATAGTACTTGGTATACTAAATGTGTGTGCCAAATTTCAAGTTTCTATCTTGAATAGTAAGGGCGGAAGAAATTTTATCAGGAATTCCCACCATGCCCCAAATTACCGTAAAACACCATGATCTCAGGTAAAAAATTTCCTGAGACATCCCTAATTACCCTAGGGTCATGTTTCGCCCATCATTCTCTTCAGCTTAGAACTGCCTTTCAGGCGGTATGACTCACATGTCTCCATCATGTATCTAAGGCGGGAAAATCCCGAAAAAAGGGATTTTTTGGGTCTAAATATCCTTTTTTTCAACTTTTAGCCCGTCTGGATTCCCCTGTTTTAACGCAGAGATATGAAAAACTCTGATAAGTACTACTAGGTGGGCTGAATGTTTATGCAGAATTCCAATTTTCCAGGTGCAAAGGTAAGCCCGCAAAAAAAATATATGAAAATGCCCAATATTCCTGTATACAGAGGGAAATTTTTAAACATTCCCTGAGATATCCCTAATTACCTTAGGATCATGGTTTGCACATCATTCTCTTCAGAATAGAACTGCCTTTCTGGCGGTACCATTCACTTGTCTCCATCATGTATCTAAGGCGAGAAAATCTCGTGAAAGGGATTTTTTGGCAAAAATTTCCCTTTTTCAACGTTTAGCCCCTTTGTACCCCCATGTTTTAACACAGAAGTACGAAAAGAAATCTCGTAAATACTCCTCGGTGGACTGAATGTTTGTGCACAATTTCAATCTTCTAGGTGCAAAAATAAGCCCGCACCAAATAATACCGAAAATGTCCAAAATTCCCCTATACAGAAGTATATTTTCATAAAACTTCCCTGACACTTCCCTAATTACCCTAGGGTCATGTGTTGAACATCATTCTCTTCAGAATAGAACTGCCTTTCAGGCGGCACCATTCACTTGTCTCCATCATGTATCTAAGGCGGGAAAATCGCGAAGAAATGGATTTTTTGGTAAAATATCCCTTTTTTCAACTTTTTGCCCCTCTGGATCCCCCCCCCCCTGTTTTAACGCAGAAATCTGAAAAAAATCTGGTAAATACTACTCTGTGGACTGAATGTTTGTGCAAAATTTCAATCTTCTACGTGTAAAAATAAGCCCGCCAAAAAATAATGAACATAGACCGGCCCCGCAATATTAAAAGAAAATATATATTTTAGAATTATGACGTCATCACCTCCTATGTCTCGACGCAGGAAGGTGTGAAACCATATGTAAAGTCTTCTACAATGCCTCTGGACTTGAAAAAAAAACGGACGAAAAAGCTCAAATAGGAGAGTTATAACGCAATGTACCATGAAACATCCCGTATGGTACAGATTGTACCATGGGATCCCCAAAGGGTTAATAACATAATTTACAGCAAAACCAGCATAAATTGTTGCCGGATCCAACATTTTTTTTTCAGCTTAGAGGTCTCCAGCAATATTTGGCTCTTCTAAAATATCGTCGCCACTATCAACATTTACACGTTTTGGTCGTTTCCTTGAAGGGTGATTTTCCATTATAAAGATGTTTTTATACCACCAAAAGCGCTTGTAGACAACAAAAGAAGAACTCACAACACAATACGACCCAATTCTTTTGGTTCGTTAGCGCTTGTAGCAATGTTGCATTATCGCATTTTATCAACTTTCGCTTTCAACTTATATAGTGTTGCCAGATCTAGAAAATAAAATTACTGACAGATATAGGGCCATTCCTACCATCTCGCATCAAACCTATAGGGCCATCCTACCAAACCAGTGTTTGAATTAAACTTCCGAACTAGAGGGGGATGTTTTTGATAAATATATAGAAAGAAAATACTTATTCCATGTAAAAATATCATGTTATTTCTGCGAGCCGGACCCGAGATAAACTTTGACGAGAGGGGGTTTCCCCGCCATCCCCCAACATAAATCGCTAGTAGTAATGTGAAAAAGACAGAAACAACAGAAATATCACATTTTGCAGCAATATTGAGTCTTATTCGCTTTTCAGACCAAAAAACAGAAGTTCATGTATTCGTGCGCGCCCGCGTGTATATGTTTGTGTCGCAAAATAAAGTCCTAAATCGATGTTGTAATAAATTTCCAATTTACAAAGCTTTTCTTTTTTAATGATGTTTAGAAACTAAAGAAGGCTTTAATTCTCAAAATCAACCTTGAATAATAATAAATCTCATAAAATGTCTATTGCTCCAATCACTTTTTTGTTCCTGGAGGCATTAACGCTCAACTTAGAAAATTCAATAAATGTAAAATCACTATAGGCCTATATATAATTACATGTAATTCATAAATGTTGCGAGACTGCGAGAAGGCTCGGAGACTTCTCGTGCGAGACTTAACTGAGTCTCGTCTCGCGTCTCGTCTCGCATGGTTTAATCTCGTCTCGCGTCTCGCATTAAAATTTTCAGTCTCGTCTCATGTCTCGTCTCGCAAATGCGAGACGAGACGAGACTTCCCGCGTCTCGCGTGCACCCCTACTTATGCAGAGTCGTTCTGAAGCGTGATTAGTGCCGTACTATAGGGAGTCCGACTAACATATTTCCTGTACTACTTAGACCTTTAGTATGATGCTAATCATACGTTGAAACGACTTTCCATAAGGCCCAGGAGCTCTACAGATTCTGTATTTGTACATTTTTGAACTTGCTTTAACAGAAAAAATATTAATGTGGGTGTTGTATAAAGATTTAATCTAACAATATATGTGTACAGTTTCTTTAATTATAGAAACAATTTAATTTTATTATTGTTATTTCTAAAAATATAGGTGAAAGTACTTGAAAATTACTTATCGTATTCTCGGATGTAGCTCAATACTACATGGACGCAGTGTCTTGTAGTATTGGACCCCGTCCCCAACCAAAATTTCTGGATGCTCACCTGGTTTAATGCATATTTCATTTAGTATAACTGATCAAACTGGATGACGTTGATCAAATGATGATCAAATGATGGTGTAATGCATAATTTATATACTCTGGCTATTCAAGGGGACAAACGAGTAGCAACCATCCACCAGGTGAATGCTAAACTTACAAATCTATGAGAGTCAAAATGTAGGAAACAAAACAAAAAAGTATGTAACAAAACTCCTTCTGTGGATTCTGATGAGTGTGTATCTGTAAGTATTGAGTAAATGTCATGGATCTAAACATCAACTTGCTCAAAGTATAACCGATGAAAATGGAGGGATCATCACCAAAGTTTTCTAACATCCAAGATACAACTCATCGATGCTACAAACATTTATTCAAATTGCTGAATATTGTGTTTGCACCCCTACTTGATTATTTTACCAACTTGTAATATCGATTAACGGAGGAACAACGAATTGTGCTTTCTCAACCTTTTTCCTTGGAGGAAGTGAAGAAAGCTATGTTGATAGCTAAGAATGCTAAAATGTCTGGCATCGATGGAATAAGAGTTGAAGTATAAATCTTTTTACCATCTAATCGGATTCATGCTTACTGAATGGATAAATTACCGTATGTCTTGCAAGGTAGTTTTCAAGGAGAATCATTTCGCACTGCTGTCAATGTGTTTTCTTCCAAAGAACTCTCAGCTCTGTATACTGGCGGATTATCGACCTATTTCCTTATTGATACGCGATTACAAAATTATGATCCAATATCTTAGTGCACAACCTGTCATTACCAACTTATTGGTTTTCTACAGTATGGTGACTACCATATAAACACGCTCAAAATATTCTTGATGATATCCAAGACATCATTTCCTACCAGCAAGATGTTGATAATTGTGAAGCGGCCTTAGTTGCCGTGGAATATTCTAATGTCTTTTACGTATTTATTTAGCTGCCTCCAAGCTTATTGCTTTGAGGCACAAGACCAACACATGTACAAAATGAAGATCGCAGGTAGCAATTGAAGCGAACAGTGGCCAGACATGTGAGAAACTAAGACTACAATTCAATATGAATGGAGAAATCATTCGACAGCATCTCCATCAACTTGGGAAGCACTTCAAATTGGGTCGATGGATCCAAATGATTTGACTCTGGGCCAGAAGGCAATGCGAGCAGACACCTGTGTTTCTTTGCTGTCTCGTCTGAGGAAAGAGCTATTTCTGGACACAATGTTGAATGTGATGAGAAGTGGGTCCTGTATGAAGGTTTACGGCACCGACATCATTGTCTAGCATCCAATGAACCGGTTCCAAAACAGCCGAAACCAGCACTGCACCAGAAGATCCTCCTGTGTGTTTGGTGGACTGCTCGCATTATCGTACATCAGGAACTGCTACCAGTTGCTCAAAGAGCATCAATGCAACTGTGTACTGTCAGTAGTTGAGCCGTGTTCAAGAAAAATTCAAAACTCTGGATCCAGCACTTCTGATTCACAAAGGGATCCTCCTGTTACAGAACAATGCTAAGCCCCACGTGGGCAGGATCAATGCTAAGCCCGGGACACTATTCTACACTTTGGATGGTAAGCACTATTACATCCGCCATACTCCCGGACATTACATTGTTCGATTATCACCTGTTAAACTCCTTGGACAATCACCTTCGAGGACGCCAGTTGAAATCCCTAGTAGATTTGCAAAATGCACTTGATACCTTCTTCGCTACTCGGCCCACCAAGTTCTACCGCGATGAAATCCATGGCCTTCTAGAACGTTAGCAGAAGGTCGTCGATGCTGATGGAAACTATTTTTGATCTTCCAGGTACGTCTTGGTGACATATCAATATTCGAAGGTGTTAGGTGAAAGAGTGACAGAACTTTCTTTGTTACCTTTATATGAGTGTGTTTCGTGTCCAAACTAAACTCGAGTAAAATGTATGTTATGCCTTTGGGAAAGTCGAATGTTATCACTAGCACATCTCCTGACACGCTTCAACAGTCAATTAAAATACTAGGAGTGAGTTTTTAAATCTCACTTGACTGAGAGTATTACTGATAATGCTAGCAATGATGTAAATCGCTAACCTTATGTTCTTGATCAACATCGATTTCGTAGATTTTGCCTCTTTTTGTGCGTTTATATGGTGTGTCTTAATTATGGTATATTACACAAGTCTTGCCCTTTTGTATGTCATCTTCCAGGACTTAAGACAGTTGAGGGAAAATTTATATGGAAACCAATCATTGTGCAACAACGTTTACGCCATCGGACTAAATTTGAAATATATGAATTGCAGACCTAAGCCTTATTATCTAAAGATGTCTAAGTTTATTCTATATGCATCCTGTCATCCTACTGGTAACTGGTAAGCTCCTAATGAACTTATTACATCGTGTCCCTTAGACGCACCTTTCTATCTTGGACATCTCCCACCTCAATATAATTACCAGTACTCTATGAGGTTTGTTATAGAATATATGTCAGTGCTTCTCAACCTAATTCCTATCACGACCCCCATTTGATCACATACTCTTGCCAGCGATCCCCTTATAATTTCTGGTTTGTAATAAGCCTGAGTGGGATTTTGAACATTAGCGGATATTGTCGCACTAGTGAAATCACACTATGCTCAGACATCTCTTTAGCTTTCAATTTGAATCATATTTGAATATGCAGGTTTTGTTGCATTTGTATTTTTTCTGGTATTTCAATATGCAGTTCTCATTAGTTTCATATCGTACCTCTTTCATTTGAATTGATTTTTAAACAACTCTGCACCTGTTGAAAAGGTTTACTAGACATTTTTTTTGTTCTTAAGACTGTGCATAAAAATAAAAATATGCCTATCAGAACAAAATTCAAAATAATATTTAAAATATTTTCCGGTATTAGGTTCTAATAATATTTATTTTTTCCTCTATTTTCGCGACTTCTACTAAACGCTCTCGCGACCGCCCTAGGGGTCGCAATCCACACGTTGAGAAACCCTGCTATAGGTAATCTAGCCGAAGCGCCAACCATCACAAAACTGTATGGAGCTTTTCAACAAAATTGCATTCTACTTTACTATAGCTGTTAACTATTCTCATTGGAATTGGCAACGTATTTGGCATGTTTTACATGCTGGTTATTTGTCTTATTCGAGAAAGATGTTTCATTTGTCGTGCTTCAACTTTAATTGATTTGGGATTAGTGACTCTGATCTGTGTGCTTCTTGCACTTGAAAGGATACTATTTAAATCGTCTAACTGAATGTAGTGCAGCAATAGTGGTGTGACCTCAGTTTTGTCACTATATGGCTTATTTGGTCATACTACTTCTACGGCAATCTCTATAGACTTGATTATTTTTTCTGATTTTACTTATTTTCAGAGCACTAAATACCGTACTGTTATTTGGCTGATTGCTAACACTGTTTTGTATTGTTACATGAATCTCAGACGCTTATTCATATTACATATACCATGTTTTTGAATGAAGTTAGCAAAGATTTCTTTTGCAACATGCAGTAAGTTATTTGCACAGTTTTTCGGGTTTCCTAATAGCTAATAGCTATATAATAGCTATATAGCTATATTTGATACGGTAACTTTACAGTTTGTCTGAAATATTCAAATATGGCATATGGTCAGGAAGTTCAATACCTACTAAAGTAACATAATTTAAGCCCGTCTTTGTAATCGTAAAATTAGAAGAACATAGTGTACTATATCAAACTCACCCAATTTACTCATGGGTGTTATAATTAAATATTTTTTACGCCAAGAGTGACTTTGCTTTAACGTAAGTGATAGAAAGCAAATTATTATACGGGCAGTTTTACGGTATGGAGTCAAATTTTAAAATAAATCGAACGCTCTCTATTTTCTCTATATCCAGATAACCCCTAAGACTTCCGATAGATTTTTGGGCATCTCTTACGTCATTTCCGCAGAAACATGGCGCGAGATCGTTTTCAGTGGGCGTAGTTTAAATAACTTTTCCAAGTAGACTATATGTATTTCATTAATATTGCATATATATATAAAAGAAATAAATGTATACTTATTCCGCACGCTGTTCTTCTAAAATAAATAATAAAAATGGTGGAAATCCTCACTAAATTCGTGAAACCATTCAGGAATTTTCTCCATCGTGACAAAATTATTAGTGTTCGTTTTCTGTAAGAGCAAATCTGGTTCGAAGAATACATTAAACTCTAAGTTAATGTCTCATATACCCTCAGTGCTGGTAAAGAGACATTAAACTCAAACCGAACTATCCAGAGATTTGCATCTGGAGCACTATAAAATAAATAAATAAATAAATAAATAAACGCTTGACACCTTGTCTGCCACCATATCTGTTGGCTGTTGTCACCTGTCAGCCTGTTCCTCAGTAATATTGTTTTTCGCATTTGTTCTAGGTGCATAAATGTGTGATTTTCTCTGTGTATAGTTTTGGATATACTCGGCATGGACATTAAATTTTGACTGCTGCGTCAGATATGTGTAATTGCATACACAGCTATGAAACAGACGCAGCAGAAGTACAATATATTATTTGTGTATGAAATTTAATACACATGGCAGTCTACGCATGAAAAAATAATAAATTCTTATACTAATCTAAACCTTGAAAGAATGTTGGAACAGAATACGAGGGGTATCCAAAAAGTAACTTTCCCACTCATGCCGTAGCTAGGAAACCGTATGTTGCGCGAAGCAACTGCGTGCACGTGAGAGAGTAATGCCCCTTTCACATTATCCGGCGAATTGCCGGATCCGTTTCCGGCGAATTGCCTGACGAGGTAGAAAGACATTGCAAGCAATGAAGCTCTTCACATATGTGCGGCGGTCGCCGGACATTTATCCGGCGAGCAAAAACAGCCAGATCTCCCTGCTAGAATCCGGCGCGGCAAATTGCCGTGTATAGCCAAGCGGGACATTACAAGCAGTGTAAGGTTATAGCATGGCTCATGCGCCAGCGGTACTTCCTTAGTGCTCTAAGTAGCGTCATGACAGTGGTTGAAGATGACTTTCCTATTCCAGCTCCCGCCGCGTGTGAAATGCGAGCAGTGATAAAGTTTTTGTATGCACAGGGCATAGTGTCAATTGAAATCTATGCAGAATCGTCGCTTCACAATAACGGAACTCGGGTGTCAGTTTTCGCAATTTCCCACTCCTTATTGCACACCAAAGTCACGGAGTGCCTGTTGTTCAAGAAATTGTGTGTCAGGTGGATGCGAAGAAACTGATTCCAGAACTCAAAGCAAGCCAGCATCTGCTATTACACCTCGAGAGATTCCTGTCAGGTCAGCTTCAGCATTTTCAGAATGACGGAGAGGCGGAGGAGGTTGTCAAACAGTGGTTCCAATCACAAGTGGCCAAGTTCTAAGACACAGGTATAGACAAATTCGTCCCATGGTATGACAAATGTCTGAATTCCGGTGGTAATTATGTTGTAAAATAGCTAAACACATCCTGTATCTGGTACAATAAATGTTTCCATTCAATTGTGTTTTGTTTCTGTTTAAGACCTTTGGGAAAGTTACTTTCTAGATACGCTTCGTATCATGCTTCGTATTACGATATACAGGGCGGCCCAAAAATATGTATACAGTACCGTACTGATGAGCTCATTCCATTTTATATCATTTCTGATTGTTATCCAACAGGTAGACTTAGTTTCTTTATTATATGTTCTTAATGTCTTTTTACTTAGGCCTATATCTTAAGCTCGGAACAGCCGAAGCAAATAAATCTATACGCTAGAATGTAATACTTGATCAATGCAGTGGTGTGTGTATACCTACTTTTGGGCCACTCTGTATAATATACGATCATATTTTTAAACAATTTACTGTCTTTACAGCTGTATATTCTTATACGTATATATTCCCAACATTTCTGCTCCCATACAATACAGTAAACTATATAAACTTACCATTTAAGTGTTCCATTTTTTAAATTTACTTTCTTGCTTATTGTGTTTAAGGCATTTGTTAAACATTCCATGTTGTAGCAGGAAAGAGCAATCTTACGTAATTCGCTAGCTGGATGACCATTCAGAACAATATGAACTATTGTAGAATGTTGCCATTGCTGTCTGCGATCTGGTAAGCATGGTGACAATTTAGGCTTACCACAATTCTGAAATATTTGAGTTAAAAGGGAAGAAACTGTTTAGAAATATCAGCCTTTAATCTAATTTCATTTCTTAAACTTTTTAGTGGATGGATGTACAGTTGTTCTTAGCTAAGGAATTCTACAATATTAACGTTTAATGGGAGAAGAGTTCCAATATGAAGCTTATATCAACTGATAAGAATATTGAGCTGAACAAAAATATATGTATGTGTAAAATCTCATGCGTAGATTTCGAGAAAACTAAGGAAAACGAATATTTTTGTAAACCGAAAGATTAATGCTGTACGAGAACCATGCCAGTTATTTAAGTGAAACTTTTCCTGAAACATATCCCCATTAAGCCCTTCATTATGGTAGTAGTAGCAAGACGACAGTACATAGTATAGTTGATAAGATAAAGCCTAAAATTATCATCAACTCTTACATTTTAATTTCAGTTTTACTAAAACATTGTCCTAATACATACATTCCAGGGTGAGTCAAAATAAGTGTTACAAGGCAATATCTCGCGAACTATACATCAAATAAGAAAAATGTTGAGTCAATGTATAATACATTGAAAGATGGGCCTAAAAGATGGGAGAAATACGAGGTTCCCCTCGCCTCCCATTTTGGTGGGAGGTGTAGAGTGAGGGTATGAGTGAGTGAATATGAGAAGCGAAGGGGAGATGATTATAACCAATGAATATTAATTAGATGGCTGAAGGCCCAAGTTAATTTACTTCTCAATATTCAAATGAATCGGTAGAGCAAATAAAATAAAAGATAAAGTGATTAAGTGAACAAAATAAAAGATTCAATTTCGGTGAACATGAGACTAATTTAGCAGGGTCTTCCTGGGGTTTTAACTCCAGGTGTAGTTCCAATGAGATTACCCACACAACAACGTGAAGTTACAGTTTTTCATGCCTTATGGGCTCTGCACACTCCCAGCAGCTGAAACAGAAGACATGTTACATATAAAAATATCTGACACATACCTTGAGTTCTCTTGGTGAAGTCCAAGAAGACGACTGGGTTCATTAGTGAATGCGTTTAATTTCCAGCACACGAAAACACATATACAATAGATGCACTGAACACTGAGGTATATTAAAAAAATATTAATTTTGAAAAAAAAAAATGATTTTAAGAATTTTCTTTAGGCCTTTACTTTTTAGATTTATAAACCGTTCAAGTTCGTGCACGTTTAAATAAATTTCTTCTTAGTCCGTCGTCCTCATCCTTCTGCTCCTTTGATGGTCAGCATCTTACGTTGGCCTTACCTCTTCCGTTACGGTAAGACGTGTTGATTGAAGAGATTCTTAGAGATAATTCAATATCTCACAGGTCCTGCAGAAACATGCTTAGAAAGGTGTCTGCTGTTCTCAAAGATTGAGCATTCTTTGTCGTCGTCTAGCCTGGACGTCTATGGGTTGCGGTCGTAAACGGCCTAGCTGTTGACCGGCACTCGCATTTCCACAACATGAATGTTATTTGCACCACTGTTTCGTGATCTGATGTGTCCGCTGTTGCGCTTTTGAAGAAAAGTTTAGACACTGCGTCTCACACACATCATTAACACTAAAATTGGAGCACTTAGAATATCTATATGTATATATGTACAAACTATTTACAGCATGGGGCTAGAGATTGCTCCCATCGTATGTTGGTTGTAGAAAATTTCTTAGTCTGAACTGACAAAGTTGCTACGTCACAAAAACGTTCACGAATGGCGCAATTGTGTTTTTCTAGTATAGTTTGTAAGTATTCACGACCAACGCCGATGGTTTTAAAAGTTATGACGAAAACTATTTGAAGATCATAATGATTGCCTTGAGTTTGGAATGTCACTCTCTAAGGCTCTGTAACGGTTACCGAAACAACCAAAACTTAACGTCTACACTTGACGTTCAACGATCAACCACCGACGCCAAACTCCCGGTTTCAACCACTCAAGATCAACTGCCAAGGACGAACTACCCTGTCACTCTCCTCTGAATTGTTTTTATTCCATGCCATTTTCTACCAAAATCATAGGCTCGCACTGCACATAGGGTATTCTCTTATGGCGGGCAGTGCGACGTGTGAAGGGGTACAGTCAGGTGTACTCACCTACCCCTTGACCTATTTATGGTTGAAAACTACACTTTTACTTCTTTTTACTTCAATCGTTATTCACTGTAATGTTTAATTGAGAAACTGCTGCTATCACTGTATAGTACGTATATGCAGCTTTCAAACGATATGCAAAACTTTGTATAAGCTGGTAAACTTAACACTGAAACTGGTGAATAAACATCAAAACAATTTCTCAAAACACTTGACTCTCTCACCCTGTCTTGTGTCCATCCAAGGGAGACACCTGGTGAGAGAATTTGACAAGTTTTCACCTGTATGAGAGGGGTGAGGGAGGTTCTCCTAGAGAGGTTTTTACGTGTTTGAGAAGTATTGAAGCAAAAGTCTGCTTAAATCTCGATACAAAATAAACCTACATGTAAAATTATATATTTGTTTCAAACACCTTGTGCTGTCATATTATAGTAAACATAATACAGTTGAAAATGCCCACTCAATCACCTGGTCTTCCTAAGGAAATCTTCTGCTTTTAACATGGCGGCATGGCTGTTCCTTGTACCATACATTCTGTTCATGAACTGCGAGAGCTGCTACCCTTTTATCGATATAAGCCTTTATTTTAATGATATAAATGCTTAAACTAGCTACGGCCTAATCTATTTAAATAAAAACTACTACGAACATATCAAGAACATTTTTAACAATTTTATAAAGAATTACGTGTGGAAACATCTATACAAAAAGGAGGTGAAGTCTCATAGACGGAATAGTTCCAACTCATAGTCTCTCAAGCAGTGTTTAAAATTATAGGTTCGTCTGGCTGGCGAAAGAAGTACGTTGTTTCCTAGACGCTTGCATATTAAAACATGCGAAAAATGGGAGGAGCTTCCGAAAATCGCACTTCTTTGAACGCTGGGTTTTGGCATGTATATGCTAGTTTCCAGTGCATCCCAGCAACAAAAGATCTCTGCGGCAGTCGGACTCCAAAATCAAATATTTCTCCCTAATGAAACAATAACTAAAATATTAGTCCATATCCGGACATATCCTTCCTGCGTCTATGCACGTCTATAACATGAAAATGTAGATGGAAACTATGCACACGTGTTCTCCCTCAGAAAGCATAGCTCCTCTGTACCAAACAAAGGTTCTGCGTTGAAACTTTTTTTGTAAACTCTGCGTGTACCCAGAGCGAGAGACTGAAGCTATGTCGTTCTATATGCTTACATGATATATAAAATATTTTAAATGAATACTTGATATACATATATTTACATGCTTCACCTCTTGATAAAAGACAAAAATAAACATATACAAATAAACTTGAGCCTAATTAGTGCTTCCACACCTAACCCTTTATTTATTAATAATTATAAATATAATTAAAAAATCTAAATATCTTGATAAGCACCATTATCCTTTACGCTAGTACTATACGATACCTATACGATAGTACTTTGATAAGCACCATTATCCTATACGCCTTCGAATGCGTTTAACATCTCTTTCGTTTCCAAGGTGGCGTGGAGGGCAATATGGAATACCCGTAAGAAAAGCATGGTATTCCGCATTCCGTATGGTATTACGATTACAAAAATATCTATCGGTATTGGACAATTAAACATACATTTATGATGACAACAATGCTAAGTGTATTTTTTAATTTTTCACAGTAAATTTTCTGATGATACAAGGGGTGAGTTTGGGTCCAGCGTTCATCATGTTTAATGTGAGCAGACAATGACTGTGCCAATCCTGAAGCAGAGTATTATATTTATGACTTTTGCACCTAATCACATTCAGTTATGGCTTGGCATTCATAATTTTCATATATTGTCACTGTATTCATTGTATGTTCAACAGAAAACTCATTTCTTTTCTATATAGCATTTTTATTCCATATTACCCGACTATTTCATATTACCCTCTAAAGTGGTTTCTTTACTAATTATAAATTTTGCCCACCCCTGTAACGAAACTTATTTATCAAGATACGCATAAATAAAGCCAAATATCTAAGGCGTATACTTGTTTTCCTTTTTGTTTCAATGTGCAATT
Organism: Thermobia domestica; assembly: GCF_964235325.1. Lineage (NCBI taxonomy): Eukaryota > Metazoa > Arthropoda > Insecta > Zygentoma > Lepismatidae > Thermobia > Thermobia domestica. The sequence continues at coordinate 262,838,076 of NC_137461.1, forward strand.
AACTGAGTTACAAGCAAACCAAAAATGGTATTCCATAATACCCGAACTTCCTCTACCAGTGTTGTGATTTAGAGGTAATCACCAGGTTACTGCAGGCACCCACTAGGGCCTTATTGGAACAGGGTAGAATAAGAAAAATATCCCGTTCTTGTAGGAATCGAAATGGCGCCGCCCAGTTGACAAGCCTTACCGACATGCTATCGTGGTTATATACCATATATAAAATAAGGCACTAAAATACCATCCTCTTGCAGTCCACCATATGAACACTCATGACGCCATTCCTTTTTATTATTATTATTATTTGACGCTATATCAGAACAAGAATTCACTTAGATCCCATGTGGAAAGTGACTAGTAAGGTCGACGACTTGTAATTATCCAAATCCAGCGCGATACATTCTGATATATTCCACCAAGAAGGTAATACAGGGTGCGGCACGTAAAACCGGCCCGTCGTAATATTCTGGTATATTGTGTTTTTGGCAACACTTAAATAATCTACCTTCCTACCAAGAGATGGCGTGTCGAGGTCGGGTCGACTTACGTGACCTGCAGCAGTCACGTGCAGCCGCAGCCAGTGAAACTTGTCGAAACCAGTTGAGAAAAAGGCCTCGTTGTGTTAAGCCGGGTGAGTGTCAGTGTGTGATAATACCGTATTCGATACCCGAGCGTGTTGCCATTGTTGAAGGGTTCATTCTCACTGGATCTTTTGTGAAAACAAAGAATTTGTTTCGGGAGAAATTTCCAGGACAACCGGTATTGGTCGACAGAAAATCCACACGCAATCCACCAGGTACCCTTGCATGATGAGAAGATTGGTGTTCGGTGTGCCATTTCCGCCACACGCGTTATTGGGCCCATATTCTTTGAGACGACAGTGAACAGTGACGTGTATATGGGAATCCTGGAGAAGTTTTATACACACTTGACCGAAGAGGAGCGTCAGTTATGTTACTTTCAGCAGGACGGTGCAACATGCCACACATCAGCTGCATCATTGTCCCTTGTGCATGAGATGTTTACACCAGGGAGGACAATCAGCAAAGGCTTGTGGCCTCCTCGGTCACCAGACTTGTCCACGTGTGACTTTTACTTATGGGGACTGTTAAAGGGAAGAGTATACGAAACAAATCCACACACAATTGAAGAACTCTAGACCAGGATCCAGGATGTCACCAATAGCATTACAACACAAGAACTGACAAGGGTATATATGAATCTCCTCAATCGTGCTCACATGTGTGTTGAAGTGGGCGGAGGACACTTTCAGCACCTGCTGTGAAGGCTGCTGTGAAGGTGAGTAGTCATATTCAATACATTACATTTCATTTATGTGTTGTAGTTAATCATATTCAATACATTACATTTCATTTTATGTGTTCACTTTACGGGCCGGTTTTACGTGCCGCACCCTGTAGTTTTGTTTAAATAGTTTGAAATAAAGTATAAAACGTGTGAAAAATTTTATTCTAACTTGGATTTTAGTTATACATTCGAATTCCAGCATGGTTGTGTACCATTATCGTATTATAGCAAAGATCTCTCAAGAATGGGAAATATTTATGGATTTAGATACTAAGCAATCGTCATGACAACGTAAGTGATAATCAAAAATTGTAAGATACAATTAATTCAGATGCAAATATCTAATTACTGCATACTTACATGTTCGTAGTGGTTCATGGCATCGGAGGGTTTTGAAGGTCTAACGAAAATCGTTGTCAGATCTGTTGAAAGCATGTCTTGTCACTTACATCCCTCTCAGTGTTTGGAGACCACTTTCACTAAGATTTTAAAAGCAAAGCTGGTACTATCGTTTAAGTGGGGGGAAAAGATTTACTAGATAATTTTGTTTCTTTGTGTGACAGATGAATATAAATATAAAGTTAATGTTGATTAGAAACAACGATTTCATTGTTGGCAATAAAAACCTTAGTTTTAGGGATAGCATACAGGTTAGTTGTGATCAGTTTTTTTCTTATTTCTTTTCTTCTTTTTTCTTGAAGACCCGTACTCACCATGAATATTTATTATTATATTAGCTTCAACGTTTTTAAAAATATTGTCCGACATACTCGTAGTTAGGTTTTCCATATGACAGTCTTAATAAGCAGGATATATTTAGATTTCCCAGGAGTACTTATATTTAGACTTCGGATCGATATGCACTAAAAAACGGCAAAATATACATGCAAATATGCGCTAAAAATCACGAAAATATGCACTGGAAATATGCATATATGCACTAAAAAGAGTAAATATGCACCAATCAAAAGCTAAAGTTAAATGAGGAATGTTATTATTTTAGAGAAAAAAGTTGTATTACTTGAACTACATATACCTAGTATATAACTATGATGCATTTATGCTAAAACACAACTATGTTGTTTTCGGTGTTTTCTGACAAAAACCAGCATTTATGAGTCAAAACATTACTGTACATCGAAAATGTTCCTTCCGTGTCACGGATCGTTAGGGGACAGTGTTTCAAAGAAACATTATTACTCGCCGATAAATCTGGAATTCGTGTGTCCTTGTTCCCAAGAACACTTTATTTACATTAGACAAGAATTTTATGCCAGGATTTTTCGCGTCTATTGACTGTGCATTTCGAAGAAATACTTGTCCGATTGGTCTTGCTGGCGTCTGTTTCGTTATTGAATCAAACAGCTCAAATGCACTACAAAGTCCTAATCATCGCTCTTCTAATCTCATTACGATCTTTGAAATTCTAGTGAAATGAGTATTAATAAACGCAAGGTCTTTAAATGTTTTCAGCTTGTACATAGGCCTACCGTATTCAATTACAGTATTTATTTATCTACAAATTAATACACATATAACTTTGAGCACTGGAGTCTCTGGCATGTAAATTTTGGGGGGGACATAAAATAAGCTATTTAAATAGTACTACCTAACCCAAGCTATGTATTATCTTCGATTCCATTTGTTACTTTCACGGACCCCCTGAGAACTCTGAACTTTGCTATAATCGTTTCACAGCCTGAATATTATATTCCAAATACGGTCGTTAGTAAATAAATTAAATTAGAATAAAATATGGAATATTTTGTACTTCAAAATATTGGGGGGGACGCGTCCCCCTCGCCCCCACCCGCCAGAGACGCCCATGACTTTGAGTGAACAAAACAAAACCTACATACGATTTCTAAGGCTAATACAAAAAGTAGATGCTATGCTCTTTTTAGCGCTCCTCCCTCTACTTTTGGCTTCCTTTGGATCTGTTGTGTATATTATGCTCCTTATTCCATGACTCCAGACCAACTAGCGAACGAGTTATTACTATTTCGGAATAACTATGTAAATTGCACTTCGTTCAAAAACTCGCACGGTATCTAGAACTTTATATGGCGGTGGACTAAAGGTTAAATGTGTAGGGTAACACATTTAACCTTTACAAAGACCTTTACAGACAACGTAGTTCATATACCTAACCTCTCACCTAAGAATGTCAAAACATTTTCTAAACGCTGCATTCCGGAACTTGAAAATTTTCTTTAAAAAGTGGATTTTAATATCCGTTGTTCGCAACACAGGTTCCACATAATCAAGAGAATTTAACTTTTTTTTTCTTACCTTTAAATTCATCGGACCGTGAAATATTTCTGTTTAAGATAAATTTCCGTTTAATGAAGGTCCTGTTGAAGCAGTTTTTACTGTATTAAAAGCTTGTATTAAAAAACCTTATGTTCTTGTTTAAAAAGAAATAAATCCACTTAAAATTACTTTTGTAGCCAATTATGTGTAAATCCTAGAATATTTTCTTCTAGCGTAACATTGTCCGTTTCAAACAGCAATAATTTACAATGTATAATATTGGTACATTAAATAGAATAAAGTGATTTGAGCGGGACATATAGCATGAATGGGAATAGGGTAAAGTTATGGAAAACATAACAGAAGACTTACTTGTTAGAAGGAAAGTTAAGTTTTGGGAGACCGAGGTGCGTATCAAAGCAACACAAGCTTATATTTAAATACTCTCATAAACTCCTCAAAGGAAAACTTGGGAACTTATCTCCTTATATCAGAAAGTAAATATTGTGTCAAGTTTTAGATTTTGTAAAGCAAATATTTTAATTAATTTACAGCTCATTTTCAAAAGGGGTATTCATTTCTTCCCGAAATACATTTTTCAACGGTTTCTTGGGATGAACTCTGTTGAGTATGAAAAAAGGCCTTATCTGGGTTGTTTCATAATTGTATAAACTTCTTATCAGACTTGAAACTACTATAAAAACATAAAAAGGCCAAAAAATAGAGCGCTGTTGAAGTTTGAGCTTTTGCTGTTCAACAAAATAGAAATATCCTCTTTTGAAAACAAGCTAACTTACTGTACTTCGAAAATATTACTTGTTTAGCAAACACTTTGCAAAATATATTTTCTTGAATTGTTAACGTCTCTCAACTTCAATCCATTGTTTCAGAAGATACAGTAACTTCTGTAAGATTTTTCGGGTCCATTTAGTACGACATCTTTGTCCAATTTTATTCATTTTTGTCCACCCAAGAAGAAAAAAAAACTTGTACCATTAAAATTAACAAAAGGCCCATTTCAAAATTTCCGTCACTTCGATCACTCATAGTGCGACATCTTCAAATTCGAATTTTAAACTAGCACAGAATTTTGTCCATTTTTGTCCACCCACGAAAAAAATTTGTACCATTCACATGAACGAGGGAGGATTATTTAAAATTTCGCCCACTTCGATCACCTGTAGTGTGACATCTATAAATTCGAGTTCTAACTAGTTTAGAATTGTCATTATTTTTGTAGGTTTTTGGACCACCAAGATAGTTGAAATTCGAATCTGAAAATGTCTCACTACAGGTGATCCAAGTGGCCAAATTTTTAAATAATTGTCGCTGGTTTATTTCAACGATACTTAAATTTATTCTTGGTGGTATAAAAATGTTCAAAAATTCGACAGAATTCTAAATTAAAATTCGAATTTGAAGATTTTGCACTACAGGTGATCGAAGTTGCCGAAATTTACAAATCGCTCTCTCTTGTTTATTTGAATGGTACAATTTTTTTTTCTTGGGTGGACAAAAATTGAACAAAATTCTGTGCTAGTTAAAATTCGAATTTGAAGATGTCGCACTATGAGTGATCGTAGTGGCAAAATTTGAAATGGCCCTCCCTCGTTTATTGAAATGATTGATTGGAATTCTGAGCAAGTTAAAATTCGAATTTGAAGATGTTGCACTGCACTACAGGTAATCGAAGTGGCCGAAATTTTGAAATGACCTTCCTTTGTTAATTTGAATGGTACAAAATTTTTCTTGGGTGGAAAAAAAATAGACAAAAATTGGGCAAAATTCTGAGCTAGTTAAAATTCAAATTTGAAGATGTCGCACTATAAATGGATCCAGATTTTTCTTTTGGTAATCTTATACTGCCACAGGACCACACAATTTCAAATTCACACACACACACACACACACACACACACACACACACACACACACACACACACACACACACATACACACACACACACACACAAACAAACAAACAAACAAACAAACAAACAGTAGCAACTTTAACTTCTGAGATGGGTGACGTGGAAATTTCTATTTAAAGAGCATGTTGTAGGTGATTTGACACCGTTATTTATATCTTCTTCTGAAAAGGTGGCAGTCATGCATCATTGTTAGGAGGATGAATCACTCAGCCCTTTCTTATTCTCCTTTCACATAACCTTGGAAGATATTCTAAACTGACAAGAATGAATCATTTCAGTCTTGAGTATATTTATATTGAAAACTTGAAATTCCATTTATGAGGAAAGTTGTTGGTCGTTAAAAATTATGAATTTGATCGTTCTTTTAAATATGCATTTATATGCAGTAACGATATAAACATGCACTAACCTCCAAAATATGCACATATATGCACTATAAAACTCTGCTATTTTACCCCAAAACACCTGAAACGAATTTCTATTTAAAGAGCATAGCAATATCACATCAGGAAAAAAAAAAAAAAAAAAAAAACATGCAAATATGCAAAAATCCGAAGTCTACTTATATTATTCGAAATGATATGTCTAGTTTTACATCCCACACAGTGATGACATTAGTAGCCTCGGACGTAAAAGTGGTAGGTGTAGTGGTAGGTAGACAAAGGGAATTCGACAGGTAGATAGATATCTATTTTTACAGTAATGTCCTACTTTCTCTTTTGCCCCGAGGGCAGTTTTTCTTTTTGTTTTTATTGTTTTTGTTTTTTTGTTTTGTTTTTATTTCTTTATGTTTAATATATTTACATCGGTTTGCCGCATATTCACTTAATAAATTAATGCAGTGTTACTTTCTTAGAACATTTACATATAGGCTTTGAGTTCGGTTGCTAGGGACCGCTTGCAAATTGATGCCGGTTCTTTCTTTTTAATAGGTCAATAAATCAAAAAAGCTCTTATCACCCACCCACGTAATGAATTAAATGTGTTTTTAAATTCTCCTCCTTAGCGTATATAGCTTCATTATGTGTGTTTCCTACGTAATTATTGTAACTGTGAAGATAGATATGTTCGTAGGTAGATATAGCTTTGTCGTTTGTTTACATTATTGTAGGAAATCATCTGCTACTAGATCTTTTTTTTTCCATCAGAGATCAGCAGAGGATAGGTAATTCACAGTAGGATGAGAAGTAAAAATGGTTGTTTGTGCTGTTTTTTTTTTTTTTTTTTTATTCAAGTAATATACTGATATATTGTTTGCAATATGGTAATTAGATCTTAAAAAGATGTAAGTGTGTTGTGAAACTGTCAAAACTTGAAAACAAAACGAGTTAAGTGAAATATAAACATTTAAAGAGGCATCTGTGTACAGGCAATGAGGTTTTCTGGAAAAGTTTCTGCAAAGCACTGCCAACAGTAGTGCAAATGTTTCGCTATTATAAAATTCGGAAGAACAGACGTTTCTATGTTTAAATTATCTTTGATTGTTTTTTAAGCCATTTTTTTCAGCAGTTTTCTCGGAAACTGCTGTTCGGAATGCATCAACAGCTCCTTCAGGCGACACAAATTGCTCTCCACGCATCTTATTTTTCACGACTGGGAATAGAAAGAGGTCATTAGGTGTTAGTTAAATCAGGATGTACGAACAATGACCATTAATTCATTAATTCGACACTTTTATTGAAAAGAAAAACAATTTTGTGTGTTGAGTGGGAACTGGTGTTGTTGTGGTGAAGAATTTTGCGACTATTTGGATTTGTTTTAACAAGTCATTGATAACCTCCGACAAAACTAACTTTTGTATACCATTCAACGAGTACAGTCCTTTGTTCTTCTAAAACTCTGGTTGTCACATTTCCGGTATAATCGAAGAAACAAACAATCATTTGCTTGGCACACTCTTAGAACGAACAACTTTCGTTGGTTTCGGCTCACTTTGGAACGTCCAAACAGTGGATTGCTGTTAGTTTCAGGATCATATGAATAGATTCAAGTTTCTACCCCTGTGAAGATGTAGTTCACCAAATTTGACTTGCCTTGATTGAATGTTTTGAGCATTTCTTTACAAAGATTGACACGACCTTGTTTTTGAGGTTCGGTTAAGTTGAGTGGGATTCATCGCTTTGGAAGTTCCCGTACATTCAGGAAACCATGCAAAATCGTGTGTATTGCTTTCATGTCAACGTTCAAGGCTGTTCGAATATCATGATATATCATGTGTCGATCTCTCAATCATTTCACGCACAGCAACATCATTACTGGCAAAACAGACCTTCAGGAAATTCATCACTGAGAAATGTGCACCCACTCTGGAATTCGGAAAACCAATTGTATTTAGTCCTATTAGATAGTGCTTCATCTCCAAAAGCCAAATGAAATCGCCGATGCATTGTTTCGATGTTAGACTACATTTTTGAAATCATTGCCCGAAAGTGTTCACAATAAAGTTTGATTTCTCACACAATACTATTTCTTCAAATTGTTGTGATTACTCGTTTCCATTCCATCCAGTCAAGTAATTTAAAATTAATTTCTCATTAACGTTTTCCATTGCCATATAAGTAACTTTTATAAAATGAAATATTTCAGTTCTATGTTCCATGGTTATACCGTGTAGGCTACAGAAAATGGTGGGAATAAGCATGAAGTAGTGGAATAGGAAAGAGAGGAAGAAAGAAGGATAAAATTCGGCAATGTGAGGGAACAGTCAACTGCTTTAAATGAATTTTTCAAACACAGTAAACTCTTGGGACGAACTAAGTTTTAATCATTTTACTTTGATTGAAAAACCTACCGTAAAGTGTCTGGGGAATACGGTTCAAATTTATCTTTCAAATATTTTCTATAAACCTTATTGTTTTCCTGACAAGAATGGAATTTCAGCTAATTTTCCATTAGTCTTTGAAGGTCCATCGAAGTCAGCAGGTTACGCTTGGGTAAAATTACGCGTACTTGTTAAAAGTTTCGAATCCGAATCAGGACTGAACTTTAATCGGATGCAGTTGGCGGATAAAGAGACCATCATGCAAGAATTGGTCGTTCCCCACCACAACATATCACCTCCAAGAGAGCTCGATTAAGGACCAAGCACTATTTGTTAAGAGTTCAGTGAACTACCAATAATGTTTACATCAAAGAAATGAAACATGCTTGAAGTGAAAATATCTTATTTTGTGTTCACGTGTTACTATGTTTCTATAATATGTATATTAAGAACGATAAAAAATGGAAAATTCATCTGCTGGCGCGTACCTATAAGTGTTTGGTGCGATGAGTCAAAAGTATTTGGGGGAGGGTTCAACACGTCTATGTATGGTTGGCCCTGTGTTATTCTGCACCCGGAAAGCCGATATGTAATTTTTAATTGCTGCCACCTATATTTTTAGAAACAAGAATTTTAGAAATGATAAAAAAAATTGGATCAAAAGATTGCGATCTTCGCCAATAATTAGTTATTGGATCAGTGGTCACCGGTCCCTAAATCGAGTTCTGGTATGTTTTACGGAATAAGAACATCATACTGGGTTAAGTGATAGTTTGGGTTTGGCTACATTGTATGTAGTTCTCCAGATATAAGGCCTATAATAAAATTTTTGATTGAAATATGTTGGATCTTTTGATCCAAAAGTGATAAAAATTAGATAACTTTTATAAGAAAAGAAAGAGTACAGACCAGGCGTAGTAAAATCAAATATTTAGCCTACATAGATCATTTCTCTGTTTAAGAAGAATAGTTCCGTTAAGAAAGTGTACAAATGTTAGTCTAATTACGTAATTTTGGGATAATATCTATGTGGTGGGCTACCTCCGTGCATGTGCCCCTGGACATCAATTACTGATTTCTTAATCTTAAAAAAAAAAAAAAAAAGTTGGTTTCCGCTGATTGAATAGTTTGTCCCAAAATCTCCACACGTAAGATGACTGTTCTTCCTTTACAGATGAGACTCTCAGAATGCAATTGATTCCTGATGAATAACTTGTCCTTTTAGTTGGATCAAGTCTCAGCACTTAGCATGTTGCTCAGGTGTGTCAGTTTAATGTCCCACAATTGTGTCCTTTAGGCTAAGGGAGAATATGACTAAGGCAAGCAAATTGGTGGAAAGAGAATGGGAGAGGAAACAGGAATACCCCGACAAAACGTACGAACATAATGTTGTCCATCTAAAACTTACGTGGCCGAGAATCGAACGAGGGACCACACGCACTAGAGGTAATCGCTTTACCATTGAGCCACCGTGCCCTCTGATCAGGTGCTGAAGTTACCGAAAAACATACTAAAATTATAGGCTTGCATCATCTGTAGACCATCATAGTCGAAGTTATTATTGTGTAACTTTGAACATCTTGCACGGTGTGAGTCAGGACTGGCTGGAACGTCAGTCATATTTAGCAGCATTAACGCAATTGTATGATATTTCTAAGTCAAACTGACGTTTTCTGTTTATGGAGACCTTCAAAATACACTATTAAAATTTCGTTCTAATAAGGAAAGTGAAGGAATTCCTAAATATTGATACACATTTTTTTTTTAAAGTTTCCGAGGATTTTTATGAAATTTAATAAATTTATTCGTAATGACATTACGTAGTCTCCAGCACATTTACATAAAGTTCTAGTAAAAAAAAAGTTTCGAAACATACTTGCTTATTGTTACCTTTCCAAGAAGATATGTAACTTTATATTATACAATTTCTGTTTTATAAACAGGATAAGTTGCATTTCTGATGATATATACAGTATTGACATATTTTTTCTATGGGACGTTCAGGGTACAAGAGAATGAAATCCAATTAACATAGCTATGAGAAAAAGAGATATAAACTTTGTGTGGAATGCTTAAGTGCATTGAATAGCTAACACTGTTTTTCACATTATAAGACTTATTTACAGTATTTGGCCATGAATCTGTTAACCTCTAAAATGAGCATCAAGTAGAGATCTTAAAGGACTTTAGGATCTTAAAGACCAAAAGGTGGACTTGATTCCCTTGCGCACTGAACGCACCATGGATAGGCATAGCAATAAGATCAGCATTTCAGACATGTTTGTAAGGGAAAGTGTTGCTTATTTTTAAAAAAAAAAAAATCTCTGCTATTGGTTACTAAAATTCACTTTCCGCTTTCCTGATGATGGCGGAGATGTTTCTTGTCATTTAATCAAATTCATTGATGGAAATTCGAGTTTCTCAAATGTTACATCGAAATCACTATCTTGGTAGGTAACATCATTAGATTTTGGCACAGTTAATAATTCCTCCTGCAAAGATAAAAGAAGATAAAACAGTTAATAATAAGTTTCAGATCACGTGAGATCACTTTTAGCCATATAAATATATAGTTCATTTTTGTATTACTTATTATAAGCATTATTGAATAATAATTGATTTTCGTATAATTTTGTTTCGTTGTGAAAGAAAACACAGAGAAGAGAAAAGATTATCCCAAAAGACAGAAACAGAAATTATATGAAAAAAAAAAAAAAAAAAAAAACAGCAATTGACTCTGCTCAGTTAGTTATGAAAGAAAAACCTCTTCTAATAATTTAGGAGATAATGTACCTAAAATAGAAGCTACATAACCTCGTTGAACTGCTATAATTGTACGTTGTATAAGAAAAACACTAGCCCGATTGTTACCAGTAAACTTTGCAATACATTGACCTTCTGTGATGAAATTGAAACCTTCGAGGCCCCAAGTGCCGCTCTATTCAATGGCTACGGTTACGAACATATATCTATCGAGTAGATTGTTACATTTTCTTCTTTTCTTGCATTCTCTACGAGCCGCAATAGATTCTTCTCGCGAAGAAGAAAGAGTACGGGTAAAGACATACCGAAGATACCACGCGATCGAGGTCACGGTCTAAGTTGCGGTCGCTACCTCGATAAAGGGCGCACATAGCGAAGAGGTCGCATCCTCGCTTTAAGTTCTCAAGTTTGAGGAGAAACTTTATTGTGACTCGTATGAAACTATTCCGTCAGTGCATAGAAATCACTGCAAAACCACATTTTAAAATTGGAAGGACCAAACAGTTTATAAATAAATATTGATGGACTGGCTGAAGTCTCGTCTCTTGTTTCGCAAAAATATTTGAGTCTCATCTCTTGTACATTTCTTTCAATAAATCAAATATTTTCACCTTTTTCCAATTTTCTGTGAAGAAATGCCCTCTTTCAGCACTCAGGCGAGAAATCATTTCCCTATTTTTGTGCCTATCACTGTTTACGACGTAATCAAATTACCTGCATGGAAAATTGATTTAGAAACTCTACTGCCTCATCTTTTGTATTGCAAACTGTATTAGTTATTGGTCCGCACAAAATACAACAGGATTGCCGATAAATCCTTAGTTTCACGCAGATATATAACCATACCGAAAGAAAAGTTTGTTATAGTTTACAACATTATTCTTTTAGGTCTACATATTTTTTTTTTTCAGTGTTTTTGCAGTGCTTTGATCCTGTTCATGCAGCACCTAGAAAATGCCCATCCACAATAACATTGTCATTATCATCACAAAACGGGCGCGAAATAGTGCAGTTTTTATATGTCGTAATTCCATGGTGGCAGAACAATATCAAGTTGTTCCGCCCATTTGGGAAGTAATTTTGACGCATTTCCGGTGGCACACCAAAGCGGCATAAATCGATGGCAAATTAATTATATCTATATTCCATGCTGCATAACGAGTTAATATGACGCCATTTATGAAGGTTGCTAAGAATCTTATATTTAAATAGCCTTGGAGTGGGACTTCAGTATTATTCTGACACGAAGAAATCGAATAAACATCAGGTGTTTGAACAATCTGTTGCGTTTATCACAGAAGACAGTAAGAAAGCATCTTAATTGTAAAAGGGGAAACTTGACACACTATCCTGTAATGTTATACAACCTGGTTTCACAGGGTTATAATGTTGGTTGTAGAAAGATAAGGGGCACAATAATAATTCCTTATAATAAACGGCAAATGTATCAGTGCATCAAGCTATCCGTAAAACTCTCATGCTAATAGAAGTCGTTACGTGCGCTACTACTTTCCCGGCTGACGCTGATAGATGTTCCTACCAGCGACATTGTGTAGTTATACACTCCGCATCAAAAAAAAATGCCGCAGTTAACGCCGTTCAGCTAGGCCACTCATAATACACTTTCTTATACCATAATCATGTCTAGTAAAGAGGCCCCCTCTCTCTCCTCCTTTCTTCTCTCCCATACAAAAGTCAGCAAACAAGATAGACTCAATTTTAATTTCAAAATATATTAGTATCGATAAAATGAAAGAATAAAACTGAGACAAAACAAGATTCTTAAGTTGATGTAGGGAGAAACTTAAATACACACAATGAAAAATTGAAACCAATGAATGTCTGTTACACAGAGATTCAGAAGTGAGACAGAGAGACAGAAGGTGAGAAAAGAAGAAAAGAAACGGGAGAACAGGTAAAAATGTGAAGTTTATACATACTAAGAAAATAACCTACTATTATAAAATTCCATTTTCAGAAATCCATCAGTAACATAGAAGTAACGTTTTTTAAAATATTTTTTCATGGCCAGTCGAACATATAGAGGATAATTTTAAAAAATCATTAAGTCACTTTCATAATCAATAGCAAACTTGATTGTTAAATAAAATACTCAATTTCCATTGGAACTGCAGATATCCGAGACACATCCAGGACAATGTCAAATACATGCTTTGTTTCCCCGTGGTTAAGTTTCAAATACGGTAGTATTCATTGGACGTAGTGATCCGAAATACATTCTAATATTCCTAGTAGGTAGCGTAAGTCTTACCTTCCATTCCAGAGTACTAATGCAAACTGAACAAAGAAAAGAAAAGAAAAAGAAAGAAAGAAAGAAAAATTGGATGAGTCCTATTTTACTGCAAGATTACTATCAGAAACAGCCTATATTAAAAGTCCGAACTGTATCATAATGAAAAGATAAAAATGTTAAAAAGAGAAATTGGATGTTCCTTTTAAATGTAGCAGAATTTGAATTTTAAACATTTCAAACGTGAATAAAACACGTTGAATTATAGGATGGAAACAAATTTTGTGTAAAACTATTAAAAATAAAATCTTGGGTGCTGTGGGCTAGTTTATGGACCACCACTGGGTCAAGGATTCGAATCCGTAGTGATCCTGTGATTCGATTGAGACTCGGTGACCCGGAGGATAAAAAAGACATTTTACTTATTTCGTTGCCTTTAAACATATTTCTTTCAAAATCCCCCGCACTGGAGTGACCAGCACTGGAGATGTTATCCCCACAGCACAAGAATTACAAGACCGAAATTCCCAGTTAACTAGATTTTCCAAACCGTGTCCATCGGTATCTGGCTCGGTTTTAATTCTGAAATACGCACATACACATAAAATAAGAGAGAGATAGAGGAGGAGAGAGAAAGATAGAGGGGGAGAAAAGATAAAGATGCAAACACATGATAGGGAAACGTCAAGAAAGAAAGAGGGAGAGGGGAAGAAAAGAGAAAGATGCAAACACATTATAGGGAAAGTCAAGAAAGACAGACAGACAGAGAGAAAAAGACGAATATAAGTATGAAACCTACTTATCATTACACTGTATGGTGAAGAAAGCCCACACTATTTATTTGGCTTCTCGCCAGTGATGTCTTGTAAGTTTTCCAACTACAGATGAATCTCTGCAGCATTATTTTATACGAAAAAAAATAATACTACCTGACGGGGAATTTAACCGAGATTTTCCATTTGGAAGTCTAGCACGATAGGAATACACCACCGATTTCTCTACAAAAATTTGCTTAACAAATTGTGTAGAATTTATTTCTGAGAACGATAACACGAAAAGTGTATACTGGAGATCAATGAAGTGTTTCAAATGTTTTGGTAATTCCCTTGCCTTTTCCCAAACAACATAGTCTCTATCATAATACAGGTGTTTGCTTCCATATTCTTAAGGATTGTTCGTCTAGTATTAGAAGTCGATTCTTCATGATCACTTTATAAGGAAACAACTTTGGCGTGAATAAGATTTCAAAATATGTTGGTTAGTTGTACTACTTGTAAGTCTAATACGTTATTCCTACAATATCATGCCATCTAAAGCTAAAAGCCAAATACTAATTTCAACCCGGCGAAATTAGTGCATAATATGTTATTATTCCTGTAATTTTTCATGAATTATATATTATTTCCTTTATTAGTGAGCACTAATTTGTCTCCAGGACATCAAATTAATAAATTTCCTTGTGCATTTTGGTGTAAATAACCTTACAGGGAAAAGCCGGCTCGTTCCAAAGATCAGGGCTGAAGTTGGTAATATTTGACTTTTAGTTTTAGGTGGCATGATAGTGTAGGAGTATCATATTAGAGTAACGTGTAGTACAGCTATCCAATATAGGTTCAAATCCTGTTCACACCAAAGTTGTTTCTTTATAAAATGATCTTGAAGAATCGACTTCCCATACTAGACGAGCTATAATGAAGAATGTGGAAGCAAACACCTGTGTCATGATAGAAAGATTTACAAATATTTGTTGGGAAAAGGCCAAGGGAATTACCAGGACATTCGAGACACTTCGTTGATCTGCAGTATACACTTTAAGTGTTATCGTTCACAGAAAGAAATTCTATACCATTTGTTAAGTAAATTTTTGGTAGAGAAATCGGTGGAGTATTGGGATCGTACTAGACTTCCAAATGGAAAATCTCGGTTAAATTCCCCGTCAGGTTGTATTATTTTTTCTTATAAAATAATAGCTACAGAGATTCATCTGTAGTTGAAAATTTACAAGGCATCACTGGCGAGAATCCGAATAAACAGTGTGTGCGCTCTTCAGGACACAGTGTAATGATAGTAGATTTCATACTTATATTCGTCTTTCTTTCTCTCTCTGTCTTTCTTGACGTTTTCCTATCATGTGCTTCCATCCTTCTCTTTCCTCTCTCTCTCTTTCTCTCTCTCACGCACAAACTTTATGTTTATGTGCGTTTCAGAATTAAAACCGAGTCAAAGCTCGATCGACCCGGTCTGGAAAATATAATTAACTTAGAATTTCAGCGTCGTGTTTTCCATGCTCTGGGGATAACACTTGCAGTATTAGTCATATCTTAAAGAAATACTGTTTAAACGCAAGGAAATAAATAAAATCTTTTTTGTCCTCTGGGCTATCGAGTCTCAATCGAATCACCGGGTCACCATGGGTTATAATCCTCAACTCAACTATGGTCTATAAATTAATCACTCGATTGACGCGATGACCCGTTTCAGCTCTAACGTGTTCATTCTAACTGTGCGAATTACAACGATATGCCCGCAATAGATGAATTTGAGATTGGATATTCGGAACAGAAAAATCTTTGTAGATGACTAGAAAATGGCTCCCACTTTCGTTATATCAAAACAAGATTTTATTTATGTTAGTTTGACACAAAATTTGTTTCTATTCTATAGTTCAATGTGTTTTATTCACGTTTGAAATGTGAAAAATGCCGGGTCACCTAGATCTAGAAGGAACATCCAATTTTCTTTTTGAACATTTGTAACTTCTCATTATGATACAGTTTGGACTTTTAATATAGGCTGTTTCTGATAGAAATTTTACAGTAAAATAACACTCTTTCAGTTATTTATTTAATTATTTATTCTGAAAATGAAATGAAATTTTTAAGATTTAGGTCCCACGGCTATGTCGGTCAGGCTAAAGGACACGGTGATGATGAGAAATGAATGAAATGGTGGAGTGAAGAAAGTGGAAGAAAACGGGAGAGCGCCGAGGAAACCCACGCACACGGTGTTTGTTCACTACAAAGTTCACTTGGCGGAAACGGGGTTTGAACCCGGGACCCAATGCACCAGGGGTGAACGCTCTACCACTGAGTCACCGCGGCCTTTTTCTTTATTCTGTTTGCATTAGTAGTGTTCAATGGAAGGTATGACCTACGCCACCTACTAGGAATATTAGAATGTATTTCGGATCACTACGTCCAATGAATAGTGCCGAATTTGCAACCGAACCACGTGGAAACAAAGCATGTGTGTTTGACATTAACTTAGATATGTCTCGGATATCTACAGTTCCAATGGAAATTGAGTATTTTATTTTACAATCAAGTTTGCTATTCATTTTGAAAGTGATTTAATGCATTTTTAAGTATCCTCTATATATTCGACTAGCTCTGAAAAAAAATTTAAAAAACGTTACTTCTATATTGCTATTCAATTTCTGGAAACAACTTTATAATGTTAGATTCTTTTCTTAGTACACTTAAATTCCACATTTTTATCTGTTCTGCCTTTTCTTTTTCTTCTTTTCTCCCCTTCTGTCTCTGTTTCACTTCTGAATCTGTGTAACAGACATCCATTGGTTTCAATTTTTCATTGTGTGTATTTAAGTTTCTCCCTACTTCAACTTAAGAATCTTGTTTCGTCTCACAAGGGAACATCTTATATTGATAGTAGCATTGCCCAATCAAACAATGTGCAATCGATAAAGGAGTGAAGAAAAGTGAGAAATCAAAAGTTTTACGGGCCGACACCCAAAAGTACAGAAGATACAGATGAAAGGATTTAGAATCATTGGAAGATAGCAATGCAAAAGATACGCTGACACAGGAAGAACTTCAAAATGATTAAAGTAAATTTAATTATGTGTAGAACCATATTTAGACCATACTTATAGAACCATACCCATAGTTAGATTTTATACATGTTATAATTTGTGTTCCATGCCATTTAACAAATCTTCATTTTGTGCTCACTTGGCAACACTGAATTACACATGATGTTATTGAGTATGTCTGTGTGTAGAATAGTTGCTTACTATACTGTTGTGTAAATGTCTTTTTGATTAATTTAATGATTTTGAAGTTCTTTCTGTGTCAGTGTATTTTTTGCATTGCTAATTCACATGATCCTAGATCCTTCTTTCATCTGTATCTTCTGTGTTTTTGGGTGTCGGCCAGTAAAACTTTTGATTTCACTTTTCTTCACTTCTCTATCGATTGCACATTGATTGGGCAATGCTACTATCAATATAAGATGTTCCCTTGTCAGTTATATTCTTTCATTTTATCGATACTAATATATGTATATTTTGAAATTAAAATTGAGTTTATCTTGTTTGGACTTGTGTATGGGAGAAAGGAAAGGAGGAGAGAGAAGGTGTATATTGGGTGGCCTAGCTGCACGGCGTTAGCTGTCGCATTTTTTTTATTTTATTTTATTTTATTTTATTTTATTTTATTTTATTTTATTTTATTTTATTTTATTTTATTTTATTTTTTTTAATGCGAAATGTACAAAATCGGATTATTGATATACCTTATCGTATGGATTTTGTTTCGTGCAAGACGAGTGGAAAAATCTACAAGAAAATTTCAGTGCTTTCTTAAAATTGTGAATTGCAGAAGAGTTATAAATAACATTTTAGTTTATATATTCAGCACAGAGTTTTCGTTAAATAATGAGCAAAGTATTTGGTTTTCTAGATTAACAGAAAATTATTTTACTTATAATTATTTCAAAAGAATACAAAAATAAGCAGTTTTCTTACCACAGCTTTGTACTCATGGCTAAAATATTGATACTTCACTACAAAGAACAATAGTATCGTAGATTGAGACTCAGAGATGAAACATTTTTACCCAGTTTCATTAAGTATTTTTCCGTCATGAAATAGATATTTGTCCCAATATTTGTGTCTGAACATTGATTTGCAAATATATGAAGTAAGAATGTTAATTTTGTATCGATAATAAACTTGTCTTACAGTTATCCTCCATAACCAAGCAAATACGCCTTACTGGTCTATGGATAAGTAGTTCAGAGGACATGTGATTGGACACATCAAGCTGATAAAACTAAAGATCTGAGGTTCGAACTCGTCTTAGTAACCAATATTTTTTCTTACATAAAATTATTTTAATAAGAAAGAAGAAATGAAATGTTGATTGCTAAACCCAGACAAGTCAGAAAATAAAACAACATTGAAATAAACCTAGCTTCCTGTCGAAAGCGCCATATAAACGAAATACAAGAGTCAGTCCCTGCCAGGAGTTGAAGGGCGATTCTTTGTAGAGAAGTCCAGACTCTTAAACTCACCCTTTATTTCCTACAAAGTATTGTTTAATGACTGCTCTGCTTTTGTAGTCATTTTAAGAGTAAAATAACTTTAATTTGACTTGTAACGTATGTTTGTACAAGTCAAACCAGTTTCAAACTACACAGAGAAAAAATGTATGTAGCGTACGTAAATATATGGATTACATGTGTAAATCCTGTAGTTTTGGACTTAACGTACAGCAAATGGAAAACTAAAAAAGTGTATTTTATAAGTACTTTTCGTACTAACGAAAGAACTATATATTAGATTGTCAGGATCGCACATACAGATAGATGTGTGTAACATATAGCTGACGGATATAATATCCAGAAGACTGTTAGATGTCAGACATCCTGCAATGGCATGATGTAACATCTAAGGGCAGTGCGTATGTAGCATATGGATAACGTATGCTACATACTCATTTCTGTAGTAAGCAAGAGGATTCCGTATATTTGTACAATACACCACTGTCCGGATTTTTCTAAGTGTAATAAATAAATCCTTCGTGTATAAGTTTGTAGAAGTGTTGATTTGTTGTTACAGATTTTTGTAAATTATTCAGAATTAACCATATTGCTTAAGGACCTCGAATATTCATTGTCGCAGAAACAAAGAGATGTTTAGCGAATTTTGTGCTACGTAAAAGCAACCTATTTTAGAATGCTCATAACTCATCCAATCATGAAATCTATTTTTACGTTACATTTCTTGTAACTCAAAGATCTTTTTCTCGGAGCCATTATAACTAAGCCGTAAAAAATCCTATTTGTCTGTTCGACCTAGTGTGTCCATTCAGGATAATTATTTGCTATTGTTCTTAATATTCTCATTGTACGAGAAAATATTGGCTGAATGGTGTTAATATCAAAAGTCTGATTTTTTATCTTTTAAAAAATGCTTGAGTGAGGTTTTTCAATTAGTCGAACACTTAAAGTCCCGTGTCTCTAAATTAGCAATATAAGTAAAATAAAATAACTTTGGCAGGTTAAATATTTCCAATAAGGGAATATAGGATGCTAAAAAAAAAAATAACTTCATTATTATACCTAACGCACTGTTTTCATATACACTAGATTGCTTATATTTATACTTCTAAAAATCCATTTGATTTGAACACATTTTAAAGAAAATTAAAATTAAGGAATTTCCTGAAGCATTGTGTTCGCGAACATACATTGGTAAGGTTCAGATGGCCAGAATATATTCTATCCTGCAGATATATTCACAGTAATATAAAACTACTTTATGATTGCTAATTTACTCTCAGAAACACTGAAACGATATTCTAAAGCAAGTTTCTCTGAAAGTAACTTCAAATACCGAAAAACTTATTACTAAAAATTATTTCGAATCTAAATAAACCTTTTCGCGAGGATTAGGCAGAACGGGACTTTTTTAAAAATATTTATTATATTTTGTTGGAATGTATCACATATCAATATTTCCATTCAAAATTATCAATCATCCCTACTGTATAGAGTTGAAATTCATCAAACTGAGGGATTGAAATTAGCCGCCAAAGTCTTAAAATAGAAGTACCGCGTTATATTTCGTAAGAAATATTCAATTTTTATACAATTTGTTTTATATAATACTTTTTCTCGTTCCCAATGGTGCGTCTACACTAATAGTGTCAGATTTGTCAACTTTTTTGTGTTTGCACATATTGACGAAAGGTTTACCTACATATTACTGAAGTTCATGCATATTCTCAATGTTCACGCACAAATTACTGTTTATACCAGGAAAGTTTATATACCAAGTTTCATATCCCTACGTGTCTAATCTTAAGAGATTTCGAGATATCACCAAGCCAACTTATTTTAACAACTGCAACCCCACCCTATTTTCTTAAAGTCTTTTTTCTTTAATTCAAGAGAAAATATTTTAAAAAACTGAAAACATGTATGGTTATTTTAAATTAAAATGCAATATACCAAATTTCATATTTTATATTACACATTTTTTTACACACTATGTCGATAGGAGTAAATCTAAACTTAAACATTCTCGGGAATATCAGTATTCATCTTAGCGAGGGGCCGCGGGGGCTAAGTAGTAGAGCGTTCAACTCTGGTGCATGGGGTCCCGGGTTCAAACCCTGCCTCTGCCAAGTGAACTTTGTGGTGGACAAATACCATGTGCGTGGGTTTCCTCGGGGTTCTCCCACTTTCTTCATTCCACCATTTCATTCATTTTTCATCATCACCTTCTTCTTTAGCCTAGCCAGCATAATCGTGGGACGTAAAACTCAAAAAGTTCATTTCATTTTCATCTTAGCGATTCCGAAAACTATGTGTTCGACATTGATGTGAGTCGTTTTCAATTATTTTTACATGCCACTCTGTTCCGACCCCATTCAGGGGTGCTAGGGGTAGAGGAACAGGTACAAATATGGAATAGGGGCACTAATATGGAATACTATATCTCGTAAGGTAACGTGAGTACTCTAGCGAACAAACTGTGAAACAATCCCTCCTTCCTTCCTTTGTTAACAAAAGTAGTCATTGTTGAGTTTAAAGCCGAAAGCAACGCGTCGGTTTCTTTTGATTGTTTTCCCGCTGAAGTGAATTTTTTGTAGGTAAGGAACATTTCGTCGTATATTTCTAATACACGTGCCTATTCAAATACAGATGGTGATCAGAAAAATAGAAACACCTGAACGAAATTGCAACTTACCAGATTAATATGGTGTCGGGCCACCTTTCGCCTTCAGAACAGCCTTGATGCGACGTGGGATGGAGGCATAGAGGTCGTGAATGGTAGCAAGTGGAATTTTACACCATTCCTCGTGCAGGGCATCTGCCAGTTCTGTGAGAGAGGATGGAGGTGGAAATCGTCGCCGGAGTCGTGTTTCCAAGACGGACCACAGATGTTCAATTATGTTGAGATCTGGGGATTGGGCGGGCCAGGGGAGGTGTTGAACTTCATCCCGATGTTCCTTGAACCACGCAGCAACAACGCCAGCTGTGTGAACGGGTGCATTATCTTCCTGGAAGATGGCGTCATTGTCCGGGAACAACATGCGGACCATAGGATGCAAGTCTTCTCCTAAAATTGCGACATAATCGTTGACAGTGATTCGTCCGCTAAGTGTGACCACAGGACTCAATGAAAACCATGATATGGCGGCCCACAGCATCACCGAGCCGCCGCCATGTTTCACAGTTGGGCGGAGGCACTGCAGATCATAAGCTTCTTTGGGCGTTCTCCATACATAAACACGGCCCGTGGTTGGGAATAGAGTGAAGGATGACTCATCCGACCATATCACACGTTTCCAGTCCTCAACGGTCCAAGTTGCATGGTCATGGCACCATTTGCGGCGTGCGAAAGCGTTATGGTTCCTGATGAGCGGTTTGGCCCGTGCAACACGACCCCGTAAGTTTATGTCATGTAATTCGCGGCGGACTGTGATTGTCGAAACAGGGTGGGGGAGGCGGTGATTGAGTTCCTCCGTCACTTGCTCTGCAGTGGCACGACGGTTCTGCGTGACAATGCGCTTTAATACCCGGCGTGACCTGTCACTCATGACTTTCTTCCGCGGTTATGTGGAGTGAGTGTGACGGCAGTGGCTACTGTCCCACGCGGGCACACCTAACACAGTAGCCACTGCCGTCACACTCACTCCACATAACCGCGCACCAACAATTTGCCCTCTTTGAAACTCTGAGAGGTCTCCCATTTTACACTACCTCCTTCTGCTGCAGCCACTGGACACTGCTGTTCCACTGCGCCTGACGTAGTACGGAGACCGACGTAACACACCACCACCAGCGGTCCGGCGCTGCGTGCGCCACGACACCACTGCCAACCCATACATTTGACGTGTTGCCAACTACAGTTGTTTCCATTTTTCTGATCACCATCTGTACACTTCTCTTCGTTTGGAAAGAGGACATTTGTAGCGACATTACCACATATCTAGTTTTTTCTATTGTTTGAAGTGTGAGTGTTTTGACGTTTTGTTTCGCAAGACAGTAGTGGCTCGAATATGGAATACCTGGTATTCCATATTTAGACCCTTATTCTCGAACTGTGTTTCAACTGTAGATACGGCGACAACATCGAAAGGTAGAAAATTGTCACCTGCTAGAAAAGTGTAAGATGAGGTTGCTATGCAGGAGGCAATAAAATCGGTGCGACAGAAAAAGATGGGCTATTTGAAGGCAGCCAAGACATTTAATGTTCCACGCGCAACTCTCTTCCGACTGGCTAAATCAGACGTGACAGTGAATGAAGCCACCAAAACCAAGCTTGGGAGGAAGACAGTTTTGCCGCAAGAAATTGAAGAACAACTACTTCAATATGCTCTAACAATGGAAAGCAATTTTTTTGGACTGACCAGACGAGACTTACAAACAATGGCCTTTCAGATAGCCAAAAGAAACGGGATTCCAAATCCATTTCTGGGAGACAGAGCTGGTAGAGGATGGCTCCGCCTCTTCTTGAAAAGGCATAAGTAAGGATAGATGCTCGTTTCGAAAGCTAAGAGCAACTTCTTTCCAACGGGCCACCGGCTTCACAAAGGAAAATGTCAACAAATTTTTCGACCTCCTAACTGAAGAAATGGAGAAGAAAAAATACCCAGCAGACAGGATATTTAATGTTGACGAAACTGGATTGAGTGTGGTGCAGAGCAAAGTACCACGAGTTCTTGCACTGAAGGGTAAGCGACAGGTGGCAGCACTAAGTTCTGCTGAGAGAGGTTCTCTGGTGACAGTCGTAACTTGCATGAGTGCTAGTGGAATATTCGTTCCACCCATGTTCATTTTCCCCCGCAAGAACATAAACAATCAGCTGATGAGAGGTGTCCCGCCTGGGTCTGTCGCTGCTTGTCATCCCTCAGGGTGGATTCAGAATGATCTCTTTACCCAATGGTTCCTCCACTTCATCGACAAAGTGAAACCGTCACCTGAGTCACCTGTTCTCTTGATTTTGGATGGTCATTATAGCCACTCCAGAAATTTAGATGTCATTAACTTGGGTCGAGAGAATAATGTCTGCATTTTGTGCCTCCCCCCTCATGCTACTCACAAAATGCAGCCACTGGACAGAAAGTTCATGAGTCCACTGAAGTCTTACTATAGCGAGGAAGTGCGGATGTGGCTAAGGCTTCATGATAGGCCTCTGACTAACATGGACATTGCTGAACTCTTTGGTAAGGCCTATCTCAAATGCCAGACTGGTGAGATCGCCGTGAATGGCTTTCGAATTACAGGGCTCTACCCACTAAATCGGAATGTTATCACAGATGCAGATTTCATTGCATCTAGTGGAACAACGGACAGTGTCAGTGAAGCTGAGCAGAAAGGAATTGGGCCAAGCAGTGGAGTGTTTCTTGTGTCGATGAAGCAGGAGCATCTACCAGCGGTACAGTGATTACTCCATGGGACATATCGCCTGTGCCCAACGTAGGGAAGAAAAGAGGAAGCAGGGGAAGAAAAATCAGGAACTGCCAATATTCTGATTTCATCACCATATAAAGCGTCCATTGAAATGTCTCTGGGAGCAAAGAAGCAATGTGCCAAACGAAACAAGAGACAACGAAGACCAGCAAGATGTGAAACGTCCGACACTGCGAGTGATAGTGATAGTTCATTTAGTGTGAGAGACGACTCTTCTGATATTGATATTGGTGAAGGTGGAACACCCTATAGCGAGGACGCTGAATGCATCTTCTGCTAGGGCAAATTTTCATGTGATAAGGAAGGGGAAGAATGGGTTATGTGCCAGATGTGCACTGAGTGGACTCACACTGCTTGTGCAGGTTATGAACATGGTTATTACGTTTGTGACTTATGTAAGAGAACTGTACGATGACTTAATATGTCAGTGGTGTTCGTTTCTACTTTGTTCCTATAACTTGGTTTAATTTTCAACTTTTTTAGCTCACTAATTTTGCTAGTTGAAAGTGTTTGTTCGAAAATGTTCAAGGTATTCCATATTTGTACCCCGTTTTCTAAAGTAAGAATTTTGCAACTTTATTGGAAATGGATGTTTATAAATATTTCCCATTCCTTTACGCAGCACAAAATTTGGATACTGTTTAAGGATATGTTACACAGTATTTATAGAGTTTTTTGTGTTAATTTATGCAAATATATTGATTTCGTCAAACAAAAAGTATATTTCATATTTGTATCTCTTCCTCTATCTTATCCACACTGGTGGCTGAACTTGGACTACGTCTGGAGTGTCAGTATTCATATCAGTGTCCCCGGAAACTATTTATTTTGCATTGATATCTGTCGTTTCCGATTATTCATCGGGGCCGCGGTGGCTAAGTGGTAGAGCATTCGACTCTGGTGCATGGGGTAGCGGGTTCAAAGTCTGCTCCTGCCAAGTGAACTTTATGGTGGACAAACACCGTGTGCGTTGGTTTCATCGGGGTTCTTCCGTTTCCTCCCACTTTCTTCATTCCACCATTTCATTCATTTCTCATAATCACCGTCTCCCTTAGCCTAGCCGGCGTAACTGTGGGACCTAAAACTCAAAAATTTTATTTCATTTTCCGATTATTTGTCATATCTATCAACCCATCATTCATAGTAGAGCTAAGATCCCTTACACCACGGTGATTTTTCTCATATTGCAAATTATAACGTGTAAAGTTATTTGGTTGAAATAACTCCATATGTTTCAAAGTTATGGTGGAACACAAACACACACACACACACACACAATACACACACACACACACATACACGCATAAATATTTATATATACAGATGTATGAGCAATGCCTTTGGCGTTGCCCTGTCAAAAAAAAACTGAGTAGAATAAATAACGACAGGCCTTCGGCATTGCTTTTATAAATTTTCGAGCCAGCTGACATGCCAGAAATAGACTTCACACTAATGCTCGTCGTTTTCGATTATTTTTGCATATCACTACCTTCCCACCCCTTAGGGGTGCTAATTGGGTCTTAATGTGCAAGTCCATGCCATCAGAAGTATCACTATTAACCTTAGAGACCATGAAACTAAGAGTCAAAGACTAATATCGATCATTTTTTAAAATTATTTTTACACATTCCATTTTCCCATATCCACTAAGAACGCTAGAGGTTTTTACCCACACTGGGAGCGGAACTTGAACTTAAATTCCATCGGGGTGTCACCAATTCATGTAGTGATCCCGAAAACGAATTATTCGACACTAATGTCAGTCTTTTTCGATTATTTGAAATGTCACTTTCACCCTAAGTGTGCTGAAGGAAGCTTAACTTGGACTTAAGCGGCATCGGGTGAATCACGATTCAGCTCAACGACACAAAAAATGATACTGTGTTAATATCGATCTTTTTTATCATTGTTACAAGTAACTCCTCCTACTCCCCTAGAGTGCTAGAGGGTTTATCCCCACTGGGAGCAGAACGTGGATTTAAAGGGTATCCCAACTGTCATTAATCAACTTAGATACCCCGAAAACTATGGATTCGACACTAATATCAGTTGTTTTCTATTATTTTCACATGTCACTATTTCACGCTCAGGGTGCTAATGGAAGCTCAACTGTGAAGATATGTGAATTTGACACATAATGAAGCATTTTATTTCGGACTTTGGGACATTTTATTTTAAAATTCAATGCAGTAAGAAGCATCATCGTTTATTTAAAGTTGAATCACATTTCATTTTTTTCTAAGTTCATTTACTTTTCTTACAAGGAAGTTTTCTTGCCGTTTGTTCATTTTTTCAACATATGTAATGTCTTAATCAATAAAAACGACAGATTGTTTCCCTGTCAGCATCCTATCATCACCCCACCTTTGGTTAATCTATGAGCATGCACTTTTCATCGAGACTGAAGAAATAGTCAACGACCCAGGATATTAACCCGGAAGGGACATCGAAGAAAACCATGGAGACACTTTTGGGAAGAGGGAGTCCGGTTTAGATGAGAGATGAGTCAGCATGTAGGAGCACGAGCTACAATTCCGAGTTTACGAGAAGTTTGCCTTGCTCTAGCCTAGAGAGCACTTTGTCTAAGCTAACGTTATAGCTATCAGCTACGATGGATAATTCATTAAAGAGCAATTTCGATTTTGATTAAATTTACTCTGTCTTCGCAACGTTAGTCTTCCTGCCCGGGTTTCGTAGACCCTTAATTCACGACCATCTGGACGCCCAGCTGACCAGAGAGAAGGATGGACGGACATCAATCCATAGGAAGAATCGTTGGGAAGGAAACGCCGAAACCTGCAAGTAAGTGCAAGTAGATTAACCAATCCTAAAAGTAATTCCCTTCTCACCCATTTTAACCCCTTTGACATCACAATCTGTTTCTTTTGTATATGCTCAATTTTATTTGTATGAAACCCTGGTCAGATCCTGTACTTTATGCTCTACCAAATTCAATGTTTACAAAATCCTGGGCGCAACTTGTCAGTTCTGACATCCCCAATTACACCATTAATTAGCGCGTTATCTGAGCTTTCAGACTAACAAGGAGCGACAGAACACAACTTGGGCTTAAAAGGGCATCTAGGGTGATACTATTTGTCTGAGTGACCTCGAAAACTGGATTCAGTACTAATATGAGTCGTTTTCCATTATTTTATATGGCTTCCCTCCCACCCACCCTAGGAGTGCTAAGGGGTTTAACTCCCACTGTGGGCTGAACTTGGACTAAAACGGCATCGGGAGTTAGAGACGCCAATTAACTAACAAGGAGACTTGCGGAAGCGTCACTCACCGATTTGAATGAAACTTTGCATACTTGTAGAACATCGAAAAATAATCAACACGTATTTTTTTTTATTTCGGCAATGGTGCGGGTCTAAGGGTAGAAACCACCCTTTGAACGGTAGGGGTGGTCTCAAATCATAGACGGAAAACAACCATTTAATGTAGAAGAAAGCATACTGCCGGGGAAGGGAGGTTTAGAACAGCTGATGCAGAATATGATGTCAAAATTACAAAATTCAAAATGGCTGATCCAATATGGTGATTACAATTACAAAAAGTCTTCTGGTTTGAAATGCTCTGTAGTTAGGCAAGAACAATCATAGCTGGCAGAGGTTACTGCGAGAAGGTTGCTGACCGATTTAAAACCCCTTTCTGTACGTACTTTAACGGGATGCTTGATTAAAGTGCGTCTCTGTTCCTCTCACTATTAGGGGTGCTTATTTATAGTGACCCCCTTGTCTCTCACTATTCGGGGTGCTTATTGAAAGTAAGTCTTTCGCCTCTCACTAGTCGGTGTTTTTTTTTTTTTTAATGAGTCCCGTCGTCTCTCACTACGTCAGAACTTCATATATTCTCAATTGTTATAATTATGAATTTATTGAGAAAACGTTTTACAGTAACAAATCAAAATGCTGAATCCTACCAGTTGTTCCTGCAGGAAGGGTTTCTATTTTGAGACACTCTTTTGTTCTTAAAATAGGTTCAAAAGTTGATGAATTGTAATTACTCCACGAATCAAATAACAAAATGGACTTTGCATTAGACGCTGGGAGAAAAACCTAGTTAAACCATGATCCCACAAAACTTGTTGTTAATTTTCCCTAATTTGATGCTTTCACAAGGACATTTTCAGATTTAAAGATGTTGTTTTGGACTATGGTGAGAGGCGATGGGATTCACTTTCAATAAGCATCCCGGATAGTGAGAGGACTCAATATAAATAAGCAACACTAATAGTGAGAGGCACAGATACACATTTTAATCAAGCATCCCGTTAAAATACGTACAGAAAGCGGTTTTAAATCGGTCAGCAACCTTCTCGCAATAACCCCCGCCACCTATGATTGTTCTTGCCTAACTACAAAGCATTTCAAACCTAACCAATTTTTCGGGAAAATAGAGCCAATTTCGCGAAAAGTACAAGAATGCAAAATTATAGAGTATAATTTTTTCTTTCCAAAGGAAAAAAGATTATCAAAATCGTTCCATAAACCTCTGGTGCTTGGGGTCCCGGGTTCGATTCCAGCCCCCGCCAAGGGAACTTTGTGGTGGATTCATTCATTACTCATCATCACCATCTCCTTTAGCCTAACCGTGGGAAAAACTCAAAGATTTCATTTCATTTTCGTTCCATAAATGGCCGAGTTATGAGCGTTTAAAGAAGATCATGGCAGGCCATCTTGAATCCAATATGGCGACTAAACGACCATGAACCAGATCACGTGATCAAAAAAGTTAACTCTCTTTTAAGTGGGTCATAATACCCAGCAGTCAAAATGAGGAGACATATAATGCACACGTGACACAGGCTAGCGCCTATACTATTTCTACTCCTCCCCTAGGTGGGTCAGGGAGTCTTACCCTTACAATATTGTTTTCCACAATGTAAGTAATATCTGTACCAAGTTTGGTTAAAATTTCTCCAAGCATTCCAGACTTGTGCTAGAACGTGCACAGTGTGAACTTAAGTAAGAACAGAGTTAACATGGGCCCTCCACAGAGCGTCATAACGTGTATGCTGGGGTCAAACGACGCTACAGCGGGATGGAAGATATGACAGGCTTTTGGTGAGGGTGTCGTGACTACGCGGACAATGCAGCGGTGGTTTAACAAGTTTATCGACCGTGACGAAACACTCGAAGACGCACACGTGCCGGAAGACGAACACATGTACAAAATGAAGATCTGAAGGCAGCAATTGAGGTTAACAGTGGCCAGACATGTGAGAAGCTGGGACTACAAGTCAGTGTGAGTGGATAAACCATTCGGCAGCACCTCCATCAACTTCGGAAACATTACAAGTTGGGTCGATGGATCCCACATGATTTGACTCCGGGCCAGAAGATAACGCGAGCAGACACCTGTGTTTCTTTGCTGTGTCGTCTGAGGAAATAGCCATTTCTGAACAGGATATTGACATGTGAAGATAAGTGTGTCCTCTATGAAGCTCCACGGCGCCGTCATCATTGGCTAGCATCCCAAGAATCGGTTCCAAAACAGCCCAAATCAGCACTTCACCACAAGAAGGTCCTCTTGTGTGTTCGTTGGTCTGCTCGCGGCATCGTGCATCGGGAACTGCTACCAGCCCTTCAGAGCATCAATGCAACTATATACTGTAAGCAGTTGATCCGTGTTCAAGAAAACTCAAAACTATGGAGCTAGTATTTCTGAATCGCAAAGGGGTGTCCTGTTACAGGACAACGCTAAGCCCCACATGGCTAGGATGACCCGGGACACCATTCTACACCTTGAATGGGAAACAATATTGCATCCGCCATACTCCCCGGACATTACACCGTCCGATTATTACCTGTTCCATTCCTTCGACAATCAGCTTAGAGAGCACCAATTCAAATCCCTGGTAGAGGTGCAAAATGCACTTGATACCTTCTTCGCTTCACAGCCCACCAAGTTCTACCGCGATGGAATCCATGGCCTTCCAGAACTTTGGCAGAAGGTTGTCGATGCTGACGGGGACTATTTTAATCTCCAGATTGACTATAGTATGAAATATTTGATTTTCATATAAACATATAATATTATGAGGGAGGATCAGAAACTAAGGTTACAACGCCGACATTTCTGGAGTTTTGTCTGTAACAGAGGAATGAGGAATGTGTGGTAATTTCAATGCGTGGAGTTGACAAGTCTGCAGAGTTTCAGCCACCCGCCATCTATGGCGCTAGTTGTATATAAATACAAATTGGGATTCGTTTGGAAACTAGTTTCGCCAAGAAGTCCGCTCAGTTAATCGATTTCTGTAGGCGAAACATGTAATTGCTGCTGAAATTCACCGCCAGCTGGTAGAGGTTTACGGAGAGACTGTAATGTCTGATCAGCACGTCGCACAATGTTGACGAAACCTTGTGGATGATAGAGAAAACCTCACCGACGAGGAGCACAGTGACCGACCCAGCACAGCACCAATAGATTTGAACACAGCTTGCGTGAAAGAGATGATTCGAGATAACAGGAGGATCACGTTATGGTATCTGATGGCAGAATTGGGAATGTCGTTCTTAAGCGTTCTTCACATTGTGCACGACATTCTCCAGTACCAGAAAGTTTGCTACCGATGGGTTCCACACAATCTACACGAGGAGAAGCACATGGGGACCAATCTCCAACTTTTGAAAGTTTCTCCACAGAAGGAAACTGTTTTTTTCACCTCATTGTCACGGTTGACGAAACATGGATCCACTATTACACTCTCAGCAGTAAGCGCTCATCAAAGGAGTGGGAATACCCCTCCTCTCCAAAGACTAAGAAGTTTAAGGTGACGCCATCTACTGGGAAGGTGATGGCCACAGTGTTTTGGGACAGGCCGGTGTCATTTTCGTAGAGTTTTTGGATAGAGGGCGCACAGCGACCGCTGATCGACACCGTTAGATCTTGACACGATTGCGCGAAGTAATCAGGAGGGAAGAACGGCCAGGACTATTCACCGAGGGCATCATCTTCTTTCATGACAATGCATTCCCACATTTAGTGCAGAAGGCAACCACACTGTTGAAGCAGTTTCGCTGGGATATCATCGACCATCCTTCCTAAACGACTTTCACTTGTTTCCGCACTTGAAGGGACACCTAGAAGGCCGTCCCTTCGCTTCAGACAAGGAGGCGAAACACTTCGTGGCAACGTGGCTGAACACGTAAGGACTGGATTTTCACCAAGAGGGAATCTTCAAACTCATCTCATGATGCCATAAGTGCCTTAACTGATGTAGAGACTATGTCGAAAAATAAGCTAATGTATGTACTATCTGTTGGTTGTATTGGTTGTATGAAGTAATATATACATGTTTCACTTCAGGCCTTGTAACCTTACTTTCTGGTCATTCCTTCTATGTTTATTTACTTATTAGGATTTCTCACAATCCCCACTACTGAGGGTAAAATCAATCATGTTTAAATAAAAAGTTGCTTCTACAATGCACAATACAACATAACTAGTGTAAGTACCTAGTAATTAACTTTTACTTAATAGCATTCTGATCAAGGATCTTATAAAATAGAGGATCTGCCCTTACAACAAAATCTTGTAGCCACCCCTACTCGGCCCACTCCGCCCAATAGGATCGCAATGTTTTGAGCCAACAATCATCGCGGAAACGAAAGTAGCCAATCAGACGATGGTAGAAACGAGAGTAGCCAATCAGACGTGCCATGCTCGGTTGCTTTTTGGTTTCACCGATTTAATAGGATGAAGATACATATGGACAGATCCTCTCTATATATAACATCCTTGATTCTGATCAACGTTGTTTCAGAAGTACTGGTAGCGTTTATGAACAATATAAAAATGACAGTAGCATTATAAGAATTGGTGAGTATCGGTATTATTATTCCAAGCTTATCGACAGTATACGGAATTAGACACTTACATGTTGTAAAGTTTCGTAGCTGTGCTTTTAAATTTGGGTTTAAAAACAGAAATTCTTTTTTAACAAAATCATCAACAATACATTTTGTAATCATTATGCATTAGGTTCTTCCGCATCTAATCTCAGTCTAATGATCGAAGTCTTGTGAATTGCAGTTCTTAAAGAACGTGCTTTTGCTAAAACGAGGAAAATGTAATACGGTTTTGATTCATTTTACAAGTCACGACAGAGACTCATTAGTACCTGATTACTGGTTGCATACACTCTGTGCATGTTCAGATTTTGCTTTGCTTTGATGTCAGGGAGCGATATTGGTACACGTAGAGAAAATATTACACCATTCTTAAATAAAGTAAAAACAAACGCATATGAAATCGTGCTAATTTGAATATATGATGTACGATAACTTAATTCCCAGAACGACCGCCTGATGTCGCCACCGTAGTGATTTGAGTGGAATCATGGGAGTAATCTGCTTGTACACATTACAGCGTATAACTAATGAGTGTAATAGGATCAGAATCTCAACCTGATGTGCCATTTTCTTAGTATGGCGTTGCTAAATAAATCAATAGAGTAGAATTTCGGTGTAAAAACGACTGATGTTTGTTCATTGTGAGAGAAATTCTAGCAAAAAGAAAGAAATGTTAGAAAAAGAAATAAAGTATAATTTAGTCTATTTGTTTTAATCACAAACTGTAACATCTATGAAATCTTCAGTTTAAAGTTCTACGTTTAGGATTAGGATTAGATTTCTGGGCTTTCGGCATCTATGGCCATGTTGTTAGCCCGTCAGTTATGAGCGATGGCATCCCTCGGACATCATTCTATCCGAGGAAATGGAAGGAAGAAACTATTTGAAAGGGAAGGAAGCGGCTTAGGACCTGTATGTTAGGTACAATCTCAGGATTTGCCTGGTGTAAATGCGGAAAACCCAGAAAAAACCTCACTTAGGGTTGCTGGCCTGAAAAAGCATTTATACTTTTTCGACCGAGTGTCTCCTCCGGGAGTCAAACCCGAGACTCTCGCACCAAAGACGAAAGTGTTAGCGACTACACTACGCGGGGCCACTAGTTCTACGTTTAGATATACCCTTTCGGCTACAATAGATGAATGATTAATTAAAGTGAATAATTATCAAACAATTGGTGAAATGATAATGTGGAAGGAAATTGAAGAACCTCGATAGCTAAAACTCACAAAGATGGTGTTGTTCACCATAAACTCATATGGTCTCGGATCAAACCAGGGACTAATCGCACCAGCGGTGAGCGTTCTACCATTTAGTAACCATGATTCCGATTATGAACAAGATTATAACAGAGCCTCTCTGTATAAGCGTGAGTGTCCAGGGAATAAGTAGGCGACCAATCAGATTGTCCGTACATGTTGTATTCTAAAAATATTGGTCTCTAGCATACATAGTTTAAAGTCAATGCTCGTTGAACCAAATATCTAGGAACAGGTAGGTGACCAATCAGATATCCCGCGCACATAGCCATAATTGATTAATATAAGTACTGGTATAGAAAATTAGGGACAATGAATTGAATAATCAATATTTAAGTACATTGATAAGTAGGGCCGTACCCAGGGGGGCAAGGGGGCCATGCCCTTCCCCTCATCAGTTAATGATGTATTTTAAACGAGTAAAAAATTAAATGAAAAATGAAATTAGTAATTCATTGTTACTCTATTCAGTAGAAGTTTATAATAAGAAACAGAAATGAACGGTTTCTCTTTTTTCTTTCTTATTTTTCTCGACGAATTCGCTTTACACAAGTGAGATAAAAACATTGTGTTGCCACCAGTTTTATTTATTTATTTACCTTTTGGATTTAACCAAACCTGGTCAGCGAACCGATATTCGTTTTTTTTTTTTTTTTTTTAAGCACGGAAGCAATTTACTTGAAAGCAAACACCAAAAAAGAAACCGTATTAACGCTGAATGTTCTAATTATAAACTAAATACTAGTTGTTTGTCCTCTTTTTCTTGCAACACATTCGCCACAGAGCTACACCGATGAATAGCATAAGAAATTAACAGATTGTATTTCTCTCTACCTGTCTCAGGCTAATAGAAAACATTCCTAATTTCCCGGGAGTCTTTTCTTTTGAAATTTTGATTCGTTTATATTTTATTTTATAGGTATTTATGGGCATTACCGGCATCTACGGCCTTAAGCCTGCAGGCCAATGGTCAGGATTATTTCATTGGGAGGGTACCGTTTTTTAATGGAAGGGCCTACTAAAACCTTATATACCGGTATATTAAAACATGTTAAGCAATTTGTGTCGATTTGTTATTGGGGGACCCGGCCCCCGTAGTTACGGGCCTTTAAGCCCGTCACTCATGAGGGATGAAGTTCCTCGCCATGCACACAATTATGGGAAGGATTAAGATAATGGTATTGGAAAGATGCGCCCTGGGATCCAACTCTACATTTGCTTGGAGTGACTAAGGAAAACTAGGAAAAAATCTTGATTGGAATGGCTGGCCAGAAGAAGTTGTTACATTTTTTTTTTTTTTTTTTTTTTTTGACCGAGTGAACCCACCGCTCGCACCAAAGGCGAGAGATTATGACAGCTGACTGACAAACTATAATCGAAATTTAAAAGCGTCCCGACTGTTTGTTAGGACATTTGCCATATTTTTTATATCCTTTCTTTTTTTTTAAAAAAACAATTCTGATTGTATATATGTACTGTATATTAGTCTGTTAATTTAAACATTTGTGATTATAGAAAAATAATACTAATAATTATTTTTGAACATTAAAAATCACGATACTTAAGTAGCAGATTTACTGTTAAACACGAAATAAATCAGAAAGAACCCGGAAAAGTCGGGTTCTTGATTTCTGAAAATTAAATATCAACAATGGCCTTTCGCTGTATAAATCCATGTTCTGTGGAGTAACATTTGAAGATAAGTGAATTCTGTGATTCTCATCTCTTCTAAATACCTAGATTTCGGGCTCAGAGGATTTAGTAACTTTCATTTGGTTTTACTTATTTTCAACAGACTGGTAGGGGAAGTGTGGTGTTTTTTTTTTTTTTTTTTTTTTAGCTTCGTACTTCGGTATTGGAGTGATTCTTCAAAAAAATGAAATGAAATCTTTGAGTTTTACGTCCCACGGTTATGCCGGTTAGGCTAAAGGAGACGGTGATGATGAGAAATGAATGAAATGGTGGAATGAAGAAAGTGGGAGGAAATGGAGTGATTCTTGAATTGCACAATAGAGTGGAATGTCCGTCAGTGGTTCAATACATACGACAAATCTTGGAGATAGCAATAAATTAAGGAACAAACATGGTGCAGACCTAAGGTCAGTGGCCCTCTCACCTTTCGCGCCCCGAGGGTGTCTTCCCTTAATCTCTTTTGTGAGAATGTGAAAAAAAGAACTGCCCTTCAGTGATGCCAATTTAGCCCATTTTTGGCTAAATGTAGCCTATTTGGAAACGCATTTAGCCACACAATTCTACGAAATCCTTATAGCCTTAAATATAGCTTATTTTATGAAACTCTTTTGCCAATTTTGGCTTTTTATTAGACATTAAATTAATTCTAAAAATACTTTTTTCTTTGCAAATAAAGTGTAATTTTTAAAAATTAGCCTATTTGTCATTATATATTATCGTATTAATTAATTTATCTAGAAAGAGGGTGTTTTAGTACGCTACAAACATTTGTTTTTCATTCTTCTTCTCCTTCACCACTCACAGAGCTACAACTACTTAATACTTATCGACTCAGAAAGAATTTCGATGTCTCTCCCGTAACGGCCCCGTTTGGTAGTTTTTAATTATTTTAATTTTCGCATTTTATTGCAAGAATGAAAGTTATCTACTACAAATTTAGTAAACTGTTCGGCCCTGTTGATAGGTATTTAAAACTGTAGGTAATTTTGGATTTTAATCAAAAACAGAAACGTTTTGAAATTACGATAAAATACGTGTCCACAACGAAAAAAGAAAAATGAAATGAAATCTTTGAGTTTAACGTCCCACGGTTATGCCGATTAGGCTAAAGGAGACGGTGATGATGAGTGATGAATGAAATGGTGGAATGAAGAAAGTGGGAGGAAACGGGAGAACCCCGAGAAAACCCACAACGAAAAAAGAGAAGTAAGTACTCAACATAAATTTGAAACTAAAATGTTAATTATTTACTACTTTCAAGCCAAACGGATTCTTATTATTTGGGTATTTACAAATGTAAAAGTTTCATGCCATGGCAATGTACACATACATAATAAATTTCTGAAATTCCGAAGCAAGAAAATGAAAAAATGATCCGAGAAAATCTATCGCTTAGCAAAACTTGCTACCCGACGCATCGCCACACATAAATACGGCTCTGCATGCTGCGTTCGAAAACGTTTATCTCTGACCTATGTAATGTGGGCTCTAAGTTTCGTGGTTCAAATGTCCAAAGAACAGATAGGCGACCAATAAGATTGTCCGTGTATATTGCGCTCTGGCATACGTAGTTTCTGGTCAATGCTCTATAACCCACGTGTCCAGGCAACAGATAGGGCCAAAAAAAATTGCTTTCGTGCAGAAAAGCATGATTTGAAAAGAGACAGAAGTAAATGTGATCGAGATAGTTGTTCTACTATACTCCCACGTCTTCCACAAAACAGAGTATGCGACTAGAAATATTCTAATACTTTGAGAAGTATCAGAGCATTTAAACCTGTATAATTTTTGCATATAGGAAAACAATTGAGACTTATAAAACAATTGACAATTTTCCACAGCATTTCTTTGTCGAAAAACTTGTTTTTATAAATAATGGGAGAAAATAGACTATGAAATATACGAGGGGTGTTTTTCTCAACCTCCGTTAAGCCTCTAGTCTAGAGGAGAATCAGGTGAGATAGCGAAACTTAAATTAGTCAAATATGATCGTTGAGTATGTTAACCACATCCTCCATACCAAGGGACAGACTCTGGTATTCAATCATTGTGACGTAGTGATTGTAAAACCGCATCGAGTCCAATCAAAGCACCCACCAAGTCTGGACCACTTGAAATATTTCGATTTCTCCAAGCGGTTGCTGAATTCTCTGAAATTCCAAGATAAGACAGTTCAGAAACCATAATATTTTACCCTCTTCACGAACCACATCATTTATGTTCAACGTATGTTCCGCCACAGATATCCACCCTTGGGTTCTCTTGTCAGGTAGGACGGTAAGAGTTTCTTTAAACTTTATGTGACACTTGTGCACACAATAATCACTTATAAAGTTCCTGTCATAATCCTTAATCATTCGACGGTGAATGGCGGCCGTACTGTGTCCTTCCGGCGGAAGAAATCAAATCACTTCATGTAGTTCACACTTGCCAGCCGCTTCGATTGCACTCAATACAGTTTCACGCTTAGTACTTCATAATGAGTGAACACCGGAGTCTATCTGTTGGTATGGAGGATCTGCGATTTCCAATAAACATATTTGACTAATTTGGGTTTCGCCGCTTTATGTAGTTCTGGTCTGACATCTTAACGAAGGTTAGAAAAAACGGACCATGTACAATCCATAGAAATATAGAGAAAAACTTTCGGCTTTTAAAGATTTATTTTGTTCAAAAGAACCTTATGAATAAAGAAAAATTTACACAACCTTTCACTTACAACTAAATAACTTTTATACAACTATTGATCACACTTTGAGTAGGTTCATTACATTAATGTATTATTTTAATACAATTTAAAACAGATAAATTTAATATAGCTATTAAACTATTATTTACTTGTTAACCAAAATTGTTACAAACTAAACTACTGTAAAATACTGAGTCGATAAAATCATTCACACAGATATTTACAATATTGAATAGTATTTATAATGAATCTGTGCGAGTTTGGTTTAGTCATTCCTCTAATTAAACATATGAGCATCAATTTCATTAAAATAACACAAGTAACTCATATTAATTTTCTAATTTTAACACAGTAAAATGGTTTTACTCCTGTACATTCGTAGAATAACTTCATATTACTAGGAAAATGAGATACAGAATATTTTAAAGCATTAGACTTATATAAGAATTTAACTTCATCAGTCGAGTTTTGAAACAAATATCAATATCATTTATCCTCTTTCAGTCTTATGTTCAAGAGACCAATTGTTCTTTGCCTTTATTATTTTGGCTAAAGACACAGAATTCAGAGTAAATTTTAATATAGTTATTTTTCCTAGTTTTATACTTAAGAAATCACAATAAGACTAGATACTTACTTAATTTCATTGTCAGAGTCTCAGATTTAAAGAAAAATTGAAACCAACCAACAACAATAGGTCTTACAAAGAGATAAGTAAAATATTCTATATTCTACACCATAAATTCATAGATTATTGATATGACAACATATTTCTCAATATTTTCTAATAGACTAATTAAATTTATAATAATAATAATATTTATTATTATATTATGAAAATTATCTTTCTAATTTGTAAGTAAATAATATAAAAATACGTTGGAGTGTTTTCAAAATTTTCGTGTATTTCTATAATAATTTAAAAATGAAAAATATGTGGTTAGATAAGGGAGAACCTTGAAAAATATTATTGAATCAATGTACTTCTTTCGGTACGATTTTCTAAAATTATGATTTTAATGTTTCTTCTTTATAAACAAATTCTAATGATCATTCAACAATTTTATTTTTCCTTCTATGTGTTTTTCCTGACCGACAGAACATTGATGTTGAACAGATTATCAACAACTATATTTTTAAAAATAGTCTTTCATCCCATTAGAGACAAGTTGGCTGTAGAAATGGAATTCTGTGTGGTTATTGACTTATTAATTAAAGTAACTCTGACCCACTTCTCACTAGAACACAATTTGATTCTCACAAATATAAAGATAATTTATTTGGATTGCATATGAAAACGAGTAATATCAGTAATTGTTCGTTTCCCAAGTTTTTAAGTCTATCTACTTACAGAACTTCACAGACATGTAAAACAGAGATTGACAATTAATTTATTCTCACTATACGTAGAACTAAAGCCATCTAAAGACAAAATGGGGTACATCAGAGAACAAGAAGTGGGTGACAAAATAATTGTGTTTCCAATCGTTCGTAGAATGTTATTCCATTAATGAAATGGCACTCTTTTGTATATAAACATGAATGTCTTGTTAGAACATACTCCTAAAATCAGCACATGATCATTCAGGTGTAAACTACTTGTTGGCTTGTTTTCCTAAGTTTCGTAGTTTACTTTTTGAATTGTCAAATTATTTTCAAATCATATTACGATACTATAACTTGGAAGAGGATCAATATTGGGTATTAAATTTTTAATAACTTTCTTGTAATGTGAAGTAATGAATTTTTTATCAACTTCTCAGTCGTTTTAAGATTAAAATATGAGTTATGTAATGCTTATGCCATCTTACTCTCTTTTAGGAGAATAAGATAGTGAGGGATTCAATAATACTTTCTGAGTTAACTTAATTGACTTAAGAAAACAAATGGAAAGGCAAAAAATAAATCATTTGGCTTTTCTTTTATTGATAACGAAACACAAACGAATAAAAACAAATAAAATGCAGAGAAAACTCAAATAGCAAAGCGCTCATTGGTTATTATTTAAAATTTCAACTGATATAATGAGGCTTTCTTAAGTAGACTAGTACTATCATTTGAGAAACCTTATTTACAAAAGGATTCAACAATGATGCAACAAAATTTCGTTATGTGTAAGAATCATTTTTAAAAATAATTTTTATTCAATATTTACCTCATCCTTACTTTACCCTTCTACTTATTAGATCTAAGATGTATACGAACTCAAAAGCTGCAAATTGTTTCATTTCTGTTATTACATGGGAAACAAATCGTATTTAAAATATGAAAGTTCAACAACTCAACGAAAATTTTTATACCAGAATGTCAATAGCTTAAGTATCTTTATACGTAAGTATCAAATCCTTTATTTTTCACGTGAAAGAACTGAAATTTCAAGACCAAGAGAAATATTTAACAAATAAACTTTATTGGTTTATATTTATTTGTTGCCTTTCATGCGTAGAAAATACAGGCTAATCTCCGGTACTTTTTTTTTTCAACTGGAATAGGGAATAATCTTCCAAATGAAAAACATTTAGATGCTACATGGCCCTTGACGCTTCA
Organism: Thermobia domestica; assembly: GCF_964235325.1. Lineage (NCBI taxonomy): Eukaryota > Metazoa > Arthropoda > Insecta > Zygentoma > Lepismatidae > Thermobia > Thermobia domestica. The sequence goes on from NC_137461.1 coordinate 262,878,114, forward strand.
ACTTACACAAAAGCATTCAACAAAAGTAATCGTTTTTAAATAGATCCCTCATTTGAATAGTTACAAAATAAAAATAAAACGCTGAATTTATGCATTTAATATTTATCACAGTTCTGACATTACAAGCTTATCTTCATTACTAATGAAGTACAAATATTCACGGTAATAGAATTTAGTAACTCATACAGTGCTCGCAGAGCAAAACAAACAAGTCTTCATGCAGTATATTTACACACACACAAACCCACACACGTACATACATACGCACACACAGTGATGATATATATATCACCTGCTATACTTATTTGTGAAGAAAAATTAAACCCAACAAACAAAGATGAAAATCAACTGTATTATTTCGTATATCGTGATTAACTGGGGACTTGCTAACAGATCGCCTTCTATCGTCTTCTTGTCTAAATAACAGAGAAAGAGAAAAAATGTTAGGCAAAAATAAAACAAAAGAAAAAACAATACATGCAAAACTAAACTTGTCATCGCATGAAACATATACATTGTAACTTGCAGCAATTAGTTGGAAACAGAATAGAGCTGTTTTTAATCTTATACGTTGCTTGGCCTTGTAAAAAAGTCATGCGTTCAAACAAAAGCAAGGTTGATGATAGATTTCATTTAATACATTCAGATTTGTTCTCATTCCAAAGATAATAATACAATAATACATGCATTTGACATTTGTTCTGATATAGTTATTTTCTATTATTTTCATGCATATTTGTAGATTTCGTGTTATAAAATTAGATATAATTTTCACCTAGGTATTCAGAATCGAATTTCATGCACTCGACAAGCTTTGTACAAAAGAAGGAACAAGACTTGGGTTTTTCAAGCTTTTGTACAAAAATTAAAAAATAGAAATGATAAACTTTGATTTAAAAAAAATACAAATTATAACTGGAAATTAAATGACTGCAACAAGATCATAAAGCGAATTTATTAAGTTGTCAGTAGAACCATTCAAATAGAGTTGATCTATGATACGATATTTGCTTTATTTAAGTTATTAAATTTCTACATATGTAAGCATATCTTCTCATCTACATTCTTCTTATTGTAATAGGACCTATTTCTAAATTTCTATAACAGCAATATTTATTGTAATTTGTGATAATTTGTTGTAAATTTCAAAGCTTTTAGTGTAGTTATTAATTTTACAACTTTTGCATTTACGTCACTGCATGGATGTTACGTGACCAAGATATTTTAGAGATAGGCGTAAGAATCGTAATACTTAGGCCTAAGCTTAATTTCTATATGAAAACATATATTTCTGAAATTCATTATGAATGCAATAAATGCATTTCATATCTAAATTATTTAGTTCCTAATATTCGTGCTTATTAATTGAAGTAAGTATTTTCAAAATACTTTGTTATAAAATCTGCTGATAAGTTGAACAGCCCGAATTACTTTTATGGATTTCTTTATGTTTGTTTACCATATGCTTAAATGTTCATATTATCCTGGAAACGGCTGAATGAACCCGATACACATCAATTATAGAGCAGAGAGTTTGTTTTCGAGGTTACAAACTATGTGGAAAATTCAAAATAGGTCGGACATACGTTTTTTTTTTTTCGAATGACAACCAAAAATATGTTAAACCTTAAAGTATCGTAAATACACTTGAATTTAATAAGAAGTGCTCTAAGTTGAGCAAAGAATTGATTTTATCGAAAAAATATACGAATGGAGTAAGTTTCGTCATCGAAAACAGTTGGCTACTATTTCGATTCATAGAAAATCGGAAATCCATGAGTATTATTGGAATTCTCTTTTGGATGTCAATTAGTTGACGTTCCAGAGGAATTTGATAAAGAAAGCAGCAAGCTAAATTGTATTTTCTTGTTGACAAAAAATTCTTCAGTTACGAGGTAATGTTAGATTTAACATCTTTGGAATTAAAAATGTAGTATTTTTACAAGTTTGTGGAATTGAAATAATTCTTTCTAGTGAAATGCTATAAACATTATTGGTGTTTAAATTAATTCTAGCTTGCCTCCCTCGAAAATATGGTTGTCATTTAGAAACACCACACAATTTTTAGTACAAGTTTAGCATAAGTTACAACTAAACTTTTCTAAAAAGGATAAGTTTAAGTAATAGTAGTGGTTTTCGTTGCTGAATTCAACATAAAAATTATATTTAAGTCGCAATATGGTAAATTTGTGTGTTTTATACAAATCGTACATTTAAATTATTTTGTTTTGGAATGAAATACACAGTTTGCTAAATAATATTTCTAAATTACAGTAATTTGATCATGTCGTTTTAATGCGAATCGTTTACTGAAATGTTAAAAACCAAATCGAATTAGATTTGGTTGTCTTCCAATTCTGATTCGTATTAGTCAAAGTTGAATAATGAATGTAGAGTGGTCCTGAATGTGTAGGTTAATAATACGTAGTTTAATTTTGTGCTAGAGAATAAAGTTAATTTCAAGTAACTAATGAAATGAAAATGTTACTAGTTTAATGAAGTATGTATTGAATTTTATATGTAGAAATTTTAATTACTATAAAGCATAATATGTATTTTATTTTATAATAATTGTGGGTCAAAGTGAGTAAAAGAAAAATGAATATTTTGTGCGTGAATTTAGATGCATATGTATGCATCTTGAGAATGTAGAATTTGTTTAGAATATACTGTTTCTATAATCAAGTACAAGTAATTATTTTAAAATACCTATAATTTCAAGACGGAATAAACTGCTTAAAAAAAGGAACGTTAGTTATCGTCAACATTTGTTCATTTAAAGAAAAATTAGTAGTGCCACCTTTCAGACGATGTTTGAATTACATTATGATTATAAACTAATTCTTTGTGATATGATATGAAATGTAACAATAGAAATTGAAAAGAAATTTCACCATTGAAAACACATTCACATTTATCTGTGAAATATATTTAGGTAATAACAGTAGGACTCACAAAAGAGAGATGAACGAACTTGAAAAAATCGTATAGTTTGCATAGTAAACATTTGTTTATAAATAAATACTTTTACTGAGGAATAATTAGATTTAAAAGGTTAATTATTGGAATGAAAAGGGACTTAACTTAAAATTAAGCATACAACTTTGTTATTAATTTACCTGCTAAATAATAAGTCAGATTACAGTTGCGTAACTACCATTGAAAAGAGAAGTGATTTTATTTATTTTTGTTTGACTATTCTTTGGTATATTAGGCAGTAATTTCTTTTCTGCCGTTACAACGAAGTGGCGACCCGATAAATTCATTTACACACGTTTATATTCTTAATCTCTCTTTTTATTATTACTTAATTATTAATTAGTTATTTACTTCATATCTTATAAATATCGCGGTGCACTATCGCCGACGTCTTTGCTTCAGAGTTATGAACACAGGCTATTAAAATTCGAGTTTTCAATAAATAATAAACTCAATACTATTATCCTATTACTATTACCTTACCAACATGTGTAAGAAAAATATGTTTTGTATTGACTATATATGTATAAGTTCATCATATACATGTAAAGTCAAATTAATTGTTTGATGTTCTAGTTAACATAATGCAATCTTGAAACATTTTAGAATGATTCCTTCCAAAGAAGATATTGAGTTTTGTTCAACTTTATTAACCATTAACCATAGTTCAATGTATAACTTTCACTCCAAACTGCGTAATATGAATTTATTTTGGACCATAATATCAATAATTTATAATTGAAAACATCTATAGAGCTTGAATAATTGAAAAATCTTAAAGCAAATTGTTAAATAAAAATGGCTATATTTTTAGTGGATAAGAGAGCGAGAGTTTTATGTTTATTATAATGGATCAAGGTGTGACGACTCCTTTGATAGAATTGCGAATATTGTTGAAATTAGAGGTGGGCACAAAAAAAGGTTTCTCGGTTTTCTCCAAAAACCGAACAGGTTTTGGAGAAAGCCGAAATTTCAGTTTTTTTTAGAAATCGGTTTCCGGTTTTTATAAAGACCGGTTTTGTCCATCCCTAGTTGAAATATGAAACTTTGGTTAAAGAGGTGTTGTTTACCATGTGCTAGCTAATAGTTAAAAGAAAAATTTTAATGCTCTTCATTTATTTTTGTAAAAGATGTTCTTGGTTTTGAAAAATCAAATTAGTTGCCAGAAGCTGTTTAAATATTTGTATCTAAAAATTGGTTGTTATTAGTCCAAGTATTTGAATATTTACACATTAGCAAAGCAGAGAGAATATCACCATCGATTTCAGTGGAGGAAAATTTGATGGTAGAGGCACATAGTGATTATGAATATGGCAGAGCTATCCAGCATTGAAGTAAATAGCTAATAATTTACCTTTACATTTGTTCATCCATTGTACAGTAATTGTCATCATTGCAAAGTTTCGTTGTCCTGAAAATTGATTTCATTCTAGTTAAGATTGAGTATATATCTGAACTGAGGGGTTTGTAGTTTTAAATTCGTTGAAGAATTTGATCCTTTTAATCGTGTTATGATATGCTTAGTTTTCATGAAAGCTAAGGTCTGATGTTTTAAAATGCACATGCGCAAATATAACGAATATTTTAAAAATTAGTACATATTCCAAGGGTGTTCGTATATTTCTGCACATATTTGAAGTTACAAATCCCGTTAATATTCTTAACGTCGGAAACCCTTAATGAAGTACTTTTCCTAGAATTTGAGTAAAGTGAATACACTTTTCGACAATATTGTTGAAACAATCGTATGGAAACTCAAGAAACTCAAGGTGTATCCCTTTTTTAATAACACTGAAACTTGTTATGAAAACAATTTTTTTTTTTTAATTTTCCCGAGCCGAAACTAAGAAAAAGGCAGTTGTATTATATGCTTAGTTAAAAACCACGATCAGTGGTAGAGCGTTCACCTCTGGTGCTTGGGGTCCCGGGTTCGATCCCAGCCCCCGCCAAGTGAACTTTGTGGTGGACAAACACCGTGTGCGTGGGTTTTCTCGGGGTTCTCCCGTTTCCTCCCACTTTCTTCATTTCACCATTTCATTCATTACTCATCATCATCGTCTCGTTTAGCCTCACCGGCATCACAGTGGGACGTAAAACTCAAACATTTCATTTCATTTCATTTCAAAACCCACGATTAAGAAAGATGAAGTCAACCAGCATATATGTGGGATCAGTAATTCTTTGAGAGTTGAATGATCAGAACGTCTGAAAGGTCATTTGCGGCCTAACATACAATAGACGAAGTTTGACACCAGGAAATTTTGAAAAAACTCCTAATACTGTACTGTGGAAATCCATTTTGCACATAGCAAACATTGTAAACAAAATAATCTTAGTCAAATAAGCTAGTTCTTTAGTGCATAGCAGTTTGTTACATATTACATACATATTTTCTAACTTTTTACTTTACATTTGAATGTATATTTTCAAATCTTAAGTGCATATAAAGCCAGGCTTTGCTGATAATGTATATTTGGACTGAGCGACACTTTGTTTTGCAATCGCTGAAGAATATTATATTTTTTACAGAAATAGATTTTACTGGTATCCTTTGAACTAAACTAACGTAGTACATGAGATTAATGTTTGCCATTTTGTCTTAGTTGAACTAAACAAAGAAAGTTGACTTCGAATCTAAATGAAGTCTGAGTGTCAACTCATCTTCCGCATCCTTCATACTCCTCTATGTACGTTTTAGTTTAGGATCTAATATAAATATTTAACGTTTAGCTGTAATGTATATTTCTTTTATTTAGTTTATCCTGAGTCTTCATTTTAATTCTAGCAAAGACAAAATACCATTATCTTTTCCAGTCTACTTTCCACGAAGAAAACGTAGCGGTAAAGGCCACATTGCTTGCTATAACTTTAATTATGCCTTAATGTACACAAAAATAATTCCATGTTAGTATCCTAGTTTCTGATCACAATAGAAATAGTGGATAATGTAGTCTATGTTGATAGTGCTTAGAAAACGTATCATTTATGTATTTACATTAATGTTTTTAAAAAATTGCATTTTTATGTTCGCCTTGTGTTTATTACTCACAATTTCGTAGATGTATGAGTTACCGATAATACCTTTTAGTGATTAAACATTGTTCTAAGTTGTAATTTATACCGTTTACTTTAGCCATTTGTAAGTTACACATGTATACTATTTATAACTTTAAGAGTTTTGAAGAAAGTAAGACTAAAAAGTGTGCTAAGAATACCGGTACAACTATTCCTTCCTTACGACAAATGAGTGATAAGGCCAAAATTTTAAAAATTCTGCTACAGTTTAGAAAGCAAAAACCTTAATTCTCAGTCTAAATAAGAACAATTTTCCATTACATGCAGGCTTGCTGTAATAAAAAAAAAGCTCAAATATGCTGTTATCCTCTGTGTAATAACCTTGATTTTTTTTTTTTTTTTTTTACTTTTGATAGTTATACTTTTCGAACCGTGTCAAATAGACTTGTATATATGGATAATATCACCAGTAGCGGTGAACTTATTAGTATATTTAAATCACACAATCATCGAACATAGAGAGCAATAACTAGCTAACTCTTCGATATTGGTTGAGTGATTCCCTATATCTGCATCCCTGTGCATACAATGAAACCTCCTACAGTTTTTCAACATAACTAATTAACTCTATGGCCTATGAAACCTGGAGGTGCAATGCTGCTTTCACAAAAGCTCTCCGCTGACTTCTATACTTAGCCAACTGGGTCCAGTTTCTACTTTGTATTCCTATTTCTGCAAGATGCATCTTAATATTATCCTCCCATCTGCACCTATGTCTTCCCAAGGGTCGTTTTCCGATTGGTCTTCCAATTAAAACTTTGAAAGCGTTCCTACTTTTTTTCATCCTGGCTACATGTCCTGTCCATCTGAGCCTCCTAGACTTGATGACTCTAATAATGTTTGGCAAACCGTATAAATTATGTAGTTCCTCTCCATTCCCGATTCCCGTTTCTCTTGGGTCCGAATATTCGTCTCAGGATCTTGTTCTCAAATACTTTCAGTCTATTTTTCAACATAATAAATATGTTATTAACAGAATTTCGAACTCTTGTTCGCTAAATCAACTATGAAAAAAAAACATTATATCGACTATAATGTTTCATAATATGTTATACTTCAACATTACGTTTCATTCATTCAGTAACTACAATGTGATTTTAAGATTACTTTGGCCAAATCGACTATTACATTATAATTGTTCCAAAGTTGAGAAATTAAATTATATTATATTAAATATTCGTAAGTCACGGCACAAGTCGCAACCAAAATGGCACGGGTATAAGTCCGAATCCACCTACACTAAGTGATATATTACTATAAAGTAAATAAGTTGACGATATTAGATAAGTTGATGCCAGGTATGTTCAGGTCCACACTATAAAATTGAGTACTAAAGATAATGAATCTAAATATCACTTGTAAGAAATAAAATAATTCCACGATATGCACGAAATTGTACGAAATAATTGCACCATCGAACCCAGACTCCATCTTGTCTCGAACTTCTAACATTGCATTTCGTAAATTACTGAATTCTATTTTCCACCAAATACAAATTCACGAACATTTAACTACTGTTTTCTTCTTCTTACTGATTCCTAGTAAATTTCTGAAACACTTTCGAGCCTATAACTTTTCTTCCCTGCACTCTGAAACTGCAGTGAATAGATATAGGTTACAGATATAGTATTTATTTATTTTTCGACACACATATTTACGAAGTATTATCAATTTGATCATCGTTGGATAGTTTTGACACATTTACGAGTATTACTTGGAATTCAAGTGACACAGCATTACCTTATAGACAAGACTTTTTCTAGTTTCGAATCGCCAGTAAATAAAAATAATGATAACACATAATTCCTTTACTCCTTTTCAAAGCAAGAAGTTTTATATATGTGTGTGGTTATAATGATTTTGTACGAACACAACATAACCCACTTACTAACAAAGATTAAAAAACTGAAATAAAACTTCGCTATTCAGTACCTCACAGAGATAAAACTTACATTGATGTAGTTGGATGGATTACGTCAAGTGCATTAAATGTCACATGAGGTAACAGTTATCGATACCATTTTGTTTCTCTCTCTTTATTACTATCATGAAATCGAAAGTGAACAACTTCTCTCTATCTTTTATTTTAAAAAATGAATCTCTATTCAAGATATTGATTCAGTTCAAGCTTTACAAAAAAGATCAATAAAGTCTCATAAGCGAAAAATCCGTCTTTTTTTCTTTCGCAACAGGGGGTAAAAAAATTGTAAACAAAAAATTAATTCTTAGGATTCAGGACTCACCCTTATAACCATCAATCGTTGAATACATGTAGCCTACCGATTTAATTGCCGCAAAGCTCTTCCAGTCACAGTTCTTATTGATTAAAACCATTTAATGGCTAAGTAATAAACTGCATCTGTTTGAAGGTAAAATGAAATTATATTTCGTATCGCTCAATATGAATATGCTGGTTTGTGTGAGCTAAATTCATACATGCTTCCTTATTTCTTTATCTTCTTAGCAAATAAATATTTATATTCTAAATAAACATTTATGGTATTTGTTTAAAGTTCAATACAATGTCTGATTCTGTAATTTTCCACCTGAGAAGCGTTGATATGTTTAAGTTGCAGTATTATTTGCTTCAGGATTATGGTTTGGAAATATTGATATCAATACATTTTCACTAAACTTAAAACTTCACATAATTTATATTGGAATCAGGTTGAGTCTTTCCATAATAAGGAAACATCTAAAGTGAAATTTCTCATTATACTGATATAAGAGGTATGGCATTTTCATATCTTACAAATATTTCTGAATGAATATTCGTCTTTTACGAATGATAATCATCTCAGATATACATATCTCACTTGTGTTATCTGCGTATGTTAATATAAAAAAAGACAGTTAAATATGAAAGGGATATGAAAAATAAGCACTTGCAACTTTGGATAAACAATGTCCAACGAGTATTAATTTAAATAAGGGCATCCTTAAACTTTTCAAATTGGAATCAAACTGTCTTGAACTGGAAAAATAAAATATAAATCGATTATTCTCTGATTTTTTCGTAACTCAGAAATGGTATCACAGTAAAGGCCTAAGTTTTAGAATGCATTAGTTAGAATTATGACATACTCCTATATACTGAAAGACAATAAGCAAGATATTGCTTTCCATTTCGCACTCATTTGAATACCTACATTGAAGCTAAAACCTACAACGATAACGTTGTATGTTGTATACAGTGGCGTATTTGAGATTTTGTTTTGGGTGGGGAGCTTTGCAACTTTATTCCTGGAAATATGAAAATTCTGCAAGATATTTCATTTACTTTAATATAGTAAATAAAATATTGGGGGGTTTAAGCCCGGAAGCCCCTTAAATACGCCATTGGTTGTATATTTCGTTGTATATTATATATTTAACATAGTAATCAGGGCAGCAATGCTCAGGCACTAGCCACAAAATAGAAGAAGAAGAAAGAAAGAATGTAAGTAATATTTGTAGATTGATCAAGACATTTTTGTTAGTACGTTGCTATGGTGATGGTTTTCGTTGTCAAGGAAATGTTTATAAGATATAATTGTGTGAGTCGCCATAATAGTTAGATGTATAATTTTGAATTGCGCAGCAAAACACGTTATTATCGTCAAATATAGAGTTGTTTACATTCTAGACTGGTGAATGTTTCTTCAAGCTATCTTTCATATACGAAATAGCTAAAAATATATGCGAATATACAGTATGTACGAACTGAGGTGTTATATGTGTGCTAAGGTTATAAATTGTCTTTACACTGGTACACAATAGCTATCTAGTTGCAAATAGACAAGAGCGATATATGTAGGGTGTCCAATATACAATGCAACCCGGAGTTTGGGATAGTACAACTTTTGAACCTGAAGTGATACACAAATAATGGTTATACCAAAATGAAGCCTTGTTCATGCATATATTTTTAGCTAGGAAGCAACGATTGAAGTACACTAGGAACAATACAGTGTTGCCAGATGTAACCGAATGTGTAAATCTTTTTTTTTTTTTTTTTTTTTGCAAAACATGTAAATTGACTCATAACTCATGACTCATGTTCTGACAGATCCTTAACACACCTTTTGATGTACTGAAACATCAGCAGGGTTGCCAATTCAGAGTGTTAATTTATGAAAACTACGATTTCCCTAGTTATCCCTTACAGAGGCCTCATCCGATTAGTTATCGGTGGAAATGAAAAATTCTTTTTTCTGCTCCATAGTTTCCAAGCCACTCCAACTAAAAAAAAAACTGAAAATTATCGACAGAACATCTATACGTATGAGTTATGAGTCAATTTACATGTTTTGCAAAAAAATTTATTTATACCTTCGGTTACACCTGGCAACACTGTGTGGTTCCTAGTGTACTTCAATCATTGCTTCCTAGTTTAAATACATATGCATGAACAAGGCTTCATTTTGGTATAACCGTTATTCGTGTATCATTTCAGGTTCAAAAGTTCTACTAACCCAAAATCCGGGTTGCATTGTATATTGGACACCCTGTATATATATATACTTTCGGTGACTAAAGGACTAAAGAAATTTTGGTCCGATAATAGTTACAAAAGATAAAATTCGAGATATCAATGGGTTTATACGATTTTATTATGTTTGATGCTCCCTAAATGCTTAATGTACCAGGAGCCAAACGGTTCAAAAAATTTTAAATTTAAACCTTTTAGAAGTTTCTTCAGAATGACTTATTCATGCACTTATAAACTATAGTCAAGTGTACGCATTTGATAGAAAACGCCCCAACAATTTTGTTGATGTTTCATGAGTCAATGTTATTACTGCCTTTAAGTGTAGCATTAGTCATTTGTTGCGGAAACCTCAAAACTGATTGGCTGATTCGTTTGCACTATTTCCTCCAGTACAATTTAAATATTTTATATAAGTATTTCAAAAGTCAATATGTCATCAGTGATATACTACAATTTACAACGAAAAAAAATCAAAAAATGATAGGCTTTTAGAATATAATACAGAGAAAGTTTTTCGTTTCAGGAAACTCTAGATACAGTATATGACGGTATTTTGGTATTACGTGTACAGATTACAAGAATTGAGAAAGAAATATCACGATGAAGGAGCCATATTTATAGGAACTATCCACACATTCGTCTGTTAGACCTGTAGGAAAATACGTAAAAGATATGGATGGATGGGCTGCCAGGAGATTCGAACTGGAGAATTTCTGATTGTGAAGCAAAAATGCTATACTTCACCTATGCTTGATTGATAAATAGAGAGAGAGAGAGAGAGAGACTATGCATGTGTGTATGTATGTGTGCGTGTAAGTATACTTATGGTAAATTATGAAATCACTTTTGAAGAGTCCTTAATCATATATATATATATATATATTTATTTCTTCCTAGGAACAAAAAACTTTTATTGATTTTGTTGTATATTAGTTTTAGTGCCATGCGTAGTTCAACTCTTTGGACTTTCATAATCAGATTGAATAAAGTTTTCTATCTTCTAAGGTGATTGAAAGGCTTTCACTTCTCAACTTTCAAACGATTCATATCTGTCATATTGCATATTTTTATCTTCCCAGCCGCGTCACTTGGCTTCCATATACCGAATATATATATTTTTCTAGCGTCTGTATTGATTCCTCAATTCTTCTTAGAAGCTGCCTACATCAATTTATGGTGAAAGAGAACAATCGCGAAGACGCGAAAAGATGAAGAAGTCAAAACAGATTTTCTTTTGTGCTTTTCTCCGTAGATTAAGCGTTATATATAGGTTGGAAGAAGATAAAAAGTTCAATTGCAGTTCCTGGACGACTAGACAAGTCAAATGGAATTTCAAAAGTATGTACTTATTCCTATAATTTTATTTTAACAGCTGTAAGTAACGAATATGTTGGTCATGACACTTACGTTATCATCGATATCTATTCAGCTGATATCAATCCATTTAAGGATAAAGTTCTTCCCATTTCTCCCATAGACTTCTGTCAGTTGATTTTCTCATCCATGTAATTATAAGGAAACCTGTCACCTGATAGCTGCATGTGCTGTTAAATAGGGTTGTTCTACGCTCACTGCGATATCCTCCCACGTTATCTCTAGACAACCAACTTCATTGTACACGCCGTTTAACTGTAGCTAAATGTAGAACCTTATTCAAATATTCCAAATGCTATTATTTTTGTTATTTGGAAGTCATCCATCACAAATCATCTTGCTATATTATGACGGATATATTGAGTTGTGATTTGTCATACGTTCTAAGTTTGATGCCCGAATCTATTATTGCCGGGTTTTGACAACAGTGTCTCCAAAGCACAACGCATTTTGCCTGCCAGTGCAATTTGTTTATGAAAAAAGTAGTATTTGTTCTGTATTACGTGAAGCAGTTGTGTTGTTTGGTATATTGATGTTTGTTTTGTTTATAAAAAACAATTGTATTACTTTAGTATTGCGTGAAGCAGTTCTATTGGTGTATTAATAAAACAAATATACTAAAAAGTAAAATAATAATAATTATTATTATGTTTTCAAGAAAATTATTACTCTTATAGGAAAGTTGTATTACTTTATTAATCAAATTTTTCTACCTTTAAATTTAGAATCAACAAATTAAGTCTCAAATTTAAATTCAATTCCACATAACACTAGATAAGATAAATGAGTACTTCAAATACGTTGCCATTTTGTTTTCAAAACGAACAGAGTAAATGTTTAATTTTTCACTAAATGTTAGCAAATTCATAAGAATTGTCACCAGTAAATTAAAATCCAGTTGTTTAAATGAATATTTATAAAAAATAATTTCAATGTTTCTTTAAAATGTCACTTCATATTGATAAAAATGAAAGTGATATTTGTTTATTTTATTCTATTTTTTTTAAAAAAAATATGTGTTTGTTTCTTTGATCAGTAACACAATGCTATACCTTTGTCGAATTGTAGGTGATCAGCGATATTTCGGTTAAGCACACATATATCAACAAGAAAAGTATACAAGGGAACATCAATTCAAAAATTATGGAAGAAAGTGATCGAAGACAATTAGAACACAAATATCTTAAATTGTCTAAAACATGCATTCAAACTGTTGAGATATATATATATATTTAGATAAAATAGCTATGCGAACCAACAAAGATAAAAAGGAAATAATAGAAAGATAAGAAGATAGTAATCACAAAGAGTTAATGAACGACAAAGAAAAAATTAACTTAAGAAAATCACAGAAAGAGAAAAAGAAGATAATAGTCTCAAAGAATTAAGAGAAGATAAAGGAAAGACTAACTTAAGAAAATAATAGGAAGAGAATAAGAATATATTTGCCATGAAGGGTTAATAGAAGACAAAGGAAAAATTGATTTAAGAAAATCTCAGAAAAACAATAAGAAGATAGTAGTCACAAAGAGTTAATAGAAGAAAACGGGAAAAATGATTTAAGAAAATCACAGAAAAAGAATAAGAAGATAGCAGTCACAAAGAGTTAATAGAAGACAAAGGAAAAATTAATTTAAGAAAATCACAGAAAAACAATAAGAAGATGGTAGTGACAGAGAGTTAATGGAAGACAAAGGAAAAAATTAATTTAAGAAAATCACAGAAAAACAATAAGAAGATGGTAGTGACAGAGAGTTAATGGAAGATAAAGGAAAAATTAATTTAAGAAAATCACAGAAAAAAGAATAAGAAGATAGTAGTCACAAAGATTTAATAGAAGACAAAGGAAAAGTTAATTTAAGAAAATCACAAAAAAATAAGAAGACAGTACTCAGAGAGTCACAGTTAGTAGAAGACAAAGAGAACACTAATTTGAAGAAAATAAAGGTTAATTAAATACCAAAATTGATTAGGTAATAAATTCCATACCAAAATGGACCATAAATAAATAAACTGTAGAAAATGTGTCAAAGGCCACTGAGTTTTAACAAGATTCATGTACGTACCTGTACTTCTTGAGCTTCTTCGAAATCTATTGGAAGATCTACGTTTGTTTCCCGAGATTCCTGGATCTCCCTGGCATTCTTGGTGGCGGAGTTTTTCCTTCGAGCACGAAAAATTCCGCCATTATCTTCGTCATAATCCACTTCAATCACATGACTTTCGTTACTCTTCTGAAGGGTTACGAGCGAAAGAAGAAGAAAGAAGACAAACGAAAATTTATCTACTAATTGTCTCTCCCTTTATAACTGTAATTTTATCTTTAAATAACATTTAAAAAGTTTAATCTATTTAGTAGTCAGTAGGAGGTAATTGAACCTATGTTATAACCAAATATGGCACCTGCTATAGATTGCACAATTATGCAACTGCTTGTTTTCTAACCTCAATTTTTAAATGTTTTCGAAGTGTTAAAGTAGTGTTTCAGTAAAAATAAAAACTTTGTTTTTCAGCTCAAATCCCTCAAGATAATATTAATGTGATGTCTATTAAAAATGTAAATATATAAAGCTGAAAGAAAGAAAGTGATTTAAGTTTATAGTTGCATGAGCGCTGCAACTATACCCAGTAACATTCAGCATATGGCAGGGAGCTTCTATTTCTTAACACGGAGAGCCACTTCTTGAGATACCTGCAGCACTTCTTTCTTCTCTTATTGTCGGCAAGTGGTTGCAGTTATTTCACAAGCTATCCATAGTCGTTGCGAGCTTCTTCAATCAGAAGTGTATGACTCAACTTTAAAAAAAGAAAGCGAGCGAGAAAATGACAGAGAAAAGTAGAAAGAAACAGGCAGTTCAAAAATACACATATAGTGGTGATTCAAGTTACTTTCTCAAGAACACAGGGAGCATTATTTAAAATGTTCGGTATTTTTCTAATCCTTCTATAAAGTACTCTGAATTGATGTCTTATTTTTATTGGAAGCGTGCCTGGAGAACGTGATAGTGCCTTTGTTTTGAAATCCGTAAATGTAATGGAAAATAGGTAACTATTAAAATCCACTTCATGAATTACAGCACACCTCTGCTATATTTTATTTACCTAATATTTAATGAGACAAATATAGAAGTTCTGTGTAAAAACAACTTTTAAATTTGACGTTGACCCCTAGGTACACGGACAAAATCTCCCGGCCAAAACATCGAAAACTAAAATTCCGAGTGTCCAAAACTTAGACATCGAAATCTCCTCAGAATGAAATCTTGATATAAGGATTTTGGAGTTTACTACTACTACTACTACTACTACTACTACTACTAATAATAATAATAATAATAATAATAATAATAATAAGAAGAAGAAGAAGAAGAAGAAGAAACCACTTGGCGTAACGGCCCATTTATGAGTGTAAGCCTGCTCCAGCGCCATCTGCTAGCGACGGGCTGAACTACGTCCAGAATAGCAACGAGCACTTGGTCAGCGCGCTGCGACGCCCTGTCCCTAACAGGCACATCAGGAGCTTTCTGGACCTGGTGGCTGTCACGTCTTGTTTTCACGTGACTCCCCAGTTTGTATCACGACGCTGGGCAGACGCCGGAAATTGGGAAGCACCGGCAGGGAATCGAACCTGGGACCACGCGGACATGAGTCCACTATACTACGGTGTTCCCAAATGTAAAAGTAAAATAAATATAAATATAAATAATAATAATAATAATAATAATAATAATAATAATGAAGAAGAAGAAGAAGAAGAAGAAGAAGAAGAAGAAGAAGAAAAAGAAGAAGAAGAATAACTTAAGTAACATTGGACCAGAAATGTTTACTTTAGACAACTAGAGGCCTTATGGAAAGTCGTTCTGATGCGTAATTAGTACCAATACTAAAGAGTTCGACTAACATAGGTATGTTTCCTGCAGTAGTCAGGCCTTTAGTATGACTCTAATCATACGTCAAAACGACTCGACATAAGGCCCTAGAAGTTTAAAAGAGTTGATTTGTTCCAAATGAATGGATAAATAATCGTAAAATAAGCTGAAATTAGGGGAAACCTTATCCATCAAATCCAGCAGCATCATATTAGGTTTTACTTTATGGGGGGAGTAAAACCCTCCAATATCAGTAGAATTTTCCGTTTTTCATAACTTTGTTATTATAATATTGATTAAAAGGTATAGCTACATCTCAAACTCAAGGAGCAATGTTATTATAATATTGATTAAAATGTATAGTTATATCTCCAACTCAAGGAGCAATGTTATTATGATATAATATTGATTAAAAGGTATAGTTATATCTCCAACTCAAAGAGCAATGTTATTATGATATAATATTGATTAAAAGGTATAGTTATATCTCAAACTCAAGGAGCAATGTTATTATGATATAATATTGATTAAAAGGTATAGTTATATCTCAAACTCAAGGAGCAAATTTATTATAATATTGATTAAAAGGTATAGTTATATCTCAAACTCAAGGAGCAATGTTATTATAATATTGATTAAAAGGTATAGTTATATCTCCAACTCAAGGAGCAATGTTATTATAATATTGATTAAAAGGTATAGTTATATCTCAAACTCAAGGAGCAATGTTATTATAATATTGATTAAAATGTATAGTTATATCTCAAACTCAAGGAGCAATGTTATTATAATATTGATTAAAAGGTGTAGTTATATCTCAAACTCAAGGAGCAATGTTATTATAATATTGATTAAAAGGTATAGTTATATCTCAAACTCAAAGAGCAATGTTATTACCATATAATATTGATTAAAAGGTATAGTTATATCTCCAACTCAAAGAGCAATGTTATTATAATATTGATTAAAAGGTATTGTTATATCTCAAACTCAAGGAGCAATGTTATTATAATATTGATTAAAAGGTATAGTTATATCTCAAACTCAAGGAGCAATGTTATTATAATATTGATTAAAAGGTATAGTTATATCTCCAACTCAAAGAGCAATGTTATTATAATTTTGATTAAAAGGTATTGTTATATCTCAAACTCAAGGAGCAATGTTATTATAATATTGATTAAAATGTATAGTTATATCTCAAACTCAAGGAGCAATGTTATTATAATATTGATTAAAAGGTATAGTTATATCTCAAACTCAATGAGCAATGGTATTATAATATTGATTAAAATGTATAGTTATATCTCAAACTCAAGGAGCAATGTTATTACCACATAATATTGATTAAAATGTATAGTTATATCTCAAACTCAAGGAGCAATGTTATTATGATATTGATTAAAAAGTATAGTTATATCTCAAACTCAAGGAGCAATGTTATTACCATATATTATTGATTAAAATGTATAGTTATATCTCAAAGTATAGTTAAATTGTTTGGTGAGTATGAACTACTAATCCTAACGGGAGATCAAAATTAAGATGATGAAACTCTGTATATAAACTCGTTATTCAAAATAAGTGAACACGTATCCAAGTGTTCTCGATATTTCTTCTTTTAAGGAAGAAAAGAAGGATCATACATAGTTGCTCCCTCATTTTCACATCGATGTTGTCTATCTCGTCACGGAAAGAAGGCTGAAATATTTAAAATGAATTTTATGTCTACCGTACTCAGATTAATTTCAAATTGTAGAAAGTGTTTTATGTGCTATATACGTTTGGATTCAGAATAGTTCCTCTCCATTATGATAAAATTGTCCCTGTTCGTATCTGAAAGATTCCGTAAAATAAAGGCGTATGTTCGGTAAAAATACAAATATTTTTGAGAGCCAAAAAAATGTCTGTATCACGAAGGTGTCCGTTAACGGGAGGTTCCCTGTATTTTTTTTAAATATAGAGTTATATACAGTACACGTAGCGATATTATAAACAATCTACAGTGAAGAAATCGCTATAGCGAAATTTTGTAAGGCAAAGTTTTGTCCTAGGAGGCATTTCGTTCCGTGAGGTTCTGATCAGGTGAGATTTCGTTCCGTGAGATTTTGGGGCTTCTGATTGCGCCCAACCCAAATCTAAACAGCAATTCTTCATAATGTTTGAAAGTGAATACGCGTGCTAGCTGATTATAGCAATAACAGCGAGTTTAAAACTTAAACCAATAAATATGAAAATAGAGAAGATATTTTCGTATCCAAATTTTCTAAATATTGATATAACACTAGGAAAAAGGGAGTGCACCCGTTGTACAAGCATGTCTCTGATATTGCAACTACTGACTTTACAGGCCACAAATCACTACTGTTTATAACTACGTAATAGCGAGACAATAACGACAGATTAAAAAAATTGAATGGAGGACGCATAATTCAAAACTCCACAATATGAACTCAATAAAATTGCAATAATAATAATAATAATAATAATAATAATAATAATAATAATAATAATAATAATAATAATAATAATAATAATAATAATAATAATACATCGATATATTTGTATCTTGGTGAGTGGTTCATGTTCCTCGTAAGGAAAATGAGTATAGAATCGTAATCGAAAATTCTTTGATCAGATCGGAAACAGGATTTAATATTTATACACAAGATTTTTTTTAAATTGTCAGATTAAAGGTGTGACTAATACATGCATTTTTGTGAAAATGTATATAAAATTAAAGATGTGGCTTATACACACTGTTTTGAAATGGTGTATAAAATTAAAGGTGTGGGTTATACACGCGATTTTTGGATTTGCAGATAAAATTAAAGGTGTAGTTTATAATTCGGGAATAGGACATTATTAGATAAATTTCAGCAATTTCCAAACGAGTAAGTTTAATAGTCTTGCTTTTTGTGTGTAATTACGACACTTGTAATTAGTACAAACGCATTCAATCAAACATACGCATAATTACTGTAAACTTCCTCTTGTAATTCTGCTCTTCTAAATAACGTAAGAAACTGATGAGAGACAAAAGAAGAGCAAAAATATATATCTCGAAATATTTTAAAGTTGTTCAATATTCGTAAACAAGTACTACACTGTATTTTTGCAAAATTAAGGACAACAAATTTTCAAAAAATGTGGTCTATAAAAATTCCAAATTCACAATACGAGTAGCTTTGTAATTGTTTTGTTGTAACTATTTTCCCAAACAAAATTGTTCAATATTGAAAAATTGTTATTAAAAAAAAGTTCTTTACTGTAGTTAAATACAAGAATACATCTCTCGTAACCATGATGGATAACATTTCAATTGTTCGTAAGTAGCGTTGAAGAATAATGTTTCAAAAATCACAAAAGCTTTTGAGCTGCTGGAGTATTGAACGGCTTCTGAACACATCATTGTACTCTCTGGAGTGGTTTCTGTGAAACTAATAACAAAGCTCTTCCCGACGAGAAAACTTCCGACGCTTAAAGATGACGGGACAATCTATTTGTGTAACGAAAACACGGACTTGTAATCATATTAAATGTATAGTGTTAATTAGTTCTTTATTATTATATAGCCTCTAAATTAAAACTGATTCAACACTTTGGTTGGTTGAATATTTAATTTTCGTTGGTACAGTGTATATTAAATGTGAACCTGCAACTCAACGTGAATTCGAATCATGAACTCACAGAGGAAATTGAACGCGGGTTTCTCACTCCGAAGGTAAATGCGTTTAAGGATTTGAAGAGAAATATAAATAGTCCAGTTCCCATCTCCTATACTCTCAATAAGTATACGCAGAGCTTTCGAATAACATAATAGTAAGAGCGCACGTCTTTGGTTTTACTGATATTGTGTTCAATTCCATTAGAAGTTTAGTCCATATTAAGAGTCTTCATTCCGGCGAAATTAAAATACCGCTAATTTTACATTAATTATGTGATATCTTCAAATAGATAAAAGATAATTGTTAATATGGAACAAGAGCGCCCTAGACAATATTATTTTGCGTGAGGTACCGTTATCACAAGTCACCTAGTGGCTTTATGTTTACAGCTGTTTGGAAACGCGAAAATAAATGCCGATTTTCATAATGGCTCGAAATCAAAAGCAGATAAGTGAGTCGTGATAACGGTTTCTCATGTAAAATGATATTGTCTAGGGCGCTCTTGTTCCACATCTCGATTATCTTCTATCTATTTGGAGATATCACATAATTAATGTAAAATTAGCGGTATTTTAATTTCGCCGGGATGAAGACTCTTAAACTACCATCAACTGAATTAAGTGGGGGCACGATGACTCAGTGGTAAAGCGCTTACCTCTTGTGTGGGGTTCCGGTTTCGATCCCCAGCCAAAGAAGTTTGTGCTGGACAACATCGTATCCATGAGTTTTCTCGAGGTACTACCGTTTCCTTCCACATTCTCATTCCACCGATAATTCCATTATCATTCACTTACCTTAATCACGCGTCTCCCTTAGCGTAAATGCGTAATCGTGGATGTTAAACTAAAAGATTTGAAATGGAGTTCAGTTGAACACTATCTTCATGATTGATTCAAAATATTCGCGGAGATTTCTTAAAGTTGGAGCACCACTAATAGCCCCAGGACTTTGAAATAGAGTTGTCCACTAGACCAGTGTTTGTTCCACAGTTCCATGGTGAGCTTTTCCTGTTCCGGAGTGTCCCGCCCCGAAGATAAATTGAATTGAGACTTCATGTCACTTTTATGCAGGGCATATGATTTAACAAAATAGTGTCCGAGAGCAGCTTCCTCACAATTTGATTTTGCACCCACCCACCCTCATCCAAAACAAGTATTTTGTAGGAAACAACTTGCACGAGACGATGCAGAGTTTTCATGACGAAATATGAGACGAAACAGAACTCTTGCAATATAAACAAATACACTTTCAGAAATGATACTACTTTCGTGACGCACTTTTTGAGACGAGACAATTTTAACTCTTGTATCGTAAGTAGCACCATTTTTAAGCAAGTGGTGTCACTTTTGCCTCAACCCACTGATTGGCATTGAATCTCTTTCTCCCCATAATCCTACTAAAGTATTTTGGTATCCTTTGTTTGTTTTCTCCCATTTTGTCAATCATTGCTCACATTTTCACTATTGCTTATTTGCATTTATCATCGTTCCGTTTTGTGTACAAAGTATAGTCATGGGTTCTAACAATGCTGGAGTTAATTAAGGAGCAATAGTACTTTGTCTTAATTCCAGCAGAAAAGGGTCGTTTTTTAAATGACCATAAATACTTTTTATTGATAACAGTAAAAGCAAGAATCGGTGTTACTAAGTTTCACAATAGATAAAGTTATATATTCAACATATATATTTACATGATAATATAATTAATCGGTTATTTTACGTTTTTTTACAGTTGTGCATGAAACTTTGTAGAAATTCCATTAAAAAAATATTCAAACTGTTTACAAAGTTTCAAATAATCGATGTGAGTCAATAGAACAATCGCACCCATCATCTGATGGATATGATGAAAATGTATGCCGCTGGTGTAACTCAAGTGTTATTAGTAAAAATAATTCAATTTCAATTTTTAAAAAAATCCATCAAACTCTGTTGCAATTCTCCCTGAAGTATTGTTTGTGTTTAAAATTCATTACAACCAACAATTAAAATAATCCTTAACTATTTAATTATCCTCTATTTAATTCTTTTTGACTGTTTGAAAATCACTGTACCACCGAAAACCTGCAGCGATAAGTCAGACGGAATACCTGTATCTGTAGTTCAATGTGGTTTGTTGCAATGGAAATTGGGATGTCGGACGATAGTCCATAATGTTGGTGATTTGGTAGAATCATGGATGTCCACAAGCGGGTTTTAGCGCACAGCTTGCGCCCACGATATTATTTGGGGGAGACGTTTTCAATGAAAATAGTACAATCGAACTGAAGAATGGTAAATTTTGGGGGGGGAGAATAGTAAATTTGAGGAACGAAAAGAGCAGAACAGAATTGTCTGAGGATTTTATTCTCCAATACTTTCAATTTGCGTTCTTCCCTTAGGGTAAACGATAAAAATACTCTCATACAATATTTACACTATATTCAGACCCAGAAGAAAGACTTAAAATCACATAAAAAATATTCCAACATTTTTTGTGCCTGTATAGATTAATTTTAACATCATCTAATATGTATTTTAGACATGTATGTCTCTATTGTAACATTTTGTGGAAAATGTTCTTTGTTTTATTGTTATCGGTAAATTACGTGTCTTTATAGATTAACTTTGTTATCATCTGGTAGATAACTTGAATAGGTATATCTCTATTGTAACGTTTTATAAAAATGCTGTTTGTTTTATTATCAGTAAATAACGTGTTTCTATAAATAAATTATGTTATCATCTGGGAGATATGTTGAATATCTATATCTCTATTATAACGTTTTAAAGAAAATGTTCTTTTGTTTGATTGTTATCAGTAAATAACGTGTATCTAGAGATTAATTATGTTGAAGATATATATCTCTATTGTAACGTGTCTTTATAGGTTAATTCTGTTATCATTTGATAGAAATGTTCAATATTAAAACATTTTGTAGAAAATGTTATTTTTATTTTTATCATTAAATAATATATATCTGTAGATTAACCATATTATCATGTATGACATGTTGAATATATATGTCCCCATTGTAACGTTTTGAACACAATGTGACTTGCTTTAATATTATAAATAAAAATTTGTTATATTTCATGTTTTAAAAGTGAGGTTTTCATTTTCATGCAATTCTGTCCTACTTAACACTGGCTCTTATATGATATTACAATTATATATATCATAGCATTGCATCATTTAACTATATCTTTGGTTAAAGACTTAATAATATATTTATATGTTATATTTATTCTTTAATAGCATGTATATCAACACAATTATTACGTAATTTTAATGACTAATATATCAACGGTATGCTGCATCAACCACATATGTCACAAAGTAAACTTTTACGGTAGATAAGAAATTTTTCACTTCCGCATACTAGATATTAAGATCGATTTCTTTTAAGCTCCAAGTTACTTTTTTGCATGAAATTAATGAGATAGTGCTGACTTCATCATCTAAATTAACATTTTCTGCACTAATTTGTGAAATGTTGTTCAGCAAATGAATATGACATTTTGTTGAGATATGAGGTATTTTTGCAAATTACCATTGATATGTAAAGCGTCAAGTAATTTGGAACATTTGGAAATAGTCAAAAATTTCTGTGAAATAAAGTAAAAAAAAAAAAACACATACATTATTATTATGTACTCTTATGTAGCTGGCTTGATGGCATGTGCTCAAAATATAAATGTTTCTTGTATTTCATTACATTCATAACCTTTTTTAACGTATCTAATCCTTTGTAAATTCTTCAAATCTGTTCCTGTCTCTGATAGTGGAATAGTCAGTGTATCTGATGTGTATCAGAGGTTCTGGGTTCATTCCAGGTCATATAAGTTTGCAATAGACAGCATCGTATTCGTGGGTTTTCTCAATGTTTTCCAGTTTTTCCTTACATTCTCATTCCATCATGTTATCTATAATCATTCTGCTAATTCCTTCTTTAGTCTAAATATTTTTTATACCTTCCTTGTTTGTCTTAATTTACTTATTGAGTTTGACCTCCGTAGGGACCGAATTCAATAATTTCATAGTTCATTTTTGCTGGTCCTTCTGTTCAAAATAAGGTTAGGAATTACTCGCGTTCTCTTGATTGCATACCTAATTGCCATTCATAAATACTGTGTTAAGCGTATGCTGAAATTTAAATTTAATCACAGTTTCAAGCTACAAGAGAACACCAACTTCTCTAAATAGTAGTGGGAAGTAAATTAAAATCGGTTTAGATTTATGACCATTCATGAAATAATGTGCACTTATTTCTACATATTGTACTTGAATAGCAATTGAAAATTTTTAGCTAGACATAATGATATACTATATCTTCATTTTTTCAAGCAAGATGTCTGAATAAGGAATAATACGCCTCAGTCTAACACGCTAATTTCTAATAACTTACTGTCAGGCTAATAGTTGTCGCTACCTGTACTGCGCGAAGAGATGTTACAACCTGTACCTGACGCGAAGAGATATCGCTAGCCTGCAGCCAATTTGCTGACGAGTCAAAGGCTTAGATATATATAGTCATTCAATAGAACAAAGACAATTCGTTATATCATGTGAATATTAACTATAAAACCCAAACATTTTTAATATATATCGAAATAAAAAAAATTAAAAAAAAAACTATTACAGCTTTCAAGCACATTTTCAACAACGAGACAAATATTCAGTGTTTACGAGACATTTTGTTATTGAGAAACTCGTAATGTAAATCTAGATTTTAAAAAAATGAAACCAGTTCAAACTTAAATTCTAAATAATGTCTGTAAATAAGGAAATTTGACGTTAAAATACGTTTCAAATCAAGTAAAATAGAGGATTGATTTACGAGAATGAAATGTAAACCCAGAGTAATTTGATTCATAAACGAAGGTGTTAGTAATTAAGTTCCATTGCTCAGTATGAATGTAGAAAACACGGATTTCGTAGCCTAAATAAATTATAAAACAGCACATGTTTTATATATATATATTGTCTTGACGCTTTACTATTTGACTTATTTTTTTAGTCATTAATCTTAATGAATTATTATTCATTTATTAATTACAGTTTATTATTATTGTTATTATTACAACACTTTTATTAAAACTTTCCTCAGTTGTAAATAATGTTCTATAGTAACCTAACTCCTTTAACTAACAAGAAGAGTTCCCGTAAGGAGTGTAGAACATCGAAAAATAATCGACAAGTGTTCTTTTTTATTCCGGCAATGGTGTGAGTTTAAGGGTAGAAACCACCTGTTGAACGTTAGGGGTGGTTTTCAAGCATAGACAGAAAACAATGAAAATGAAATGAAATCTTTGAGTTTTACGTCCCACGGTTATGACGGTTAGGCTAAAGGAGATGGTGATGATGAGTAATGAATGAAATGGTGGAATGAAGAAAATGGGAGGAAACGGGAGAACCCCGAGAAAATCCACGCACACGGTGTTTGTCCACCATAAAGTTCACTTGGCGGGGGAGAAAACAATCATTTAATGTAGAAGAATACGTACTGCCATGAAGGGTTAGGAGAGCTGATGTCAACATTACAAAATTCAAAATGGCGAGTAAAATATGGTGATTACAATTACAAGAAGTCCTCTGATATGAAATGCTCTGCAGCTAGCCAAGAACAATATTATAGTTGACAGGGGTTACTGCGAGAATGTTGTAGGCCTATTTGAAACCCCTTTCTGTACTAATTTTAATGGGATGCTTGACTAAAGTGAATCTGTGTACTTCTCACTATTCCGGGGTGCTTATTTATTTATAGTGAGTCCCCTCACTTCTCACTATTCGAGATGCTTCCTTAAAGTGAATCCCCTCGCCTCTCACTATTGCGCAACACAGCATTTGCTTACCTTTTCATTCTTCCCATCGCTAAACTCTCACACCGCTATCACTGCACGAACTAATATTGCCCATGAAGCGATGAAAATGATCTTTCATTACAATACTCAACCAATTGATGGTTAGACTTAATCGGTCGTTATATAATCGAGTCGAAATTGTGATCCTACGTTTAGCCTCACTATTCCATTCAACAACCCATTTTAACGCTAAAGAAAGTAAGGACGAAAATTTCGGGCACCAGAATTAAGTACAAATAAATTGTATTATCAGAATTAAACCTACCTTCCTAATTTAACGCCTATTACGTTTTTCAAGGCTTAACAATTGACCCAAATAGACTATAAATCACTATAAATAAGCACCCCGAGCAATGAGAGGTGGAGATACTCACTTTAATCAAGCATCCTGTCAAAATAAGCACAGAAAGGTGTTTCAAATAGGTCTGTAACTTTCTCACAGTAATCCCTGTCAATTATAATATGTTCTTGGCTAGCTACAGAGCATTTCAAACCAGAAGACTTTTTGTAATTGTAATCACCATATTGGATTCGCCATTTTGAATTTTGTAATTTTGACGCCAGGTTCTAAATCAGCTGTCCTAATACCCCCCTGGTGGTATGTTTTCTTCTACATTAAATGACTGTTTTCTGTCTATGCTTGGAGACCACCCCTAACGTTCAAAGAGTGTTTTCTACCCCTAAACCCTCAAAAATCCTTGATAGATGACTGCTTTCAATTTTCAAGTTGCGTTAGAAGTCGAGTAGGTCGTTCAAAAAATGTTTCTTATTTTATTATGGAACTTTTTTCTTTTCTTTCTTTTTCTTTATTTATATTTTTAACTAGACCGCATAGTATGGAAGTCAAATAACCTTAAGCTGCATAATCGAAACTCTACTGTATGTATTTATAAACTCTGACATTTATTCATTTAATATATTTTTAAATGCAGCTTTCGAGACCAAATTAGGCAGTAATCATCAGCAATCTACAATAAACAGCAACAACAGTGGAAACGAATGAGGAAAGAAGACGAAACAATACCTATTTTAAAGTTCCAGTATTCGTCTTGTGAAAAACCTTGGGAAAACTTGAGTCAGGATGGCTGGACAAGGAATTTGAACCCAGCATGCGCGTCGACTACGTTTGTGCTTCGGGGCTCCGGCACCCACACAAGTAATCTTGTGGATGCGGCGAATGCACAAGATTTTTAGTTTGAACCCGGTCTTGAACCCGTTTCTCCTGCGTTTAAGTCAGCCGTGTTAGCGACTGAGCTAGGGCAACCCCTACTTATCCTTATAGTACCGGTATATTTTACTTTATCACAGCACAGTCCTTTATGACAATATTCATAAAAGATTTTAACTAAAATTAAATCAATCAAATAACGAGACTTCCCTGAAAACACATAGGCTAACATGTCCCGCCATTGTTATACACCCACATAATTTTTGGAAAGTCTGCGCTGTTGGAACCCAGGATCTCCCTGTTATGAACCTTAAACGCTAGGAGCTTTTATATTTTCGTATAAAAATGAATCACTCGAATACACTTCAGTTTTCCCCTTTTTGTCATCTTATTTTAATGACAATTTATACGATATTATCTCAAAGGGTCTTTCTCTAGTCACCGTTCTTCTACTTTTTCATCTTATCCAAAGGACAGGTACACGAACTAAGAAAATATCGAAGGAAGTTTAAAATGCCCATGCTCTTCAGTAGGGTTCGAACCCACGATCATAAAGACACAACTGAGGTATTGTGCCAGTACTAGTTCACCTAGTACTTTCGTCAGGTAAATAAATATAATATGTTATGTATCAATTTTATTTGCAACTGAGGAAAATTTATAGTTTTATTTCATATTTTTAGTAGTTATAGGTTGTCTCTTACCCTGCTTGGAGCTCTATACACATCTCTGCTGCTTATACTACCGGCAGCGGCAGATACAGCTGCTTCGGCCGCTGCCTGTTTGCTCCTAATGGCTGCTTTGAGCGTATTAGGAGCAGGAGTGTCCCTTCGTACGAGGCGCCTCGTTTGTCTTGGGGATAGAGATTTGGCTGACCTCGTCCTGTGGGACATCTTACTGGAACCTAGAAGAGTAAAAGCTGCTCGTTCGTCGGATTGCTCTGACGGACTCAAGCTTGGATCCTCTTCATCTTCTTCGGTGTTGTACGCCGAGTCCTTCCTACTCCTAGCTGCCGTCACGTTGAATCGAGGGCGAGAAAAGCTAGGCGCTGGCACTGAAGGGCGTCTGAAAAGAAAAAAATAAATCGCCTTAAAACACTCTGGTATAAAACAGTACCACTACGAATTTTGGAACATTTTAAATTAATTAAGCCCATTCATAATATGACAGAATAAAACAAAACAAAAATATATAGTAAAATGAATTTATTACCTTCGTCCTCTGTCTAAGATGGCCATTCCTAACTTAGTCTTATTTTTGTAAAATCTGCTTTTCTCATAAGATATACATACAGGTTATATACACTGTAAAAAAAATTCAAAGTAAAAATACAAAAAATGGTGGCAATCTGTTTGCCAATCGTTTGTGTAAATCAATTTACACCTATAAAGTAAAATTACTAATATGAAATGGGGTAAAATTACATTTTTATCAACAAAAATATCATACTTTCTTATTAATTTACTGTAAATTTGTAAAAGAAACCAACAAATTTTGTAATCTAAGGAAATGTATATCAACTTACAAAATGAAGGATAAATGATTTTACATTGCTAATTTAAAATTGGTAGGGCTGAATGGGTTTAATTCAAATACAATACTTTGAAATCGGACGAAGCCTTTAGACACAACCTGCAGATTAATTTACTGAAAACCAATAGGCTCTGTGCAGAGTCGTTTTTATCGTTGTATTAACAGCTTGGCTATCGCGTGATGCT
Organism: Thermobia domestica; assembly: GCF_964235325.1. NCBI lineage: Eukaryota > Metazoa > Arthropoda > Insecta > Zygentoma > Lepismatidae > Thermobia > Thermobia domestica. The sequence goes on from NC_137461.1 coordinate 262,906,279, forward strand.
AACTTCTGTATTTAGCAACAAGTAAATGAAGTTAACAAAGATTTATATTGAAAAAGGCCAATCTCAACTTTTCCCTCCGCAGGATTGTCCAAATACAATAGGATAAATCAATATAAAAAAATAATAGGACTGTCTTAAAGTGATTTCTCTTAAAGTGTTTGGACAACCCTGAAGAAAAGTCCTGGTTAGCCTTTTTCAATATAAATAGTTGTTAACTTCACTTATGTGTTACTAAATACTGAAGTTAGTAACACGCGTTAGTTAACTCTGACGCTAAAAACGACTCTGCACAGGGCTTAATGTGTCCAAAAATTACACGTGTATAAAATCTTAATTAAATGTGTATCTTGATGGTTAAATTAATTGATAAATAATTTTCAACAATAAGAAACGTCTTTACCAAACTAATTACGTAGTTTGTTTTTTCTGAAACAAGTCAACAGTTCAACAGACCTATGTGTTCATGTTGGTCTCAGTCAAATGTTTCGGCAACTAATAGAATGCAGAATCTGGGAGTAGATATCAATGTAGTTTTGTTAGACAGAAATACTCGTTGTTATTAGGGGAAAATATGCAAAAGACAAAATCAAAGAACCACAATAACAGCAATCAATGTAACCGTGAAACCACACTGCACAAAGTAAAATATATATATATAAATTGGCCCAGCAGGTAATTAACTTACATTGGATGCATGTAGCTGACGTCGTAAATAAATAGTTGTGCAATGAAGCCATGGGTTGTATATCTAATCTTAAAAGTCAACCTATGCCCTTCACTCCATTTCCATGATTTCCAGTTTTCCACACAAGAACAGGTGGAAAGAAACTGGATATCTTGTCCCTAACTGGGAGAGAATCTACTTTCAGGAGAAATACTCAGAATTGCAAAAGATAACTTGTATACGAATTTTACCGAAGATATTAGAAAAGAATTATTTCCTCCCCTCCCCCTCACTTCCAAGAAAAATCACTTGGCAGTTCTCACTTATTATCACAGCTTATTATACTAAAAAATGCTACAAAACAAACGAAATGAATACTTTTGAAACGAAAAGAACATAAATAATTAAAATTATCTGTTATTATCAGAATTCATTATACACAAATTCTTACAAGGCTCTCTATAATCTTTAATATAAATTAACTAGAAAGTTACAGTTTCGGGAGTATATCACTTCCTTCTTCAGACTAATTCTACAACTCCTGAAGTCTGAAGAAGGAAGTGATATACTTCCGAAACCGTAACATTTCTAGTTAATTTATAATAAAGATTATAGACAGCCTTGTAAGATGGACACAAGGCCTTTTTATCATAATTTATTATACTGATAAATAATAGCCTATGAAGGGAAGAAAATGGGTATTTCTAAAACAAAAAGCACCCGGGCAGTTGAAATTGTCTGTTTTTATCAGGAACTATTATGCTTAAGTAATATAATAGAAATGAAATGAATACTTTTAAAACAAGATTAATACAAATAATTGAAATTGTCTATCAAAGTCTATGCTGACAAATAATATAAAGCGAAGAAAATGGATATTTATAAAGCAAGTGACCAAAATATTCTTACCTTTTCTTTCTGGCACTTAAAATTGACGATGCTGCACTTGGGGGTCTTGACCTAAAATAATCTAAGCGTTTGAAGCTCTCGTGGTCCCCAACAGCTACGTAAAACTCTCCGTGTTTCAATTCTGAAGACGATTTTATTACTTCGCCTGTAGGTTTGCATAACCTAAGTGGAAAACATATTACAATTCAGAAAAATATAATTTTTATTTTTTTAAAAGATACAACAAAGATATAGAGATAGAGATAGATAGATAGATAGATAGATAGATAGATAGATAGATAGATAGATAGATAGATAGATAAATAGATAGATAGATAGAGAGAGAGAGAGAAAAAAAATAAAAATAATTCTTCAACTACGAGACCGATCTCGATAAATTTGCCATATACGAGTAGATTAGGTTCGGGCATGGGATGGTTTTTATTAGTTCACTTTGACGATGCAACTTAGAGGAGGGGGAGATATTTAAAAATGATCGAAAATTACCGATATTAGTGTGATGAACAGTGACACTTCCGATGCCGTTTAAATCCTCTAAATTCATCCCTTCCTGTCCAAAGTGAAACGTATTCTCCACATGCAATGAATGGTATTCTGTTAGTATCTTATATTAGAGTTGTTTGATATAAAAACTTGGTGCTTTATTAAAACGTATGCCCAATACAAATACCTAAGCTCACCAAATAAAAATGGAAGTATTCTTGTTTGTGATTGAAACATTAGAAAACGACTGAACAGTTTGAAATGAATATAGTTAGCACTTGGCTCGAACTGGGTTTTTATCATTTTATTTCTATTCAAATACGCATAAGAAAGAGGAAGAAGAGAAAAAGGTTCAAATATACCTAACTTTTCAAATATTTTCCATACACCAATTCTTTCCGTGCAAATTCTGAGAATTTTAGCTATTCCACGAATAAAACTAAATGACAACTAAAAAAAAATTAAGACATTCACTGGATACTTATCTCTGATAAATATTTCTTTAAAAATAAAAAGAAAGAAAGAAAGAATTGCAAGAGCTTTACTATGTTTTACACATTGTAAACCTAAACTTTTGCTTGAATGCCTCAAAGTTAGCCCTGAACGTAAGAGAAAAATGAAATGAAATTTTTGAGTTTTACGTCCCACGGTTATGCCGGTTAGGCTAAAGGAGACGGTGATGATGAGTAATGAATGAAATGGTGTAATGAAGAAAGGGGAGGAAAGGGAGAACCCCGAGAAAACCCACGCACACGGTGTTTGTCCACCACAAAGTTCACTTCGCGGAGGCTGGGATCGAACCCGGGACCCCAAGCACCAGAGGTGAACGCTTATCACTGAGCCACCGCGGCCCCCGTGAATGTAAGAGAATCTTACCTGATCTCACAAATCAAAGATTAATTTTCCCTCTTTATTTGCTAATGCTTTCATTCAAATCGGTTCGTGTCCATGAACTGATCGAGGATGACAATGACAGACGGTTGGAGCTTTGTGAATTTATTTTAAGGGAACATGAAAAAGACGAACTTTTAGTTCCGTAAATTGTACTTTTCTGATGAAGCTGTGTTCTACGTGAACGGAAGTATTCATCGGCACAACTGTCATTATTAGAGCCCGGATTTCGATGCACAAACAAACCCCGAGATATGCATGCAAATATGCACGAAAAATATAAAAAATATGCACTAAAATATGCATTAAAAATTTTAACATATGCACTGAAATATACACTAAGAAAATAAATTTTCAATTTCTTATAAAAATATCTCATCTTAATGATATGTCTTCTTTGAACAATTAACGTCTTCCTTAGGTTTTTTTCTGTGTTTATCAATGAGAAACGTTTTGTAGATTGAAAAGTTTCTTTCTATATCAGCCGAAGTTACTGATGCATGTGAAAAACACTAAATGTCTTCCGTGTTAGGTCCTCTTCCAATTCCATGTTTTCACCATTAAGTGTATTTGCAATGTCACAGATTGTTTTGTACCCGGGATTTTTACCTCATACTTGGCAAAGTTTATCTGACGGTATTTTCGCAACACTGTGAGTTTCACTGGACAAAGTCTGCGATAATTCGCCCATAACAAGGAGAGTGAATGCAGCAAGGCATTGTTACGACCTTCCAACTGTCTGATAATTCATGTATTCTCGAGAAGTGGTTGTGTGAATACTTAGGTTTGTTCTCAATGTCATTTGTAGAGAAACATTTTTGTAACATGTAAATAGTGGCTGCATCATCGGGATTTAGAGAGTTTACAATTGTCTTCACTTGATTTTAGTTTTCAGCATAACACAACACAGCCTCTACCCACGAGCCCCATCGGTTTACACTGGCTGCGGAGGTAGCGAAACATTTTTCGCAACTTCGCAAAAGATACATACGTGTAATATGCCATTACAGTCTAGTGATATTATGTTCTTAATAGGAGGGTGCCCGAAATTTTTTGCACCGACTGTACTTGACGTTTAACAAAAAAATTTCTGGATGTTCATATAATTCGTAATTTTATTTGTTATTCTATTTCAAATTAACATGGAAAAACTGTAAAAAAAAAATTCATTACGGATTATAGTTTTGGGAATCAATATCTTTATTTATATATTTTAAATTAGTTATAAGTCTTGTATATGGATATGTAAATGGATTATTACAATTCTTACGGTGTCAGTGCTATCTGAAAATATAGATCCACTATTGGACGGAACTTTCCAGATCAAATAACCAATCTAAAATTCGACAGAATTTTCAGGACCACCCTTCACCTCTCTTTTAGATACCTAGGTCCTTCTAAAATCTAGTTTGATCCAGATTTTACCAAATTTTATTCGTTTCAAAGCCCCACCGCCAAAATGCTTAGTTTTGATTGGCTGATAAACCCACGCTATGATATTAGGGCGCAATTATTCCATTCCATGCCGGAACGTCTCACTGACAACAGCCAGATTCGGATCTTCTCGATCATAAAGTTGGAAAAGCTGCAAACAAGGTAATATTTGGGAGTTTTTTAACATCTAAATTCTCTGGAAGTCTCGAGGAGCCATGAACTGTTAAATTTCATAGTAAAAACCGGACTGAAGAACTAAAATAGGAAGCATAACACGGTAACGCCATGTTGTACAGATATAGATAGTGGTGGACAGGTTCTGTGAAGTGCATCAGTTTGCGAGTTGTTTTCAGGGATCCACAAACAGTTTCGGAAAAGTAGTGTTTTCCCCTTAAAATACTTTTATCCTTAAAACTATTCCTGTTAGAGTTACGTTAGGCCTGCCCCACTGCCGTTTGTTTTCGTCTATGTAGTGGATGTGATTTCTTTTGTATTTATTCATTAGTAACATGGCGGTATTTAATTTCGTTGTAGTTAGAATAGTAATCACAATGCACGTGTAAATTTACAGTAAGGGCTCCTATCTGACTCCCAAATTGGGAGTACGGCTTCCAGCGGAATGAGTTGAACATGTAGTTTGTTCCGGGTTCCTGCCCCTTCAGGGCAGGGGTCCTATTGTTAGCTAATACTTCGATATGTCCCCTCAGGGCATTGTTTAAACAGGTTAAGTAAAGAATGTGATTTGGTAAATATAAGGGTCAGTTGGCCCTGTTCATTTCTTTCCTTTCGTTACTTTTCATAGAGCCGATTTAACATGGTAAAATATGAATGTTTTCTGTGTATATTTATTAGTATAACATGTATTAATGTAGTGTGTAGTATGAATGTGGCATGTATGTGTTCGTAATGTAGAAACATGTTCTAGTAGTAGTAATTGTGATAGTTAAGTGATGAAAGAGTGTGTGAGATTATTAAATATGGACAGTGTAGTATTTACTATGCGATAAATTTTTATTACTCCGTCATTAAGTGAACGTAATATAGTATAATAATTCCGTGTACAAGGTCACATTCAGTTGTTCAAGGGTTGATTATATCGTCGCTAGCCCTAGTGCCAAAAGTCAGTACTAACCGCCATTCTTCCGTCGAGGTACTTAGTGATTTAGTTTTCATGAAATTGACCTTTCTTTCCGAAATAAAACCTAGAAGGTATAATTCACAGCCCATATGAATGTACAGTTAGGTCAAGTGCCCCAAAATTAATATATTCTGAAAATTTCAACACTCTGCCTAGTCTAGAAATCGAAATACTTAAGTAAATAAACAATACGTAATTTTTTAACAGAAGTCGGGCGATATGATGCTAGTTCTTCGCTTTGAAATTATAATAAATGTTCATTTTTTCTTCGTGGCTGCAGAAGTTCATTGTTGCTGCAGAATTTCATAAACATTAAACATTATCGCAGATAATTCTATTTTCAGTGAACATACGTAGGATTTTTTTTTCTTTCTTCTTAATAAAGCTACCAGGTATTACATAGTATTGTGTGTGTGTGAAAGAGTCTTGAGTTCGAGTGAGGTTGTCGTGCGGTGATCGGAATGGGAAATGTTTGTAGTGATTATAGATTTTAAAGTGTTAGGATGAAATGCGTATATAGGCTGGGCGTAGATAGAGGAAACAGGGTGTTTGTAGAATATAGCGTCGTGGCAAATGAATATTAATATGAATATTAATAAGTATATGAATATTGTAATAAATGAATATAGAATATAGGACACCCATATAGTTAAATATATAGTAGCCCAGTGAATACTTCGCCGTGTGTTGATATATAGATATTGAATAGATACGTGTAACTACAAACATCTCAGGTTCTGACCCCTGCACCATAATATCACGCGGACCGGAGGGCGATATATAGTCAGACTACGGTAACACTTTGTAGTTTTATGTGTTATAATAATAATCAACCATAGTAATACCATCTGATAGAAGGGGTAGCATCATATAATCGCTGACTAGACATGTTGAATAATAAATTATGAAAAGACAGTAGTAGTTATACAACAGGGCTGTAGTGAATCATATCTTCTGGTCGGTTTTTAAAATAGAATATCCTGCTCCGTGAGATTTTTTTTTCTTTCCTTCACGTTACCTACTCGGGCTAGATTACAATGTTCATGGAGGCGACAGTTCGGACAGGGGTACAGAAGCAAAACAATTAATTATTGAAATTTATTTTCGCTTACCCGGATGTCAACCCCTAGTCCACTTAAGTATTTTCATTTCTTTTCTTAGTGTAATTAGATGAGGGAAATTAACGACATCCCAGACTGTGGCATGTCTGCGCAGGGTAGCTATCGGTGATGTTTTGGTAATTGAAATCACCGATCCAAAATTCAGTTTATTTAATTTTTTTTTTATTTTGGCAAATCACTAATTAGGGATATCTTAGCTATTACTCTAGTTTCATTACTGTCCTTGAACCTTCTTAGTTCTTCTGAGGGGTCGAATGTTTTTTTTTCTTACTTAGAGATTTCAAAATTGGGGACGCAGTTACCTGGTCCCTTCCCCCTCTCCCTTTTATCCTGCTGGTCTGGGCCGGATACGGGGATCGGATTTCAATCTTACAAGCAAATTCTTGTGGGATTGGGATCTGATGGACACAGAACTTGCATCCTTGGCAGCAGGGACTCCCTCCTAGTTTACGTATTTAAGTAAACCACCCTCTTTCGGCATATGTGAATAATTTTGGGCTATGAGTTGTTTATATATATATATATTTAAATTCGATCACTCTTCTGTGTAGTGAGTAGTACTTTAATCTTTCTCCTTTCGTTGGCGCCACTTTCTCTCTCTTGTCTCTTTCTTCCTTCTTACTTCAAGTTTCTTTTTTAATTTTTTCAACCTTCCCCCCCCCCCAAGATTTTGAACTTGTTACTTACGATTTATTTAACGTACAACTCTGATCTGAAATTACCAGCTGAGACGTTGCAAGACACGATTCATGGATAAAGTAGATAGTGATTGGGTCCTCCATCACATTTTGACCTATCGCTGAAATGAACAAAGACTTAGTATTTGACGACAATTCGATTACGTTCTTTCACCGTCGTTCCTCTTAAGTTTTTTTTTTTTTTTTTTTTTTTGTAATCCGTTGGTCACTTTCCTTTCTGTTTTGGTTTTCGATTACTTTGTAGTTAACCTGGGCCCAGAAATTGTATTTTAGGTTATCTAGTTATATCTTTAGAAATGCTCTGTGTTACGTGCCTGCCTTCCAAAGTTTTTTTTTCTTCATGATTTAAACACGAATTGATTATATAAAAGTGAAAAATTTATAGATGCGCGGTATCAAGTAAAAATCAATTTTCCTTTTCATATGTAATGTCGGAAGTCATTTGTTTTTGGACAATGTTTGCAACCTTGAAAAATTTTATTGTTGGGGGTGATTAATTTAAATGTGTGCGCATTTATTGAATATAAATATATATATATATATAGAGAGAGAGAGAGAAATGAATACGTCGAGATGTATATGTAATTAGTATGTGAATATGATTTTAAGGTAAAAGTATGATATTAAATGTATTATGAATATATGTAAGAGCGCTCGTGTCTGTCCCCCCTTAACGTGTATTGGTTGCTATAGTTTGCCAGTGAGTTTTCCGACGAATTTGAGAATGTAGATTTTGTCATGAATACCGCCGTGCACTTAAGTAATTTTCCTTTTCTGTTGAATAAATGTAAATGATACCTTATGTAATTCTGTAATGGCATGTATTGGAAAGTAACGGCAGGTCTAAACGTAACCCACAACATAACGAATATTATCCCTGAACTACCAACCAAAAACCATTGTGGAAAGTGTACCTTGAATCCTTCTCACCTGCATATGTATCCTGTGACTTGACCAGTTTTTTTTTTTATCCTCAATTTAAACCTTCATACTCCGTACACCTGCGGGAGATCGGTTTTAAAATCCGAATCATATACAAATATATACGAAATTGATCCTAAGGAAAGGCCTCATAACGTGTCCCAGTGTTGCATAAATAACTTAAAACTATTCAATTAATAAGTCTGGAAATGGACCGTCTAAGAGGAGAAACGTCCTCTAGCGATAGTGATTTTTCGAAATCCCCGGATGGGTATAAAACGTCGCAGTGTGCGATTGCAGATATAAACTGTTAAAAGTTATAAACCAAGTATAGACGATGAATGGTTTTGTAAACCAAAATATATATATATATATATATATATATATATATATATATATATATATATATATATATATATATATAGATATAGATATAGATATAGATATAGATATAGATATATATAAACACGAACGACGTTAAATGGAACGAAATGTTCTGGACACTATGAGTAGTGCGTGATCTGTGATTTGAACGCTCAAAATCATTAATATTTTATTACCTGATGTGAGGTAGAGACTCATATAAGTTCTGATACACCAAAAAGTTCTTTTTTTTCTCTTTTCTTTCCGCTTTGTCAATTTTTTTTCAAGTGAAATAAGTGTCTTTTTGCGTATGTCGCAAATCATAATTTTGATTTAGCATGCCTAAGATACAATATATGTAATTATTTTTTATTTGTCAAGATGATTGAATATATAAAAATTTACTAGAATATAACACTATGTACTCTATTAATATATAACCAATAACTTGTGCTTTTAATATTTTCTTCATAATTCTTTGTTTGTCTTTTCTTTTCACTATGGATGTAATAAATTATTTGTATCTTTGTAGTTAGTTGGTTTCCTTTAACCATATATACACTGTCCTGAGTGAGTGAGCGTGTGAATGCATGATAGATTTAATATAAGTAATTTTAGTGATATCATTTGTTGTATTAACATCTATAATATATGTGTCGTGTTTTAATATATGTGTTAAGGTAAATAACCTAGGTCATGAAGGACCGCTACTAATGGTTTAAATCGGCTCTAGGAGTGAAACAAAAATAGCAGGATGAGCCTAAATACGACATCTTTCTTCCAGGAAGTTGAGACTCCTATTGATACGATACATAAATTTATATTGAGTTGATAAGTTTGATTTTTTTTTCCTTGGCTAATTCATATGTGTGGTCGATCCTAGAGAACAGAGTCCAGATGCTGGATGGTAATCAATTACCGGTTGGAATAACAGTACAAAGAATTAAATTTCACTTTTCTCATTCCCAGGTCTAGGTCTGGGCAACCCCATGATCGTGGTGCCTGGAGCTAGGTCTGGGTGGTATGAGGGAACATGTGTCTATTTCGAAGCATTCCAAAATTGATTAGTCGTTAATAACATTTAGAATGATTCATCTTTCAACGACTTTTCCGACCTTTTACTATATTTCCGGAATTATCCAGTAATCTGTTTCTTATTAAAATACCCTATTTCTTTTCTTTCTTCTTTTCCTACCTCCTTCTTTTACCCTTCTACTTTCTTCTCTTTCTTTTCTATTTCTGAATGAAAGAAAACGGAGTCATGACAGAGTAGTCGCTATTTGCACGGTCAATAAGTTGTTTAGATGAGTTTTCTTCGGGAGTCCGATATGGAATAATCAACAATAACAAGAAAGTTTATTGAAATTTACTGTATTGGAAAATAATCATGACTTCAATTAGTAGATGATGTTTCGTAAATCGTCCTCGTTAAAGAGAATTAATTTTAGCGACTCCTCTCCTCTACATTAGCTCTTTTTATCGTCGTTTATTTTTGTTTTCTTTCAATATTGGCTAACCGTGACAGGATCTGTTGCCCTGGAAACGGCGGTTTCTATGGCAACGGACTAACGTTTTTTCTTTCATACGCGCGATGGAGCTTTCACAAATACTTTTCTTATATTTGATACAAGCGGGTCTACTTTCGGATATTAACATCTGATTGTTTCTGCTACGCGATGAAGACTGTGTCCAAGACAAGTCAGGTGGATTAATTTGGGATACAACACTTTATTCTATTATTCTTTACATCATTTAATTCTACATCTACGTTTACAAAGTGATTTTGTTCACTTTAAATATAACCTACTTGCTTGTAATATACTCTGAAATATGGAGCAATAAAATTCAGAAATATGAAGTATCCTGCAAAGTTTACGAAATATGCATGCACATCGAAATTCATCAAAATATGCATTTATATGCGCTATGATATGCATCTCAAACGAATCCTTACAAGTTCGTCGGAAAGAAAAAAAAAATTTCCATACGTTTCTGCATGTTACTGTAAATATACATTTTGCATATAAATCCGGGCTGTAGTCATTATTATGCTATACAGAAAATAATCGATTTATTGAAGAGATATGTTTAAAATGTGGATTAGATACTGATTGGATAGAGAATACTGTTAGAATTCGAATGTTAGAGAAAACTATTTATGTTGATCGGTATTGTGAAATTCTTTGTGAACTTACAGTGTCGGGTGTGCAAAGTGATAAACATGAAAATTGCTTAGATATGGCATCAGGATGGTGCACCTTCCCACTATTGGAAATTTCGAATCGCAAATTATCAAACAGGTAAATGGGAAGAAGAGAACCGTCAGGATATGCATCACAGTTCTCCGATCTGACAGTCTGTGACTATAATCTGTGTAGTTATTTGAAGGAATACGTTTACTCCCGGAAACCGGGGATGCTGTTACACTGACTAAAGTGACTGAGAAACAAATTCGTGTACCTCCAGTGGTCATGTATCGTAAAGCAATAAGTAACTTTCCAAAATCTTGCCAGTTATGCAGCCTGCATTTAAATGATGAGTAGTGCGAGGCAGCAAACTGAGTCTGGTTGACATTATGTATTATTATCTAATTTAAGAACTGGTCCTTCCTACGAGGCTATCTCACTTCCGTTAGCCGTCATGATACATCCAACGTCTAACAATATTTCTGACTGAACTTCCTGAAGAATTGTTCGAGTTTTATCAGAATTACCTCAAACCTCGAACGGTAGGGAAGAAAACACATCTCAATAGTTATGACAATCAGCAAGAAGCTAACGAGAACTGCAGGCAATAATAATAATAATAATAATAATAATAATAATAATAATAATAATAATAATAATAATAATAATAATAATAATAAAATAATAATAATAATAATTTTATCTTTCTTGATATAAATGACACCGCAGCCCTAGAGGCATTAATTGGTCACATTGAAATAAATATATAAATTGAAAAATCATACAAGAATATATGACAAAAAAGATTAAAAAATATTTAAAGACAACATAATAATTATTCATACAATATGGAACTTATATATTAACTACAATAATAATAATAATAATAATAATAATAATAATAATAATAATAATAATAATAATAATAATAATAATAATAATAATAATAATAATAATAAGGAATATATAAATATATAAATGATGTCAATGTGTCATGCAAATTTGATATAACTCATGATAATATTGTAATAACTGATTGTAAACAATTGTTATTCTTATAACCACTTTGTGGTTTTTATAAAAGGAGTGTCGCAGTCATTAGCCATGTCGACTATTGCACTAAAATTGTTATAAATTAGTAAAATTGTATTAAACAAAATTAGTTTCCACCTACATTGTCGTGGTTACAAACTAAGCTGTAACCAAAATGGTGCAGGTATACAACCCCATGTTAAATCAGATGGTTATACAGTTAAATTATTGTGAATATGAGAAATAATGATGCCAGGGATGTCATACTTATTTAAATTTGTAACCAAAATAAACAAATCTAAAAAAAACACTTGTATTAAACAAAACATAGTATTAAATTGGAGTTCGAGACAGTTCTTTCTGACTGCATCTTGCCTCGAACTCTCCATTGTAAACTACTGGCTGATTCTTTTATAAAAGGAGTGTCGCAGTCATTAGCCATGTCGACTATTGCACTATAAATGTTATAAATTAGTAAAATTGTATTAAACAAAATTAGTTTCCACCTACATTGTCGTGGTTACAAACTAAGCTGTAACCAAAATGGTGCAGGTATACAACCCCATGTTAAATCAGATGGTTATACAGTTAAATTATTGTGAATATGAGAAATAATGATGCCAGGGATGTCATACTTATTTAAATTTGTAACTAAAATAAACAAATCTAAAAAAAAACACTTGTATTAAACAAAACATAGTATTAAATTGGAGTTCGAGACAGTTCTTTCTGACTCCATCTTGCCTCGAACTCTCCATTGTAAACTACTGGCTGATTCTTTTATAAAAGGAGTGTCGCAGTCATTAGCCATGTCGACTATTGCACTAAAATTGTTATAAATTAGTAAAATTGTATTAAACAAAATTAGTTTCCACCTACATTGTCGTGGTTACAAACTAAGCTGTAACCAAAATGGTGCAGGTATACAACCCCATGTTAAATCAGATGGTTATACAGTTAAATTATTGTGAATATGAGAAATAATGATGCCAGGGATGTCATAATTATTTAAATTTGTAACCAAAATAAACAAATCTAAAAAAAACACTTGTATTAAACAAAACATAGTATTAAATTGGAGTTCGAGACAGTTCTTTCTGACTGCATCTTGCCTCGAACTCTCCATTGTAAACTACTGGCTGATTCTTTTATAAAAGGAGTGTCGCAGTCATTAGCCATGTCGACTATTGCACTAAAATTGTTATAAATTAGTAAAATTGTATTAAACAAAATTAGTTTCCACCTACATTGTCGTGGTTACAAACTAAGCTGTAACCAAAATGGTGCCGGTATACAACCCCATGTTAAATCAGATGGTTATACAGTTAAATTATTGTGAATATGAGAAATAATGATGCCAGGGATGTCATACTTATTTTAATTTGTAACTAAAATAAACAAATCTAAAAAAAACACTTGTATTAAACAAAACATAGTATTAAATTGGAGTTCGAGACAGTTCTTTCTGACTGCATCTTGCCTCGAACTCTCCATTGTAAACTACTGGCTGATTCTTTTATAAAAGGAGTGTCGCAGTCATTAGCCATGTCGACTATTGCACTAAAATTGTTATAAATTAGTAAAATTGTATTAAACAAAATTAGTTTCCACCTACATTGTCGTGGTTACAAACTAAGCTGTAACCAAAATGGTGCAGGTATACAACCCCATGTTAAATCAGATGGTTATACAGTTAAATTATTGTGAATATGAGAAATAATGATGCCAGGGATGTCATACTTATTTAAATTTGTAACTAAAATAAACAAATCTAAAAAAAAACACTTGTATTAAACAAAACATAGTATTAAATTGGAGTTCGAGACAGTTCTTTCTGACTGCATCTTGCCTCGAACTCTCCATTGTAAACTACTGGCTGATTCTTTTATAAAAGGAGTGTCGCAGTCATTAGCCATGTCGACTATTGCACTAAAATTGTTATAAATTAGTAAAATTGTATTAAACAAAATTAGTTTCCACCTACATTGTCGTGGTTACAAACTAAGCTGTAACCAAAATGGTGCAGGTATACAACCCCATGTTAAATCAGATGGTTATACAGTTAAATTATTGTGAATATGAGAAATAATGATGCCAGGAATGTCATACTTATTTAAATTTGTAACTAAAATAAACAAATCTAAAAAAAACACTTGTATTAAACAAAACATAGTATTAAATTGGAGTTCGAGACAGTTCTTTCTGACTGCATCTTGCCTCGAACTCTCCATTGTAAACTACTGGCTGATTCTTTTATAAAAGGAGTGTCGCAGTCATTAGCCATGTCGACTATTGCACTAAAATTGTTATAAATTAGTAAAATTGTATTAAACAAAATTAGTTTCCACCTACATTGTCGTGGTTACAAACTAAGCTGTAACCAAAATGGTGCAGGTATACAACCCCATGTTAAATCAGATGGTTATACAGTTAAATTATTGTGAATATGAGAAATAATGATGCCAGGGATGTCATACTTATTTAAATTTGTAACCAAAATAAACAAATCTAAAAAAAACACTTGCATTAAACAAAACATAGTATTAAATTGGAGTTCGAGACAGTTCTTTCTGACTGCATCTTGCCTCGAACTCTCTATTGTAAACTACTGGCTGATTCTTTTATAAAAGGAGTGTCGCAGTCATTAGCCATGTCGACTATTGCACTAAAATTGTTATAAATTAGTAAAATTGTATTAAACAAAATTAGTTTCCACCTACATTGTCGTGGTTACAAACTAAGCTGTAACCAAAATGGTGCAGGTATACAACCCCATGTTAAATCAGATGGTTATACAGTTAAATTATTGTGAATATGAGAAATAATGATGCCAGGGATGTCATACTTATTTAAATTTGTAACTAAAATAAACAAATCTAAAAAAAACACTTGTATTAAACAAAACATAGTATTAAATTGGAGTTCGAGACAGTTCTTTCTCACTGCATCTTGCCTCGAACTCTCCATTGTTAACTACTGGCTGATTCTTTTATAAAAGGAGTGTCGCAGTCATTAGCCATGTCGACTATTGCACTAAAATTGTTATAAATTAGTAAAATTGTATTAAACAAAATTAGTTTCCACCTACATTGTCGTGGTTACAAACTAAGCTGTAACCAAAATGGTGCAGGTATACAACCCCATGTTAAATCAGATGGTTATGCAGTTAAATTATTGTGAATATGAGAAATAATGATGCCAGGGATGTCATACTTATTTAAATTTGTAACTAAAATAAACAAATCTAAAAAAAAACACTTGTATTAAACAAAACATAGTATTAAATTGGAGTTCGAGACAGTTCTTTCTGACTGCATCTTGCCTCGAACTCTCCATTGTAAACTACTGGCTGATTCTTTTATAAAAGGAGTGTCGCAGTCATTAGCCATGTCGACTATTGCACTAAAATTGTTATAAATTAGTAAAATTGTATTAAACAAAATTAGTTTCCACCTACATTGTCGTGGTTACAAACTAAGCTGTAACCAAAATGGTGCAGGTATACAACCCCATGTTAAATCAGATGGTTATACAGTTAAATTATTGTGAATATGAGAAATAATGATGCCAGGGATGTCATACTTATTTAAATTTGTAACTAAAATAAACAAATCTAAAAAAAACACTTGTATTAAACAAAACATAGTATTAAATTGGAGTTCGAGACAGTTCTTTCTGACTGCATCTTGCCTCGAACTCTCCATTGTAAACTACTGGCTGATTCTTTTATAAAAGGAGTGTCGCAGTCATTAGCCATGTCGACTATTGCACTAAAATTGTTATAAATTAGTAAAATTGTATTAAACAAAATTAGTTTCCACCTACATTGTCGTGGTTACAAACTAAGCTGTAACCAAAATGGTGCAGGTATACAACCCCATGTTAAATCAGATGGTTATACAGTTAAATTATTGTGAATATGAGAAATAATGATGCCAGGGATGTCATACTTATTTAAATTTGTAACTAAAATAAACAAATCTAAAAAAACACTTGTATTAAACAAAACATAGTATTAAATTGGAGTTCGAGACAGTTCTTTCTGACTGCATCTTGCCTCGAACTCTCCATTGTAAACTACTGGCTGATTCTTTTATAAAAGGAGTGTCGCAGTCATTAGCCATGTCGACTATTGCACTAAAATTGTTATAAATTAGTAAAATTGTATTAAACAAAATTAGTTTCCACCTACATTGTCGTGGTTACAAACTAAGCTGTAACCAAAATGGTGCAGGTATACAACCCCATGTTAAATCAGATGGTTATACAGTTAAATTATTGTGAATATGAGAAATAATGATGCCAGGGATGTCATACTTATTTAAATTTGTAACCAAAATAAACAAATCTAAAAAAAACACTTGTATTAAACAAAACATAGTATTAAATTGGAGTTCGAGACAGTTCTTTCTGACTGCATCTTGCCTCGAACTCTCCATTGTAAACTACTGGCTGATTCTTTTATAAAAGGAGTGTCGCAGTCATTAGCCATGTCGACTATTGCACTAAAATTGTTATAAATTAGTAAAATTGTATTAAACAAAATTAGTTTCCACCTACATTGTCGTGGTTACAAACTAAGCTGTAACCAAAATGGTGCAGGTATACAACCCCATGTTAAATCAGATGGTTATACAGTTAAATTATTGTGAATATGAGAAATAATGATGCCAGGGATGTCATACTTATTTAAATTTGTAACTAAAATAAACAAATCTAAAAAAAAACACTTGTATTAAACAAAACATAGTATTAAATTGGAGTTCGAGACAGTTCTTTCTGACTGCATCTTGCCTCGAACTCTCCATTGTTAACTACTGGCTGATTCTTTTATAAAAGGAGTGTCGCAGTCATTAGCCATGTCGACTATTGCACTAAAATTGTTATAAATTAGTAAAATTGTATTAAACAAAATTAGTTTCCACCTACATTGTCGTGGTTACAAACTAAGCTGTAACCAAAATGGTGCAGGTATACAACCCCATGTTAAATCAGATGGTTATGCAGTTAAATTATTGTGAATATGAGAAATAATGATGCCAGGGATGTCATACTTATTTAAATTTGTAACTAAAATAAACAAATCTAAAAAAAACACTTGTATTAAACAAAACATAGTATTAAATTGGAGTTCGAGACAGTTCTTTCTGACTCCATCTTGCCTCGAACTCTCCATTGTAAACTACTGGCTGATTCTTTTATAAAAGGAGTGTCGCAGTCATTAGCCATGTCGACTATTGCACTAAAATTGTTATAAATTAGTAAAATTGTATTAAACAAAATTAGTTTCCACCTACATTGTCGTGGTTACAAACTAAGCTGTAACCAAAATGGTGCAGGTATACAACCCCATGTTAAATCAGATGGTTATACAGTTAAATTATTGTGAATATGAGAAATAATGATGCCAGGGATGTCATACTTATTTAAATTTGTAACTAAAATAAACAAATCTAAAAAAAAAACACTTGTATTAAACAAAACATAGTATTAAATTGGAGTTCGAGACAGTTCTTTCTGACTGCATCTTGCCTCGAACTCTCCATTGTAAACTACTGGCTGATTCTTTTATAAAAGGAGTGTCGCAGTCATTAGCCATGTCGACTATTGCACTAAAATTGTTATAAATTAGTAAAATTGTATTAAACAAAATTAGTTTCCACCTACATTGTCGTGGTTACAAACTAAGCTGTAACCAAAATGGTGCAGGTATACAACCCCATGTTAAATCAGATGGTTATACAGTTAAATTATTGTGAATATGAGAAATAATGATGCCAGGGATGTCATACTTATTTAAATTTGTAACCAAAATAAACAAATCTAAAAAAAACACTTGTATTAAACAAAACATAGTATTAAATTGGAGTTCGAGACAGTTCTTTCTGACTCCATCTTGCCTCGAACTCTCCATTGTAAACTACTGGCTGATTCTTTTGCAGCAGATTCTGCAAGGGTTTTCCAAACAGTTCCCAACAATGATGTTAACACTTTGTTGTCATTCAATATCTTTTGTATTAGAAAAACACCTGCAACTATGACTGGCCATGCTTTAGAAGCTTAAATCACTGACAATCAAATAGGCCTGGAAGGATATTGATGTATCCTTCCTTTGCACTTTTGTGGCTTCTTTGTTTAATTGGACGCTTAATGTTAGTATTAATCCTGTGTGTTAAATCCTGTGTTCATCCTGATGTAGAAATTGTATTTCTAAATCTAAGGGTGATTGTATCAATGTTTTTATACCTATACATTTATAATACTTTTTCAGGAGTACTTCTGGGCTTCAATTTGGGTCCCTGCTGTTTCTTTTGTTCATTATTGATATATTTGAGAATATGTAAATATTTGTTGTATGGTGATGATATTAACATTTTCTACTGGATTGTTTCAACCTAGGTTCATGTAATTCTATAGAACAATATTAATACTATAGTACATTGGTCCGAAATGAATTCTTTGCCTTTGAATTTTACTAAAATTCGAGCGATATATTATCCAAATTTCTGTTCTCAAGGCACTGAATTTGTTACTTAAGTGAATGGTCTTGGACTTATCTTGGATATTAAATTACTGTTCCAGAAATATTTCTAGGTGATAACATCGAAAGACCAGAAAAACTTAGTTTTGATAAAATAGTTGTGCAGAAATTTTAATAATAAGTGTAAAATACTTTATTTCTGCAACGTATGATCCCACTTGGTATATGGAATCGCATTTGGAACTGTGAACCAAAATATTTTTCAAATTGTGCAGAATCAATTCAAAATAACTCGAAGCATGGCTAAGATGGATATTGAAGTAGTTAAATTATATGGGTTTAACCAACATATGCAAGGATTTGAACTATTATCTCTGTTTAACAGACGTTATCTTTTTTTAATTATTTGATTCTTTTATAGTATTCTTCTTGAAGGATTTTACCTGGATAAATATATTTCGAAAGAGCTCCTTATTATCAATCTAAGATTTTCTTGTAAGAACTATTTCTGAATCTTCTACTTATACCAGATTCAGTGGCGTAGGGAAGGAGGGGCCCAGAGGGGCCGCCCCCCCAAAGAGGTCCGACAATGTACTTTGATACTTTGATGTTTGTATTTTTTTAAATATATTTTTGTTTATATATATTTTTGTTTGTATTTCTCTAAATGTACCTATAACAGCATTCCTCCCCCCCCCCACCTTCAACACACATCCTGGCTACGCTATTGACCAGATTATATAGCGACAGTCAATAAATTTCACACTATTTTAGAAGTATTTCAAGCCAAATCTTTTATTAGTAGTACGCTATTTTTTAAGTTTCTTAGTGATCGTTACTTTCTTTTTTTTAACAGATTCTATGCATAATATTTTTATCTTTTGTTTTCTTTTTTCTTCCTTTCTAATGGATGCGTTGATATTTTGGTGGCCTTTCAGTTGTGATATTTTTACCATTAGTTTTAATCGATTTTTAAGATACTTATTTGATCTTCAGTTTGTATTATTTTCATTACTAGATGCTACACGCATGTACCGTGTTGATAGAGGGAAAGGCAGAAGGAAAACCAGGAAGAGAAAGACCAAGGACAGAATACCTAGATGCAGTTACGAAGAAGAGGCCTTTTCAAAGTACAAAACAGCACTCCCAAGGGAGAGAAAAGTTTTAAAGTTTCCATGTTGCCCATCAACTTATAGTTGAGGTGAATAAGACACACATGTTTCTAGATAACTGATGCATGCTGTATGTTACGCTTTTCAGTGTGTTTTTTTCTTTTCCTTTTTATATACAGGGTAGCCCAAAAATAGATATACACCTCTGCATTGATCAAATGTAACACTCTAGTTTATGGGTTTATTTGCATCCGCTGTTCCGGGCTTAGGTATAAGTAAAAAGATATAAAGAACAAGTAATAAAGAAGCTAGGTCTATCTGTTTCATAACAATAAGAAATGATATGGAATACAGTGAGCACATAAGTACGGAACTGTATACCTACTTTTGGGCTACCTTGTATTTGTATTTGTTTTTGTTTTTGTTTTTGTATGATATTATTATTGCATGTTTATTATGTGTGTCTATATTCTTCTATTCATCCTTTGTTGTATTTATTCTTGGTGCATATTCGACTATCCAAGCTGTTTGCTGTCAGATAAATTCTTTCAAATTATTATGTAAAAATGAAAGTCTTTATGTTTTAGACTTAACAACTCTTGAACCACGCGACCGACCGACCTTGATTAAATTTTCAACATAAATTAGGTTCGGGCTTGGAATGGATTTTATCATTTCACTTTGACGGTGCAGCTTACGGGAGGGATATATATATATATATATATATATATATATATATATATATATATATATATATATATATATATAAATGATCGAAAATGACTGATATTAATGTCGAACCCATAGTTTTCTGGGTTGCTGAGATGAACAGTGACACTTCCGATGTCGTTTAAAACCAAATTCTGCCCACAATAGTAATATTTGGACATCGTCTATCAGAGGGCGCTTCAGCAATAGTAAAAAGTGACTGATTAACGGAATACATTACTATTTTTCTTATTTTAACCTAGCGAAGTGAATAATTAACGCTAGTTATTAGATCTATAAATACTATCTTCACAATCATGTTCACAAGACGAATTAAGTATAGAAGAAATATAGTAATTCTCAGGAAAATTTTACAATACAAGAAATCATATAATATTGATCTTATTTCTTACGCTTTAAGTCCACCGTAGAGTAAGTTTAATTTCCTTCCCATGTGTTCCTTAGTTCGCTCCCAGTTTTGCAGGTCATTGTAAGTGAGCACAAACTTGACCGGAGCAGAATAGTTGTCTCCATTGGTAAAAACATAGATTGTGGTAATACAGCTTCTTCTTTGTTCAGTCACAGCCTTATACCTCGCAGCTGTTCTCACTCGAGAATGGATAACGGGTTCCACCTAGAAGGAAAAATATGCTTGTAAGTAGAAATATACAGTTGTAAAGTATTCCCGTCGTTATGAAGTCCAAATAGAAAGGTTGTTGCTCTCATTGCTATGAGAAGACACATGGCAAATGACCGAGTTAATCATTGTCAAATCATCATGATGTCAAGTTTGTAACGTTGAGCTTGCCTAGTAACTATTAATACTCCTTATTCGATCCATAATGTTATTTCATACAATAACAATTACATTACATTGCGTAATCCTAAAAATCATAGAAATTATTTCTAGAAAAATACGATAGACGGGAAAGGCAGGCAAAATGATAATATTTGGCAACTTCGGAATCTTGATAACTATATAAGTAGATCGTTTTTTTCTCTCGAAGTTGTAGGAGTGAAAAGACGAATGTGGTTAACAATTTTAATTTTAAAGCAAGTTATACGAAAAAAGAAAGTAATTGGGAAAATAATATTCTTACTGTCTCCTTTTTTATTTTTTGGATAAAAAGATCCAATATATTTCAATCAAATTTTCTTGTACGCCTTATATCTGGGGAACTACATATAGTGTAGAAAAATCTAAATTATCACTTAACTCAATATGATGTGCTCATTCCGTGAAAAGAAAGAAGAAAGGCGAAAGCTTGATTTAGGGTCTGTTCAAAAATTTTGTGATCCCTGATCCAAAACTAATTGTTGGCCAAGATCGCAATCTTTTGATCCATTTCTTTTATCATTCCTAAAATTCTTGATAAAAAGTGCGAAAAGTTGTTAGAAATTCGTTGAATATCACACAGCGAGGAGAATGGAACTACAATATGAAAAACAATAAAGAATATCAGAACAATTTATGAAATTGAGAAGATAATCTATTTGGGTTTAGAAAAGGAAATGATTTACGGAGCGACATTGGTTTACTTATGATAACTGTTTAAAGTTATATAGAAATGAAAAGGAGGTACAGTATATAAAAGAAGAACTTCCGTATTACTTTAGAAAATAATTGTTTGACAACACGAACTGGGATAGTTTGATGGTTGTGCAAAGGAGAGTTGAGATGGAATGTAAGAATCGTAAACTTAACAAAATTTATACATCAAGCAATGGATAGAAGTTAAAAATAAGACGAGAAACACTGAAAAAGCTTAATTAAAGAAGAATTCGACATTTCACTAATCTTATGCACTATTTATTAATATTAAGAAAATATACTGAAGAAGGATCCCCAAAGGGAAGATGGCATTTTGGTAGGAGGTAGAAAGTTTAAATGTAACAGCTTTGCAGATGCTACAGTCCTATTCCTTATAGAGAAATGTAAAATCTGACATACACCAATGAATAATGTAGGATGAAAACAAATGTTAGTGTTGAGGAAGTTTAGAAGAATTACATAGGTCAAGTTGTTCTTGCAAGAGTTGGAAGAATAGTCTGCTGTTTATTATAGAAATCTGAATTTTTGAATATGTAGAAGCAAATTTTGATGTTTGTCATATTGGTATATTTGATTGTATATTTAAGTTTGTGCTTTGTACACAGTGGAATATTAATTGGTATTCAGATGTCAGGTCCAATAAGCTGTATTAATTAGTAGATTCAAAACGGTAGTAGTCTTGAAGATGAATACCTTCTTGCCACAGGGAGTGTACTTTGTGTATGGATAAGCTAACTTAAGAGGCTTCATCCCGGCGAAATTAAAATACCGCTAATTTTACAGTAATTATGTGATATCTTCAAATAGCCGGTATGTGATAACGGTAAATCATGCAAAATAATATTATCTAGCGCGCTCTTGTTCCACATTTGAATTATCTTTTATCTATTCGAAGATATCACATAATTACTGTAAAATTAGCGGTATTTTAATTTCGCCGGGACGAGGCCTCTTAATGTATTTGGTTACTGATGTAGAAACTTTACAGTATGTCGGCGAAATTTCTGCCTAAAATATAATTAATAGAATATAGTTCAAGGAACTATATGGACAAATTTTGCTTGAAAAGAAGAACGATTAAATATGGTATCCCTAATAGTTAAGAAATGCAG
Organism: Thermobia domestica; assembly: GCF_964235325.1. Lineage (NCBI taxonomy): Eukaryota > Metazoa > Arthropoda > Insecta > Zygentoma > Lepismatidae > Thermobia > Thermobia domestica. The sequence continues at coordinate 262,929,084 of NC_137461.1, forward strand.
TAAATTTAATAGGGGATAATAGGAGAGCAATAGAAAGAAATGCAGAAATCTTATTAAACGCTTGCAGGGACATGGGTTTAGAAGTAAATTCAGAGAAAACTAAATGCATGGAAGTTCGTCGGGATCGTAATACGGCAAATTATGAATGCGTTAAAATATCAAATAATACTTTTGATAAAGTTAATACTTTCAAATATCTAGATTCAATATTAACAGACGAAAACCATTTTCACGAAGAAATTAAATGTCAACTAAAAGCAAGCATTTCGTGTTATTATTCTGTTCAAAATCTCTTGTTGTTCGCAAATTCTGTCCAGGAATTTGAAGCTTGAAATATATAAAACGATAATTAAGCCTGCTGTTCTGTATGGTTGCGAAACATGGTCGCTTACCCTGAGACAAGGACGTAAACGGAAAATATTTGAGAAGAAGATCCTAAGATAAATATTCGGACCCAAGAAGAATTTGAATAGAGAATAGCAGAAACTTCATAATGAGGAACTGCATAATTTATACCGTTTACTTAACATTGTTAAGGTAATCAAGTCTAGGAGGCACTGGTGGGCAGGTTACATAGCCAGAATGGAAGAAAGTAGGAACGCTTTCAAAGTCTTAACTGGAAGACCAATCGGAAAACGACCATTAGGAAGACCTAGGAGCAGATTGGAGGATAATATTAAGATGGATCTCGCAGAAATAGGAATACAAAGTAGAAACTGGATCCAGTTGCTAAGGACAAAAGTCAGTGGAGAGCTTTTGTGAACGCGGCATTGAACCCCCGGATTCCATAGGTCATAGAGTTAGTTAGTTAGTTTTTTAGTTAGTTAATAGTTAAGAAGAGGAAAGCAATTGTGAACGAAGCAAAGTGAATTATATTAAACAGAAATCAAGTGGGAGGGAGTACAAGAAATTGTTCGATTTGTGTATATATTACTGTTAATATAGTGTAGACCTAAAATATGAGCGAGAACTAAAACCAAAAGCAGGAATAGACAAAGGAGCCCTTGGAAAGAAAGAAATTTAATTTTAAATAACCAAACACATATAATGTTCCGTATCATATATTATACTGTAAGGAGTAAAAACGTGAACTTTAGAAAAGAACTAAAGAAAACGACTGGAAGTCTTCGAAATGTAGGTATGGAGAAGAATTGATTTAGGATTTAGAATTTAGATTTCTGTGTTTTCGGCATCTAAGGCCATTTAGTCCATCACGATTTGAGGGATGACCTCCCTCGGCGAGCACACAATCCGGCGAAAGAGATGGAAGAAAGGATTGGGGAAGGAAGGAAGCGGCCTGGGATCTATAAGTTAGGTACCACCCCGGCAGTTGCCTGGTGTGAATGAGGAAAACCTCACTCAGGTTGGCTGGTCTGTGAAGTATGTTTCATCTTTCTGACCGAATGTCTCCACCGAGAATCGAATCAGGGACCGTTCACACGAAAGACGAGAGCATTAGCGATTACGCTACGCGTGGCTACAAAAATATCTTTTTAGAAATGTGATAGAATATATAGAGCGGCTTGAGTAAACATAATGATATGTTACATTTTCTAACTTTCGAATAAATTGCAAGATAAGGTTAACTATTCCTAATCAATTCAATGCAATGACACAGAGGCATACCAAACAAGCTTCCCCTACCCTGCAGGTACATTTCTAAAATTAAATCACCTACATACTCTTCTGTAGTTCGACCAAAACCCATTCCACCAAAAAAAAATCATCTTAAGTGGCTCTTATCATTATGTTCGCCCGAGACGCTCATATTTATAGTAATAGATTGAACAGAAGAGAAAGAAGACTGAAATTGACTGACGATGTTAACAAAGGAAATTTAATATGAATATACAGTATACTGTGTATTTATTATGTTTTGACCATGTCACGTCAGAGAGTTCATTGATATGACATTTTAACTATCTGCGTGTACACAGAAAGCTACAAAATGTTCTTATTCTAAAGAGAACCACATGAGAAAAGTTAGGCAGATCCAAACTTAACAATAAAACGTAATGTTGTCGTGTATGTGTGTGTGACAAAGCAGATAAACTTTAACGAACAGTGCTTGGTGCAATATATGAGTCATGTGCTTTAATAAATAATAAACACCAGTACAGCCAAAATTAAACCGAACTTTAGCCGCTACGCTCTTCAACGATTGGTCTGAGACTATGCAGAAGGATTATATGTTGTGGTATGACGTATGTAGCAGACAGTTTGCTCCTGTAACTATCAAGGTTACGTTGTAGGTTATCCGGTGCTGATCACGCAGTCCATCAGGTGATTAAGGTGTTTCAGGAGCAACGAATGAACTCAAATTTTATATTAATGTAGTTAAGACATTTACGGAGACCGTTACTGTGTTACGTCAAGCGTAGGGAAGGAAACAATGCCACGGATGCAAATGACACAAGCGGCTACGTGTTCACCGAAGATAATTCACATCCAAAACGACCTCACAAAGCACAACATTCCTGTCCTTCCACAGCCTCCGAACTCTCTGGATCTGACACCATCTAATTATTATTTATTTCCGAAGAATCATTTCCCAAAGAACGAAGACTCGTTTCAGCAAACAAAGTCTGGACATATGCGATGTACGCTCGTCAGGAAGTGACCAAAGATGGCTCCCACTGTAGTTTCGACGAGTGGATGGTATGCTCAAGGTCGTTACTTGGAACTTGGCGTTCTGAAAAAGGGTATATTGTATGTGCAACAAAGATTAGTGTGAAAGTTCGTTTTTTTTTTTTTTTTTTTTTGACTGTACTAGTATTTTGAGGTGTTACAAATCTAAAGTGCTATAGAAGAAGCTGCTAGCTCCCTCCAGAAAGCATTAAAGGATGTCCCTCAGTATAATTAGTGGAAGAGGATCATTGATTGAATAGTACAAAATTTTGTACCATGACTTGTTCATATATTTACCTAGGTAGTTTCAGTTTACACTTTGTACCCAATTTTAACTATTTTACTTGCTACATTAGAAGTATTGTATTAAAAGTATTAAATTATACTAAAAGTATTGATTAAAAAAATATTGTATTGTATTAAAAACATTGAAAAGCAATGGTGGAGGTCGTCGAAGTAAAACAACACCGCGTGAGGTTTATTGTCTTATCTTAAATATCCGACGAATGTTAATGAGCACAGCAAGTACACTACCTCGAGATCTTGAAGCTGCCTCTCTATTACGTCAAACTGTACCGGTGTTTTTACGAATCACATTGTATGGACTCCAAACTGTCAAGTATATTCCCCTCACACACACACAGTAGTACATATATAGTGGTGTATATCCCAGAGTGGATAGACTCCAGAACAGTGGAGTACTGTACTCATCAGTGACGAGTCACGATTCAGTTTCGAGAGTTATTCTCACTGTCTGTCTGTTTGGAGGGCTCCAGAAACACGTTACCCCCACCAAAATGTTGAAAAGAGCAGGTATGGAGGCCTTGGTGTCATGGGATAAGGTAACATCATGTTAGGGGTTTGTATACAACTTCATGTGTTCCTGCAGCGGACAGAAAAAGCTGAAATCTAGGGGAAAGCCATCCTTGAACAATATGTCCGACATTTTTATGGTACATACTGTCCTGAATTTCGTTTTATGTTATTTATTTATGTGAAATATGTTTCAGATATAGCACTAGGCCATTTTACACTGAAACATTTTAACATTTATGTAACATAACAATAGAATAACAATTTGAGCTCAAGATGGTATACAGCACAATGGCAACATTACAAAGATACCTTGGTTATAGAGGATCTGAAAGCATACTCATTAGATAACACGTCTACATTTCTGGTAACTGATTATACGTACTAACAATTCGGTTTAGAAGAGACCTTTGGACAATATTTGCCCTCTCAGCTCGAGTGTACAAGAGATCACTAGACCGTGTTGTTCTAGCGGGTACAAGAAAATTGATCTGACTTAATAATCTGACTGACTTAAATTGTTCGCATGATATATGGCCATTTACAATTTTATGCAAAAATATTAGGTCAGAAATTTTGTTTCTAACTAGGGCAGGTTTGATATTAAGGGACTTTAAAACGTCATTTTTTGGAAATATTCGGAGGTGAGGTACTCGGTAGGATATAATGGCTAAAAAAATTAATTACAAATTTAATATTTTTTAGATGAGTAGGGCAGGCCATAGACCAGATAGGAGAACAGTACTCAATAGTGGGAGCAACACATGACTTATAGAACAAGCTTAAGGAATTAGAATGTTTTGTGTCAGTAAAGCGATAAAGGAATCCCAGTTTTCTCATTGCAGTACAAGATATTGCGCTTATGTAAGCTTTCTGTCAATGATAACACCAAGATCTCTGAAAGAGGTGACAGGATTTATGTTCTTATGATCAATTTTGTAGATATGTGTTATAGGTTGTTTTTATTTAGAGAAATCGTAAGAGAAGAACATTTTTCGATGTTTAAACTAAGTTTCCAAGAGAAGAATTGAAGCATCATGCTGAAGAGCAAGAGCATCATACTCTGACTTAACTTGTCTGTAGAGTTTGCAATCATCAGCAAATAGAAGAATATTGGTAGAGCTGTTTGTGAACAAAGAAGGCAGATCGTCCATGTACAATAGAAATAGAAGTGGGCCCAGAACATTGTCTTGAGGAACTCCAGAAGTTACGAGAATGAAGTCAGAAAAATAATCTGAAACTGAAATTCGTTGTGTCCTATTACTGAACTAGGTTTCTAGAAGACTAAGTAATTTACCATGTATATTGAATCTAGAACTGAGTTAGTATATAAGAAGATGATGTGGAAGAGAATCGAAAGCCTTAAACAGGTCCAAATACAAAATGTCGAGTTGAAAATTTTCTGAGATGCCGTCCACAGCATCGGACAGAAGAACTGATAAATTAGTAAGATAAGAATTTCCTGGCAAAAAGCCGTGCTGTGAGGAGTTTATAAATGGAACAACAAATTGGAAGAGCCTGTTTATGGTTGATAATGCACGTTTATATAGGGCACAGTCGGTGAAGGATTACTTGCAGCATAAAGACATCACGTGTCCCGAGTGGTCAGCGCGATCACTGGACCTCAAACTCATTGAGCATGCATGGGATGCCCTCTGACGACGCATTGCAGATGTAACACCTCAACTACAGTCAATTACTGAACTGCGCAGGATGCTTGTGCGAGAGTGGAATGTTTTGCTGTAGGAACTGCTTGATGGGCTAATCCGTAGTATGAATTTATGCTATACGTTCTACATAGCTATTCGCGGTAACTACGCCCCATATTGAACAATTGTATCAACAAAAACGGACAATAAAAATGACCCACATGACGCAAGTGTATTCAATCAGATTTTTCATGGTTTATGTGTCATTGCAAGCGTTTGTTTTATCTGCGGTATCAGTTCCACGCATCTGAGCGAGTAGAAACATTTCTGTATCAATTGTTCATGATTTTCATTATTATTTGGACATTCCCTTAAGTGTTGGACATGAATGTATTTATCTCATTTCATTAATCACATAAAACACCGAATATGTTTCACTGCATCCCTTTTCTAGTGACCATGGTCGAAATTATTCAACTCGGCATCACTCAAGGAAAGGATGGGTATTCTTACAATATACTCATTAAAGAGCTGTCTGCGACTTTTGGAAACTTATGAATATGAAAAATACAATGTTTTAAATCCACGACTATTAGGATTTTTTTGTTTGCTTTCATACATCTAAAGTTTAATTTTGTACACTAGCAGTAAAAGTAGACACCTCACTCCCTACATTTGCTCTTACGAATAGCTTCGGAACAAATAGACGAATTCATGTAGTTTTATTTTGCCTTAGAGCAGCATTTCCCAAACTGTGGCCAGCGATTGCAAATGGTCCTCGAGGAAGCAATGTGAAGGGCGTATGCATGCCATTCTGAATCCAAAGAAGACAGAAAAAAATCAAGTGAATTGTGTATTAGCTTACATGCTACAGCTGAGAATCTTAAATAGGTGTAGATTATATAAATAATAGATCGTACAATTTAATGAGATTATACGTATAAATTCTAATATCTTGTATAGAAGTATCGTTATGAAATATTCTTATTAACTTTCAACTATTGGCAAAAATAATGTGAATTTTCTTTTATTAATTTATATATTAAAATGCTAGGTTGTCTCCAAAGAAAAGTTTGTTAGTCTCCAATATTTTCGACAATGAGATCTCGAAAACCACAAGTGATAGAAACATGCTGTTTTCGCTGGTCGATTACAAATTTTGTGTAGATTGTCAGTTTGTGACCGTCAGCCCGGCCACAAAACTACGTTTTGGACGAACAGTGTATTTCTTTTAACTTTTGTCCATGCAACGAAATTATTATTTTACTCATAGAAAAGAAAAGCTATTTCTCTTTTGGTGAGAACTTCAACTCTTTCTTTGTCTGTAGGTGTTCTTTGGCCGCTCTGATCGCTTCTCACGGTGGAACAAAGAACTTGTTATTTTTCAATGCAACGCTTATTGTCTGGACAGAGTGCTTCGTCGCAGCAAACTTATTTTTTCTTTCTCTAAAAATAGTTTCCAACTTATAGTCTTCGTTACCATGACTGTTCCGCATATACTTTTTTCATAACAACATTTATTAAGATTGGGAATATTTTTGGACACGAAGTTGATATTGTGTGTGAGCGATATTGTGTTTGTCGTGTTCTCACGCACTCATATTACGTCGTCCTTCCTACCATGAGAACAGTGTTCATGTCTTGCAGGAGTCGTAGGTGAAATGACTCACACGCACAATTACCATCGTTCGCGCCTTTCCACTAAACTGTTTTACATATAACAGTAGTGTATAAAAATCCTATAACCATGGGAAGAATCTATTAGTTTAGACTGCCACACTTTTTTCAACTATTATTTCCAAGCTTCACTCTCACGGGACCAAATCAAATGTTGCCAGTGTTCTCTATTATAACATCGACCTATTGGCATTGTGTATAAATACAGAAAACTTTACCATTTCTTTATTATTTTACATAATGCATTGTCAACCCTAAGTCTAGCGAACGGGTTGTTCCCAAGCGTAAGTAGAAGTGAGAGTTAGCAAAAGTTCGTCGTAGAGAGAGTCAGTGCAAGACATCGTAGGAAGTCATAGTAGGAAGAACATTGTGTCGCTACACTAATATATAGGGTGTGAAGCTAAAAAAGTGAATGAATACCTTCTGGGCATGTAACATCCTTTTGGAGTCAAGAAACTTCATCAATTGTATTTCCCCATTCCCCTTGTCATTATCACGCAGTAAAAGTCTTATCTCAGTGCAAATAGTAAGTTTATAGTGCAAGTGATATCTAGACCAGGGCTATGTTTCTAGCGTTCGTATATAGTGTGTGCATATCTACATTTATCATCCAGGATTAAGTGTTTTATTCTTCATTTCGTTCATTCGATTGCCTCAGTGCAATTTCTTCTGTTTGAGCATTTAGCTCTGTAAAGTGAGAATTTTGTGTGTTGTTAATATATATATTTCTTATTCCACTCCGTATCCCCATATATGCGTGTTTAATAAATAAGGATTCATCTAGGAAATATTATCGTCTTCATTCATGTGTGTGTGTAAATCTCTGCGAGCAGACGGCTTGCCAGTTACGTATATGTATGCGTGTGAATACGCAAAAGTAAGTATAATACAACCTGAGTCTCAAAAGCACCAACGTGGCTCATGTCAAATCACTTGTTATATTTCAATATTATCAATCTGCGCCCAAACAGAGTATGAGTCTGGACCAGAATTGTTATCAGCTGTTTTCTTAGGGAGTTCTTCGGGAGCCAGCACCCAAGGAAAACGGTAGGTAGCAAGTTCTAACTGAATATTTAAAAACGTGGCCGATATTTTCTATTACATTTTTAGGAGTATACCCGAAGTATTGTTTTTTTTTTTTAAAAAAAAAGTAAAGCATCTTATCCTATACATTTCACTTATACACTCCAACACAACATAGTTGTATATAGGGGTTGTATATGTCTCAGGCGTTTGTTTCATGGCTAAATGATTATGAAAAACGAAGGATAATCATTTCTCTAGGCTAAGATGAATCTTTATTGTTTGGAGTGTTTTGCCCAATGAACACCATATATCACTGACATTATAATTAAGTGTGTATGTAATGTATTTGCTTATTACATAGTGCATGCAAGAAAAAAGAAAACACTGATCATACATGAATTAGAAACTACAACCGGAAGTAGGCTCAATCTTGCAAACGATGGGAGATATTGAAAAAGATAATCGAAAAAATATTCCCTTTATGGTACCTTTTGCGATTTTTATCAAGACGTCTTTCCCTTGTGTCTGTAAAGAGATGACAAGAAGATTCATACTCATATGTAAATGATGCGCCGTGTAGAGAGCGCAGGTTCAGCTAGTACAAATATAAAAATATAAAATTAAGAGAGTGTTAATTATTACTATTTTAAAAATGTATCTCTACTAGAATATGTTCAAAACATTTTAAACAAATATATATTTTCTTTCGAAGGGGACAAGAGTAAAATGGATCGTAGAACATTAGTCATAAAAGTGGTCCCTATTAAAAAGAAGTTTAAGAAACGTTGCCCTCACAATGTTGCTTAATGCTTATAGTTCAACGAAAACCATACTTAACTTGTTCTACTTGTGTGATTTCTGGCAAGGAAAAATGCACAGTTAAGAAGCCTCTACTTTTGCTGACACTATACATCACCAGTGGGTTTTATTACTTGTTTTGAAAATTTACCACAAAATAAAAAATCCGGGAAATTTATTCATAGTATTTTCCATATAAATTATCTTGCAATATTTCGATAATATGTGTAAGCTCAGATAAGAAAAGCTCATTCTCAGTAAAATATCAAAATATGTGAATATAAATAAATAAATAAATAAAATTCAAGTGCTGAATATACGAGGACTGTACGATATTTTGTGCTGTAAAAACGATGTTTGCGCATGCGCAACCATTTCACGATTAAGAGTGTGTGAAGCGTTGTGCGTCTTGCTAAAAATAAAGAAAATATTTTTAAAAATATTCCAACAGTGAATTTTATGTTTACTTACTTTATTTTGGTCCTCTAAATAAACAAGATGTCTCCTATGCTGCTAGAAATAAAACAAAGTTATTCGGGAATAAGAGTTGACCATAATGGTAAGTAAATCACGTGCCTGTTGGTAGTAACTAGAAAGAACTTGTATTATACATTACTCTTAAAAAAAGTTATATAGGTATATACAGTAAGATAAGAAAATGTAGGAACTCAGACATATGATTAATTTATGAAGAGCTAGAGAACTCCAAAGGTTTCCACTTGAAAATGATCCAACGAAAACCTGTTTTTCCCTTCCTGGTTTTAGTTTCTTCCTGGATATTTTCCTTATGTAGATTTTTTATTATTTCTATAATTGAATCATTCAATTTACATTACAAAACATGGTATTAGTGAAGAGTACCACGTATTCGTATTCATTTGACCAAATAATCGCTAATCTTAGTTTGTCTGTTTTTCATGCAAATCCACACTTGGCTTGGCATACTTCTAGGAACTGTCGGCAAGAAACTGCAGGTAATCTAGAATTTTTCCCGGGTACCATCGGTAGGTACTTCAGTCCCAAGTAGACGACACTAATAGTCGGTAATCATTGTCTTTGAGATTTCATTATCCTTCAAATAACTTTTACGCTTTTAAAGTTATCAGGGGAATTTGTTGAAGTTAACAAAAACTAAAAATTACTCACAAATAGAGTTAAGATTCTAGGATTTATGAATAGTTATGACAGCTAAAACCTTGAACTTAATATCAATTCCAGGATCGACGCGTCGATTTGTGGTGCTAATGATGTAGACCTGTGAACATTTCGCTCAACATAAATAAATTATTTTGCGACGAATTTGATTTTTTAGTATCAATGATAGTGATATTTCCCTACAAAGGTTTCGAGACATTAATAATATAGTATAAATTCGTAAAAATGACACAAAATTATGGTTCATCACCTCTAAAATATTTTGAATTCTCAAGAATGAATTAGAAATAGAAAACTTGTTATTTTTACCGAAGCGCCCAACTGTCTCCTCTTTTGATACGGTGTCTATGGCGACCGTCTCACTTGCCCCATCGACGAAACGGCACTAATCAGTTAAAAGCAGCTCAGTGAAATCATAATTTCGTACTATTCTTATCCACATTAAGCTACGCTTCATTAGAATATAGATCTAAGTCATAAGTTCGATACGAAGTCATTGTTTAGAAATTAAACCATATATGATGAAAGCACCCACTAAGCACTCCAATATGTCTCGTATTGGATGTGTTTGATTGATTGATTGCTGGGTCTTTAATAAGGACGTCAGCAGCGAGATATGCCACGTTTGTAAACGATATGATACTTTCTACTAATAAAACACTAAGCAATCCTAAAAGGCACACCTGCAGAAAAAAGTTAACCTATATTAATCATATTAAACCTGTAAAAATAATTTGCCAAACAATAAGGTAAAATTTTCATTCTTCATTAAAAGAGAAAGAAAAAGCTAATTCATTGGTATCGTTTGTTTGACACCTATTCATCAAAAATGCTTCTCTTGATTGCTTTAACGATTACAGCTCCCTTTGGAGTACTTGCGCATCGTAAATAGGCCCGAGTGGTGCCCACCACTTGACAACACTGAAGCACATTTAAAAATAGTGATAAACCGTTTGGTCTACCTAATAACAAAATATTCTCAGCGTTTTAACAGAGTTAAAATAATTTCAAGTAGCCAAAATGGCAGTATATACACTAATGTGATCTGTATACGTCAAATTTTAATTCACAGATAGATAACAGCCCAATATATAACTTACATATTAAAAATAGAAATCACACATAATTTTATTTAGTAATGTAGCTAGTAGATATAGTTGATAAGAAAATGTTTATAGCAGGATATAAACTTACAAGCTAAGAAAATATTTATAGCAGGATATAAATTTATACAAGCTAAGAAAATATTTACAACGTAAAAGATCTCTTAACCCCATTTGTTTATGAATGTATTTATTTTACCTCTTGTTTGATTATCGTGATACAGCATACATAATCTTTCCTTTAGAAATATAACAAACACTTCATAACTTTTGCATTCACTTGATTTTAATCTAAAAAGAAGGAAACACATTTTACCCACTTTGAACCCTAATAATAAATATTCTAACGATGTCAAAACGGAGTTACCTGCGTTGTTGCTTTTTTATTCATAAGATCATAAAAATAAAATGATTTCAATGCTTATATCGTAAGCTCATACATCAGTCAGATATTCATTCTTATGTAACTCGTAATAGTCATAATAAATTATTTTTATTTTTATTTTTGTTGACTTTTCCCTTTATAACAAGGGCTAAGAACAACCCTGGCCGAATCTTACCCACTTTAAGAAAGACATTTAAATTTGAATATATTTTATATTCTGAAGAAGACATTTGTAGTAATACAAATAAACTATTTTTATCGCCTCAGCCCATAAAAGAAATTAAAAATGTGAGAAGTGGTTGAAATATTTTAGTCGCAAAATAATTTAAACTAGATATGAAAGATTATTTAGCAATAGAAATTAGTGTTAAAGTAGATTAATTGTATTATTTATAGATAGATTAATTTATAGTTATGCAGTATAATGTTTTCCATACATATCTATATAATCTAGACGTGCGTTAATACTTATTAATTTCGATTGTCATGGTATAAAGAATATTTATCTTCAAGTTATTTTTCATACTGCATGAAAGTTATTTGTGTCTGTGATAAAATACCAATAACCAATGTTTGATTTTTCAGTACACTAAATTCATTAATCCCCGTATTCAAAGTTCGCACAGTGATAGAACATACTGTACAACTGTAAAGCAAGCAAGCTATTTGTACACCGAAAAAAATATAAGAAATATAATTTCAAGAATAATATATATAATTAAGATTTTGTATTATCATACTCTGATTTGATTTCCAATCAATTAACTAGTATCTACGTGGAAATATTTACTAGGAATTCGTGAACGAAACCTGAGAACAGAGAAAATATAATAGTTCATTTAAAAGTAAAGCTACTGGTGGTTGACGATTGTCCACAAAGTGCATCATCATTGGTTCAATATCTGTTCAATAATTTCAAATTATAATACATGTAGTTTACTCAGTAACTACCAGCCATTATACCTTTCTTCGCATAACTTTGTTTCATTAAACTTATCGTGAGTGTTTGATCTACTGTAAAGAAAAAAATATCAGAAAGAGAAATATGGCTTATTTCTCTTAAAGCTGTCAAAACGGAGGAAAAATGTATTCCAGACATCAACTGCGTGAAACAAACTTTATGTAAAGCATTGCAGTAGCACGCCATTTCCGGTCCAAATTTAAGAAAAAATTCAAAAGTGGAAAACTCTCTCTCTTTCCCTTCCCGGAAGAAATGCATTGACTAGAGCACGTGCTTTAGTAAATGAGCGATCGACTGCTTATTTTATGGGTATTACCGATACCACAGAGATTCATTGCAATTGGAAATAAACATATCGTTATTTAAAGCAACACAGTTTGTCTTGCGTGTTCTCCATGACAAAATTGGTTAGTCTGTTTATTTACGTATGTTCTATATTTTATTGTAAACGCAGGACATAAATATAAAATCAAAATTTAAGATTTAGACAAATTGAGTGCACTTGTGAAAACGTGAGGATTAAAAAAATGTACGGTAAAAATGACTGTGTTAATTAAACACAATGGCTCACTATTGCCCTAATTGTGTTAAATTTTGACACATGCTTGCTGCTAGTTCAACTCCATCATATTTTGGAGTAAACTGTTCAAATAGTTGTGGTTAAATCCAGAGGTAAAAGTAAGGGGGAACGTGGGGAGGCGCCGTTACCTCACTTCCAAAAAATATATATGGCGTCCCCCCACTTCCTAAAAAATTACAATGGACAAAGGTAGGGCACAAGGGCTGGCGTAACGTCATATGTCCCCCTACTTTTTCAGATCCACTTTTACCCCTGGTTAAATCAACTACCTATCACGTATGGAGCACGCTTAAGCAACACATCATTGGTGTTGTTGTATGTACAGTTGTCAAACAAGAACGTTTCCAGAAACATCTTCTCTCTTATTAAACGGATATGACTGCCATAAGAGATAGTACTGCAAAATGGCATAAATTATTTATAAGTAATTACGAGAAACTAAATACAGTCAGCGAGAAGAGGATACCGAGAACAAGAGTAAGAACATCGGAACCAGATAGCAACATTTCTCCTAACGTGCGTTTTATCAGAAAATTCATACTTTCACAAAACTACGGCCAAATATTACATACAAAAATGTACGTTGTTTGCTACTTAGAGTAAATGGCATATATTTAATGTAAAGCTTTATTCACAACAAAAATTAGAATATAATATAAATTCTCTATGTCAGTTATATATTGCTCAGTGGTAACTTTTGCTAAGTCATTATTTTTTACAAATGATAGATTTCACAGATCACTGGTCAATAATATGGTTATTAATGTTAGTACCTCAATGGCTTGGTTCACAATACAAGCTGAGGTGTTACTATAAACACAGGGTACACATTGAAAACTGACCATGGCGCTGTTCTTATTTCCACATTCCATCGTTCATTCACTTTAGTTCTTTAACACCGTCGCGGTATAGTTTTCACACCCATTCCGTGTCAAACCAGTAACTCGATGCCTGTGTTAACCGCAACACCGGACCCTTGGTATTTAAATACACATCAGTTCTGTATCAAACTAGTAACTCCAGGCCAGTGTTAACCACAACACCAGATCCTTGGTAATGAAATATACACTTGCTCTGTGTCAAACCAGTAATTCCGGGCCAGTGTTAACCACAACACCGGACCCTTGATATCGAAATACACACTTGTTTTGTGTCAAACCAGTTACTCCAGGCCTGTGTTAACCGCAACACCGTATCTTTGGTATTGAAATACACACCTGCTCTGTGCTAAAACAGTAACTCCAGGCCAGTGTTAACCACAACAGCAGATCCTTGGTATTGAAATACACATCTGCTCTGTGTCAAACCAGTACTCCAGGCCTGTGTTAACCGCAACACCAGATCCTTGGTATTGAAATACACACCTGCTCTGTGTCAAAACAGTAACTCCAGGCCAGTATTAACGGCAACACCGGACCCAGTAGTCATAGTGGGACCACTGACCTGTACTAAACTCAAGTTATATTAACACTATAATTGTTTGCTTGCTGTGTAGTACGTGCATCATTGTTACGAGTATGTGTGACACTGTTAGAAGTATTGTTTCATTGTAAGGATATATGTCATATTAAAAATATCTATGTCACTACAAGAAGAAAAGTCACAATAGATATACTTTGCTTCTCAGCACTGTATTTTACATAGTACATACATAACGAAACAATCTGTTGAAACAGGATTTAAATAATAGCATTGGCAACAAACAACCTATTTCCAGCGCTATTAAAATCAGTTTTTCATTATTTTTCTCGAAAACTACGAATCAGAATTCAGTCTCATGCATCTCGTTTTGTTAATCTATCCTTTAGTGTATATTTTATCTCTGCACAAAATTATAATTAAATAAAAATTAAAGTAACATTATATATATATATATATATATATATATATATATATATATATATATATATATATATATATTAGGGATGGCCAATTCCGGAATTTTTACTTTCCGGAATCCGGAAAGTAAAATCGGAAAATTCCGGAATTCGGAAAAATTCCGGATTTCGGAAAAATTCCGGATTTCGGAAAAAATCCGGAATTCAGAAAAAATCCGGAATTCGGAAAAATTCCGGAATTCGGAAAAATTCCGGATTTCGGAAAAAATCCGGAATTCAGAAAAATTCCGGAATTCGGAAAAATTCCGGAATTCGGAAAAATTCCGGATTTCGGAAAAAATCCGGAATTCAGAAAAAAATCCGGAATTCGGAAAAATTCCGGAATTCGGAAAAATTCCGGAATTCAGAAAAATCCGGAATTCGGAAAAATTCCGGAATTCGGAAAAAATCCGGAATTCGGAAAAAATCCGGAATTCAGAAAAAATCCGGAATTCGGAAAAATTCCGGAATTCGGAAAAATTCCGGAATTCGGAAAAATTATTTTTTCTTTTTGTAATCCTAAGAATTTTGTTCAAATGCAAACGAACAAATTTCCTTTTTGTAATCCTAAGAATGTATGATGCAAGTTAAGCTGAAACTTACATCCTAAAGTATGCACTACTCAATCGTTAATGAGATGTAGTCCAAAAGTACGATGTACTCCTAATATTTAATTTTTGTTTTACTGTAATATTGTCCAGAGGTAAGACATATATCACACTGAGATAAACAACTTGACATAATGAAGATGTTATCATACGTAGTTTTCCAGAAAATCGTGAGAAACGATTTTTTATGAAGTTAAAATAAGCGTCGCTTGTTGCCAGTGTGATGCAATTGATAACTTTTATGCTGGAATAGTCTTATTATTATTATTATTATTATTATTATTATTATTATTATTATTATTATTATTATTATTATTATTATTATATTTATTATTATTATTATTATTATTATTATTATATTTATTATTATTATTATTATTATTATTATTATTATTATTATTATTATTATTATTATTATTATTATTATTATTATTATTATTATTAATCGTTTATGTACTGTAAAAGAAAAATATGAACCTTTAAGTAGTAGATTTTATCTGTTGTTTTTTGATATCTTCTAACAGTAATAACAAATTGCTTGTAAATACGCAATGATTATCAAGGACAATGGCATATTAATGTAAGGACTACTCTGCAGATTAGCAATAAACAATAAACAATAACAGATAAACAATAGTCCCCCCCAAAAAAAGTAACTAACTTGGGCACGTCAGAATGTTCGCGAGAATATAGGGACGCATTGAGACTAGCAAAAAACGTGGTGTTATTATTACTCAAAGGGCCGCACGATGGAGGCATTAACGTTAATGTTAATGGCACCAATGAGCACTTACTTGCTCTAACGGTTAACCTCATTTTTGAGATGATTCTTAGAAGTGGGCGTGTTGGCATGCAGTTGGAGTAGGAGTACTAACGATTTGCGTCACTATCGAACACTAACGTAGCACTAGCGACGTTTAAAGTCGAAATTGGAGTCTGACATAAGTGGCTTGTCAACTTCACGGACATTATATTTTCCTTGAATGCGAGAATTTTGCGCCCGGGAAATTTGCGCCCTACCACAAAAATAGGAAAAAATGCGCTCGCAATATATTTGCACTGGGATGTTTGCGCCCTACCCCAAAAAGAGGGGAAAATGCGCCGGCTATATATTTGCACTGGGATGTTAGCGTCCTACAATTCAACTTATTATTGTATTGTGTAAAGTAACTTCCACTCGCACTTGAACTAGGCTTGTCTCTCATCGTCTCAGTGAGTTACTCCATCCGTTATAATATTCCGAACAAATGAAAAAAATACAATTTTAGTTCACTAAAGGGCAATCCATACAAATACAATTTTTCATTATACTACAAAATTTACAATAAACGTATAAATGACTGATATATAATTATTTATTAATATAATCAAAGAGTATAATTTAATCTACAAAAGGCTGTTTGGCTCTACCCAGATATCTCTGTTCACAATCCTTGCGAGTTGTTTGGCTTTTCAGAACACAAAATATAGAAAAGAAAATGTAAAGTGAATGTAAAATCAGTTCAGTAATATTATCAAGAAAACTATTTACAGTGTGTTTACTTGCTGGAATTACACTTCAAACACACAATTGCGTTCAGTCGTTCTTTTAGGAAAAATGTTCCGGGGGGCACATTTAGTATTCCG
This sequence comes from Thermobia domestica, assembly GCF_964235325.1. Taxonomy (NCBI): domain Eukaryota; kingdom Metazoa; phylum Arthropoda; class Insecta; order Zygentoma; family Lepismatidae; genus Thermobia; species Thermobia domestica. Next base: position 262,945,970 of record NC_137461.1, read on the forward strand.
GAGGGGGGTCACTGCTGGTACTATTCTATTTATTATTATATTATAGACGTATTATTTTGGTCTCCTCCGAGGGGGCACTCTGAGAGCTCTGGGGAGGCCCGTGTTCCCCCAAGATCATCTCTGGAAGAAGCAGTGATTGCGTTGATCCGTTGTGTTCTTTTGGCTTATATTGAAGTTTATTCTCCCCTTATATAGCCACAATGAAAATAAATCACAAATGGCATGGTTGTGAGGGGAGGATTGTTTATGTTGTAATGTCAGCCCCTCCGAGCAAATGCGTAAGCTCCAATAGGTTCTTTTATTTCGCAGGGCTCAAACTTCCCGGTGGAGGTACATCGCAGACGCAATTTTCCCTGTTCTTGAGGTAGGGCGCAAATTTCCCAGACGCAAAATTCTCGACACAGTTCGAATGACCTCGGAAGACGATATCTTTTTCAATACTTTTTTAATATTCTTTTACTCGAGATTTCTTCATAGCTTCTTATTAAAATACTTACTAATATATCCTCATTTTATTGTCCTAACCAATCAATATGGTTATGTTGTCAGTAAAATATTTAGATTGATCGAGCCTCTGGTGTGTAACCACAGTATTTCATATCATGCCCCCATTAGAAATCTTGGCTAAACGAACCAATATATGTTGCCAATAAAATAGTTTAGAATGATTGAGCCCCTGGTAAATAACCACAGTATTTCGTGACAGACCCCCCCCCTCCTTCCTATTACCATATTCTAGCTACGTGCCTGGCTCAGCTAATTCTCTACATTCTTTACCAAGCACACATTTTCTAAAGCGGAAAATGCTCTCTAAATACCTAAGCTCATTATTTTCAGCAGATGCACAAACTGGGTAACATTCTATCTACATGAATGTTATATACCCACCCAACCAGGTACATTCTAGGAACGTGCCATTTAAGTTCCATATGTATCGTTTACGTACCTGGTACTTGAGAAATGTACATTTCATATGCATAGCATGTGTCGCTAGGTACGTGCCTTTCGAGGAATTTCTGACACTTGAAAGGTACTTTTACATGCTTCACTGGAATGTGAGGAATGTGAATGGCACATACCCCATGTACCATGGCATGTTGTGCGTAAGTTGCTTCGTATTGCAACTGGCCATTTTGAGAACGTCGTTAGTCACATAATTTCCAAAGAGCCAATAGTGGTTTTTTTTAGCCATATGCTTTTCACTTCTATAACCACTTTCTGAGTTTAGCCACATTTTAATATATTCTGTGTGTCATTTTGCAATTTTCTGACGTTTGATGCGTTCTCTAGGTTGTAACATTCTAAACTCCACTGTCAGAATTGTCCTCATAAAATTAGCATTGATGGTTATATTGTGACGTTACACAGCAGAGAATTAGTTCAAAACCTGTACGTTAAAACTAGACGTTAAATAAAATTTTCGGGAAGACGTAAGTTTAAGTATAAACTAACTCCTTATAGAAATTCAGCCTGATAATATAGACATCCTTCAGGAAATGTCGCTTTTCAGTGGCAATAAGCCTGAAACCGGTGAAACATCTTTTACTGATTTAGCTTCTTCTTTCACCTTCTGTGGAATTTGAAGATAATATCGACAAAATTGAAAATCAGTGGCGATTATAAATCTTCAATTGAAGAATTTTTGCAAGAAACTGGCTGAATCTGCGCTCTCTACACAGCGCATTATTCGCATATGAGCATAAATCACCTTACAACATCTGTACATGTCTCTTTACAGACACAAGTTAAAGACGTATTGATTAAAAAATAGCCAAGGGGTATCATAAAGGGAAGATTTTTCGATTATTTTTCTGAATATCTCGCACCGTTTGCAAGATTTGAGCCTACTTCCGGTTGGAGTTTCTAATTCATGTATGACCAGTGATTTCTTTCTTCTTGCATGCAGTATGTAATAAGCAAATACATTACATACAAAATTAATATAATGTCAGTTATATATGGTGTTCATTGGGCAAAACACTCCCAAAAAAGGTTCATCTTAGACTGGAGAAATGGTTATCCTTCCTTTTCCATTGTTATTTGGCTATGAAACAAATGCCGGAGTCATATACAACCTCTATATACAACAGTGTGGTGTTGGAATGTATAATGATTAGGATGTGATGTTTTATTTATTTTTTTTTTAATTTCAACACTTCCAATGTACCCGTAAAAATGTAATAAAGAAATAGTGCCCATGTTTTTTAAATATTCAATTAGAACTGGACAATCTACATGAAATTTGCAATTGATCAGTGAAAACGTCATCTTTCTAGAGCCTGTAGTTTCTGAGATCTCATTGTCGATAGGATGGGTCGCCAACATATATGCGTATTTTAAAAGAGCTCCAAAGATGGCAGAACAATGCATTAGCATTTATTTCGGAGAAGGCTTACTAAAGGCAAAGGCCTTTGAACAATAATTTAAAAGGATGAACTTTGTGAAAAATATTTCTTTAAGTAATTTATTTAAACTACACTCTTTTAAAAATATTTGTCTTTGTTATAAACGTGAAATCACAAATAACCGTAAATCAAAGGTTTGAATGCTAAGGTTATAGGTTAGAGCTCGGTCGCTCTTAAGTTCTGGAAGATTTAGAGCTGCCTCCTGTTAAGGAAGTTCTACGGCATCTCCACTATAAGTTCTGGCATACTTTGCCAAGGCACTAGTGATGGGTCGAGGCAGTTCATTTGGTGGAGCTAGCTCATTCGCTCCGGCACCGATACGGGAGTCGTTCAAAGGTGCCAGTTCCTTTTTGAACGGTTGGGAGTTGTCGTTCAAAAAAGAGCCTGTTCTTTTTTTGAATGGTTGGGAGTCGTCGTTCAAAGGTGCCAGTTCTTTGTTAACTGGTGTTGTGTCATTCAAAAGGTAACGACTACGTTCACTGAGTTCCGTGTATGCATTCTTACTGGCTTCTGGCTATATCTGTGTCGGTAGGCGTGTGCGGTAGTTTCGTGCATTCTTATTTGCTGTTTCGGAGCAGAGTCGTCGTTACTTTGAACTGCTGGAATTGTGTACGGTGTTCTCATTACTCAACTGCTGGTGTCGTCTGCGGAGCTATCGTTACTTTGAACGGACAGTTCCAAATGTATGAACTAGTTCCATACTAGTTCACATGATGGTGTCGTTCAAAAGAGTCAGTTCGTTCATGAACGACCCATCACTACAAGGCACATAAATCCAGCTATAGCTACCATAGGAACCAAATGCACCCTACGGAACGTTCATCGCACGCCACGCCTTTAATATCTTTCCTTAGATCGTAATGACTTCAACATCAGCTACTCTGCGACAGTTGCAGATGTAGTCTCACAGACATAACAAAACAATAGTATTACCCAACAAGCCACCTGCACATCTGTATATATTCTTTCTGCCATCTTACTCATGGAGTCAGGGGCTTCGGCCCGATACTCTACACAAAAATTCAACATTACCGTGACCGTGACCGTGACCGTGCTCTTAAATGTTACTGTAGCTTTTTAAAAGATAGATAAATTGCTACACAGATGTCGGAGGAGAGAATCTAATTTCAGAGTTAGTTTCGTGGCTTTTTTTTCAAAGTACATGCTTCTACATTCGAACGTAAATCGAAGCGTTAAGGTTTTAGGATTTAAGTACTCGCACCCCCGGTTGAATAGCACTGCCCTAAGGAACATTGCTGACATGCCTAGTACATTCCTGGCACATGCCAAGTAAATGTGTCAAGTACATACACGGTACGTGGTATACACATAATAGATACATTCCTCCGTATGTGTCATGCACGTACTTTTGGGCGGAAGTAACCTTATTCCTTACATGTGTATTTCACATGATTGCTCTATTCATGTACCTATCATGTACATTGCAATGTACCTCGAGGAACATTCTTTACACATGACCAGTATGTACTTGTGTTGGGTGGGTATGTCGATTACTGGAAACCGCTTCTCGCTATCTATTACCATATTTACTATATAATGATTAACGTTAAAACCGGAAATGGTGGTTTGTACCGCTTCCGGTTTGAATATTACATTCATCAGGGAACTCGATTCTTAACTATTGACTCTGTACATCATGGCCAAAATTGATTGGTAATCCATCAGATAGTTCTTGAGACTGTTTGTTTCACTGACGGACAGAATGAATATATGGCTATAGAGTTTTGATAAACTAAATTCGTTAATGAGTGATGATGGAACAAATATAAGAAAGGTAGGCCTTCCACCGGGAAAATTTTCGAACACAAAATTAGCCATTGAAAACCCACATGTCCTGGGTTAGAATACCATAGATGAAAACTCTACCACTGAGTCATCAATCACCCGCTTATTAGTTTTATTAATTATTATATTAATATAAATTAATGAATGCCTGCTTATGTTAATTATTGAACAATTACATTGTATACTTCGTAAAGTCAAAAATTATAAATTTGTATTTACTGTACATACAGTGAGCGCAGAAAGTGTTCGTACACCTATGCTATTGAAACGAGAATGCCTGCGAAAAAGAAACAGAAAATTTAAGAAGTGTAATAACACACACAATATGAATAATGAAAACTAAGCTTTATGAATATATCAATAAAGAACCACAAAGACAAGTTTAATGGTCAGAAAGTAAATAAATTCCGTAGAAAATGTATAGAGTAGACGCAAAAAGTGATCGTACACCTGACGTACGAATACGAAACAAAGATACCACAACTGGGGTTCACTAGTATTCACCTGAGTATACACCTCTGTATAGCATGACGAGTAACAGAATGAGTTTAGTTCTGAATAGGAGTGAAAAAACTGCACGGTGGGCTGTCGAAATGGGAAGCAACCGAACAGAAACAAATGAGGAGACAAGAAAAGTAATTATTAAAGTGCATAAGAAGGGTAAGTCTTTGAGAAAGATAGCAAACCTCAGGGGCAGATCCAGAAGGGGCGATCGGGGCCATCGTCCCCCCCCACAAGAGGAAACTTTCTTATCTATATATATAAAAGAGAACGCACAAATCCTTTGTTCCCTCATCACGCTAATACGGCTGAACCAATTTCTTTCATTTTTGGGGGGTTATTAGGATTTGGACCCTAGATGGTTTTTATCATATCACTTTAATTTTTAATTACCAGTGTCTTGAGATAATTGACCATTCAAGTGTCCATAACGTACAAATCCTTTGTTAGTTCATCATAGGTAAAAATAAACGTATTTATATGCAACCCGCATGACCGTGTCACTCGGCGGGTTAACATAAATGACAGGCGATATAATGTTAACATTTACTGCAATCTACTATGGTTTTTATCATATCACTTGAAAGCGAAAAAGTAAAAATTATCTAAGTAACAACGTTTATTGCGTTTCGGGGTGACCGCAGCGAAGCGGGGCGGGTTAACATAAATGACAGGCGATATAATGTTAACATTTACTGCAATCTTCTATGGTTTTTATCATATCACTTGAAAGCGAAAAAGTAAAAATTATCTAAGTAACAAAGTTTATTGCGTTCCGGGGTGACCGCAGCGAAGCGGGGTGAACGCTGCTAGTTTTATATATAAATAAACCCATCCATAACAAGTTTGGAGCTCTTAAAAGTAGCAGTATTACTGCCGACCGCCCCTTCCCCAGAAGTCCGTCCTGGATCCGCCCCTGTATAGAGTAGCCACAATCGAGTATTTTCCGCTGTATGTTTGGAGTCGTTGTCATGCTGAACAATAAATTGTTTTCAAGAACCATCTTCTGCGCACTAGTATGGAGATATTCCTTTAATATGTTAATATACACTTTGTGGATCATCACTCCATCGATAAGGTGGAGACGACCCACTCATGAGGCACTCATACAACCCCAGACGAGCACGGACCCTCCTCCGTGTCTTACTTTAGGGACGAGATTTTGAGGATTCATCTCTGTATTCACCTTGCGCCATACCATACGCCTCCCATTGGACTCGATAAAATTAAATTTACTTTCGTCCGAAAATATGACCCTATTCCAGAAAGAAGCCTGATCCCTTATCTTTATACTCTTTTTCAAACTTTAGTCTCTTTATACGATTTGTCTTGTTCACCCAGAACATTTTCCTGGCTATCCGACCATGATACCCTGCAAATATTCCGCACTGTACTGGCTGATACTTTAACACCGCGTGTTTCCAGATCCGTTGCCAATTGCACAGCACTACTTTTTGGAACCTTTTTTCTTTCCCTAATAATGTGATAGAAACAGTGATAGAAACATTATACATCGCAATTATTGTTTGTACTGTTGAACGAGGCCTGTCTGCAAGGTTTGCCAGGGGCGGATCCAGGACGGACTTCTGGGGGGGGGGCGGTCGGCGGTAATACTGCTACTTTTAAGAGCTCCAAACTTGTTATGGATGGGTTTATTTATATATAAAATAAGAGTTTCCTCTTGTGGGGGGGCGATCGCCCCGATCGCCCCCCTCTGGATCCGCCCCTGACTCTATAATACCTTGAAACAGCTTCGCACACCACCCCAATCCCCAGACATGAACCCCATAGAACATCTATGATCTCTTCTGGAGACAAGAATCAGAAGGCACAGCTTGTCTACTAAAGAAGGCCTAAGAAAAGCTATTCAAGAAGAATGGGACATAATCAGTCCCGAAGCTACAGAACTACGAACTACTACAGGTGAAATCAATGCCACGAAGACTACAGACAATCATTAACGCACAGGGTAATCCCACAAAATATTAAATAACGTAATATACTTTATAAGCATTAATTCAATCATAAGTGTACGGTGACTTTTTGCGTTTACAAAAAAGGAATTCTCTCTTTTCTTCTGAACAAAACAGTGATTGTCTTTGTTTGCCCTTTCTCTTGTATATAGAAATAAAATGTATGAATGTGTAGTCTTAATTCTGGTTATATATATATTTTCCACCTCCCATTCTCATGCTAGCTGTTTTCAATATAAAGTATGCACGGTGTACGAACACTTTCTGCGCTCACTGTAGGTATGTTGACAATAAGCGAATGTTATTAGAATATTTGTTGAGATTTATTTTCCTTCACTGCCTTTCGCCTGGTTAAAAAGTAGTTTGCAGTGCTTTGGAGCAGCTGCAGGTGAGAACGCGATAATGTTTGAGACATACCGTCGACTTTTTTGTGTGTGAAAATAAGACCTTTCTCATAAAGTAGTAAATAACTGCAGTAGCAATTGTCTACGTAAATGATAAAGACATATCCAACTACAAGAAATTAATACAGTATATATAACCTATTCATTATTGTGTTTCTCTTTTAACAGCTACTAGCTAAGGATGGCCAATTCCAGAATTTTTACTTTCCGGAATCCGGAAAGTAAAATCGGAAAAATTCCGGATCTCGGAAAAATTCCGATTTTTTTCTAAATTCCGGATTTTTTCCGAATGTCGGAATTTTTCCGAAATCCGGAATTTTTCTGAATTCCGGAATTTTTCCGAAATCCGGATTTTTTCTGAATTCCGGAATTTTTCCGAATTCCGGATTTTTTCTGAATTCCGGAATTTTTCCGAATTCCGGAATTTTTCCGAATTCCGGAATTTTTCTGAATTCCGGAATTTTTCAGAAATCCGGAATTTTTCTGAATTCCGGAATTTTTCCGAAATCCGGATTTTTTCTGAATTCCGGAATTTTTCCGAATTCCGGAATTTTTCTGAATTCCGGAATTTTTCCGAAATCCGGAATTTTTCCGAATTCCGGAATTTTTCTGAATTCCGGAATTTTTCCGAAATCCGGAATTTTTCTGAATTCCGGAATTTTTCCGAATTCCGGAATTTTTCCGAATTCTGGAATTTTTCCGAATTCCGGAATTTTTCTGAATTCCGGAATTTTTCCGAAATCCGGAATTTTTCCGAATTCCGGAAAGTAAATTTTCCGATTCCGGAAAACAAAATTTCCGGAATCCGGATTCCGGAAAATTTTGGCCATCCCTAATATATATATATATATATATATATATATATATATATGAAAGGTACACGGGAATAACGACAACGAATAGTGGTCTTACCATATATTACGAAAATGTGACCAATGTCCCTGGTATTTAGTTTTGGAAGGATCATGTGCTTTGGAAAAACGTTCAAAGTCCACAGGTCCACCGGTAAAACGATCGAAGTCCTCAGTTCCATAGTCCCATTGATTCATTGTAAAGACGAGTTGATACACTGGATACATTGGTTCACCTTCGAAAATCGTAGTTTGTTCCATATGAAACACAAAATCATAGAAACTTCTCAACTTCGGGAACTGAAAGCAGATCCATTGCCTCCAATAAAGCAGGAACAGCTAGTTGGAATTCTCCGTGCAAAATTTGAAGACTCGTAATTTTTGAAGTAATTATGTGGGCCAGAAGCGCAACAATACTTCAGTTAATTGAGAATAGGCGAAAATTAGGTGGACGTAGACATTGAGTAAGTTTCAGTAAAGAAAACTCCCCACAAGTAAGAGACAAGTTGGAATATTATCTCTATGCATGTATTGTTTATTCAAGGAATGTTCTGTATTTTCATTCTGTAACTGTATTTTATAACTGTTAGTCATTGTAATGTAAATGACTGCAGAAATCAATAAAAATGAGTATTACTTAAGAACAGAAAAACATACGTCATAATTGTCGAGAAGAAACTGAAAATGGTCCTTATACTTTTAAATCGATTTTTCTCGCAAAGTTTAAAAATGGACTATTATTGAAGTTAAAATAAAGTGAAAATGTTATATAACGATATATCTTCCGGGATCTCCAGCCGCTATGGTGAATCAAAATTTCACTATATGGCTACGTCGCAGATTAACTTGGAACTATTAACATTGTTCCTCGAATTCATCAAGCAGTTACATCGATTGTTTCGCTAATAGATGGTGCAAGTGTCTACGTATATCGACTTTAACTGCCACCTGGAAAGACTCGATGTAACTATTTGATGGATTGGTAGATCTTCTCTAAGGTTCTTTCTCAGCGACGTTGCCAAGTAGTGCAATTCGCGTTTCCAGACGAGGACCCGGAAGGTATACAATTATATGTATTTTCGCTTCATTTTGACTTACAGAATAATGCTCTGTAGTCCGTGTTAGCCATTTTTAGAACACCTGATATATACTTTCCTACTCAGAAATATGAAAAAGACATCACCATATGGATTAGACCTATAATATGAGGGGGAAAAGGAAAAAAAAACAATCCTTTAACATAAAGATATGATCTGAAAAATATTACTCTTCCAGGAATAAAATTCTAAGTTTTTCCCTAAAATATTTCAAGTTTAGTTTACAGATAACAGTACAATCCACCTTAATATTCGAAATTATAACACGAAAGAATATTTAATTAGTGCATTCTCAAGAGACAGTCTTTAAAAAAAAATCAAGAATTAAAAAAAAAATCGGTTATCCGATAAAACAGAAAAAGTACAAATCGATGGGCGCAAAAACGAATTGTTTATAGAGCTATAAGGTTAGCGTTTAACGATAAAATGTTTTACTAAAAAGGTTAATAAAGTAGCCAGGGGCGGATCCAGCACGGATTTCTGGGGGGAGGGCGATGAGTTGTAATACTGCTACTTAGAGCTACTTTTAAGAGCTCCAAACTCTGGGATGGGCTTTATTTATATATAAAATAAAAAAGTTTCCTCTTCTGGGGGAGGGGGCAATCGCCCCGATCGCCCCCTGGATCCGCTCCTGAAGGTAGCAATAACTGTTAAATCATAAAACCCATTAGCATTATTAGTTTATGATAAAATCAATCAAGGATGAACTTTTACCACAATCAGAAAATATATTAGCACTATTTGTTCTTGTTAAAACCAATCAAGGATGAACTTTTACCACAATCAGAAAATATATTAGCATTATTTGTTCTTGTTAAAACCAATCAAGGATGAACTTTTACCACAACCAGAAAATATATTCGCACTATTTGTTCTTGTTAAAACCAATCAAGGATGAACTTTTACCACAATCAGAAAATATATTAGCATTATTTGTTCTTGTTAAAACCAATCAAGGATGAACTTTTACCACAATCAGAAAATATATTAGCACTATTTGTTCTTGTTAAAACCAATCAAGGATGAACTTTTACCACAATCAGAAAATATATTAGCACTATTTGTTCTTGTTAAAACCAATCAAGGATGAACTTTTACCACAATCAGAAAATATATATTAGCACTATTTGTTCTTGTTAAAACCAATCAAGGATGAACTTTTACCACAATCAGAAAATATATATTAGCACTATTTGTTCTTGTTAAAACCAATCAAGGATGAACTTTTACCACAATAAGAAAAGATATATTAGCACTATTTGTTCTTGTTAAAACCAATCAAGGATGAACTTTTACCACAATCAGAAAATATATTAGCACTATTTGTTCTTGTTAAAACCAATCAAGGATGAACTTTTACCACAATCAGAAAAAATATATTAGCACTATTTGTTCTTGTTAAAACCAATCAAGGATGAACTTTTACCACAATCAGAAAAAATATATTAGCACTATTTGTTCTTGTTAAACCCAATCAAGGATGAACTTTTACCACAATCAGAAAAAATATATTAGCACTATTTGTTCTTGTTAAAACCAATCAAGGATGAACTTTTACCACAATCAGAAAATATATTAGCACTATTTGTTCTTATTAAAACCAATCAAGGATAAACTTTTTACGCGATTCGAGCACTACTAGATGTCAAAATTAATCAAGGATAAATCCGCGATCCGAAAACTCATCAGCATGATTAATTCTTGTTAAAATCAATTAAGGATGACTTTATTTCGCGATCCGAATACTTATTACCATTATTAGTTCTTAATTCTATTCAACCGTGTGCGTGGGTTTTCTCCAGGTTCTCCCGTTTCCTCCCTCTTTATTCATTCCATCAATTCATTCGTTTTTATCATCACCGTTTCCTTTAGCCTAGCCGACATAATCGTGGGACGTAAAACTGAAAGATTTCCTTTCATTTTCATTTTAATTCTATTGAAAGACCTATTTCTGTAAACTTCTTCTGGGCGCTTTCGCTGAAAATGGAATTCGGTCTCCCACACCAAAATTGAGAACTCTAACCCTATAGAAACGAAGCAAATCTATGTGAAGTCAACCAACGAGCATCTTATGCAGAGGTCACGATGCAAATTCTTCAACGAATACCCAACGTCATGTTACAGTTTATTAGCCCCGAGAATCAGCATTCTCCACGGGAAATGTCCCCTCGCACAACTGTCACGTTGTAAGGTGTTTTTTCTGGCCCAAAATAGAACACTATCATCGACCATCCGCCTTACTCGTTAGATTTAGCTCCAGTGGATTATTTCTTTTCTCCAAGCCAAAACTCCACTTTAAGGCCAACATGTTTGAGAACACTGAGGCATCAAGATGGCCGTGACAACGGAACTAAAGAACATCCAAGAAGATGACTCCTCTAACAGTTTCCGGTCTCTCTACCAACGTATAAAGTTGTGCATTGAGAGAGGGGTTGACTGCGTAGAAAGCAGAAAAGACTTTCCCCTCTTATACGTAATATGCTCCTATTTAATCAGTCCGGAAACTTTATTCCCGCATTGTGTATACTAGGAAGGAAGTATCCTATATGATACTTCTGAGAACCACAGTTTAATTACGCTTTTACAGCTGTGTTTACTATCTTGGTTAAATTACTACCAATCTCAGGTGAATCGCTTTTGTTAACATCAAGAAGGATGCAACAGCCACCAAAATCTAAAGTTACACAGTAACAAAATTTTAGATTGTTTTGGACAAAATACAACGGACTAAAAATAGCTGTTAATTTCCAGGGATGCCACGTGCTATATGAGAAAGAGGTCACTGGAATGGAAGGGGGATATTTTCCCCTTTCCCACTCTTTTTCCCCTGGGTGTCCAGAGAGTGCGTGAGACTTCAGGAGAGAGAGAGAGAGAGAGAGAGAGAGAGAGAGAGAAGAAGGGAAAACACTCGTATTGATTCTCTGGAACCAAAACCATACGTCTACGTTCTTCTTCTTCGGGATGCCACAAGATTACTTCCAAAGAGAAAAAAAAGAGCATCTCGAGAGAAGAAGAAATTAATATTATTACAAGACCTAATCCGTCTTCTGCTTCTTTCCTCCTTAAATATTTATAGTATGCCGTAAATATTAAATTTCGAAACAGTGTTTTCGCAACAGTTTGTAATAACATGATAGCTTTAAGTTCTCGTTTTGCTTTTAGCGGAACAAATTGTGTTTTTCTTTATTTATATACATTTCAAAGAGCTTAAGAGGCCTATCATTGCGAAATTAAAATACCGCGAATTTTACAGTAATTATATGATATCTTCAAATAGATAAAAAAAATAATCGAAATGTTTAACAAGAGCTCGCTAGACAATATTATTTTGCATGAGGTACCGATATGACGAGTCACCTAGATTTCCGTTTACCGTCATGTAGAAACGCGAAAATAAATGCCGATCTTCTAAATGGCTGGAAATCGAAAGAAGATAAGTGAGTCCTGATAACGGTATCCCATGTAAAACAATATTGTCTAGGGAGCTCTTGTTCCACTTGCCGATTATCATGTTTTTTTTTTTTTAATCTATTTTAAGACATTACATAATTACTGTAAAATTAGAGGTATTTTAATTTCACCGTGATGGGGCTTCTTAACCCATATTTTATTCAACACAGAGTTTCCGAATTTTACATCCTTATCCAACACCGAGGTTGTAAAGGACAGAGTCTACTATTAACATAGACTCTGAGCCAACGCCGAAGCTTGAATTTGGTACAGTTGGCGGATGCGCATTCCCCACCGTATGCCGTTCATACCATAATCCGTTCCCCACCACATTATGTCGTTTACAACAGAGCTAAATTACAAAGCCACTGGATTATTGGGCCTGGCTAAAAGCATAGTATTGTGTTTGAAATTTGAATGATATAGTGTACTAGCAGCGTTCACCCCGCTTCGCTGCGGTCACCCCGGAACGCAATAAACTTTGTTACTTAGATAATTTTTACTTTTTCGCTTTCAAATTGCAGTAAATGTTAACATTATAGCGCCTGTCATTTATGTTAACCCGCCGAGTGACACGGTCATGCGGGTTGCATATAAATACGTTTATTTTTACCTATGATGAACTAATAACAAAGGATTTGTACGTATGGACACTTGAATGGTCAATTATCTCAAGACACTGGTAATTAAAAATTAAAGTGATATGATAAAAACCATCTAGGGTCCAAATCCTAATAACCCCCCAAAAATAAAAGAAATTGGTTCAGCCGTATTAGCGTGATGAGCTAACAAAGGATTTGTGCGTTCTCTTTTATAATATAGATATATTCTAACTATATATAAAACTACATGAGCTGGCATAAATTATTGAGCACTTCCTGTAGGGCTACAATGATTAAATTTGGCGTGATTGTAACTTTCCAAAACTAACCAACAAGAAAAGTGCCAAAAGTTAATATTTTTAATTTTACGGAGTGTAAAGGGGGAGATGAATAAATTCTCCGTGTTATTTAAATGGGTCTTTTCTTTTTACCTATAATCCCATGTTTTAGGTATTTGGAATTGGAATAAAAACTCGGTATGCTTGTAAGTTTTCGTTAGCGTTATCTAAGTAAATCACCAAAAATAAAAATTCCCGACTGTAGAATGGATTTATGGAGAACTGAAGAATCTTTCCCATGTTACTTATGTGGAACAACATCTACATCACAAAATGTTTAGGTACTTCAGGCAGTATTAGCATAATGAAATTTGGCATGATTGTAGGCTTTCGGGACTAGCCTACAGCAAAAATTGCCAAAAGTGAATATTTTTAATTTTATAGCGGGTCTAAAGGGGGATGAAGAAATTTCCCATGTTATTTAAATGGACCGTTTTTGGACCTATAATCTCATATTTTAGGTAATTGGAACTGGAATAAAAACTTGAAATTCTATATGCTTGAACGTTTCCGTTATCATTTACCTAAATAAATCACTAATAATGGAAATTCCCATCTTTGGAGTGGTTTTATGGGCAATTGAAAAATCTTCCCCATCTTATTTATATGGAATACTTTTCACATCCCAACATTATTAAGCACTTCCTGTAGGGCTACAATGATTAAATTTGATTTGATTGTAGTTTTTCGGGCCTAATCCACAGGAAAATTGCCAAAATTGAATATTTTTTTATGTTTAGGGGGTCTAAAACTGCGATGAAGAAACTCTCCATGTTATTTAAATGGGTCTATTTTTGGTCTTATAATCTCATATTTTAGGTACTTGAAACTGAAATAAAAACTTGAAATTCAGTATGGTTGTACGTTTCTGTTAGCGTTACCCACGTAAATCACCAAAAATAAAAATTTCCAAATGTAGAATGGTTTTATGGGGAACTGAAAAATCTTTCCTATGTTACTTATATTTTCTATGGGACATCTTCTACATTCCAAAATGTTTAGGCACTTACGGCAGGATTAGAATGATGAAATTTGGTATGATTGTAGTTTTCCGGAACCAACCCACAGGAAAATTGCCCAAAGTGAATATTTTTAGTTTTTAAGAGATCTAAAGGGCGGGGCGTGGAGAGATTCCAATGTTATTTAAATAAGCGTTGTCTTGGGACACAAAATCTTATCTTTTATATAGTTGAAAATAGGAAAAGAAACTTGAAATTTGGTAGAATTGTAGGTTTAAGAGGTACGAGGCCGTAGGCTGTGCAAAGGTGGGCGTCTGGGGACGGAGCTCCCAGCTGGGCCAAATTTAGAAAATGTTAAGAGCAAATACACAAAACTGCTTTGATACAAAGGCTGATACATAAGAGACGCGAGGCCGTAGCCCGAGCAAGCTCGGGAGTCTGGGGGCGGAACCCCCAGCTAGCCAAAGACTAGTTACACAATAAAATTCTAACGGGTTTAATATGGATCCATATAACTATCTATTGTAGGTATACACTCATTCCAATTCGAAAATATGTTGAAAATTCAATATAAGGGAACGTAAGGAGATTGAGGAAAGCTTTTTCTAAACTACTGAACATAAAGACACAGTATACATACACTGGGTTATTTTTACATAAAAAGCAAACCAACGGGATGAAACGTTCTAGAATGTCATTCGACTAAAGGCCTTTACAAAGTACTCAAAACTAGTCTCAACTGTACCCCTTGGATTTCATGCCAACGTTACATCGAATCTTCTTAATTTGTGTTTCCAAAGCAGCGGCGTATTCTTCTAACCCAAATTTCGATATCTTCGTCGTGTTTAGTAGTATATCAAGTTATTTTTTTCTTGTTTGCATGAAAGATTCAAAAGTTTTCGTGTCGACGATTTTCAACATACTTTTGCAATTGTTTCGCTTATTGACCTATGTAAACTAATTCTGAACTAGATTTATTATTATTATTATTATTAGTAGTAGTAGTAGTAGTAGTAGTAGTAGTAGTAGTAGTAATCTACTATTATTGCTGACCCAAGTGAATAGCCTCATGACTTGCTTTTGTGTTTTCCATTTACCAGCAGCATTACGAGACTAGCCAATAATAACTTTCTCCTTAACTCCCAGTGTAAGTATACAAGAGCTTAAAGTTTCACCTCAGGTGTAAGTGTGTATGTGGGGGGGGGAGAAATATATAAATTTCTATTTATTTATTTATTTAGTAACTACTTGCTTTATCTGAATCAAATTTGGTGGGCAGATAGCCCATCGTCTAAGAATAAAGTTGACTTGAGTTGATTTTGAGTTTAACGTCCCTTTCAGCAGCGAGGCTATATGAGACGGGACCTACTGATTAACGTGGAATCCGAACTGCATGAGCTCCCGGGCCGGGAATCATACCCGGGTCTCCCACACTTAAGGCGTGTACGCCAGTGTGCGAATTGAAAAATTTTCCCAGGGGGGATGAATTTCACCCATATGCTCACCGTCCTCACACACACACACACACACACACACACACATATATATATATATATATATATATATATATATTTACTAACAAGTACAAAACAGTTGAGATGTGAGATGTTTCATAAATTTTCACTCAAGCAATATTTAGGTTAGCTACGCAAAGTAAGAATTGTTTCCTTTTTCTATCTTCATGTCCATTTAAAAATACTCCAGACGGGGAAAAGTTATCCCTGCCAGGGATAAAATTTTTCTTCTCCAGAGGGGGAAAGATTTTTGTCAGGGGGGGGAATCCCTGGCATCCCCCCCGCCAATTCGCACCCTGGTGTACGCTAACCGCTTAGCCACGGAGCTATGTCTGAGAATAAAGATTGCTATATTTGATGGTTGGGCTTGTCCAGGGATAGGTTCGGACAGGTTCTACTCGACTTGCCTTGCAAGTGGTACTTTATTTCTCTGTAACTACTTGCCAGATCTGAACGAAAGTCGATGAGCAAGTAGTTCATTGTTTAAGAAATAAAACTAAACTGAATGGCCGGTCATGCCCAGGGATAGGCTCGGGTCGCTATGTATGTGGTATCTTATTTTTTGCTAACTACTGGACAGGTCTGAACCAAAAGTGAGCAAATAGCCCATGGTCAAATGAATAAAAATGCTATTTTTGGTGAACGAGACCGGCCAGAGACAGTCTTAAATACTCTCGACTCGCCTTGTATGTGGTATTTTATTTCTCGGTAACTACTGGCCGGCCGTCTGACAAATAAAGTCGTCAGGAACAGGTTTTGCCTTGATAACAGAAACTGCTCCACAGCTTCGCACGCCGAGAGCTTCTGAGTTTGGATCATCCCAGCTTGTTTATCTTCAGAAGTCTTTGGCGAACCTTCTAACTTTTCATCTTCTTACAGGTCATAATCCAGATCTGCGGAGATCGACTCAAAATTTTTCTTTCACAACGGTAATTCTCTACACGTTGATCCTGGGCATTTTCTTTTTCTACAGCTTTCACTATTGAAAATACTTCACAAGTTACGCAAAATAACTCACCAAAAAAACATAACTTCAGTAATTGATGTTGCTAAGATTGCGTTTAATTTGCAAGAAGTATGGAAAATTTTACAATATTATGAGCGTTTAACGGAAAACAAATTATCCAAAGATAAGACATAGAGAAATTGATACATCGTATTGTGCTCAACAAAATAATATGCTTGAATGTGAAACGTCATGTGTAGTTTTCGGAAAGATCGAAATAAACGAATTTTTTTGTAAATCTAAAAATTTATGCTGTATTGTAACCATACCACCTATTGAGAATAAAAAGATTCGGAAGTCTACACTAATCAATCTCTTCATTAAGGCACTAGTAAGACGGTAGTGCATAGTATGGTTAATGGTCTATAACTCAAAATTATGATTAACTCCGAAACTTTAGTTCTGCTTAAATACTGTATAATGTTCAAAAAATAAGATCCGTCTCAATCATGATTAAGCTGAACAAAATAACCTATTTCAGACTACATTCTGATGCGTAATTTTCTAGCAATTCAAGAAAAACTCATTTTTATTGACGCTAGAAAACGTCTGGTTTATTGTCAGTAATTGATCGTATTTATTCAACTCAACAAATTGTTTATTTATTTTTGTGTAATGTCCATGTTTTCTGGCCATACAGTATAATACTCCACATGAAGCATTTTATGACTATTTTTTTCAACACAGGGTAAACTGTACAATACACGCTCCAGCTGCGCATCGATAACTGGGGTCAGTTTAAAAATTTAGCCTACTAGTAGGGTAGGGTAGAGTAGAGTAAGATAGGGATAAGTATGGTATTGGTAGGAACGGGTTACCTTAAGGTTAGGTAAGTTTTGATCCATTTTCATAAAATTAATAGAGTGTAATTGCTTGTTTCTGAGTAGTATACCAACTGGAACGTGCATTGTAAAGTTAACCCTCAACTCTTTATTCAAGGTTCCACAGAATACTGTAGGTCTTGATTTATAGCCGTTTATAATTTGATAACAAAATTTCAATTTCTGTCAAACTGGAATTACCGTCGCCGCGGAAAGTAGTCCAATGCATACGCAATCTGCATTATATTTCGTTTGCCTCCACTCTCTAGGTAGCGCTCTTGTAGCATCTCATTTATTACAAGTCAGTACGACTAAAATTGAAAGTGCATTTAGAACACTGAAAACTCCATCCGTTTTTATTGAATTTTATTCGAAGACAAGGAAAAAAAGAATAATTGTGTTAATTGTGTGTACTCCTTGTATAAATAATATTTAAATAATAGTCTAGTTTTCTAAACGAACCGTCATTTTTACCTCTGACGTTTCACTAATTTCTCTTTTAACCTTATACATAAAATTTAATTAACGGATCTGAAAATCCTTGGCAACGATTACCCATTTTACACAAATTGTTTATCTTAATTATCGCCAAATAGATTATTGTGGAATTCTTCGTGAACATGATCACCGAGGTATTCCTGTGTAGGCCTATATTGTTTCTTTTGCCTTGGAAATGCTTCGTTTTTGATTGACAGATTGTGGCCGTATTTGAATAAGAGTTTTCAACTCACGTTTAATTCATCTTTAACAGTTTTTAGTTTAGACAATTTGTATTTTAACATGATTTTTATACTACGTAGTGCAATTTAAATATTCAAATATTCGATATCATGAACAATATATATATATATATATATATATATATATATATATATATATATATATATATATATATATACAAAAAATCTTTAACCTTAAAACAGGCTATTCGGATTCATGTCCTGGCTATTTTGTTCATAGTTTATGCTGCAAGTGTTGAACTATTATATTTCAAACAATTTTATAGTAGCTAGTGATATAGTTGACTTGGGGTCTAAAGATGCGACTCCTCATTATTTATAAGTCGTAAATCAAAGAAAGAAATAAGATTAAACTTGAGATTTGTACGCCATCTTTCATCATCATCTTCATCAACTTCTACATTAAAATTATAAGCAGATATTACGGAATAACGGAATGTATTATTTATAACAAAATTCAATGATATATAGGTGACTGGGACATGGGTCTGCATTAGAAGATATAAAACCTCAATTGAGGTTAAGAAAGTATATTAATCTTAGACAAGACAGTAAAAATTAAAACTTTTTCCCTCTGTTTCCTAAAAATTTCGTTGGCATGGAAACGCATGCCACTGTCAGTGTTACAAGAAGTAAATAAAACAAGACGAATAAAAGGAAGAATCCTGACGTAGGGAGCCTGCAACGGATGGGAAAGAAAGAAACCTTCTGTCATAATGTTCTGTCGTTTAAGAACTAGTTTTCTCTTCTCTTTAATTGAAATTTTAAAACCCATATCACGTCGTGTAAGTTAAGAATTCCACGAAATTCTTCTTAAATTATAAAGTTTCTAAGAAAAGTCAACGAAGGAAAACTGTATTGCGCATAACACAAGAGAATTAGAATTTGACTGCAGTAAACATGTTACGTTAATAGGAACAAGATAAAAGTATGAACTAAAATACATGGTGGCGCGTGCTGTAACTACCAACTTCAAATTATAACAGAAACACGGTGAACGTAAGTTGCAATTTAATACAGTTATGTAATACAAGTACGTAAATTTGCAATTACTACAGTATGTAACACATATCGACAGACCTCACTACACCTGGAAAATAACTTCCGCCAAATTTCCTCCACTTGCCTGGATGCACTGCTGAAGGCGATACGGGAAAGCTTCCGTAACACGCCTTAACATATCTTAAGGAATGGAGCTTATTTCACGGCGAATAGCAGTGTTAAGTTCGTCAATTGTCTGCAAACGATTGACAAAGGCACTTTCCTTCACGTAAACTCAGAAGAAATAATCCTGAGCTGTAAAATGTGGGGAATATGTTGGCCACGTCACAAAGCAGGATATTACCAGTGTACAGTCATACCTTGGTGTGCTGTGTGTGCAGTTGTAGCATCCTGCTGATGGAATTTAACAACCCTCTTGCTTGCTATTTTTGAATAAGGAAATTCTGCAATATTTTGCAGTAGTGGTCAACATTCATAGTTGTTACACGTCCTGTGTCATCATCAACAAAAAAAGGGATCAATAATCTCATCCATACCAGCTGTACATCATACCACAACTTTTAGACTCGCCCGGGGCTTTTCATGTAAAGGTCGTGGATTTTCCTGATACCAATGCCGCTAGTTTTGCTTATTAACATATCCAATCATGAAAAAGTTTGCTTCTTCGGACATCAGCTGTTATTCGAGAAACAGTAGTTTTTGATTAATCATTGCAAGAATGTCAATGGACTTGGTGAGTCTGATTTTCCCCTCAATATCTCTCAACTCTTGAACCATCAGCAGTTCATACAGACGGAACTTCAAATTATCCAAATGGCCGCCCAATGAACGTCGTGATGGTTGTAATGTTTATGCATGTCGCTGTGCTAAACGACTGGGACTGCGTTCAAGTAATGCACGCTCTGGTTCCAGGTTCTCACACGTTCGAACACTTCTCCCTCGGCCTCGTGACTGCCGGTTCAAAACACTACCAATTGCCCTCCACTACCTCAACCACCACAGAATATTTTGCCTCTCGAATACAGGCACACGGCGATCATTACTGTTACGCCGCAGTGCCTTCTGAGCCTTTTGTGACAAAACCAGTTTCGATAAAGGCTTTCACCGCCGCAGCTCTGGTGTGCACAGACCACCGCTCTATGGCATACTAATTGCCTGATTCCTTCTCATTCAGCGAAGTACGCATACACAGCATTGGTACGCATATTTAGTCAGCGTAGCCAATGCAATTTTTAGTTACAATACGCACCACCCTGTATATCCAGGAAAAATATCTAACAGGCAAACCTAATGCACTAAAACATAGTGCAATTAGAAATGTCTTAAATATATTAGATCTATCTTCATTAATTAATTATTGATAAATTAAAGATGCAGCGTTAGATAAGATGAAGCCCGACGACAAGCTCTACTTCAAATGTACTTGTAGGTTTTCATATTCTTAATTTTTACCTCTATTACTATTACTACTACTACTACTACTGCTGCTGCTACTCATAGATCCCTGGTGCGATCTTAGCCCAAGTTAGTTTGTGATAGACAATATCATGTCCGTAGATCTTCTCTGGGTTCTTCCGTTTCCTCCCACACTGTCATTCCATAAATTCTTTCATAATCATTCATTTTCTCCAGACATGTATCGCAACGTTGTCACAAGCAGCTTGACAGACCCGTACTGGTATCATGTGGAACTCTTCTGTGATAGCTTCTCGTAGTTCGGACAAATTGCGTGAGTGATATTGATACACTTTGTCTTTTAAAACACCCAATAAGAAAAAGTCAGATGGTTTCAAATTGGGAGATAGAGCTGGCCATTCCACAGCCCCACGTCGACTGATCCAGCGGTTCGGGAATATTTCGTTCAGCCATTCTTGCGCACTGCTATGGCATAGTGTGACGGTGCTTTATATGCTAACAGTTCTAAGTCCAGTGAGCGTTATCCCCATTCTTAGATTACACAGTGTTGCCACATCAAAACTTTTTGTCCAGAATTACAAATACTTCGGTAGTCAAACAACATGTACATAATTATGAACCACCCTGTACATTCATCTCGACTGAAACTATAAGTTGTCGTATGCTTAAACCGGGCGCTAATAATAATAACAGTAATAAATTGGGTGCTGAGTTGGATTGCAGTTAGAATTCCTTTTAGTGCGAAGACATATGACACGTGGACCTACAGTTTAGTATGGGATCTGAACCACCGTAAAACGTTCAAATTTCAAGGATTCCAAAGGGAATCGAACCCACGACAATAATAATAATTCAGTTACTAGACTAAGATGTATTATGAATTTGTGCAGATTAATAATTATAATGAAAATTGAGCTCTCATGGTGAATTGAACCCAGGACGGCATAATAAAAGAACAACTGGTTACTAGAAAGCTGGCTATATTTTATGTTAGATTGTCAGATTAATTTTACATGAAGCGATTTCTAGTTAAATGATTGAATGCGCTCTGTCGTCCGATGCATCAAATCGCAAAAGACTTACAAGAAAAACATCTCTTTGTGTAATATTTAAAACCAATGCATAATAAAATTTTTTTTAAAAAGTCCTTACAAGCTAAAAAGACCTTAGCTCTTTTAGTGTTCTAGAAAGAAACTAAGCATTAACAAACTAATAGGCATTCCACGATCTTAATCTCTTGAAATGAATTTCAACCCGGTTTTAAAACGCTGAGAATACATTTTATTAGGTAAGCATACTAATAATGTATTTTCAATAAATGTATTCTTGCTGCGTAACAGCTACAGCTCGGATAATTTTGTCAATGGAGATATGAATCAATAATTTAACCCAAAAGTTATGTAGTACTCAAGATTTTAGTACTACCACACAATGTTTTTTATTTATTTATTTATTTTCTTTGAAACCATATTGGATGGAAATAAAACATTACATCAAATATTGCATTCAACCCGAAAACTGCATTCAGTTCAGTATCATACAAATCCAGTGTTTACTTTGATGAAACCTTTTGATACAAAATATTATGGAAAATATAATCATGTCTAGAAGACCCACAGGAAATCACAGGACGTTATTGATGTTGAATATTCATGCTATTTTCGTTTTTATCCCACTGATTTCTATGAAGAACGATTTTTTTTTGGGGGGGATCAAAAGGAATTTTATTGGTTTGATTTTGCTTTTTCTTCTTCAAATCTAGTATTTAAATGTTGTTTACTTCATAAAAATCACATTTTAGTTATTGAGCTGAGCGAAGCGAAGCTCTTATACTCGGGTTAGCCGTTTGGTTGTCCGCGAACTCCTCCTAGACCGTTTGGCCGATCTCAACCAAACTTAGCACGCTGATAGAGTATGTCGTGCTGAGTGACAACATAGGTCGAAATCAAAAATCCGATGTACCATCGAGGAATAATCACCGAAAAACGCTTCCTCCTAGACCGTTTGGCCGATCTCAACCAAACTTAGCACGCTGATAGAGTATGTCGTGCTGAGTGACAACATAGGTCGAAATCAAAAATCCGATGTACCATCGAGGAATAATCACCGAAAAACGCTTCCTCCTAGACCGTTTGGCCGATCTCAACCAAACTTAGCACGCTGATAGAGTATGTCGTGCTGAGTGACAACATAGGTCGAAATCAAAAATCCGATGTACCATCGAGGAATAATTACCGAAAAACGCTTACTCCTAGACCGTTTGGCCGATCTCAACCAAACTTAGCACGCTGATCGAGTATGTCGTGCTGAGTGACAACATAGGTCGAAATCAAAAATCCGATGTACCATCGAGGAATAATCACCGAAAAACGCTTCCTGATTACGTAATTTAAGCTCGCTCAGCTCATTTCATTGCAATCGGGTATATCCATTGCATTCCTAGTATATAAGTTCTTTTTTTTTTTATTTCAGATCATTTCAAAACACCCTTGCTGGTGGTATTCAACAACGTTCAACTAATGAGTGTCCAATTAAACACACAACTTTTGAAATATCCGCCATTTCTGTTCTAGTAAGCTGGCAACGCTGAACGTTACACGATTTTCACGCATCTCAAAAGTTGTGTTTTTTTTTTTTATTATTGGACACTCATTAGTTGAACGTTGTTGAATACCACTGGTATGTTTGTTTTGAAATAAACTGAAATAAGAAAAGAACTTATATATAACTAAAATGATGTTTATGAAGTAAACAACATTTAAATACTAGATTTGAAGAAAAAAGAGCAACAATAAACCAATAAAATTCCTTTTGATTAAAAAAAATAGTTCTTCATAGAAATCAGTGGGCTAAAAAACAAAATGGCATGGGTATTGAACATCAATAACGTCCTGTGATTTCCTGTGGGTCTTTTAGGAAATCCTTTTCTTTACAGGACATCCTGTATATATATTTAATTCAATATTGTAAAGGTACCAAAACTCAATGTATCGCAACTTCTGAAATGTCTCTACTGTGTTTGCCTCTATAAATATTCAAATGTAGTAGAAAATAATTGTAGAATTAAAGAAATTACTATTTACCCTTGTTATAGTTTTTCTTGGAATTCTCGGTGTCCTCTCACTTACGGTGCGATATCTGAAAAGTAAAAATATAAATTATGTTTACTTCACTTTAAATAATAATAATGAGTAATATACAAAATCACTAAAAAATTAAAGCAATTCCAAAGATGTCATTAATAAATGGTCATATTTGTGCTAATATATAGGTTATATTCTTTCGAAAATGATGCTATTCAACTTCGCCTGCATTTTAGAAATTTTATGTTCTCATTTGATTATATATTGTAACGCGTGTTGAGGTATTTAAACAAAAATTCTGTATACCTAACCCGTCGTTATCCGGCAGGGCGTAACTAAATAGCACCCCCCCCCCCCACATTTAATACCC
Source organism: Thermobia domestica (assembly GCF_964235325.1). Taxonomy (NCBI): domain Eukaryota; kingdom Metazoa; phylum Arthropoda; class Insecta; order Zygentoma; family Lepismatidae; genus Thermobia; species Thermobia domestica. Next base: position 262,970,308 of record NC_137461.1, read on the forward strand.
TTTACGAAGGTGGATTTCATACGTAATAATCAATTTTAATATTGATCGACTCTGAATAAATATTATGCTTCTAACTGTAATAATAACATCAAAGGTAAATACTTGCCAAGAAGTACTAATACTGACAATCTTGCTGTAATAGAATTCAATTCGGCTAATTCTTCGAATCATCAAATGAGGAAAATGACAACATTCCTTTAAATTCTTTCTAAACTCATGTATTATTATCATATATATATATATATATATATATATATATATATATATATATATATATATATATATATATATGATGCATATACTGATGTTACAAATAAACAACTAAATGTTAAACTCACCACTGAACCAGAAATATGAATATTAAAGTCATAGAATAAATACATAAATTCAGATTAACAAGTCACAGATGAAATTCCACATACCACATTCGACTACTAGTAACAGACTTCCAAATTCCTATGTTCTATAACCATATAACCGAAATAGATAATATTTTCCTGTCTTTACAAAACTATCCATATGTATTTGATTTTCGTTCAACTCCGTGTACAATTTTCCTCACTCGATTTAAACAAGAATTAGATATTGCCGGGCAGATACCTTGAGTAAAACTGAAGCTGCCCATTCCATTTTCCATACAGAAAGTTAACTAGTTCTTATAATTGCCACACCTGGCGCTACTGGTGTGAACAGCTTTACAAGTAGTTGATTTTTTAATTACCACCTACTCATTACAATATATATATATACAGGCGCGGAACCAAGGGGGGCTATAGGGGCTATAACCCCGCTTGACGCTCACATTAGTATACACTGGATAAAATGGGCTTCAATCCTGCTTTACACTGGATAAAGCGGCAAACTATGGTTTAGTCCCTCCCTTGATCATATCCTGGATCCGCCACTATATATATATATATATATATATATATATATATAACGAAGTCTATCAAAAAGAGTGAAAAAGGTCAAGCCTAGAAGTTTGTATTTCGTCCGGTAGATGTCATCCGCGAGATTGTGTTTGGTGTCATGTAACGATTAGGGATGGCCACAAAGATCCGGTTCTGGTGGAACCGGTCCCACGAGGAACCGGTTCTCGGAGATCCGGTTTTCAGAACCGGATCTGGAACCGGTTCCGGACCTTGATCCGAAAACCCGGTTCCAGAACCGGATCTTAGGAACCGGTTCCAGACCTGGATCCAAAAACCCGGTTCCAGAACCGGATCTTAGGAACCGGTTCCAGATCTGGATCCGAAAACCTGGTTCCAGAACTGGATCCGAAAGCCGGTTCCACCAGGAACCGGTTCTGGCCATCCCTAGTAACGATGTGATGTGTAACTTCAAGCATTCTACAATTATACAGGATGTTACAATAATGTGTTACAATATTTTGAGAAAAGATTCCTCACATCAAAATAAGAAAAGAGTTCATATGGACCTGTGTTCAAAATTGAATAGTTTCGGAGTTATAAGGTGCCAAAAACGTAAAACAAGTGAACTTTAAAAATTCAGAGCTACACTACTATGGGACCTATCGTAGTACTGCTATTCATCACAAACTGAATTGTCAGTTCTACGGCAGATTTTGGAAGTGCCCCCGTTTTGATTCAATGAATAGCAGTGTTGCCGGGTGTATGTAAGTAAAAGTTTTATCATGATAATTTCAAAGTTTCCTTTTCACTGTTTTCAGGAATTGCATAAGGTAGACAGATCCTCAACACACCTTTTGATGCACTGAAACATTAGCACTGTTGCCCATTCAGAATATGTTAATTTATAAAAACCACGTTTTCCTTAGTAACCCCTTACAGAGGCATCATGCGATTAGTTATTTGTGGAAATGAAAATTCTTTTTTCCATTCCATAGTTTCCAAGCTACTCCAACTATACAAACTGAAAATTAATGACAGAACATCTATACGTATGAGTTATGAGTCAATTTACGTGACTTGTAAAAAAATTTATTTACACCTTCGATTACATCTGGCAACACTGTGTGGTTACTAGTGTACTTCAATCGTTGCTTCCTAGTTTAAAAATATATGCATGAACAAGGTTTCATTTTAGTATAACCATTATTTGTGTACCGCTTCCGGTTCAAAAGTTCTACTATCCCAAATTCTGGGTTGCATTGTATATTGGACACGTTGTAGTTTCTCAGTGATGTCTAGACCAGGCTATGAGCGGGCTTATTGCAGTGGAACTATGGACGTTTAAAGATCATTTTACCACGTATTCGGCACCCTATGATTATGAAACTATGCACTTCCGACTACAGATACATATGAACTTTTTTTTTACATAGCACGTCTAGAAAGTAAGTTCCGTTTCAATTTATCTCCGCTGCAGCGCTGCGATCGCAGTTCCGCACATGCGCGGTAGACGCTCTGTATCAAGGAGAAGAAACGTGCGTCATTTGGAGATCGCTGTCAGTCACGTACGCTTTGTTGTGCTTGTTTAAAATGTCGGTGTTGATTGAAAATCCCGCCAATTGTGAAATCAGAGCGGTGATTCGTTTTCTGAATGCGCTGATTGCCTGACCTCGTTTCCAGCCGCTTTTCATCTGTTCTTACATCTCAAGTCTTTCCTTGGCGGTCAACACTTCAACAATGACGACGAGCTAAAAGAAACTGTTTCCAACTGGTTGAAGACACAGGTGGCAAACTTCTATGAAGAAGGTATACAAAACCTTGTGCCACGCTATGACAAATGCCTGCAAAATTTCGGCAGTTATGTGGAAAAGTAGATTAAGAGTTGTAGAATTTTGTGCAATAAATAATTTTTCTGTATCTGTACACAATTTAATTTTATTACCAAACGGAACTTACTTTCTGGACGTGCCTCGTATTTTGATGTGAGGAATCTATTCCCAAAATATTGTGTCAAATTTCTGTAACACCTTGTATATATTTGTTTCAATACTAGAGTTGAGTTGAGTTTGAGTTTAACGTCCCGTTCAGCAGCGAGGCTATTGATTAACGTGGAATCCGAACCATAGGAGCTCCTGCCGGGAATCGAACCCGGGTCTTACACGCCACAGGCGTGTACGCTAACCGCTTAGCCACGAAGGAGCTCCATATTTCAATACTAGAAAACGGGATATGAATCGCTCATTAGGATCGCCGTCACTCGTGGAGATGTTCACGGATAGACTTCATTAGATATCTATTGCAAGAAGCAGAATTCAAAAGTTCGCTTTCATTCAAGAGTTATTCTGTGGAATAACGGATGTTTGGACGGACAGACGTATAAGCATTACAATCTTATAAAGCCCACTAGCGTAAACCTGATAATAAATTGTGGTAAAGACAGTAAAGAGGATGACGCGGAACTTAGATAGCCACTGTTATCCGTTAAGATGTTAACGGACTGGCGTTATTAACGAACTGGGCCAAAATAATTGTTCAAATTATCTATTGAAAAAAAAGTATTCATAATTTTCTTTAATGTATGGGATATAGATAACCATCGTTAATGTTATCGTTTCTCGTTAAGATGTTAACGGATTGACTCTATTAACGAATTTGGTCGAAATATATAATCGATGTAGCTATAATTGCTGTTACCCGTTATGATATTAAAGAATTAATTCCGTTAAAGAATTCGGCAGAGAAACATAATTGGTTGCAAAAAAACAGAATTCAAAAATTAGATTACATATATGGGATATGTGCAACCGTTAAAGTCGTCGTTACAAGTTATGTTAACGGATTGATTCCGTTAACGAATCCAGCCGAGATACATAATTTTTCTAGCTATCTGTTTGAAAAAAAAAACAGAATTCAAAAATTAATTTATATGTATGGAATATGTGCAAACATTAAAGTCGTCGTTATCCGTTAAGATGTTAGCGGATTAACTCCGTTAACGAATTTGGCCCAATAGGAAAAATTGAGTCATGGATGTCCATTGTAATGTTCATCGTATACGAAGCAATTCTTTTCTGAAAATCACATGTGGGACAATCACTCGGACAAATGATAATTAAAGTTATATTACCAAACGTAAAAGAAAACATGATAAAGTTCGAGGCTTATTTCTTATCCAGCTGTTTGCTGCACAAACTCTAGTCGTACCAGATGATAGAATGTTGGTAAATTTATATGGAAGGACCCATTCTTGGTGTTATACTACTTAAAGGGAAGGGAACAGCATGGATGTTTCTATACCAGGATTACCTAGAACTGAATATTACATAATTATCTATCATCATAAGCGGAATGAATAAAATAATTAAGAATATACCGTAGCGTTTTGTAAGTAAATAGAATAGAATTGATGATACAATTACATAAATCATAGTATGCGAACGGTAAACTAATATAGACATTTTTGCAATGTTTTTACATCTTAATATTCAGATAATAGTTTATGCAGTAAAAAAAAAAAAGATACTATGTACCTTTACAATAGTTTTTTGCTTTAATCAGGGGTGCACCCACAATCAAGGCTTTACCGGGTCCTGATACTCCCCAAAAATTCCTAACTCAACATACATTTGTACACTTTCTCAATAAAACTAACGGTATACTTTAATAGGGAAATGATTGATGTAGCGTGGAAATTTGATCTTACACGTCATCTGTACTTTCTCTTATAAAAACAATCTGATTCTATCATTTCTTTCTGAAAATATCGGTGGAAGTATTTTACAATTACTTGTCGTCTTTTCGGATGCAGATTAATGCTCGTTCGATACTACATAGACATTGGATTGTAGCTAGACCCTTTCCAACAAAAAATTCTGGTTGCTCGCCTGGCTTTAATATACACTTATTTTCTGTAAGTTAACTATCTTTTAATAGACCCGATGGTAATAAACATAGACACGTTTTACTGTGTTATTAACACCTTCCACTTTATTGAGCAACAAGTTCACAAAATCCAAGAATTCACATATAACTTGAGATCCAACAAGGAAAGTTCAGAAAACCTGTACATTTGAAATTATAACGCTTTGTAATAATATAAATATGTTCGCCCTCTCTCCGATCCCCGCCAAAAGAAAGCTTACATTGTAAAATGTTATTACTCTACTATAGTTTTCCAACATTTAGAAAAACGGTGCTGTAAATAGATAGGCAGATGAAGTAGGTTGAAAAATTATGAGTAGGTAGAAAGAAAAAGACAGAGAAAGAGCACCACAAAATACACTTGGTATCTTAGTTTAATTTTTGTACAACTTGCAGCATGCAAATGCATAACAAAGTGAATCAAACCAAGGCCAACTTTGATTTATTATTATTTTTCTGATGTAGAATGAAGATAAACATGATTAAGTACTTTCAAAATGGATTTAGTTGTTAATATTACTAATGGGCTCCATATCTTATTACCAAAATCTACACTTCTTAGTTTGCGTTACGATAAAGGTACGAACAACATGATGCAGAGCAGGAAAATATATATGTATCAGCGTTTTTTTTTTAAAAAAAACACACAGTATTGCATTGTAGTTTACTACACAAAAGCATGGTGCCCGATAACACATTTCCCTTTAGATGTATCTGAGGTTTCCAATAACATAAACTAATTCACTAAGGACTGCACACCACATTACAAGAGAATGACCGTATAATGATTACAAATACATCATGTGCTCTTCGATATTTGAAAGTATTTGGAGTATCCGGAGATAAACCACCTCAATACTTTATGGCTCCTTTCAGAAATGTTCCTTGATTAACTCTTTAATCCTTTTACTTTTCCAAAAAGTACACTTCCTTTTTTTTTAAAAAAAAAGGGGTAATCATTTATCAGTACCTGAAGGAGGAGTTACAACCAGAATACCCGCCAACTTAAATTAAATATGAAAATTGAAGCTGGGAAATTGATTTAAATTAAATTTATTTACTAAGAGATGTTAACACAACCTAAGATACAGTTGAATCAACATATAAGAAACTCCAGTTAAGAAAACCAGAAACAGCAGTAATGGTAGCCTATATGACAGCATATAATGCAAGTTTAAGAAAAAAGTCAGATCATCACACTAGTTCATGAGATGTAGTTCAATTAAGTGACTACGAAATCAGGGAAATTTATCGTTAAAAAAAAAGTTTGGAAAGGTTATGGGAAATAAAAAAGCATGTGTTTCCTAGATGTATGTGCTAAAACAAAGGTCTTAAAAATAAAACTCACGATATGTTTTGTCTATGGTCAGTAACCTTATCTTAAAAAAGAAGAAGATGAAAGGAGAGAAAAAGAAAAGAAAGAAACATTTAACCTCAATTGCACTTTCGTTTAGGAAGTTTGACATATTGAAGCTTACTCACTTCATACTCAACATGAATTTAATCATGAAAACAGCAATGGAAATTTTGCACGGAAAATTTTCTGCCTACATGCTCGCTCGCTATCATCAACTTACGGTTACCTTTCCTAACCCACCGTGTCCCTCCCCCACTTAAAAAAAAGGAAAAAATTCATTTCTAAAATGTTACTTAAATATAGAAGTAAAACAAATAAAAATCCATTTAGATCAAAAAACGGATTATTTTGTTCGTCTTGGACTTATTATGTGAGAGGTGGAGAAAATTGGATCAAAGGTGCAATCGAAAAGTTCGTTGACAATCAAAGTTTGTAATCTGTACAGCTTCTTGCGTGACGACCTGTAACTACATAGGGAAAAAATCCTATACGTTTGAAGCAGGTGCAGAGGAGAAGGAGGAAGCAGAATTCAACACACAATATCGTTCGACCTCCTGTTATCGAAACCAAAATCAGTCCAACAACATAATATGTAAAGAAGAAAGAAAATGGAAACACGTTACTCTTTTCAATATTTCGTGAAGGTTAGTGTGTATGCTACTTGCGTGGTTTATTATTTGTGTTTGTGTAACAACAAATTTTTTTTCCTTGTATTTTTTAATGCAGATACTTGAGAACTAACAAGGGATATAGTTAATGATTTATAAACGTTCATAAGATTTTTTTCCTTCTTTAATCTCAACATTTTATAATCAAGCATTTTTAATTGACGTCTTATTGGTGAGGTCATAGTACAACCGTCACGCTACTCTCTTGTATTCTTGTGTCTTTTCAGGGTCGTTGTTTCATTTTTTTTTTAATTTTTAACAGAGAAAGCTTTTTAAAAAAAGAATAAAAAATACAGTATTCAGGTCCACAACTTCTCCAAATGCATGTTCGCCTCAGTGTTATGCAAACCCGTGAAGCAGTAATGTATTGTTGGAATGCCTAAATTCTTTATGACATCCCTGGAAATTTCTAGCACTAATAGTGGCCAGTGAATCATTAAAATGTTGAAAGGGGAAAGAAAAATAGTTGAGCTTGATACAAAAACTAAAAAGACTGCATAAAAGATGCGTGGCTTTTACTAGAACAACACTTTTTAATCAAGAGCAACGTTACCAGATTACCCATTTTTAGTGGATACCATTCCTTTTTGAAAACCTTATTTTTTTTGCTGATTAACAGTACTAAATAAGGTATATAATAAATGAATATTTTCGAACTGCTTCATAGTTACGAGTTTAACATTCAGATCACTGAACCCCGCTTATTTTATATTATTTCTGTCATTTTTTTAAAAGCATAGTTGAAAATTTTGTTTAGTTTGCTAAGAGAATTAAAAAAAAATCCATTTTTTTCAAAATTATATTTGACATTCGATAAATAGTTATACTTATTTATTAAAGTAATAACAGCTCTAAAAGTTGGACTTCGATAACTCGAATTCTTTGATAACTCGAACATTTTCACATTCCTCTGAACTCTCCATCACATTCAATGTTAAAAATAACCTCTGTAAGTCGAATGTTTAAAAATTACAACCTCGATAAGTTGAATTCTAAGGGTTTCATAATCATATTTTAAAAAAACCTCGGTAACTCGAACTTTCGTATCTGCGAACCTCTATGAGTCAAAATTTGCCTCTATTAGTCGATTTTTTCTTGATTGACCTTGATTAACTCGAAGCTATAGCTCTATGCATTTACATAATTGTCATTGTTGCTAATGTACACTGTAATTGTGTTTTACTCATATCAAACATTTTATTCTTACTACTCATCTTATTTAATTTAAGGAACTTTAACAGCTTCGAGTTATAGAGGTTGAATGAATAAAACTTCGAGTTATAGAGGTTGAATGAATGAATGAAACTTCGAGTTATAGAGGTTGAATGAATAAAACTTCGAGTCATAGAGGTTGAATGAATACAACTTCGAGTTATAGAGGTTGAATGAATAAAACTTCGAATTATAGAGGTTGAATGAATAAAATTTAGAGTCATAGAGGTTATATAGTAACTTTTCATGAGGAACGCGGAACCTCGATATTTCGAATTTTTGGTGGTCATTTTGATAACTCGAACCTTGATTACTCGAAAAGCTCGATAGCTCGAATTTTTATCTAGTCCCTTTCGCATTTATCTAGTAGCTTCGAGTTATCAATCTCCCACTGTATTTGGAGCAGGTGTGACTGTCATGTAGCATGATTTTACAATTTTCCTTAGTTCATTCAGAAATGTGGGTATTGCACATATTTTAAATCGAATGCTGCTAAATAATAGTAAAAGCTGAGAAATTACTAATAATGTTTTATCTATAAGTAATTTTTAAGCATTTAACATGTAAGTCCACCCCTTACATAGCCTCGGTGCGGAAAGTTATGCTAAACTGCAGGCAAACCAACCAGCCAAATTATATTTGTTTACTTTAGAGTGAGATTGCCAAAAATAAATTACTCAATGAATCCAAGATTTTGGCATTTCAGGTTCAATTATTTAGAGAAGAATTTTAGAAGTGATCCAAACAAATTTATCAAAAGATTGCGATCTTTGTCAAGAATTTTAAGAATGATCCCAAAAAAGGCATCAAAAGATTGCGACCTTGGCTAATAATTAGCTTTTGGTTCAGGAGCCACAACAATTTTGAACGGACCCTAAATTGAGTTTCCGGTTGTTGTTTTTTTAACGGAAGCACATGATACAGAGTTAAAAGGTAATTTGGGTTTGGCTATACTATATTTAGTTCTCCAGGCCTACAAGAAAATTTTTTGTTAAAACATTGGATCGTTTGGCCAATTGGATCAGGGTCCACAAAATTTTTGAGCGGCCCCTAAATTGAGTTTTCTTATATTTTACGAATAAGCACATCATGCTGAGTTAAATGATAGGCCTAGTTTCGGTTTGGCTACACTATATGTAGTTCTCCAGATACAAGACCTACTAGAAAATTTTTGCATTAAACGTATTAGATCTTTTGATTTTTTTAAAAAATAGAATTGAATTGAAACTACTGTATGACACTATAAATATATAGGAATGGAAGTTATTTTAAACACTTTTCTTTCCAAGGAGGTGTTATTTTTAAGAAGGTGTTATTTCTAACACTATTTTGAAGTCTTAAAACGGAAACAGAACACAATTGACGTCATTAGTGCTGTATTTTAACTATCTTTTTCTTTTGTTTTACGTAAAGTCAATCAATAACAGATTGTGTTTCCTTTCGTGACTTCTTCATAGTGTCTTTTTTATTATTTTTTCCTCTTCATATTGATCACAGGTTATTGGATATGCGTTAAAGAATCCCATAACTCTAAAAACATATCGTATGTATCCACATACTACATTTTAATTTATAAAACAATCCATATTCTTCGCATTTTTCTCTCGAAAATATTATGTGTTGTTTATAGATTGTTCAAATAAACAATGAAATGTCTATAATTTATAATGGTTGTCAATTCGTTCCTAAACATAACGATTAACATTTATTCATCACATTATTTTATACAATACCTTTAATATGATTTATTCTTTACGTCAGTCTGAGAAAGGAAATTGAACTCAGATCAAGATTGATACAATAATAAAAATTCTTTGCTGTCAGCTATCTTTGGCTTCTCTTCTATATTTACACGCGATACTTTCTATCGAACAATACTGGCTTCGGCTTTCAGTCTAAACCATTTATTTTCTGTCAACAATCGCACGATTTAGGCTCATTAACCTCAATTTTCAGTGTTGCCAATATTTCAATACAATTTATTACCATATATCGAGATTCGAAATTACGCAGTATTAAAAAAAAATCAGAAGCTTGCCTGAATATCATTACGAATAACAGAAAATATTGATCTGACATTGCCACCAACTACATAGGTGCTCCGGAACTCAAACATCCATTGGATTTTTATTCATTAGAATGAATTTCCAAATTGCAATTTCATGCCATGAAAATAATCGTAAGTGACTTCATTTGAGCCTTACCAATCAAAATAATATTCTTAATTATCATAATGCAATCCTAAAACTGTGATAAGCAAGTTCTTTTTCAGGTCTGTGCGCTATAATAATAATAATAATAATAATAATAATAATAATAATAATAATAATAATAATAATAATAATAATAATAATGCATATTCTGGAACGTAATATGTAATTTTGTAGAATTATTTCTTTAAATAGCTTGGAGTTTGATATTGTTATTTTGTCCTTTTTTTAAAAAAAAATGTAGAAAACATTTATGCAATTGAGTTTATATAAATTACAAGACAGTTGAGTCATTTTCACGGCTCAGTATAAGCGTCATGGTACAAAAGTCTAATGGACTCACTTCATTTCTGACAGCATTAAAAAAAAATACACTTTTTGTCAATTAAGGAAAATAGTATAATTCACAAACTATTTTATAAATGTGAAAAATCGAAATTTATTGATAATTCGTCCAGAAATTGAAAAAAGTAACACATGACATACATGTTTCCTTTCATCTTTTACAATTATTATTATTATTATTATTATTATTATTATTATTATTATTATTATTATTATTATTATTATTATTATTATTAATATTAATATTATTATTATTATTATTATTATTATTATTATTATTATTATTATTATTATTATTATTATTATTATTATTATTATTATTATAGTGCAACGTACGAAATTCAGATACAAAATGGGATACTTTATCTCTGGAGATGGGATTTTATAGTATTTTAGGTTGGCATCAGTGCCACACACCTTTTACTCTTCGTTTAACCAAGATTGCGCTATTTTTCTTCATATGTATTTTGGTACGACTGGCCACACGTCATCACCTTGCATTCTCTTATCACCTACGGAAATCTTGTAATGCTCAGACTCAGCCCTATGTGAGAAGGGTGTTCCCACTACTTTTTATCCAACTTATGTATTTTATTTAGAGTATTGGATTGGAAGACGAAGAGGGGTATGAAATGACAGACCTATCTAACACCAGAGGGCGTTTTTCATTGAGGTTACCATAAAGATAGTGTTTACAGTCATAACACTTGAACAATTGATCATCTGAAGGAAGCTATCACCGAAGAATTAGACAACATGCAAATATAATTTAATTAACTATGCATAAATGTGGTTGTAAGTATGTTTCTTATCATCTCCAAACGTGTCTCGGTCTTCTCGATGGAATACTTGATAATTGTGTTGAAAACATGCAAACCTATTTTGTACTCGTACTTTGCAAATTCTTACCACAACCAGTATTAAAAAAAAAAAAAACGTTTTAATTAAATCTTCCTAGATCTTTTTGAAGACCAGAAAGATGAATAGATATTTCCTCCCATAACAATACAACTGTTGCGCTTTGTTTCAGGTCGTTCATATGAATTACGTAAATTACTATAAGCTATACGTATTAAATATCAATTATTACAAAGTGTATATAAATAAAATATACACAAAAACATTTATATACATTAAACGAAATTATTAATGCAACAGTTTTAACAAAAGTAATTACAAATCAAATCCACAGTGAAGTGAAAATTGAATCTAACTAAATAGACTAGTTTTTTCTTTTTTTTATTTTCTGTCATCCAAGGAATGAGTTGATTGAGTTGATTTCGAGTTTAAGGTCCCGTTCAGCAGCGAGGCTATATGAGACGTGGACCTGCTGATTAATATGAAATCCGAACCACATGGGCTCCCGCCGTGAATCGAACCCGGGTCTCCCACGCCAAAGGCGCGTACGCTAACCGCTTAGCCACGTACGAAATGCCAGGATGCTTTCCTAATAAGCTGTATAACTGAAGTACAGTAAATCACATTCTTTTCTTTATAAATAAGATACTTAATGCGTTTTCATACACAAGTACACAAGAAATTAGTTATATAATAATATTTTAATCTAATAAATAAATAAATGTTTCTTTTATTTTTTTAAACTTTTGTTCGAATGTCTCGAGTTTCGGAAACCGGATCGTCAAGATTCCTTCAAATTTATGTTCCTCGAGGTCTGAATTGCAAAATATATAAGAATCACGTGTGGTCCCGTTTCCTTCTCTGGTCACTTTATGTTCGGATATCTCGAGTTCCAAAAGTCAGATCGTCAAAATTCCTTCTGATCCATGTTCCTCGTAGTCTAGTTTACAAAATATATGAACAATCAGTTGTGGTCGAATTTGTTTCCCTGTAATCTTTGATTGTATTATCATTACTATTTTAATATATAATATCATGTATGTAATTTGTAATTTATATCATCTATGTAATTTGTATTACGTAATTTGAGTATAATATTATTATCATTAAAGCAAAGTTCCTCGTTACTTGACTTAGGCGTGCGTTTGCCCGGATACTCCTCCGTGATGCCTGGACCATTGTTAACCAAAGGGTCTATCCAATTGCAATGATGTAAACAGATTTTGGGGGGAGATGGCTGAAATTCAGTTTAAACGCAGAAGAGTCAATGTAAATTCTATATTCCAAAAGCAGATTATCCTAAAATGAATGGAACATGATAAAAAGCCACGAAACACTTAAAGTCAATAGAAAATCAATGAAAAGGATGAAGTCGTCAACTTATCTCGAAAACTATAATAAGGAGATGGCTAATTGAAAGCTTATTGCAAATACATAGTGAAGAGCTTAAAAATGATGTATAGCACGTAATGTAAATATGGATAGAACATTATCAAAAGTCAAGTTATTTGAGTAAAATCAATAATAATGATAAAAGTATATGCATCTTCATCGAATCAAACATCGAATCGGAGGTTACTTGCTTGAAGTATCTCACCTCTGGATTTGGAATCTTCAGATTCGATTTAGCACGCAACGTGACCTGATCACATCACACAGTCTGATCTTTATGGGAAACCAAATAGGCTCTTTAACATGATAATATTCGAGAGCGCGCGCTGAGTGACGTCACATGTCCCGATCGGACATAGCATTGAGGAATAGTAACCGGAAAACTGGATCTCCGATATGCCCGAAGCATTCTTCAGCAAATTTGACAGGGTGATTCAAAAGTACGATAAACATAAACGTACACTTTTTCAATCGCGTGAAATGTAGAGTTTAATGAAGGTATACTTTTTTTTTATTTTTTTTAGTTTAGCGTCCCTTTCAGCAGCGAGGCTATATGAGACGTGGACCTACTTATTAACGTGGAATCCGAACCACATGAGCTCCCGCCGGGAATCGAATCCGGGTCTCCCACGCCAAAGAAGGTATACTTCAGTAGTAGTTTCATTTTCATAAGTTGTGTGGCATGACATCAATTTTTAGGTTGAAAAAAAAATCTTGATTTCTCCGAGAACTATTCATTAGGGTTTACTGTCATTCATATAATCTTGTTTGGTTTAATTTGATTACCAGATTAGTACTATAATCTTACATCACTTTCTTTTTACATTAACCACTAATAGAATTGTAGACTTTCGAAAATTTAGAAAAAAAAATCGGACTGTTAGTTCGATATATCATTGTCTGCATATCTTCTATGCACATCCCGTCTACGTCAGGGGAGAAACCGAATAAAAATAAATCTTTACTTTCTCTTCATAAATCTTTTACAGTATCTTCCATTCCATAATACTGCTTCACTTTTAATTTTGTCCACATAATAATAATAATATATACGGTATAACGACAGGGAAATGAAAAAAATGCTTGTGAAGAACCACTCCTTTCATATACTATATTCTGTATAGTACAGAATACATGGAATTTCACTTTCAATAAATTGTCAAATGTCACTTCGGAATTTTCTTCATTATTATTCTTACTTTAAATGTATTTTCACAGACTAATGCTTGAATAAAGCAATCACATCATTTAAGTATTCACAAAGCGACAATTGTTCACGCAACACAATGAAAAGTTGCTCTTTTTTAAAAAGTTTTAATTATAAAAGACTAAAGATAGCTTGTATTTAAATTAGGAAAAGAAAAATAATAGAATGTTGGAATGTTTTTACAGACTAGTTTTCTTTTTTCCACGGTTTTTTATTATTGAGCTTCCCGTTTCTTTCTTGTACGGGCATTAAATTTTATATTTGAAAATTAGATCATAAGTAAACAGCTACAGCTGTTTCTCACAATTTATTCAGAACTAAGACGAAAAAAAGACATACTAATTTTATTAAAAATAATGCTGCTATTTTTGATGTTCTTGCTAATACAGATATTATTATTGTTGTGCAAAATGTACTGTAGAACTGAATTACAGAGTTAGAGCAGCAGCGATACTTTCTATTAAATGTTTGTTTCATGGCTTGATTTATGGGAAACGGTTTATGACGCGAGTTCATTATGAATTCTGTTCATTCACTAATAAAGAATCTCATCAGAAACTTTATTAAAATAGTTTTTATTTTCGGAGAGTCGTTTTTGAAAAGTGGGGGTTTCTTCCTATTTTTAAAAAAAAAATATAAATAAAAAACAACATTAGTCTTTTTTTGTTATATACACTGCAGAAAAATAACAATAAAGTCCTGTAAACAAATTGTGATTAGAATAATTATCTGGTAGTATATTTATGCCAACTGCACTCTGGTCCAGTAGAACCAATTAAAAGCTATATATTCGCCGTCCACACTACGGAGGTCTACGATATCCACATTTATGTCATATAGCCTAGATAGATAGATAGATATATATATAGATAGATAGTAGATAGATATAGATATATACAGGGTGAGTCAAAAGTTCCTTACCATCCTTTATAAAATGAAATCGAGTGTAAATAGCCGGAATTCGTAATTGTGGGGACACGTTAGGCTGAAGGAAGACCTTTACGGTGCGTGTCCGGTGAACGGCCGCCATCTTGTTGTCCGCCATTTTGAATCTCGATCACGAAGTTTAAAAGAGGTAGGGAAGTCATGCGATATATGAAACAGAACTAGAATTTTAAGAGTTGGAATAAGAATTCTACAGGACTAGAATTACATATATTAACAACTTAGGTGTATTCGGCATGCGTTCTAAAAAGTTTAGTTTTAATGGAATATTACCTTAAAATTCACTACATTAAATGTTAAAAATCATTCGAGTTCGAAGAACCAAAGCACGGATTAATCAAGTTTCTATTAATTTAAAGGGAAAAGCTTGTCTTGGAACTGGAACGATTTGGAACTCAAATACAGTTCTGAGTCAAATTACGTTCGATTTCAATGCGTCACTATACTTTAATAATAATAATAATAATAATAATAATAATAATAATAATAATAATAATAATAATAATAATAATAATAATAATAATAATAATAATAATAATAATAATAATATCCTAAAATCAATGAAGAGCAAATTTTTCAGGAATCAATTCACTTTGGTGCCATTAGACTTCGAGCAATACGACTATTTTGCTAGTGAACACACTATACTGTCTCACTGCTGCAATTTTCATGTTTGTGTGCTGAACTTGCGCTGCGCAGTTCACTTCGCATTTCCTTCACATGGAAGCCTAACAGCACATGTATAATGAGCGATTACAATAGTGTGCAGTAAATTAACACTGATAATTGGCAGAACCCTCGCAAAAGGAGAGAAACTGCGTAGATCTTTCATGTCCGTATCCAGATCCTTCTTTATTAGCCTTTTTGAACACAAGACTTTATGCATAAATATCGGAAATCTTATTCGAACGACTATTCTCAGAAAAAATGATAGCACTAGATTGCTTTGTAAGGAAAGGAAGAATACAAATGAAGTCTAAGATCAATATCCTCAGGCTGCATCAATCATTTCTTGCTTTGTAAAGAAAGGAAGAGTACAAATGAAGTCTAAGATCGAAATCTTCAGGCTGCATCAATCACTTCTTGCTTTATGAGGAAAGGAAGAGTACAAATGAAGTTTAAGATCGAAATCTTCAGGCTGCATCCATTATTTCTTGTTTTGTAAGGAAAGGAAGAGTACAAATGAAGTCTAAGATTGAAATCTTCAGGCTGCATCAATCATTTCTTGCTTTGTAAGGAAAGGAAGAATACAAATGAAGTCTAAGATCAATATCCTCAGGCTGCTTCAATCATTTCTTGCTTTGTAAGGAAAGGAAGAGTACAAATGAAGTCTAAGATCAATATCCTCAGGCTGCATCAATCATTTCTTGCTTTGTAAGGAAAGGAAGAGTACAAATGAAGTCTAAGATCCAAATCTTCAGTCTGCATCAATCATTTCTTGCTTTATAAGGAAAGGAAGAGTACAAATGAAGTCTAAGATCCAAATCTTCAGGCTGCATCCATTATTTCTTGTTTTGTAAGGAAAGGAAGAAAACAAATGAAGTCTAAGATCAATATCCTCAGGCTGCATCAATCATTTCTTACTTTGTAAGGAAAGGAAGAGTACAAATGAAGTCTAAGATCAATATCCTCAGGCTGCATTAATCACTTCTTGCTTTATAAGGAAAGGAAGAGTACAAATGAAGTCTAAGATCGAAATCTTCAGGCTGCATCCATTATTTCTTGTTTTGTAAGGAAAGGAAGAGTACAAATGAAGTCTAAGATCCAAATCTTCAGGCTGCATCAATCATTTCTTGCTTTGTAAGGAAAGGAAGAATACAAATGAAGTCTAAGATCAATATCCTCAGGCTGCATCAATCATTTCTTGCATTGTAAGGAAAGGAAGAGTACAAATGAAGTCTAAGATCAATATCCTCAGGCTGCATCAATCATTTCTTGCATTGTAAGGAAAGGAAGAGTACAAATGAAGTCTAAGATCAATATCCTCAGGCTGCATCAATCATTTCTTGTTTTGTAAGGAAAGGAAGAGTACAAATGAAGTCTAAGATCAATATCCTCAGGCTGCATCAATCATTTCTTGCTTTGTAAGGAAAGGAAGAGTACAAATGAAGTCTAAGATCAATATCCTCAGGCTGCATCAATCATTTCGTGCTTTATAAGGAAAGGAAGAATACAAATGAAGTCTAAGATCGAAATCTTCAGGCTGCATCCATAATTTCTCTGCTAGACAAGTATAGTTTTATTAAGAAAGTTTACAGTCAGAAACAATATTAAATAGAGGTTGGAAGTATAAGAAATGATAGCTCCAACCTGTACTTAATATTGTTTCTGACTGTACAAATATATGTCGAGTTTACAAGTTTGGGAGGGTACTTCAAGTTTGAGTTATTGAACTCGAAGAGTTTGGAAGTGTACCGTAGTTTCACACTCTAAAACGAAATCCATTTGTTACTATTATTTGTATTACAAACTAGAGAGCTCTTGTAAAGTCTTTGCTATAAAACAAATGCTTATAACTTTTTTTTAAATGATATTGCAGTGAAATAAATGTTAAGATCTTTATTGAGACTTTTTGTCGCCATCATCGCCACATCTCCAGCTTGGCTCCATTGAAGTCCATACATTTCTGCAACCTTTGGCAAAATCCCTGAATGCAATTCCCTCTGGCATTGTCAGAAATGTCATGGATCACTTCATTAATCTTATGGTACGTTGTACGCTACATGAATCTTGTAGCTGTCATTTATTTAAAAAAAAAAAAAAAAACTTGCAACCCTATTATATTTCTCCATGTAAACATAATCTTGAAAGGGACATACAACATTTTTTTCCATCTTGCAAGAAGTTGAACCATGTGCAACTTTGTGGGTCGTCTTGCTTGCTACCTGCTATCGCCCTCCCGCTGACATAAAGAAAAAAAAACAGCTTCGCCGCTTCCGAAAAGAAACGGATTCCTTTGGACACGGAGAGGATGTGCGCCAAAATACACTTTTTTAGTGAAGGGGTTCACTATTTGTCCAGTAGAGTGTAGTGCTGCATGGGTGGATACCTTTCTTGCTTTCAGGAAGTTGTAACATGCAAACAGTAAATAGAAAGATCGGGTTGCAAGATTATTTTTTTATGACAGCTACAAGATTCATGTAAAATGGAAATGTGGTCTTAGTTTGTAGGTCTTGAAAGTTCTTTGGTTTTTGCACCTGCGTCTTAACGTGATCTCATAACCCATCACATGGTGTCAATTTGGAGGACCTGGGAGGCCAAAGGGTGGATCTCTGCGCCCAATCATCCAGTCGCTTCAGCATCAGTTCACAGAACTCCAATCTCGAGTCTTGATCTTTTTCTGTCAGTTCATGCACTAATTTAATCTTCTACAGTTTGGCTTTCAAATGTTTACGCATTGTCTTGCGCGTTGATGACTGAAGGATTCCCAACTCCAGAGAACGCCGAGGAATCGATTTTGTTGGACTTCTCTCCGGGCTGTCGGCAATCTTTCACAACGTGTTTGGGCTCACTGCTGGCCACCATTTCTTTGCATATCACAAACACTCCTGGTAGCCAGAAACCTGCTGTGCCAACTCTTTATACTCCTGACATCAAGAGGTACTTTTTTGTACACTCGTCTGAGTTTCGCTGCATCAACACGCTTGATTTCTGTTCTGCATGCCAACACGCACACACCGTGCTTCCTCTTGTACCGTCGCAACTTTCATGACCTTTGTTGTCTTCACTGTAATATCATTATTTAAAAAAATAGTTATGAGCATTCGTTATGTAATAAAGACATTATAACACCCCTGTATTATTTCTTTATATTTCTTTACTTGCCTTGGAAAGGGCTTGATCTCCTTAAGGCACTACATGCCTTAAGAGTGTCACTGAAGTCTTGGTAAATTTCTTTTTGCAACTGATAATGTTCTTGAAATCAAACGGAATAAAATATATAACTTCACATCTCAATATTATGACCTATATCAGCGTTTCCCAACCTTTTTCAACTTCCGGCACACTATGTGTGTAACTTGAATTCTCGCGGCACACTCAGATTTTATTATATTTAAATATAAAATACCATGGTATCTTTTTCTGTGATTACTGATCTCTCACAGAGACGAAAGATCGATCACTGGTTTTCCACCATGGTAAATCATTATGCTTATTTTTCATTCTAATTTAAAAATAGCAAAACAATTGCAATGAAATATTGGACTTAGGTATTTAAAAATACGCTTTCTTTTTCGAAAACTGCATTCAAACTTTCACTAAAAAGGAAGATCACTAAATAACGAACGAACAAACAAATATCTTACTTTTAGAACACAAATGTAGGTAACTCGTATCCATGTTTGTTTTGTCGAAAGGATTGAATATTTTAAAATTTGAAGTTACGAAATAGTCTGCAACAATAAAGAAGCAATAATGGTCATAACGTCATAACAATGATAACGAATACCTTTTTCAATATTAAAAATGTACAGAAAAGTAACGCGGTATGAAACCTAAAATTGTAGATTCATATTAGAGGTTCATAGTAATGTGAAATACAAATATACATTTTTTCCTATGTCCTCAATTTAATTGCTATAGAATTAATAATTTTGTTTCGATATACTCGCGGCACACCAGCGGTCCATTCACGGCACACCAGAGTGCCGCGGCACACCGGTTGGGAAATGCTGTCCTGTAGGCAAAAGGAGCTGAATGGTTGAGGAATGTTAATGATTATGAAATAATTCGTGGAATGAGGGTGTGCGAGGAATAGAACCCCGAGAAGATCTACAGACAGAGTGGCGCCCATGAGTTGGAGTCAGGGATCCCTCGCACCAGCAATAAGCACTCTACCACTGAGTCACCGTGCCCCCCCCCCTTAGGTAATGTTCTTGTTTATATATTAAGTTCCGTAGTTAGTCAATCTGATTTTCATTTGTTTTCCACAGTCGTTGACGTCGGTTAAGTTTCAATTAACCCTAAATCTAATAGCAAGTTCGACAATTTGCCATGTTGACTGTGTTCATCCAGAGGTCTCATTAACCGCTTGCTGGGACATGGGTTTAGAAGTAAGTGCATAGAAAACTAAATACATGGAAGTTCGTCGGGATCGTTACTCCAAATTATGGACGTCATAAAATATCAAATAATACTTTCGACAAAATGAATACTTTCAAATACCTAGAATCAATATTAACAAACCGAAACAATATTCACGAATAAATTAAATGTCGACTGAAAGCAGGGGATTCGTATTATTATTTAGTTCAAAATCTTTTGTCGTCGAGAATTCTGTCAAGGAATTTGGAGCTTAAAGTATATAAAACGGTAATCATGTCTGTTGTTCTGTTTGGTTGCAAAACATGGTTTCTTGCTCTAAGGGAAGAAAGTATTTGAAAAGAACATTCTAAGACGAATATCCGGACCCAAGAGGAAAGGGAATAGAGAATAGCAGATACTTCATAACGAGGAACTGCACAATTTATACCTTTTACCAAACATTGTTCTAGGATTATGAAGTCTGGAAGGCTCAGGTGGGCAGGTCATGTAACCAGAATGGAAGAAAGTAGGAACGGTTTCAAAGTTTTAACTGGAAGTCAAATCGGCAAACGACTATTAGGAGAACCTAGGTGCAGATAGGAGGACAATGCTATGATTTATTTAGTAGCAGTAGGAATACAAAGTAGAAACTGGATCCAGTGAGCTAAGGACAGAAGTCAATGGAGAGCTTTTATAAAGGCGGCTTGAACCTTCGGGTTCCATAGACTATAGGATTAGTTAGTTTAGAGTGTGTTTATGTTCTCTCTCTCTCTCTCTCTCTCTCTCTCTCTCTCTCTCTCTCTCTCTCTCTCTCTCTCTCTCTCTAACAATAAAGATGTATGCCTTTATTAGATTAACAGACATATGAATGGTGGTCATAAACAAAGAAAATTTCACAAAGCTTAAATCAAGATCTACTGTGTGAACAAGATAAATTATGGACTTGTTGATTATCATCCAGTAAATGTGTTTAATATGTATAGTTTATTATTGCACAGTAATATTGACTTTCTACTCTATTTACGTCAAACATTCTCTGTATTGTCTGTATTTTTGTTTCGAACAGACATGTAGGCTACATACAGTACATAACGACCTTGTGTTTGTTGTCACGCCATGCGTGTCTGATATGAAATTGTCCAACATAATCTAGACTTGATTTCTTCTTTCGGTTTTCTTTTCACTAAATCTATGTTTTGATTGTTGATTTCGAGATCAATTGAAAACATTTAAGTATGTATCATAAAGCTATACTAAAAGATTAATATTGTTAAGCCTGACTAAGGAGAATCTAAAGAGTTAACTTTCCCCTTCAGAATCATTTTATGAAAATAATATGAGCTGAACCAAAGCTGATATTCATGATTGTGGCAATTTCTTTCAGCGTAATACGACTATTTTCCTTTACAAGCTGTTCTACTAACGCAATGTTTTCGTCGGTCACTACGCCGTGAGCCTATCCCTGTCGAGGAGCAATCTTCACATATGTTATGCCACTTTTCAACTTCCTACACCACTCATATACTTGCTGCAGGGACAAACACGATATGCAGCATACTTTACTGCCATCCTGCGATGAATTTCAATTGATTTAACACCTTTACTACTCAAAACCGGATCACTGAACACTGTCTTATCGCGGTGCATGTGAACCAAGGATGTTATAAAATAGAGGATCTGCCTATACAACAAAATCGTGAAGCCATACGTCACAGCTTCGCCACACCTACTCTGCCCGCTTCGCACCACTAAGATCGCAATGTTTCGAGCCAACAATCATGGCGAAAACGAGAGTAGCCAATCAGATGTGCGGCTTAGACGATTCTCGGTTGTTTTTTGGCTTCTTTGTGTTCATAGGATGAAGATACGTATAAGCAGATCCTCTATTTTATAACATCCTTGATGTGAACAGTGGGGCGGCCATCTTCATACTGATGCTGCGTACCTCCAGCAACACTCTGCCACCTGTCGGTCATTAAGTGCAACTCAAGGCATATTACTGCCACGTATCGAAGCAATCGTCCAACTTTACGGCATTTAGTTGCACTTTTAAGGTTTTCACTTGATCCTCCCTCGTAATATAAAAGCATGAAATATTCTCCTACTAATATAATAAAAGATAAGTGCTTTTTGTGCGTGTGTTCTGGTATGTATGTATGTAGTATTATTCAAAGAATCTCTTCACCTATTTCTCTTTGGAAAGCCCTGTATCCTTGTCTATACAGGGTGTTTCAGACAAAACGCAGAGAGCTCATAAATCACAAATGGTTGGAGATAAAAGAATGAAACAAAAAAGTAAAGTAAGAAAATATCAGAAAGTACATCGAATGGAATGTTCTTTTTTACTACACATGTCCCCCTATCATGGAAGCCCTGAAAAGTTAACCGAAATTTTTGAAAGGAAAAGCATGCGACCTGACACATCATTGCAAAGATATTGAAAAACAAATAACTTTTGTAGGGAAAAATTGTATATATATATATATATATATATATATATATATATATATATATATATATATATATATATATATATATATATATATATATTAATGCGGAAGATTGTCTTCACTTTATTTAATGCTTTCCTCATTTGACAACCCTGAAGAATTATTTTGTTTTGCTAGTACTAAGTATCTGTTCCCTCAAAAGTTTTTTTATCATTATTATTTTTTAGATAATCATAACAGTGCTTATTTTATTAATAACCGAATTACGTTTGGTTTATTCCTAACCTTCTTATTAAACTTAGTTGATTTACCCTTTTGTAGGTCCGAGGCTATATAAGGCGGAACCTTTTACTTAAAGAGTGATCCGAACTACTACTTGGGTTAGTATCCAAGCCAAGCAACTACACCGGGAATTGAAACCCGGACCACACACACAGAAAGCACTTATCTTTTATTAATGTGGGTTGTTTTTTGTTGTTTATAAGACATGTTGCTTCTTAATAGGAGACATATTGCACTCCCTATATATAACAATATGGAAGGTTATTGTTTTTAACACACACTATAATGGCATATGTTTAGTAGCACATATAATCACAAGTAATAAAAATATCAAATAATCCATATATAACACAAAGAAAACAAATTGAATATTTAGTTTAACGTCCCACAGATATTATCTTTATGCTAAAAGACACATGTAATTACTGCAAGTGGAAGATTATAGAAGTGGAGGAGTGATTGGGAGAACATGGGAAAACCCCGAGAACACTCAAAGACACGATGATGTTCTTAATAACGGAAAGAGCAAAAAGTGAATACTCTAATGAAGCTTAAGAGGCCTAATCACTGCGAAATTAATATACCGCTAATTTTACAGCAATTATATGATATCTTCATATAGATAGAAGACAATCGAAATGTGAAACAAGAGTGCACTAGACAATATTATTTTGCATGAGGTACCGTTATCACGAGTCACCTAGTATCTTCCCGTTGGCACCCATTTATAAACGCGAAAATAAATGCAGATCTTCTAAATGGCTGGAAATCGAAAGCAGATAAGTGAGTCATCATAATGGTATCTCATGTAAAATAATATTCTCTAGCTTGCTCTTGTTCCACTTTTTGATTATCTTCTATCTATTAGAAGATATTGAATAATTACTGTAATATTAGCGGCATTTTAATTTTAGCGTGATGGGGTCTCTTAACGAGCATCAAGTTCAGTTTAATCTTTCCATGTAACTTGTGAAAGGTGTTTTTTAAGTATCTTTTGACTGTTTTTTCTTCCAAAAATGGTCTCTATAACAATAGGAATACATAAAACGTTTCTTTACGTAAGGTATCAGTACAAAAGCGATGAATGCAGAGGAAAAGTCTATAAAAAGTATTTTGCCTTTCCTTATGCGAGAGAAGTTCCAGTTTACTACTTTTTTTTTCGTTAGGAACATCTGAGTGATTTCGTTGAAAAAGTTTTAAAATAGAACCAGGCTACAAGGGAACCTTCTCGTAACCTCTTTACACTTTGATCCTGAAAGTTATACAACTTTAGCGTCATGTGCGTGCATTTTCTGCATAACAATTGACTTCCTAAAAACTCAACCTAGATCTGTCTCTTCCTGGTTTGATCCCACAAATCTTTCATTGATTTCCCTTTCATACTTATAACCACATAAATCAGAGAGATACTAGAAAATTGGTTCACTCCCCTCCCTTAACGAGTTTAGGTGCGTGCGTTAACATTAGCAGATCTCTTCTTAGACCAGAGCTAAATTATGTTGTCAGTAATACCCAAGCGTGAAATTTAAACAGAAGATATGAAATCTCAAGTTCAGTAAACATTTTCCTTTATCCAATTGCCGAACTATGTATTTAACAAACTTTCTTATTAAGGAAAAAAAATCCTTCCTCATTGTTTTTAAGCAAATCTGAATAGTACCTTTGTAAAGACGTACTGTAATTAAAATATAACTAATCATCTATCTCATCTTTTACCTTCTTATACCCTAATTTAAGTTACGTAATAGGATTATTCGTTGATCTTTATAAAGCGTTCGATACCGTAAATCACAAAATACTCTTCAAAACATATAGGATATAATGTGATGGCATACGAGCAGGCATCTACAATCTTATGAAGAGTTACTTTAAAAATCGGATTTAATACACTAGTGACAATGAATATACATTTAAAAAAAGCACCAATTATCAATAAACCCTGCAATTCCTCAACGTTACATTTTATGACCATTATTATTCCTTTTTATATATGAACGACATGCCGTACGCATTGAAAGATTCCCAATGCTGGTTGTCTGTTAACGATACAGTTCTATTCGTGAAAAGATCAGAACTTAGAACAATATAGAAGTCAATTAATATTGAATTAAATAAATTATCACAGTGGTTTCGAATTAATAAATTAATTTTAAATGCTGATAAAACTAAAGTTAATAAACTAACCCATGTTTTTGAGATAGTCTTCATTCCTGCTCTGTCTGGCATTTAATCCTACGATATCAAGCGTATTGTAAATGTACGTGTCGCATAGCTCCACTGACTACTATGTAAACCTTTTTCTTCGATTATCACTACTCCATGGTTCAACAGATTTCACATTTTTATTTTCATAAATATTGTCATTAACCATGTCAGTCCCGGCGTCCCCCACAGAGGACATAAAATATAACGATATTATTCTTTGTTTACAACTTTAAAATGAGACTTGCAACATTCAAAAATGGATCATGCCCTCTAAACAGTTTTCAATGTTGCCAGTCTGATTTTAAAGTTGTAAACAAAGAATAATATCGTCATATTTTATGTTCTCTGTGGGGGACGCCAGGACCGACATGGTTAATGAGCTTGATCGTCAAATGGTTCAAAAAAATGTGTCTGGAAAATTGAATTTTCCGAGAGTGATTTCGCTCTGCTCATTTCTCTTATCTATCCTTTAATTTCTGTGGCCCGCGTGGCGTAGTCGCTAACGCTCTCGCCTTTGGTGCGAGCAGTCCAGGGTTCGATTCCTAGTAGGGACACTCGGTCGAAAAAGAGTAACAGCTTTTTCAGGCCAATCACCTTCAGGCAAGCCAGCTTTCCTGGGTTTCTCTCATTCACACCGGGCGAATGTTGGGATGGTACCTAACATAATAGACCCAGGCTGCTTCCTTCCTTTCCTTTTATCGGATAGTGTGCTCGCCGAGGGACGTCATCCCTCATATACGTGACGGGATAAATGGCTTTAGATGCCGACAGCCCAGAAATCTAATTACTAATTCCTTTAATTTTTGCAGTCTTAAAAAAAAAAAAAAAAAAAGAGAGAGAGAGAGAGAGAGAGAGAGAGAGAAAGCAATGACTGACTGATAAGGCCAATCTACACCATAAAAGATCTTGTACAAGATCTTGTAGCTGTCATAAAAAAATCTTGAAACCCAATCTTTCTACTTACTGTCTACACATATCAACTTCTTGAAAGCAAGAAAGACATTTCCACCCATGCAGCACTGCGCTCTAATGGGCAAATAGTGAACCTTCTCATTACAGGGTTCTGCCTGGATGACAAATGGGTTTACCTGAATCACCTGAATGAAGTCTATCTATATATTGTATTTTTCTTCACATTTATGTGGCTTTCAGATATTCACTATTTTTAATTAAGAGTTCAAATACAGAATTACACACCTCCAATTTAAAAAAATCCTTACATTTGACCTTTTTCTAAACAAAGAATCGCAAAATTTGAAATATTAAAGAAATTGGCCTTCATTCCCTCTTCAACATCGAAATTTTTGACAACGCTGCAGCATGTGTTCAGTTATTTATAACAAGGAGTTGATATGCCGAGTTTCACGTTCCTTACTTAAGGGATTTCTAAAATACTCTCGGTAAAACATTTGAACACCCATTACCGCTTCCCCATTTGAGTTCGTATTTTAATTTAAAATCCTTTCTGATTCCTTGCTATCATATTAAAATGATTTTTCTTCCAAATATCACATTTTTTAGTATATTAGTATGACCTGGGCCAGTGGTGTAACTACAATGGAGCGAGTGGAACAGTTGCTCCAGGGCGCACAGTAAAAGGGTGCATGTGCGAACGGACTTTATGCAAAGAACGTTTGAAATCATTTCAAAAGGTACGCTATGACTATTAGCAATTAATTGGCAACAGCCGATACCGGAGGCGGATCCAAGAATTATTGAGGGGGCGGGCAGGTTTGAAAAATAAACTTGAAACATTTTTCGATATTTGGTTCGCTAACTAAAAGTATGGACTGCAGTGCTTCATAATTCGTATTTATCTCCACCCTTCTAGAGGCGGCACTGAGGAGTGGCGAACGCACCCAGAATCTTCCTTTTGAAAGAAGTTTTATATATATTTTTTTCCTACAGCCTTTAAACAAGCGCTCCGTTAGGGACTAATTTATATATTTTACTCCTCATGGAATATGGATTTCTCTCAGGATTAGAAACCTACTTGTGTTTGATTATTTTTGAAAGTATATTTTAACATCAAAAGATGATATTATATTACGAACGTTTCTATTCTATCCATTAATTAAATCATATCGAAAAGTGAGACAAGTGTAATATCAGAGAAGGGGGATGGAATAACGAGTCAGTTGTTACGCCATGCCAGCTCTGTTGGCCCGTGTTTCACGATGCGAGCAGGTGTTTTCACGATTCATCTTACAAATATCTCCCAAACCGTTACTCCCTGTTAAAAATCTTAGTAAACCTTCTTTGTAGAAGTAGTCTTAGAAATAAAATGAAAAACGAACAAACAAGCCAGACTGTACGATAACGAAGATATGAGTGATACCGTAAACGCTTCCAGAGGGAGGGGGTCTCGATTTTTACAAATATCCCCTAACCAGTTACTTCCAGCTATAAATTATACTGAATCGTATTTGTACTACGTAATCTTAGGGGGGGAAAAAGAGTGAACGCGCTAGGGTATATAGTAACGAAGATATGAGTGATGCCATAAACGCTTCACAGGGGGGGTTTAGGGGAATAGCGGGATAAGCATCGGGGAGAATTTAGGAGAATTTTGAGAAATTATACCTTTACATGTGTGCTAACGATTGGTATATAATTCATCTTGCTACAAATTTGTTGTGACATTTTCCCTTCATTGACCGGGCTAGTGGGCAATATATATATATAACCGGGTCACGGATAATTCGCAACAGAAAATGAAAAGGGGTCAATTTCCACCAGGAAAGCAAAAGGAGATAGGTTATTCGTTATACGTACACTATACCTAATAAGAAAAACACTTGTAGATGAAATATAATCTTTAGAAATATGAACTACTACTACTACAACTATTATATTATTACTATTATTATTGACCACATAGGTTCGGAGGCCAATTCACCAAAATCTGTTGACTCCATTCTTAGAAGCCCATTATTATTATTATTATTATTATTATTATTATTATTATTATTATTATTATTATTATTATTTCCTATTTTGATGAATGTTGAACAATGACTTATGAGAAATGATAACTTCGATTAAAATTTATTGTGATTACAGAATTTAGCTTGAAGTACCGTGATGAATTCAATATGCTATTTCGATGACAGCAGAAATTATATTCTTTTGACACACATATTGCTGTTCAGGGTGGCTTGGTGAACATTCCAAGTGTCTGGGGAATATAGAAGGGGCACATTACGTAAGCGAATATTCCCAGACCAAGCTTTAACACGGCAATACGCGCCGGACACGTAGTACTATCAAAATAGTCCAGAAGTTCCAGCTCTTCCTCTGAATTATCTTGTATTAATTGATGCACATCTGCTATGAGAAGAAATGCCAATCCATTCGTTTTATCGCAAAATAGACGAATATTTTCATTGCTCTTGTACCGTTCTGTGAGTCCAAGCTCTTGGGCCTTCCTTCATGTTGACTGAGTCAGATGAAAAACCCAACGGTGTATACGACTTGAATTTCCAAAAGTTGCTTTTACAGCCGCATTTCCTCTATCTTGAAATCCATAACCACAGTTACAGGTCTGGATATTTACTAAATTCATTGCACTGATGCACCACCACACGAAACAGTTCTTCATATGAATTTTGTGTGTTGCAGTGCATTAAGGCGTAGGCCTACACCTAGTGAAGGAAGTCTTACCTCAAATAACATATACGTGATTTTTTTTTTTTTTTTTTTTTTTAGGAGCCATTGAAAAAATGCCGTCCACCATCCATGTTTCACTTCTCAATAGCTCCATAAGGCTATATTTAAAGACGCTTATGCTTTGCCTCTATTTAGTTCAACAAAGGTGAAAAATAACCGTGACAAAATTTCCTATATGATAATATTTCTGTGAAAGAATTACTGGAAATTTAATCTCTTGTCTCAAATACGATATCTAAAATAGGGCTATGTAACTCATTATTTAATAATAGAGGAAGCAACTACAGTTTTAGAGGAATCAACTACAGTTGCCCTGTACAAAAGCTCCAATTTAAGCAATACTTTACATGCAGTAACATAACTAGGTGGTTGCGTGTTAAAAGGACATTAGAAGAACTTAAAACACTAAAACGGCGTAATCGAATTTTCCGAAGAAATAAAATTAATTTCGATGATTTTTTCCAAACCAAACTTTGACTTTCCGCTGAATAAAGTCGAAGTCACTACTCCAAAAATGAAATGAAATCTCTAAGTTTTACATCCCACGGTTATGCTGGCTAGGCTAAAAGAGGCAGTGATGAAGAGAAATGAATGAAATGGTGAAATGAAGAAAGTGTGAGGAAACGAGAGAATCCCGAGAAAAAACATGCACACGATATTTGTCCTCCAGAAAGCTCACGTGGCGAGAGTTGGGATCGAACCAAGAACCCCATGCACCAGAGGTAAATGTTCTACCACTGAGCCATCGCGGCCTCTATTAATAAAATTGCAAACCTTTATTCATGTTATAAGTCTATAGCATACAGTACATATATACATTGTATTATTTATACCTTTTATAAACTATGAGATGTAAATAATGCCACGGACCTTCTAACGTCGTAAATATATTTCACGTGAATTACTTGTCTATATTGAAAGTATTTATGGCGAAAACCTATCAACACGATATTTTCAGATTTCGAACATCCAAAACTGGAACGTTACGCGCTTAAAAGTAGGTCAGATAAGCTAGTGAATCTGCATGCATAGTAAAACTAAGTGAAGTTGACTGATAGTAACTCCCCCTCCATCACATTTGGTGCCTCAACTCTCTGTGCTATTCGCCTATCTTCACAAAATTGATTCCCTCCTTTCACAGTGTTTCACGAAAAGCACTTGGACCCAATAGAGCGCTCAACTCTTACGCGTTTGGTCCATAGGTCAATTTCAGCCACTGTCAAGTGAGCTTTTGGTGGACAAACACTGTGTGCTTGGGATTCTCCTGTTGCATCCAATTTTATTCAACCATTATCACCTATCTCATCATCAACCATAAGTCACGTTAACATGTTACTAATATATTAAACTTAAAGCGAGTTATACTAAAGTAATCGGTAATTAAAGGAATATTTAATTGATGTTATAATAACTGTTGTACTTACTCAGGCTTTTGTTTCCTTCTTTTGTTCTTTTTAGTTGTAAACAAACCTCTTTCAGTAAATGACTCATCATCTTATTATTATTATTATTATTATTATTATTATTATTATTATTATTATTATTATTATTATTATTATTATTATTATTATTATTATTCACCAATTTAATGCCCGAGGCTACAAATATCGTTCGGTAGTTAGTAAATATATGAAGCTTATAATAAACTAATAAGAGCGTGTTGCGTAGTAAAGTATTAACAGCACGAAGTAGAAGATATGGAATGAGGGGTGTTACGACCTCCCATGCCATGATACGATATGCATAAACCGACTCCCAAGAAAACGACAGTTGTTCTTTGTTCAATGACGTCACTCATGATGAAAGAAACAACTGTCCATAGGCGGTCAGAATCTCACATACAGATGGATGTATGAAATATATAGCTGACGTATATAATATACGTATACATGTGTAGTATACGGAAGTTTGTTAGATGTCTGACACCCTGCAGCGACATGATATAATGTCTAAATGAGAAAAAGGCAGTAACTATGTAGTATATGGATAACGTATGCTCCGTACAGATTTCCGTACTAATCGTAAGGATTCCATATATTTGTACAACATACCGCTGTCCGAATAACGGATTTTTCTCAGTGTACACATAATTCTATACTATATGCAATAGTATCATATATACTTTGATTTTCATATTTATATTTTCAATGTAAATAGCAGCAATACAAAATATCAATATGAATATCAAAATACTTGTATGTCTTTTTGTAGTTTCAATCAAATCATAGGGTCAGATAATGGGGGATCAGGGCCGTCTTGCGCATCCTTTTGCGTTGTTTGCTTAATATATGGCCAAACATGTCTTGAGGCTGTGAACTGTGGAACCTTTTACGTACTGCGAGCAGTGGCGGTTTTAGCGGGTAGACACGGGGCTACCCAAAAATATATAAAACTGAAAATATAAAAAATACTAAAAGATATAATAAAAAGTAAATATATTTTCACTTTTTCTATTAATGGTAAATAATTATTTAATAAACAGCATCGACAACTACTGTAAAAGTAATTTCCTATTGTCATTAATCAATCGAATACGCGAGGAGCGGACCTACCCAAAATTAAAATCCTAAAGTCGCCCATGACTGCGAGCTTTAGCATGTTGGAGGTGAACTACTGGAAAACAATACAATTGAAATGACTTGATACTAGACCGAAGTAAGTTTGTTTTATCTTTGTTTCAGCTATAATGTCAAACGGTTTACTTGCAACTAAGTCAGTCAATTTTCAATTTCTATGCAGTTAGCTTTCTTTCTTTTTTTTCTTTTTCTTTAATCACATTCATTTTTACTGATATAGATGTGAATAACGCTGCTAATAAGAGAATAGTATCTATTTTTCCAAGAAGAACAAGTAGAATAACATCTAAAATTTATGATAAAACTAAAAGAAAGAGTTATTCTTCTTACAGAATTATTGCGAAAAATTGAAATGAAATCTTTAAGTTTTACGTCCCACGGTTATGCCGGTTAGGCTAAAGGAGACGGTGATGAGATATGAATGAAATGGTGGAATGAAAAAAGTGGGAGGAAACGGGAGAACCCCGAGAAAACCCAGGAGCATGGTGTTTGTCCACCACAAAGTCCACACGGCGCGAGCTGGGGTCGAACCAGATACCCCAAACAACGGAGGTGAACGCTCTACCACTGAGCCACCGCAGCTTCTATCTACAATCAAAATATAGGCATAATTAGAATAATTGCAAAACCTAAGGATTTCTGCTCAAGTACAACCCTGAAAACTATGTACATCGGTTCAAATTTCCATTTAATCTATCATATATATATATATATATATATATATATATATATATATATATATATATATATATATATATATATATATATATAATATTATTTGGTGACAATCAGTTTATCGGAAAAAACATTATTATTATTATTATTATTATTATTATTATTATTATTATTATTATTATTATTATGAAAATTAGTAATTCTGAAAGATAATAACTTCGATTAAAGCTGCTATGATTACAGAATTTAGCTTGCAGTACCATCCTGAATTCAGAATGCTATTTTCATATCTGTGAGGAAGCTAAATTATTTCGATGCCTACATTCATGGAACCGAGCTGTTAACAAAAGAAGAGACACTTGTTTTCCCTGGCAGTCGTAAAAATGTGTATTTTGGCTCTTCCCCCTCCAGCCCAAAAGAAACCGTTGTTTCGGAAGCGGCGCAACTGGATTTTCTTTTATGTCAGCGGGAGGGCGATAGCAGGTAGCAAGCAAGACGGCCCAAAAAGTTGGACACTGTTGAACTTCTTGCAAGATGGAAAAAATGTTTTATGATCCTATCAAGACTATGTTTACACGGGGAAATATGGTAGGGTTTCAAGATTTTTTTTATGACAGTTACAACATCTTGTACAAGATCTTTTATGGTGTAGATTGGCCTATAATCATTGTTAAATTCTTCTAAATGTATATAGCCTAACGTGAGTTGTAACGACGAATGTTTAACATTAGTTTAGTTTTGATTTGCTTGCTTAGCTTTCAAACCACGGCTGGGATTTGAAGATGGTGCTGTTGGTAGGTGCACAGATCATCCTGCAATATTTGCTCGAAGATAGGCCAGCTACAGTACAGGATACATCAACGGCCCGGCTACTAGAAAATCCACTTTTCAATAACATCCAATCTCAGAAATCTAATATACTTATCTGGTTGAGAAAAAGCCAGATGCCAACATAGTACTGTATATATATTTAAAAAACTGAGATCAGTAAATTTTACCTGAGGGAATTGAAGAAAACATTACACTTACAAGCGAATTTATACCTCTCAATCTTTCTCTTGTCCAGTTTTGTCTCTATTGAAAAATTCAGAGAATCGATTTTCTTAATCTTTAACGATAAATTTCTGGCCTGGAATGGTTAAAAAAAAAAAAAAAAAAAAAAAGTAGTTTTCTTCCCCCAACAACTCCTGTAGTTCTTCCCCACCTTCTGATGTGATTCAGTGCCAATTTCAGAAACAGTTTCTTCCAACATTTATTATTTTCTAGATTTTCTGGTTTTTATCAGTGGAAATGTCACAAGAGTTCCTCTCAATAATTCATGTAATCTTCGCTTCCTTGCAAATGGGTTTCCTTCTAAAACAATCAACCAACGTTTACAACACATATCCTCTAGAATAAAAACTCTTCTTAATGTCTGCTGCAGGATACATTCAACATACGTATATCGAATCTCCAACTAGTCCGGATCTCTGAATATTTCAGCAGTGTTTTTGAGAAAATTGAAAACTAAATTAATAAACTAAATAGCGTTTAACATTTCCAAATTATGTGCAATAAATTTAAATTTCCCATTGTTCATATCATAATAATAATGCTCAAGGTCCTCTTTCTCAATAAATGAAGGGGAAAAAGAATCACACTTTTGTGAAATTATAATTTTAAAAAATAAATAGGAAAACATAACTTTAAGATTTCGCTTTAAAAACCTACTACAACTTCAATTTCATGCGTATCCCTGGGACGATTTATAAATTTTCTAGCATCCTTCCTCAGGAAACATATCCGTAAAGTTTATATATAGGTAAATAGATAGATAGATATAGATATAGATATTTGTCTGTACTTAATACATTTCTTATATCGGTCTAGAAATTTTTGTGAATCGGAAATACTGGCTTTAAAATTTGCTCTTGAAAAAATTATCTTCAATTGTTATTACTTTCATAACCACTACAAAACATGAGTTCTTTTAAGTTAGTGAATGCAGTGGGCATACAACAGTTAATGACCACTTTGCTATACTGTTACTGAGGTAAGCTCTGAGCGCACTGAGCCATTGTTTTGGTGCTATAGGACAATACTTTGAGGATTGAGACAGCTCATTTGATTCACTTACGTAGTACGGGGGCTCAGTGGTAGAGCGCTTACCTCCGGTGCGTGGGGTCCTTGGTTCGAGCCCCAGACAAGTAAATTGGTGGTGGACATCATCATCTTCATGGGTTTTCTCGGGATACTCCCGTTTCCTTCTACTTTCTCATTCCATCAATTCTTCCATAATCACTCACTTGCTTTAATCATCGTCTTCCTTAGCCTAAAGGACACAATTATAAGACGTTAAACTGAAAGATTTCATTTCATTTACGTAGTTGCAGACACCGCTTGCAACCAGATATTTTAATACCAATGTGAAACAGATTTACGCACAAAAATATCTGTTGTGTTCCGAATGGCAAAGCTCAGTTGTCATCAGCTTAAAACATAATTGCAATTTTAAAAAAAAATTAAGTGAGTATTAGTTACTTCAAGAAGTAATTTTGATATAGTGTATATGTAATTTTGAAAAAAGTTAAAATACTCCGTAAGGTAAGGAAACGGAGTCAATTGGTGTATAATTTACTGTTAGAAACACAATTGTAAGCATGGTGAATCACTGAAATAGGTCGTAAACCAACAAAAATATGCTGAAACACTTCACGATTTCTTATTTCAAATTTTGTTTGTAATATTCTGTTCGTTAGATATTTTGGGCCTTAGTCAGAGTTCTTATTACATGTGATTAGCGCCATACTAAAGACTTGATTAACCATTGAATCATGCAGTAGTCAAGCTCTTAGTATGACACTAAATCATACGTCAAAACGACTCTGCATAAGCCCTTAATATTTATTGATACTTGACGGTCGAAAAGTATCCGAATATCAATCACTCTCAAGGATTGATTGATGATTACGAATAAGAATTTATCTTGTTGTTAATTGCACATTCAACATACTGTTTTGTACATCTAAGAAAAATGATATAACAACCTAAAAAAATGCTGGCTAGTCAACACAAGTATTGTAATCTACACGAGCAGATCCTAACAAAAACATCACGAACAAACTTATGTCATTTGTCATGCCAACCAGAGTAGCCAATAAAAATGTATTTACGTATTACCATGCCAACACTTAACATGGATTAGGAAAAGAATATGTAAACAAATCATATTTAACACACTCGTAACTACGTTAATAATAATGATAGAAATTAAAGGAGCAACATAGCTTTCCACCATTTACATTATTGACTTCCCAAGTAGCACAACATATCCACGGGGTGCCCCATATATTTCATTCTTGTCCGGGGGACATTGAAGCTCACAGTAGAAATTTTAAGAAAATTGAAAATATCCACGCATTTCAATGAGATGTGCCTGTCACAGACACTATTGGATTTCCAAACGTCGTCCTGTGATAGAGATGGAGTGCGTTAATGGGTCGTGGGTCAAGATTTGTGAGTTGTTCAATGGGTCATGGGCCAACAGGATGTGATCCATTGCGACCCACCACCCAACCCACCATGACTCACTTTCACCCATCAACCCACTACGACCGATCGACAGACTCTCCTCAGTGTATTGTATACAGCATCTTCTGAACCTGGTAAATTTGTCTACGTTTTACTTTCAAGGCCTCTATTTTTCTTCCTTTTTCATTTGTTTCTATTTACTTACCTGAGATAAGTATTGTAGTATACCAAATTTTAAATCAATTAAAGTTTACCGTTACTTCAATTAAACTTTGCCATTATATTTACTAGTTGCTTCCCCCCGAGCTTTTGGCCCTCTGTACACCAGGGGTTAAAATCGTGTTTTATTAAAAGTTCTCATTCTTTATATTAAAGTTTGCTTTTTACTTTGTCCACAGTCCACCCGTACTCCATCGATACCATATTTATGCAATTATGCAAG
The DNA here is from genome assembly GCF_964235325.1 of Thermobia domestica. Taxonomy (NCBI): domain Eukaryota; kingdom Metazoa; phylum Arthropoda; class Insecta; order Zygentoma; family Lepismatidae; genus Thermobia; species Thermobia domestica. The sequence continues at coordinate 263,006,129 of NC_137461.1, forward strand.
GGCTTTGTTATACCTATCGTTGTATTGCTTTACATCATTGAGTAGAAGGTAATAACATAGATAGCTACAGACACCTACTAGCTTCAAACAGGCAAGCCATAGCACAGGTAGCCACATCTACTAGCGTCAGACAGGCAAGCGATAGCGCAGATAGCTACATCTACTAGCGTCGGACAGGCAAGCAATAACACAGGCAGCTACATCTACTAGCGTCAGACAGGCAAGCAATAACACAGGTAGCTACATCTACTAGTGTCAGACAGGTAAACAATAACACAGGTAGCTACATCTACTAGTGTCAGACAGGCAAGCAATAACACAGAAAACTACATCTACTAGCGTCAGACAGGTAAGCGATAGCGCAGATAGCTACATCTACTAGCGTCAGACAGACAAGCGATAGCACAGGTAGCTACATCTACTAGCTTCAGACAGGCAAGCAATAACACAGGTAGCTACATCTACTAGCGTCAGACAGGCAAGCAATAACACACGTAGCTACATCTACTAGCGTCAGACAGGCAAGCAATAACACAAGTAGCTACATCTACTAGTGTCAGACCGGCAATTGATAGCACAGGTAGCTACATCTACTAGCATCAGACAGACAAGCGATAGCGCAGATAGCTACATCTACTAGCGTCAGACAGGTAAGCGATAGCGCAGATAGCTACATCTACTAGCGTCAGACAGGTAAGCGATAGCGCAGATAGCTACATATACTAGTGTCAGACAGACAAGCGATAGCGCAGATAGCTACATCTACTAGCGTTAAACAGGTAAGCGATAGCGCAGATAGCTACATCTACTAACGTTAGACAGGCAAGCGATAGCGCAGATAGCTACATCTACTAGCGTCAGACAGGAGAGCGATAGCACAGGTAGCTACATCTACTAGCATCAGATAGGCGAGGGATAGCATAGATAGCTACATCTACTAGCGTCAGACAGGCAAGCGATAGCACAGGTAGCTACATCTACTGGCATCAGGTAGTGCAAGGAGAGACATATACTAGCGTTACTGTTTATTATTTGGAATTGGCATAACGTGCAGAGTGATCCCTTTGCCTTCTATTATTAGGATATTCTGTAGTAAAACTCTACCACATTGTTTTGGAAGAATTGTAATTTTAAACATCATCTCCCACTCAAGAAAGAGCTTATTATGTATGTTGTATTCAATATATTCAATTTATTATCACATCCTACCCAAGATGCTTCATGTAGCCCCACGTAGCATAGTCGCTAAAACTCTTGTCTTTGGTGTGAGCGGTCCTGGTGGGAACACTCGATCGAAAAAGTGTGAAAGCTTTTTCAGGCCAGCCATTCTGAGTGAGGTTTTCCTGCATTTTCCTCATTAACACCAAGCAAATGTCGAGATGGACTAATTCTAATCCTAGGCGTTTTCTTTTCTTCCCCAATCCTTTTCTCCTTCTCTTTCCTCGGTAGTGTGACCACTGATGGACGTCATCTCTCATACGTGACGTGTCAATATGGTCATAGATGCCGAAAGTCCAGCAATCTGATTCCTAATCCTAATCCAAGACGCTTCATATGTTATTCATTAGTGAAGTCTACGATAAGCACCGGTACAGTACACACTTGCGGCGTCTACGACTAGAATTAACTATCCAATTCTAGTAGAATACAGTGTTATTATCGTTAACATTACTTTCTTTCACAAGGTCATCTGAACTCCCAATTCTCGGACGGTGTTTCTTTATTAAACAAGAGGGAAAATGCTTCGTCATGGTTGTTAGGTAGCCAGTCATCGTCACAAATCAGTGTTCTTTCAAAGCCGACTGGCTACCATTTTATTTCGCACACTTTTATGTCCTGCTCAAAATACTAATTAATTTGCAGCGTGAAATTTAACACTACTAACCTTTAAATTACTCTTTGTACTTTTGTGAAAGAGTCAATGATATACGTGAAAGTTACTGGTAGTAACTGATTACGTGATATAAATATTCTGAAATAATGTTCAAAAATATCTTTTGTTCTACAGTAAAAGTGTCTTGATTTCCCTCCGAAATAAACTTAACTTTAATAAATGTTAAATATTTAATGAAGAAAAGAGTGCAGATTATGAATGTTGGGGGCCACCATTTAATGACTAAAAATATTTTAGTTTGTGTTTATAGAAAAGGCCAATGCTCTTTTTATAATTACTGGAATGGCGTTTTTCGTGGAATCAGTGAAGTCAATCATTGCCTGGTTTCGTCCGAGGAAAATGGTTGACCGTTCATACTTGTCAGATGATATAGGCTCTGCGGTGTCCACTCAGCATCGTGAATATAACTGGGGATTTACGTAAAAGAAAGAAATAGCAGTGCTGACTACACATTAGGGTGCATCGAATTTCCACTTTTTTTGAAATCAGCTTACCCTTAGTGATATTTTTTTGCGAAATGGCCTCCATATAACGTATAAAAAATTGCAAGTCGATTGGTCAATATCTTTAGGTGCCACCAACGGCCAAAAGTTTTAAAATTTTGTTAAAAAATAAATATTATTTTTAAAAATGTAAAATATCTAGTTTTATGAAATATGGTTATCCTATCTGGTTTTGTTTCTGTAAAAGGTCAATATTTTACGTGAAAAAAATTTCAGCTTGATGAGTTAAGTCATTCAGGTGCCACCTGTGGCTTAAAATATGGACAAATGTGTCCCTACTTTTTCATTTTTTAAAATTAAGTAGCATTGTTTGTGATTCATCTGGATCGTTAATTAGATAAGAAAGATTTTGTTTTACATCTGCAGCTATTTGCTTATTTCCAAACGTTAATGATTGAAATGACCCAGAACTCACCATGAGGAGGTGGTTGTAGTTCGAGTTCCGCCCACCCGTATATACTAATGTTGCATATGGTAGTGCAAGTCATATTGTTACTCTTTTACCTCAAACTGTTTTTCTTTTCTTTTTTTATTACATTCTGGTATGTTTTTTTCTTGATTGTAGTGTTAATAGGACAAATCTATGTTGTGCTTCTTGCCCACATACCGTTGATGCCGCTTCTGTCCTCAACTTCACCATTCTTTCTACCGCGCGAGTGTGACAGGGTAAGGATGTAATATATTCATTAGCCATTGGAGCCGTCTTTACATTTTCTCTTAGCTTCTGCAGGCTCAAGTGTTTCATCAGTGGTGACTCTGTCAGCGTCATGCTGACCAATTAATCATATCACCAATTAATCATCATACACACGAATGAACTCCCATTTCGACATTTGATTGAATTAATAGACGGCAAGTCTACTTTACCAAATACATTTAAAGGACCAATAGGATCAGCACTTCCAATCTGTGAAGAGTTGTCACTCCAGATTTTTCAGCCCGTTCCAGTAGACTGGGATCTCAACTTCACTGAAGATTCATTAAACACGGATCAAAAATAAGTGCTGAATATCTGCCAAGCGGTTTCTTCAGGAGAATGGCCCATTGAGTTAGCTCACATGAACCCTGGTAAAATCCATCAAGCCAGATGGGTAATTACAGCAAATAGAGTCTTACGTTTGTGCGTAGGAACAAAAGAACCCACGAATGAACTTAAAACCATCGTCCAGTACATCATGATGGTCTACGCGCCACTCCGGTTTGCTGTGATCCGTAATACATCGTGTGCAGAAGAAGCTCGTCATTTGTGGCAACTCATCACGACTTCTCGCCACATGGAAGCGAAATACAGGAAAATAATTGATCCAATGTCCGTAGAGGGGCCGCGGTGGCTCAGTGGTAGAGCGTTCACTTCTGGTGCTTGGGGTCCCGGGTTCGATCCCAGCCCCTGCCAAGTGAACTTTGTGGTGGACAAACACCGTGTGCGTGGGTTTTCTCGGGGTTCTCCCGTTTCCTCCCACTTTCTTCATTCCACCATTTCATTCATTTCTCATAATCACCGTCTCCCATAGTAAAACCTTAGTGGGACGTAAAACTCAAAGATTTCATTTCATTTCATTTCAATGTCCGTAGAAATGCGTGGTACGGTCATCCTGAAAACCTACTTCTATCAATGTTGACTGACCAAGATGCTAACGTACGAGAGCTCGGCTGGAGGCGAGTCCTAAAAGCAAGACAAACGACCCAATCTGGTGATCGCGTACCGGTACGAGAATTCATCATCCCTGAAATCAATTTAGAAGCGACAAACTATGTTGATATGATTAATTGGTCAACATGACGCTGACAGAGTCACCACTGACAAAACACTTGAGCCTGCAGAAGCTAAGAGAAAATGTAAAGACGGCTCCAATGGCTAATGAATATATTACATCCTTACCCTGTCACACTCGCGCGGTAGAAAGAATGGTGAAGTTGGGGACAGAAGCCGCATCAACGGTATGTGGGCAAGAAGCACGACATAGATTTGTCCTATCAACACTACAAACAAAAAAACAACATACCAGAATGTAATAAAAAATGAAAAGAAAAACAGTTTGAGGTAAAAGAGTAACAATATGACTTGCACTACCATATGCAACATTAGTATATATGGGTGGGCGGAACTCGAACTACAGCCACCTCCTCATGGTGAGTTCTGGGTCATTTCAATCATTAACGTTTGGAAATAAGCAAATAGCTGCAGATGTAAAACAAAATCTTTCTTATCTAATTAACGATCCAGATGAATCACAAACAATGCTACTTAATTTTAAAAAATGAAAAAGTAGGGACACATTTGTCCATATTTTAAGCCACAGGTGGCACCTGAATGACTTAACTCATCAAGCTGAAATTTTTTTCACGTAAAATATTGACCTTTTACAGAAACAAAACCAGATAGGATAACCATATTTCATAAAACTAGATATTTTACATTTTTAAAAATAACATTTATTTTTTAACAAAATTTCAAAACTTTTGGCCGTTGGTGGCACCTAAAGATATTGACCAATCGACTTGCAATTTTTTATACGTTATATGGAGGCCATTTTGCAAAAAAATATCACTAAGGGTAAGCTGATTTCAAAAAAAGTGGAAATTCGATGCACCCTACTACACATCACCCCAGAGGAATGAGTGACACAAACCGGCTGGTACGCCCTGACAAGGGAAGTTCAGGAGAAAGCACTCGCCTGCAGAGAAACTAAGCATGCCATTTGAAAGACCAATTCATGCTTACAACAAGCTACTGAAATTCCCTTCAAGCTAATAAATTTTCATCTCTAACCTATCATACTGTAAACAGCATAATGATTAATTTTAATTAACAAACTCGTTAGTTATTGCAAAACAGTTCTTCTCTGTTACCTCCGATAGATTTCAATTCGTATGTCAATATTCGTTGCTAATAATGTACTTAACGCGTTTAAATGCGCATATCCTCATTTTCTCATATAAACTTCCAAGTTGAATATCTCGAACAGTTCTCAACCGTATAGGAATTATATTAGCTTGTTGTAATCAGCATGAATTGGACCTTCAAATGGCATGCTTATTTTCTCTACAGCAAGTGCTTCCTCCCGAACTTTCCTTGTGAGTCTCAAGAAGAGTAGTGCTATAGGAATTTATGTATATAGTAAAATATAGTATGTTTAAGAACTAAAAACACAGATGGATTACGGTTAATTAAAATCTTCTATTCTGCTTAACCACTGTAACAAATAGAAGTAACAAATCTCTATCAATGTATAAGCAAAGTATATACAATGACACCCCTCAATTTGGACCCCTCTAACTTTAACACTTTTTCTCGGAAACAGAAAAAAAAAACTATTGATTTGTACTTATTGGACCCCTGTAACCTGAACACACCTCTATCTTGCATCTTGGACACACAAATTGGAAATAAAATTGGATACCTAAAAGATCAACCACAAAGGTAAAGGAGAATGAATCAACTATTGACAACAAGTTATGATCTGATGGTTCAAGAAATAAAATTACTGAAACTCCTTGGAGATATGGTGGATGGAGAAGCAAAACTGATTACCTATTTTCTATGAGAAAACAGTGATGGAATTCTGAGAACAAGTGGACAGGGGTCTATAAAATGGGCAGATGTATTAATATTTGGTGTGAGAAAATTGGTTGGGCATTGGTTGATAATTGGTTTGTAGATGAAAAACAAGTTACATAAGAAGAAACACACCCTCGTAACTAATCTCTTCAGAAAAATTAAATATCTGTCAAACAACCATATACTGCAGAGCAAAAATTTTCCTCTGAATGTTATGTGTGTTACTGTTCAAGTGTTAAGTGTTCAATGAACTGTTAAGGTATACACGTGCGTTATAAACTGCATTGTACGTATTCAATTGCACGGTTCAATTCAAGTTGTTGTTATGTTATGTTTCTAAGTAATATTAACATGATAGGGCCTATGTAACTATTGTTCTGTACATGATATAGTGTACTGATACATGTAGTACTATAGTATTCCTTATTACGTAATATGGCTACCTCTGCTCCTTTATTTCGGACAGTTTTCGAAGGACCCGCAGGTGTTTAACTTAGAGGGGCTTCACTCTATAAAAATCTTTTCCGTTACTCAGCTAACTTTGTGCATTTCATGTTCGAGCACGGCCGGCTCTACCATATGTGCAACACGTTTATTTACATGGGGCTGCAAGTTTCGAGGAGTGCCATAATCTGTCATAACTATATTATTTAAAATAAATATTTCCTGTTGGAAAGAGGCCTCATAACGATAGTAGTTACATTTACTAAGCTCATCTATTGGAACACTGCACTCATAAATCATGTTTAGATCGCATTAGTTTAAGGTCAAAGGGACAGTGCTAAAGCAAATGGTCAAACCAATCCCAGCATGAATTGCTTGATTGTTGTCAAATACAAGAACATAATACTCGAACAGTAGCAAACACCTGTTCGATTTAGTTAGTTATCACAGTTTTGATATGAAAACTAGTCATGTCTTTGTCAGAATCATGTTCCTTATCATTGAAGGTGGAAAATTAAAATAAATAAATAAATAACAGATGTAGAAGGAAAATCAAGAAATAAAGATTAAAGAGCTAGTTGCACTGGAATTGCAATCTGATATATTGAGATTGAAGCTCGATATTGAATTATATAAAAAGCATTACCATCTTTCTTGTGCAGGTATGTTTGCTTTATCTTTCACTAACATAATAGATTATTATTTAAAGAAAAAAATAGACACAACGAGATTGTATTTGTAGCGATTAGGACTTTCTAAGTGCGAGTGGTCTTTTCCTTGTAGCGATTAGGACTTTCTAAGTACAAGTGGTCTTTTCCTTAACTTCGTTGTTCATAATCAGATAGCATACTTAAAATGGTGAATTTTAAGATTTGTTCTTTCTGGAGAAAGGAAACAGCAAATGATACCACTGCACAGGGCGGCAAATTGCCTAGGGCAGGCCCTGTGTTCAAGTTTTCTGTGTATTTCTAAGATAAGCATGTAGAACGCACTTTTTTTTTTTTTTTTTTTTTTTTTTAGAACACTACAACATGAATCGATCGTTGTAAAAGCACATTAGTACTTCTTAAATTAGGTGCGAAAACCCATTATGTTAACGATCCACTGTTATAAAGGTATTCATGCTTTTAAAGGCATTAAATAAACTTGCATGATAAGCTATAAAGAGAAAGTATGTTAATTTCTCCATTAGTATGTAAGGAATACTAAGAAGAACACGTTAATGAGTTTTTCAAATTAATTGGGATCTTCCTCACATTACATTAATATAGAAGGAAAAGAGCATGACGTAATGATATTTCCTTCGACTCTTTCTGTCCATAAAAATCCAGTCTATTACAAACATCCTCATAAAACCCAATGTTCTGTAACGAGGAAACTCTCAAAATGGTGTAAGTAATACACAGGGTTATTGAATATCTGATTTTAAAAAAATCACAGGAAATCTGGCAAGCACTGGAAAGTCATGCTTATAGAACACATTAGAATTTATAGTTGAGACAGTTGGATAAAGACATGTTTCAGTAGTCTAATAAGGGTGCTGAAGAAATGTAAGTATGAAGACACCAACTTTTGCAAACTATTGGGTGGGCTTAAAATTCATCAGATAATTTTATACAGAAAGATCTTATTTCATTATCTGTTACCCCACCTCCCGAGAATCATTACTGATTTTCATACTAACCACACGACTATGGACTGGGTGTTATACTTAAGCCAGTTTTAAAGCTTTTGATGTTCGCAAACGGTGAAAGATTTTAATAATTTTGCAGACCTTAAAAGTGGGTGGACAACTGTCAAAGTGGGGCCGCGGTGGCTCAGTACTAGAGCATTCACCTCTGGTGCATCGGGTCTTTGGTTCGATCCCAGCTCGCACCAAGTGAGGTTTGTGGTGGAGAAAGAGTATGTGTGTGGGTTTTCTCAGAGTTCTCCCGTTTCCTCCCATTATCTTCATTCCACCATTTCATTCATTTATCATCATCACCGTCTCCTTTAGCCGGGACGTAAAACTTAAAAAGATTTTCCATTTTAAAATACAGTATGATTCAAATTATTCAATCTCAAGTTACCTGAACCGTTAAATATCCATATTGATATCACTCAATAAAAAGACTCATGTTAAAAAAATCTTATTGAAATATGAACTGTATGCATTCGTTCATAAAAATCAATTTCCTTAAAGTTCCTACTTAAACCAACGTTTAAATTTACATTTACATGTAACTTGCGAAGTTTATATTTGGATAATTCTCAGTCGGATATTTCACCGATTTCAGAGATATTATATTTCTCTATTCTAAGAAAATACAAAGAATGTTCTTGTATTTTTTTTTATTTTTTTTAGAAACTGTAAATGGACATTTAAGTAAAAACCAAGTAATGTTCAATGCATTCCCTACCTTTTTATTAAACAAAAGCGATTTTAGAGAAAATTTTGTTTCAGAACCTAACCTTCTTTTATGATGATTGCTCTAATTATCTAGATTGCATTCAAAATTCATTATAAAATTGCGAGGGGGGAGGGAGGGCACAGTGGCTCAATGTTAGCCTTCCCCGCTGGTCTAATGGATAGCACCTGCGCCCTTGGTATACAGGGTTCCGGGTTCGATTCCTGGTGGGAGAGTCTTTGGAATCGAGAGCCTGTGCCAGTGTCAGTGTCAGTGTTTCTGTCGTTGTAGGTTACTGGAAAAACAAGTTAAGGTTAGTGTAAAGGGACAAGATTTGCCGATAGATGTCGCTATAGTCTTCGTATCTTCCCATGTATTTTTTACCTTTCACGAAAGTTTACAATTTCTCTTATAAATTTCAACCTAGAGACTTCAAGTTTTTAGAAAAGGAACTTCTTAACCTATTAAAGGGAACAATCCGTGCCAATTTTTTATTTAGAATTTTCTTCACTGTTGAAACAGTTCCACTGTTAAAGGTTTGGGTATCCATTTCAACAATCAAGCCAATTTCAACAATGAAGAAAATTCTAAATAAAAAATCGGCACGGACTGTTCTCTTTAATAGGTTATGAAGTTCCTTTTCTAAAAATTTGAAGTCTCTAGGTTGAAATTTATAAGAGAAATTGTAAACTTTCGTGAAAGGTAAAAAATACATGGGAGAGATACGAAGACTGTAGTGCCATCTATCGGCAAAACTTGTCCCTTTAAACCAACCTTAAACGAGTAAAATTAAGTAGAAATCTAATAATAAGCAGTTAAGCAAGTTAATGAGGCACATTCAGTGAATCAGTTAACTTTTTTTTAAAAAAAGTGGAAGAGCAGTTACCTTTGGTGCGTGAGGTCCCTGATTCGATCCTCGGCCAGATAAGTTTGTGGTGGACAACATCGTGTCCGTGGGTTTTCCCGGAGTACTCTAATTTCCTTCCACATTCTCCTTTCATTAGTTCTTCTATCGTCATTCAATCACCTTAATCATCCATTTCCCTTAGCCTAAAGAACATAATCGTGGAATGTTAACGATTTCATTTCATCTCAAAATTGAATCAATATTTTTGAATCACGCTGTATATATTTTCGTGTAGACTTTGTGTTGCTTTAAAAAACGGGGGAATCAAAAGAAAATACAGTAGGAGGCAGCCATATTGAACGAGAGAAATCAACCGTCTTGGAGTCTAATTGAAATGTCTCGTGAGCTTAAAGTTTTTAAAAAAGTGCACAATTTGCACGTTTTTCTGCCTTTATTCAACTCCGTAAAATTGTCAGAGATTATCGCTAACACGGAATAAAATTAACCTAAAAAATCATGATTTCCGTAATTCTTAAGTTTTAAACTACCATTTTGAATTAAGGATAAAATCGTGAAAGCAAATATTATGCAACATTTTTCTGTTCATTTTTAAACAATAATAATAATAATAATAAAAAGTTTATTACGCTATATTTGATCTAAATGTACAATATTAAGAAAGGAAGAAAAGGAAGAATGCTTCACGCGACAGAGGTAATCGAACATTACGTGTGTCAGTAGCCACACAGAATCTACGACACGCAATGGAGGTAGGTAGAGGGCGCACGAGGGAAGGAACAATAATTTCACAAGATTGTGCAGTAATTTAAGTGCATATTGTATTCACTAATAAAATTTTACACATGCATTCTCACAATCGTGAGATTTATCACCAGTTTCAAAGTATAATTAAGATTCTTGGACTATCGGTTTAGTAAGATCTGTTAAAACAAGCACTGTCCTCATTTCTGGGTAAGTATGAAGAAACCAATGAACGAGTTTGTAGCAGGATGAGTTCTCCACCATACTTGATTATATGGACCATGTGCATAACACTTGAGTACTACACACAATTTACCTTCCTATTCAATGACGATGCCAACTTCTAATTTCCTTTGGCTGCGGTGGTAGACAAATGGAGGGGCAGAATTTTTTTTTGGGGGGGGGAGTATTTTCGTGTGTATTGAAAAGGGCAGTTTTATATTGCTTGATCTACATCACAATACAACATGTCTTGGGGTCGTGATCACCACCCTAGTAGCAAGGTTGGTTGGCCCACCGTTTCGAATTGAGAGGGATTTGGTCAAAACGATAGGTTATGGACGGTGCGAGCCAATAGCGGAAAAAAACTTATACGTTGGCCCAATGTTGGTTAAATGTATGGTTGGCCAAGCAACTAATCTCTCAACTTTCATGCAACGATACTAGAATTGACCGTTTTCCCAACCAAGAAATACATTACTTTAGCGTTGGCTAAATGTCAGGGAACCACTCTACGAAAAGCATTTTTCCCACCACTCGGCCAATTTGTTTTATTGTTGGCTAGTGGTCGCTAACTCCATCATACTTCATGCTGGCGGAGTACGTCACTGCTCATGCGCAGTTCTTCACCACCATCTTGTTGTGTTCCAGTTACGAAAACAAAAGAGGAATTCGTGTTTTGTGTACTTAATCATTTTCTTATATATAGTGTATAGTTTATAGCTTTTTAAAAAATATTTACAACGCACAACTGTCAAATATTCAACTCTTGTAAAGTTTGTGACTGTGGTCGAGTTGCTCCCCACGCTGGTCTAGTGGTTAGCATGTGCGCCTTTGCTGCACGGGGTCCCGGGTTCTATTCTCGGTCGGAGACCCTTTGGAATTCTAATTGTCCTCGATATTTTTGTGTTCGTGCCCTTGTCGTTCTAAGTTACTGGAAAAACGAGTAAAACAAGTAAAAACCTAGTAATAAGTAGTTCTAAAATACTTGGAAGCATGCCTGCTCCCCAACCGAGCAACTGGGATTCACGTCCCACACACTGCTTTTTCCAGTTTTTCTTTTCCTGCACAGTCGAACTATAACTAAAAATTAATCGAATATTTAAAGACACTATGAAACTGTATGAAACAATCGGAATATCTCAGGAATAATACAATATAAAAAGTCAAACGCACCAAACCGAATGCAGCACCACCCTACCCTACTCGCTGCGAAGACACGTTGGGGAACGTCAAAGAATTATGCTAGATTTGGTTAGGTAAACGTCATTTAGATGGTAAACCACCAATCAACGTCGAGATTTGGCTGGGCTAACGTGGGGAGACTAGTGGTGAACGAAGGCCCAACATTCTCAATGTCGTTGGGGTTTAGTTGGCGCAACGTTGGGAGATGGTTGCCAAAGCGGCCAAACCTGATGTTGTGACACCGTTGGTATGTTGCATCGCCACCATTTTCCCAACGTTGGGCCAACCGATTTTACTACTAGGGCACCGAGGCAGGGAGAAGGCATCATCACTGTTCCTTATCCATGAGCCAAACAAAACATATAAGTTTGTCAGTGAAGACGAAAATATTCAAGTTGAGATTTGTGGCGTGGTCCTGCAATCCAGCTCTCTTGGAGGTGAAATAATGTGGTGGGAACGGCCTATTGTGTCAGTGTTGATTTTGCAAGGTTGGTGGTAGTGTGTTCACCATCTGTACCGGATTCAAGCCCCGATTGTGGTTTGGAACTTACGTTAATAGTACGTAATGCCTTTCATGACTATGATGATATGTAAACACTATTTATTGCAGGAGAAGCTATATAGTGAAGAATAAGAACACTATATATTGCAGCTCATTATATATTGCAGGAGAAATTAGTTATTTGTGTGTTCTTATTGTTATGTAACAAATCACTAACACTGAAGCCAGAACAGCAGTTCTGGTAAGAACTCTGGCCTGTAAACACTAGTTTCGTCAATAAACCAAAAGAGCTTTTAATTTTGACCATGTTAAACAAGTTTGAAACCAGTACCCGACAAAAAGTAGAGGAAATTGAGTTGAGTTGATTTTGAGTTTAAAGTCCCTTTCAGCAGCGAGGCTACAGTATATAAGGCGTGGACCTGCTGATTAACGTGAAACCCGAACCACATGAGCTCCCGCCGGGAATCGAACCCGGATCTCTCACGCCAAAGGCGCTTAGGCTTACGGTAACCGCTTAGCCACGAAGGAGCTGCAAAGTAGGGAAAGAAAAATTGAAAAATGAAATCTTTAAGTTTCACGTCCCACGGTTATGCCGGTTAGGCTAAAGTTGACGGTGATGATGAGAGATGAGTGAAATGGTGGAATTAAGAAAGTGGGAGGAAACGGGAGAACCCCGAGAAAACCCACGAGCACGGGTCCACCACAAAGTCCACACGGCGCGGGCTGGGATCGAACGAGGGACCCCAAGCACCGGAGGTGAACGCTGTACCACTGAGCCACCGCGCCCCCTAAAAAAAGTAGAGGAAGTCTATTCAGTACACTACAATACTCTACAGTTCACCACTTTTATCACACTGAGAAAAATCCATTATCCGGATAGTGCTATATTGTACAAATGTACTGAATCCTTATGTTTACTACAGAAATCAGTACGGATTATATTTTATCTATATGCTACATTTGATTTTAAACTTGCTCAGACCTGTTTTATTTGTAAGTCAAACAGATCTCAGCATGTTTGAAAATGAAGTAAATTTTTCATTGAAGAGATTTGCGTCCAAGTTCGAGGTCTTTTCAGTACATTAATTCGAACTCTAATGCTGGGAACCTCACCTACCGGGAATCAACCCTGGGACCACATACACTGTCTACTTAACCACAAAGAAACATTAACTCCTGTATTGTATATCTTGTATTTATATATTGTAGAACCTCTTATATATGGTATAATCTTGACAAAAGTTGGAAATTAGACAATTGGGTTCTACTGGAGAAATTAAGACACAAACAAATTTTGATTTATGTTGTTTGAGTTACTCTGTATAAAGCTGTATGGACAAGAATTACTGTGCAATTTCTTTCCTAACTGCTCCTTAACCTTCCTGCGTACACGCACGGTAATTAAGAAAATGAGAGTGTAATGGAAGAGAGAGCAAATAATTCGCGTTCTTGAAGCGTAATAACATGAAATCAATTACACATGTGCAGTCATTTTCTCCTTTTTTTTTTCAGTTCTTTTCAGCTTTCTGCTCAGAATCAGCTGACAAGCTAACATTTTACAACACAAATACAATTGAAGGCTAACATGGACTGTGTGAATGGTTAACTGGTCAGTAGTCAATTATAATAATAATAATTGAATGTATCTTAACACCGTTTTCAGCACGGAAGTTCTATTAAAAAGTTAACGGTGTAACGTACAAGAGTCCGAATCATATATGCTCCCATCAAGGTTCGAATTCCTAATCACACTGTTACTCGTTAATTTCTTTTATGACTAATAGACCTGTAGGAAAGCATATTTTATGGCTTAAACTTGACCACTATTACAATTGGTTTCGTTGACTTGTTTGCCTTACGTGCGAAGATTTAGTCTACTTATCCAAACGTCCCGTATTATGAAAAATTAAATGAATAAATACATAAATTAAAGACACTAGATTTTCTCGCTCCAGTTTCTTACACAGAGAAAAAATGTATGTTTCGTATGTAAAAACGTAGGTTACATGCGTAAATCCTGTACTTTTTGGACTTAACTTACTACTGCATCTAACATCCTGCAGCAAACGTATAACTAAAAACGTGTTTTATAATACTTTTCGCGAAAGTATTCCATCTATACTAGGGATAGCCACAAAGTTCCGGTTCCGGCGGAACCGCTTGCACGAGGAACCGGTTCTCGGAGATCCGGTTTTCAGAACCGGTTTTGGAACTGGTTCCGGACCTGGATCCGAAGACCCGGTTCCAGAACCAGATCTTAGGAACCGGTTCCAGATCTGGATCTGAAAACCCGGTTCCAGAACCGGATCTTCTAGAACCGGATCCGTTCAGACCCTAAAACCGGTTCCACCAGGAACAGGTTCTGGCCATTCCTAATCTATACGTACTTTCCGTATGAAAGAAAGAAAGATCAGTATGATATGGCGGCGAACAGGATCTCACATACAGATGGATGTATGTAACATACGTGTACGTATCTAATATACGGAAGACTGTTAGCCGCCAGATATCATACAGCGGTATGATTCAACATCTAAGCGGGAAACAGGCAGTGCGTATGTAGCATATAGATATCATATGCTCCGTACAGATTTTCGTAGTAAGCATACGGAATCCGTATATTTCTACAATATACCGCTGAGTGAAAAAATGATTTTTCTTCGTGTAAATTAAATCATGTTATGTTGCAGTTATTAATAAAACTTATTTGAGAAATACGAATAAAATTAAAAGGCTTTTTCGAAAACTCCGTCCGGAAAAAAATCACCCCAAAAATAAGGTACCCCTTGTAGATTTTTCGTGAAAAATGACTTATGTTTTGCATAGAGGGTTAACGAAATGCGACCTATTCGACGCTGAATCATTTTTCAGTATCTATGGGCTATGAAATGTGTAAATCCGTTGAAATCTCGATTTTGATTTTTTTCACGATTACGATACTTACTTCTTTATTTTCGTCGCTCAGAAGTAAAAAAAAAAAAATATTCTGCCATGGGTGGGAAGTTTGTCAAAATTTATAAACACTGACTCTACAGAAGATCAGTGGTTCTCAACTGATGTGTCGCAAAATCCTAATGGTGTGTCACGATATTTTAGAATTTTAAAATTGTGAAGAATCTAATAGTTAAGATCAATTATGAGACAGATTGTACGCGGCAGAAACAAGTAGTACATAGAGTCACTACTTTAAAAAAATTGTAGGCTTACATTATTATAATATATATTATTACTAGCTGCAAGTACTCTTCATTGTCGAGTTTTAATTCATAACCTGGACAAAAAGGATAAGCACTCGTCGTTGCTAGCTCTTACTTCAAAGCATCGATTAAAAGATTGGAAACATTTTTTATTCAATTCCCCGCCGTTTATCCTCAGCTGTTATGTAAGCCCACACAACACTGATATGATTAGGGTTGCATATACGCAAGGCGTTCTTAAAAATTGCGTGAAATTTGTATACATTTTTAACCCGCCAAATCTGATCATCCTCTCTGAGACGAAAATCGAGGGAAAAAAGATTTGTATTACAGAATTAGATCTGGTAAAGATCTATGTGTGTACCAAAATTTGTGGCTCTACGTCGCTCCTTTCTATGCGAAAATCTCATGACACACGCATACATTATTTTATAAGAATGGATTAATAATAATTAAAAAATGAGCATATTTGAGCAATTTAAGCATATTTGACGAAATGATAACTGATCCCTACACCGCTCGTCCGATTTTAATGATTTTTGTTAAATGAGAGGACCCAGCCTAACTTAGGTTATTATTTATCCCATTTGCTTTACGGAAGGGCTTATCCTAAGGTGGGAACAGAAAGAATTTAAAAAGTATACCAAAGACAGAATCTCATGAGCCCGTTAAGTTAGAAAGATGAAACTCGGTACATAAACTCTTCATTAACAATAAGGGAATATATGTCCAAGCGTTTTTTTTTTTCCGTTTCAAGAGAGGACAGAGGTCATTTTCTACTTGTATATAAATAAAACTAAATGTAACTATATTTTGGGGCCAACTCCCCCCTAAAATCACCAAGGAACTCATAATATCTGTTACATGAATATATTATGATCTAACTTAAGTTTTCATCACATTACCGGCATAAGGGGATATTTCGAGCTGGGAAGGGATGGCATGTAAAAACACTCGAAAATGACCGATATTAGTATATAACTCAAAGTTTTAGCGGTCGCTGGGATGAAAATTGCAAGATTCTACACCTGCTCCCAACATCACGTGCTGGCTGTAAACACATTTCAGACGACAACCATGAAGAAGACGTCGTCAATCATCGCCAACGATCAGCAAGTAACGAAGATTCAAGCAATCAGGAACATTTTTGGATGAAAGGATCTGGAATACCACAGAAGGCATCGATCTCCACCCATTGATCATCACCTCAATTCTCTAGGATGTCTGGTCTCTGAGAGCTACTTTATCCTTACCACTCTCTAGGACGCCTGGCCTCTGAGAGCTCCTTAATCCTTACCACTCTCTAGGAAGCCTGGTCTCTGAACGCTCCTTTATCCTTACCACTCTCTAGGAAGCCTGGTCTCTGAACGCTCCTTTATCCTTACCACTCTCTAGGACGCCTGGTCTCTGAACGCTCCTTTATCCTTACCACTCTCTAGGAAGCCTGGTCTCTGAACGCTCCTTTATCCTTACCACTCTCTAGGACGCCTGGTCTCTGAGAGCTTCTTTATCCTTACCACTCTCTAGGAAGCCTGGTCTCTGATCGCTCCTTTATCCTTACCACTCTCTAGGACGCCTGGTCTCTGAACGCTCCTTTATTCTTACCACTCTCTAGGACGCCTGGTCTTTGAACGCTCCTTTATCCTTACCACTCTCTAGGACGCCTGGTCTCTGAACGCTCGTTTATCCTTACCACTCTCTAGGACGCCTGGTCTCTGAGAGCTTCTTTATCCTTACCACTCTCTAGGAAGCCTGGTCTCTGATCGCTCCTTTATCCTTACCACTCTCTAGGAAGCCTGGTCTCTGAACGCTCCTTTATCCTTACCACTCTCTAGGACGCCTGGTCTCTGAACGCTCCTTTATCCTTACCACTCTCTAGGAAGCCTGGTCTCTGAACGCTCCTTTATCCTTACCACTCTCTAGGACGCCTGGTCTCTGAACGCTCCTTTATCCTTACCACTCTCTAGGAAGCCTGGTCTCTGAACGCTCCTTTATCCTTACCACTCTCTAGGACGCCTGGTCTCTGAGAGCTTCTTTATCCTTACCACTCTCTAGGAAGCCTGGTCTCTGAACGCTCCTTTATCCTTACCACTCTCTAGGAAGCCTGGTCTCTGAACGCTCCTTTATCCTTACCACTCTCTAGGACGCCTGGTCTCTGAACGCTCCTTTATCCTTACCACTCTCTAGGAAGCCTGGTCTCTGAACGCTCCTTTATCCTTACCACTCTCTAGGACGCCTGGTCTCTGAGAGCTTCTTTATCCTTACCACTCTCTAGGAAGCCTGGTCTCTGATCGCTCCTTTATCCTTACCACTCTCTAGGACGCCTGGTCTCTGAACGCTCCTTTATTCTTACCACTCTCTAGGACGCCTGGTCTTTGAACGCTCCTTTATCCTTACCACTCTCTAGGACGCCTGGTCTCTGAACGCTCGTTTATCCTTACCACTCTCTAGGACGCCTGGTCTCTGAGAGCTTCTTTATCCTTACCACTCTCTAGGAAGCCTGGTCTCTGAACGCTTCTTTATCCTTACCATTCTCTATTCAAAACTTCACCACTCCACAGGACGCCTAGTCTCTGGGTTTTATCCCTCTCTCAAGGACGTCTGGTGTCTGATAGGTGCCTACCTACACCTTGGCAGCAAGAACCTTGGTTCCTGTCGCCCTAAGACGCTTGGTTATAGGGATTGGGCTCCCACAAATTCACGAGCAAACCACCACAGGGGAAATTATATTTTATCACTAATATTTATTACTATGTACATAGAAGAGACTTTTATAAGAAAAGGTGATTGAGAGGAGTCCAAATTCACGTGTACCACTTATTAGCTACGTACCTCTGAAATAAACAGAATTTTATAGTATTGACACAGTCGATGCCGTTTAAGTACACATTCATCCCCCATTTCCATGGGGTAAGAAGTGGGGTAGGGGGTAGCATGCAAAAATAATAGATAACAAATGCTATTAGTGTCCAATCCATAATTTTTAGGGTCGCTGAGATGAATAGCAACACTTTCTATGCTGTTCAAGTCAAAGTTCACTCGATCGGCATGGTCATGCTAAGGGATGATATTACGGATCTTTATCATTGGAATTTCATTCAAATTAATATCCTAAGAAGGAAGGAAATCAAATATTTTCCATAAACCTGTTATCCCAGTGCGAAGAATGGGCATTTCAGCTTAAAAAAAATAAATCAAACAAGTATGTTGCAATGCCGTAAGCGTTCAGCGAAGTACGAGTATGTCATTAGTTAAAATAAAGGTTGAGAACCACTGCTCAAGAAATCAATATCAACTCCCCATCAATAACAATTGTGGATGAAAATGTTGAAATCAAGTTGCCTGTTTCACTACAATTGTCATCCATTACTTATTTATAAATTAACGACGACAGGCGAAAAACACTGTACTGTAACTACAATATTGGTTTCTGGTGCTTTTCCCGTTGCTATGCAATCTTTTTTTTTTTTTTTTTTTTTTTTTTTTTTTTTTTTTTTTTTTTTGGTAGACAATGCTTTTTGTGACAGTATACACTACATTTTCATAACCGTAGGGCATTTTACGTTTGTTCACAATTGTGGAGAAATAATAAAGGCTTAAAAAGGTTGAAGTTGTGAAGTTGCATAAATGGTTCGTTATTGTTTTCTCTTTCGAAATGGTTGGAGTGAAATACAAACAACAATTAGTGAAAGAAATGCAATCGGAATGCTGTACAAACAACGCATTCGTTCTTTTCTTCCCTTTCATCTCTTTGGCATAAAATGAAATTACCTTATACAGAACACAGCAATAATGCGAGGAATTTAAATGATAAATACAACACACAATGGTATCTCGATTTACAAGAGTAAATCATTCCAGAAATTTACTCGCAGAGGCGGATTCAGAACTTTTATATATATTTGGTGACTTTGGAGGAGCTCAATGGCCAAACGTCTTACAGCGGAGGCCACATCTCGGCGAAATTAAAATACCGCTAATTTTATAGTAATTACGTGTTATCTTCAAATAGATAAAAGATAATTGAAATGTAGAACAAGAGCGCCATAGACAACATTATTTTGCGTGGGGTACCGTTATCACAAGTCACCTAGTGGCTTTCCATTTTCAGCCGTTTAGAAACGCGAAAATAAATGCCGATTATCAAAAAGGCTCGAAATCGAAAGCAGACAACTGAGTAGTGATAACGGTATCTCATGTAAAATGATATTGTCTAGGGCGCTCTTGTTCCACATTTCCATTATCTTTTACCTATTGGAAGATATCACATAATTACTGTAAAATTAGCGGTATTTTAATTTCGCTGGGATGAGGCCTCTTAAGGTGTGTAGATAGGTGCTTCTCAATGATTAGGCGTTCTAGAGAGAAGGATAAAGCCCAGAAATCATGCGTTTTAGGGAGTGGTTAAGTGCTTGCAGAGGCTAAGTATCCTAAATAGCAAGAAGGAATTTTAGAGACTATAGATATACCACATTGAGTTCACACCTAGTCTTCCATTCCAAGCGCTGCTATTGGCTGAAGGAATTCCAATCCCTTTCGCTAAGGCTCTCTTGCTTAGCAACAGCTGAACCCTTATTGGCTCAACGCGTGGGTGTGTAGCGGGTGTGAGCTTTAGTTCACATTTTTGCCACGGCTCAAGACATTTTGGCAGCACTATAGTCGTTTTAGAAAGTGGATGACAAGGAGCTCTCAGAGATCAGGCGTTTTAGAGAGTGGTGGATGATTAATTGGAGATTGGTGCCTTTTGTGGTGTTTTGGTTCCTTTTATTTAGAAATGTTCCTGATTGCTTGAATTTTTGTTACTAGCCGACGGTTGATGATAATTAACGATCTTTTTTTTTTTTTTTTTTTTTTGTAATTGTTGTTTGATCTTTGTTTACAACCAGCATCTGGTGTTGGAAGCACATGAAATCTTGCAATATATACCAATAATATACCGCCTCTGCGAGTGTATATCCATGATTAGACATGGAAGTACAGTTTAAGGTGGAGTCCGGACCACTGTGATGCGTATAAATGCTCTTCCAGCGGGAATCGACCCCGAAATCATGTTCACCAAAGGCTCGCGCGCTACCCACTAGATAGTAGAGAGGGAGGGGGCTTATTGGACTTTTGACCTAGAAAAATCTGATTGCGCCCATTCCATTGAATCAAGAATCCATTTGGATCCACTTGAATCAAGAAGCTTTCAGAATTCTATATGATTGGCCTCAATTGCGGTGGAGTTTCCTAATTATGAAGTAACACATAATTACATCAAGCTTAACTCACTTACCCTCATAGTCAATACGCGAAATATCAATTCAGGAGTCAAATGTGGTCTTGACGTTAACATCAAGTGAGGTTGAGGGATCAAAAGTGATTTGGATTTAATATTGAGGAATGTTGAAGCCAGATATAAGATGAACAACATAAAGATAAAAAGGCAAATACTTTTGTTATGTTTAAACTGGTCTCGTTCTTAAGGTACTTCTGTCAAGAAATCGGCTTCCTGATACTATAAGACAGGGGTGGCCAACGTGTGGACCTCGATCAGCAAGTCGTAGTAGGTAGTCCGCGGTGATATCTGTTGTACTGTTTGCATCGATCACTGACATTGTTTCATGATGCCATCTAGCGGACTATTGAACAGATAATTAAACTGTCAGTGATTTCTGAACTGCAAAGTAGACCTCAAACTCAAAAAGGCTGGCCACCTCTGCTATAAGAAATTAGGGTACATATCGAAAAAATATACATTTCCTAATGAATGTACTACAGTATAATGAAACTATATTCAGTTCTTGTAAACAGGGTATAAGTGTCAGGGGTGCCCACAAGGGGGGGCTATGACGCAAACTGCGTCATTGAAATATTGGGCGGTAAAAATCTATATAAATATGTTTGAGGGGGTGTAAAAATTAATCGAAAAGATTTTTTTTTCATAGAAGAACACCTATGGATAGACAATTGCGGGGGGGGAGAGTCATGGACATAAGGGAGGGTGGGCACCACTAATAAGTGTGACCTAATTCTAACAATCTATCCATTCACTACAGTTCCTAATAACCAGTTCTTGAGATAAGTTTCTGAACAACCGAGGAAAGAAACTCACTAGCCTATCCTCCTTACTGACTCGTTAGTGTATACTTTCTCAACCTATTTTCATATCACGATCCCCTTTTATCACATCCTCTTGCCAGCGACTCCCATAAGTAAGAATGGTTTCTGGTTTGTAATAAGCTTTTTAAGTATGGTTGCTCATCGCTTACAATTGTATATATGTGTAAGTTTACACACACATATATATATATAACTCTGCATAGAACAACAAAGAATCCGAAACGAAAGTAATCCTTTCAAACAGTCGATGAAATAATTTCTCAATTGTTGCTATATCAATAAACATTGCAAAGCTACATTGAGAAAAACCCTTATCAGGACAGCGGTATATTGTACAAATAATCGGAATATATATGTTTACTACGGAAATCTGTACGTTATCCATATACTACATATGTACTGCCTTTTCCCGCTTAGATTTTACACCTTGCAGCTGCAGGATGTCTAACATATAAGTGTTCCGTATATTACATACGTATACGTATATTTCATACGTCAGTTATATGGTATATACGTCCATCTGTATGTGGGATCCTTACCGCCTGTATAAAGTTCTTTCTTTCATACGGAAATTACATATAGATGGAACATTCATACGGAAAGTATTATAAAACATACGTTTTCAGTTATAGACGTTTGCTGAAGGATGCGTCGTACTTTAAGTCCAAAAACTACAGGATTTACGCATATAACCTACGTTTCTAATTACACACTATGCTTTTTTCTCTTTGTATTACAAATTGATGCATAATCTTTGAAATATATTGTTCTGCTACTAAATCCCAATTGCATTTATTTTTTCCCTTCTCTTCGCGACCCAATGTTGACAAACCCCGATTTATAGATTACTTACCCCAACTTAAAGAAAATAATGTTCGTTTTGAAACACCGTGTACTTAATAACTAATTTACTATCAGTAACAGGAAGAAACGATGTTTGATAATTAATGATTTATTTTTATTGATTAATACGGAAATGACTCCACCAATATTGCGCTTATTAAAATAGAATTTCGTTTATACATAGTTATGAGAACTCGTGTCGGAGTTTTTGTCCTTCAAATACACTTAACATTGGAAACTAATTACATTCCGTTAATGAAATTATGGTTCGCTGAACTCAATAAAGGATTAGTATTCCGTATATTACATTAACTTCATAATGAATAATTACGCTTTGTTTGCAATACGTATAAAATGTATCCAAAATCGCTGTAACAAAATTAGTGCAAAAATGTATAAATATAAATCAATAATACTTGCTTAACATATACATAATATAAAAGTTTCCAGATCACTGACTTGATTTTATTCAAGATACATTAAATTAAAAAGCTTTTTATTATTATTACTTTCCCTTGTTAGCGTAAGAATCCATCGAAG
This sequence comes from Thermobia domestica, assembly GCF_964235325.1. Taxonomy (NCBI): domain Eukaryota; kingdom Metazoa; phylum Arthropoda; class Insecta; order Zygentoma; family Lepismatidae; genus Thermobia; species Thermobia domestica. Next base: position 263,029,113 of record NC_137461.1, read on the forward strand.
TTGACGTTACTTTAGTGCTGATTCAGGATTTTAGTTCGAAAACGAAAAAAAGAAAAAAAAAAGAATTTCAATAAAGTAAAAGAAGTACATATAAAGCTCAATGTTCTTCCTGAATTATTCGTATATTTTAGGGGTGCTTATGTTTATCCCCCTCCAATACCTAGCTGCCTTTTAATTTACAACCGACAGCGAGTGCTCACCTCTGAAGCAAAGCATCCCTGATTCGACTCGAAGCATTACGAGTTTGTTGTGGCTAATATCATGTCCGTGGATTTCCCCGTTTTCCTCCACATTCTCATTCTACCAATTATATTATAGACATTCTCTTTCTTTACTCATCCGTTTCCTTTTCTGTCGAACGTTAAATTAAATAATACTTTATTTTTGCTTCAATATTTTATAAAGGTAACCAAGAAAGTTCTGTCGCTTCTTCACCCACCACATCGATATGTCAGCTAAGACATACGGGAAGATCAAAAATAGACTTTAGCAGCATCGACGACCTTCTGCCAACGTTCTGGAAGTCCATGAATCCCATTGCGGTACAATTTAGTGGGTCATGAAGAGAAAAAGGTATCAAGTGCATTTTGCACCTTTACTAGGGATTTGAACTGGCGTCCTCTAAGGTAAAATGAAACAGGTGATAATCAATGCTGCAATGTCCGGAAAGTATGGTGGATTCAATAGGGTTTCCCATCGAAGGCGTAGAATGGTGTCCCGGGTCACCTAGCCACGTGGGGCTTAGCGTTGTTCTGTAACAGGAGGACCCCTTTGGAATTCAGAAGTACTGGCTCCAGAGTTTTAAGTTTTTCTTGAACATGGCTCAACTGCTGAGAGTACCAGTCGCATTGATGCTCTGACCAGCTGGTGTCAGTTCCCGATGCGTTATGCCCCGAGCAGTCCACCAAAAACACAGGAGGACCTTCTTCTGGCGCAGTGCTGGTTTCGACTGTTTTGGAACCGGTTCATGGGATGCTAACCAATGATAACGGCACCGTAGAGGTTCGTACGGGACCCACTTCTCATCACGTGTCAACATCCTATACAGAAATGGCTCTTTCCTCAGACGAGACAGCAAAGAAACGTAGGTATCTGCTCGTGTTGAATTCTGGCCTGGAGTCAAATCATATGAGAACCATCGACCCAACTTGTAGTGCTTCCCAAGTTGATAGAGGTGCTGCCGAATAGTTTCTCGGCTTACACTGAATTGTAGTCCCAGTTCCTCACATGTCTGGCCACTGTTCGCCTCAATTGCTTCATTTTGTACATGTGTTGGTCTTCCGGTACGTGGTGAGTCTTCGAGTGTTTCGCCATCGGCCACCGCCACCGTCCACCGTCTTGTTAAACCACCGCTGCACTGTCCGCATAGTCACGACACCCTCACCATGGCCTGGCATATTTTCCGCCCTGCTGCAGTGGCGTTTGACCCCAGTTTGAACTCGTACAGCATACACGCCCTTATGACGCGCTGTGGAGGTCCCATGTTCACTCTGTCCTTACGCAAGTTCAGGGTGTAACTGAACTGCCACAAACAGGTAGCATGTTGGATATACCTACACAAACAACTGACCTTCGCATTATTTCAATTCTCATTCAAGTCACAGTGTGAGGGCCAATTAAACACAGACTTTCACAAAACTTTCTTGGTTACCTTTATAATTTACAATCTATCCATCAACCTGCACACATTACTCAATATTAGAAAAGAGATCTGCATCTGTGCATAAATTTAATTATGAAAACTGAAAACTTATTATTTTTCAGTTTCCTTTCTTGATTTTAACGTAATCATCTACAGTAATAGATTAGATTTCTCTCAGAACTGAAACCAAACACATTGCTGCTCGTGACTCCTCAGCGTAGTAAACTGGTTTGGCAATGCGCTTAGCTACCAAAGCTAATCCAAAATAGATACAGTCAATCGTCATCATATATGCATAATATTTCCCAGAGACATATCTAGGATGGTGCAAGTAAGGCATGTACTCTGGGCGCCGATAGCAGAAGGGCACAAAAGTCACTTCTGCTGAAAGACATAGCGGCTAGGCTCCCCACCAGTATCTTCATGCTTGTCAATGTGCTCGGTGTTACCAATTCCACAAGTGTTTAATTCTACTGTAGAGTCATTTACTTTGATCACATTTGATTGGCAACTTCCTACTATGTCACATTTGAACTTGGCGGGCACTATTCATTATTATTCACTAAAAACTCGCCGTCTGTCGCCCACAATTGTATCCGAATAATATTCTGGGAAACACCTTCCACGTTGCATTCCGATATTGAATTAACTTCTAATGAATCACAGGTTGAGATAAAGTCAATGGTGTGTGATCTGGTAGAAACTCTACAAGAGAATCAGGCAGTTGTGGGAGTTGTGACATCGAGCAGAGTGGCAAGCAGGAAGCCTAGAATCCTGAAACCATTGGTAATTGAAAAACATGACATTGGACAACTGGATTCCAAAAAGAACGTACTGTTGCCTGACTTGTTGAGGACAAAAATAAAACGTCTAGGTGCTCCAGTATTTCTACAATAGTGAGGGGGGATGAGGCACAGGACCGAAACGGCACACGACCGATAATTCAGCTCTGAAACCTGCTTCGGTCCTACGCTGTTTTGCTCTTACGCCGCTGCTCTCGGTCCTACGCCTTGCCGGTCCTGTGCATGTAACCCAATTTGTGGTGGACAACATCGTGTACGTGGGTTTATCGGGGGTACTTCCGAGTTCTCCCACATTCTCATTCCACCAATTATTCCATCATCATTCACTTGCCCTAATCATCCGTCTCCCTTAGCCTAAATGGCATAATCGTGGAACGTTGAAATTAAAGATTTAGTTTCCCTTAATTTTAGAAATGGTAACTCTAGCCTACAAAGTAACAAAGAATAAGTTCATATGGCCACAATACAACACAAGAGTCAGCAAGATTTTAGAAGAGTGAGAGATAATCTAAATAAGTACCAATAACAGAAAGCACTTATATCCAGAAACACCTACCGGTACTTGAAAAGTCATAGTGATGGAGTTGAAGGTATGAGATTTAAAAGATACTTTAAAAAAGAAAAAAAAAATCATTTTAAGATGCAGTTCAAATAGTGACTATCCTGTGCAACGATATCTAAACGAAATCTTGTATTTTTTAAAACCATAAATGTACACATTGTGTATCCGATTTCAATGCTCTACATATGTTTTTCTTTCTTTTTTTCTTCCCTTTTAAGCCGTGTATTCGTTTCCATCACAAGCATGTGAGTTGTTCGCGTGCAGTGATACAATGATGGGAAAGATGCACCAGAAAAGAGTTATTGCTTTATTTGTGGGCAAAAGTAAAGAATAAATTAAAGCCACATTTCGAAATCAGAGTATTATATATCAGTGTCAGAGGGTTTCATTTTATAAGAGAAGTCTATTTGAACAGACAAAGACATCAGTCTCGTTGCAAATGTTCTCGTAACAGCAACAACAACAAGAAAAAGTGACATCAAGAATAGTGCAATTTGAGGGATTTTGCTGTATTACTGATAATTTACAGATGCTTTCTTTCTCTTATTTATTTGGTAGATAATTGTGAGGGCTGTTTTCTTTTCAACCTCCGTTAAAAGCCACCAGAGGAGAAATCACGTCAGAGGACGAAACGGGAAGAAGACAAAGCTGTTCATTGGAATCTTTGTAGAGTAGTGCGCAGTACATATTGAAGCGCTCGCCAAGTCTGAACTACAATTAAATGTAATTCAATTTTTCCAGGAGGAAATGCCCGCCAAGCGTGAACTACGTGGTGTAATTCGTTATTTTTAGGAGGAAGGGCATAATACAACTGCAATTCATTGTCAAATGATTAAGGATTATGATGGGAACTTTACAAGTGATTACTGTTTGCAGTTGTGCACAAGTGCACCAGGAAGTTTAAAGGACTTAACCGACGTACACGACAAAAGTGAGAGTTCCTTCGCGGCTAACCCGTTAGCGTGCGCACATTTCACGTGGGAGACCTTGGTTTGATTCCCAGTTTAAGTTTTTGTGGTTCGGAATAAAAATGTAGATTCACGTCTCATATAGCCTCGCTGCTGAAAGAAACGCTGACCAGAAAATCAAGTCAACGATGAGAGTAACTGAAGATGTGGCGGCACACAGCCTTGTTGAAAGAGTAAATTGTGTTATGCATTAAAGGCATAGATTACTACGATTTCAAAACTGTTTGATTTTTTTTTTCATGGAACTCAACAGCCGCCTGGAGAAATTGAAACACCTCACGTAGTTCACACTTGGCGGGCGCTTCGATTAAATTCGATATGTTTCCATGTTCGCTGCTGGATAATGATTGAATGGCAGAGTCTTTCTTCGGTGTGAGTATGGGTGACGTCCAATGAACAGATTTATCTTATTCCTGTCTCGTCATCTCAAGTGATTTTCCTCTGGCGACTTAACTAAGGTTGAAAAAAATTCCCCTCATACTATCAGCATGGAAATGTTTGAGCACTGAACGTGATTCTTTAGTCTAAGTTCCAAGATTTTGCCGTGAAAGTTAAGGTGATTATAAGTAAATTACGAAATCATCATTAACAGTGCTGAGTACCTACGTCTCTTGTTTTACCCACTCCTACCCGCTTGCCTATTGGTTAGATAGCGTACCTTTTGTGTAGGGGGTTCCAGGTTTGATTTCTAGTGGGAAAGCCTTGAAACTTAAATGAATTAAGGTGATTCAGATTCCACCTTAAATTGGAAGATACACGTCTCATATGGCCTCGGCGCTGAAAAGGGACGCCCAACTTCAACTAGCCCACCATCTTTGTTTCAAAGCCCAGTGATTTCTACGGGAATTAATTTTCAGTTTTCTTTTAAATGAATTTGAATTTTAATAATGTGATTTTACCAAGGATGTTATAAAATAGAGGATTTTCCGATATGTATCTTCATCCCACTAATTCAATGAAGCCAAAAACCAACCGAGCATCGGTACATCTGATTGGCTATTCTCCTTTCCGCTATGAATGTTGGCTCAAAATATTGCGTTCACAGTGGGCGGAGCGGCAAGAGTAGGGGTGGCGAAACTGTGACGTATGTCTTCACGATTTTGTTCGATAGACAGATCCTCTATTTTATAACATCCTTGGATTTAACCGATTTCTTCTTCATGTTTAGTTAAATATCCCTTGCATTCCCAAAATGAATGTCCGTTATTTATAAACGTATTAATTTTGATACTCAAATATTACAACTATACATCGTAACATTTAATTTTCAGGCAATAAGGGACATTTAGAGAGCTTAGAAATGTGGTGTTGCAGGAAGATGAAGATGATCAAATGGACAGAGAGAAAAAGAGTGAAAAACGAAGATGTTTTAAAACAGATAGGAGAGAAGATGACACTTTTAGCCAGCATCCTTTGTAGGAAGGCCAATTAGATTGGACATATCTTGACAAAAAATTGTCTTCTTCATACCGCCATAGAAGGAAAGATGGAAGGGAAGCGAGGAATACGAAAAAGAAGAATGCAACTGATCGATGATTTGAAAAATAGAAGAAATATCTATTGGGAGTTTAAGAAATGTGGAAGAAACATTTCTAGGCCCAAACTTAAACTGAAAAAATCCCTCATTAGTCCCAGGACCTGCCAAAAGACAGAATAAATAATAATAATAATAATAATAATAATAATAATAATAATAATAATAATAATAATAATAATAATAATAATAATAATAATAATAATAATAATAATAATAATAATAATGAACATTTAGATAGATTTGAAGGCAAAAAGAAGAAAATCAAACAATAAAAATTTCAGTTCTTTACAGGAAACAGAAAAAATCCCCATATAAATCACTTGGCTTTGAAACAGAAATGTCGAAGGAATTCAACAACGTTAATTCAATAATTATAAACACCAGGGGCGCACCCACGGGGGTCCACCGGGTCTGGACCTCCCTCAATAAACTTCCTAACTCAACATGCATTTGTATACTTTCTCAATTAAACTACACGGAGAAAAAAAATTGTAGGTGGCGTACTTAAAAAGATAGGTTACATGCGTAATTCCTGTAGTTTCTGGATTTAACGTACAGCAGACCTATAGCTGAAACCACATGTTTTATAAAACTTTCTGTATAAGTGTTCCATCTATACGTACTTTCCGTATGAAACAATGTAGGCGCTCAGGATCTCACATACAAATGAACGTATATAACATATAGCTGACGAAGGTAACATAAGTATATGCATGTGATATACGGAAAACTGTTAGATGTCAGACATCCTGCAACGGCATGACGTAACATCTAAGGGCAGCGCCTATGTAGCATACGGATAACGTATGCTCCGTACTTATTTCTATAATAAGCAATAGGATACCGTATATTTGTACAGCGGGGGACACTTCTAAATGGTACACCTTAGCCGTAAATCTCCATATGGCTGTACCATTTAGAAGTGTCCCCCGCTGTACAGTACAATATACTGCTGTCCGGAGAACGGATTTTTCTCTGTGTATACTTGTTTAACAGGGAAATGATTGATGTAGCATCTTACACATCATTACTCTTTCTTTTATAAAAACATTCTGTTCTATCATTTTCTTCCTGAATATATAGGTGGAAGTATTTTACAATTACTTATTGTTTCTCCGGGTGCAGAATAATACCCATTCAATACGACATAGACGTAATGGCTTGTATTATTGGCCACCTCCAAAATTTCTTGGTGCACGCCTGTGGCACACAATATTAGAAAGTCTACAAAGCGCGGTACTTTCACACCACAATCCCGCTCCTACCCCCCCCCCCCCCGTAATGTAAAACCAAACCAAAACTTTATCTGAGTGATGATAACACTTTTATGTTTTGTTTCGTTTCTTTCTTTTTTCATCACAGTGTCACTGTCTTTGTCTAAGCAATAAACAATCTAAATACAAATATTTGAAATATTAAAAGGTGCAATTAGCTCCTAGCATTAGCATTACTCACGAAAATAATTAATGCTCTGAGGAGACATTGGGTAGAAATTATATCTCGTATTGGTAAATACAATTTGTGGTAACTATCATTTAATTGAATCGATAGCTTCAGAAAGATCAAAACTCATATTGTATAGTTTTGAGGTATTAAATGAAAGCTATTTAAATCTTTTAAATGACATATTTCTGTCTCAACCTATAATTCAACGTTTAGTTGACAATTTCGTTAAAACTTTGATTCCAGTCTCTTCTATACACATAGTTACATATACTCTTAGAGAATCGGAAAACGTCCATAAACCAAATTCATGAAAAAATGAAATCAGATTCTTTCTGCAACCATTGAGATAGATATTTTCCTCTTAGTTCATCGTCAGAACAGCAAATGTTTCGTCTTCTTCTCACGAGCATATGAATTCAAAGTGCAGTATATTACAGAAAATTTCAGATTTGTGGATGGCCCCGCTATAACCGCCACTGAATTTTCTTACTTGTGTGTGTGTGTGTTTAGCTACAACTAAACTTTCACCCAGTTGATATCAAACAAGAAACAAAAAATGTTCCTTTTCCCTTTCTTTCTCTTCGAGCGACTTTTGCCCTCCACTTATCTCTGTAAGAATCGCGTAGTTAGTTTTATGTGTTACTGTTATGTCCTTTCTGAGACATTCTTGAGATTCAAAAGAAACTGACTTATCCGTGAGTTCCAAGAGCAATAAAAGCATATTATACTGCACTGTACTCACGAACTTTGATGAATGTGTCTATCCGTTGCATAACTTATTTAACCTCCATGACACGTTACACGAAAGGACAGGCTGTGGAGCAGATTACCTACATAACTGCCCATATTTTAATCTACAAACAGTTAACAACGTGTGTAAAATAAGGAAGAAAAAAGAGTAAGCGAATGTTTATCACAATATTTTCTTATTATTGATTTAAAAATAAACAGTGCATTGCAAAAGTCACGCACAGGTGGCAGTTGGTAATCAAGATCGAGATAGTAGGACACATTTCGTTATCAACAGCTTTATTCAGCCTCGAGTGCTCGCCATCAAGGAAATTAATGCGTAAGATGAGCAATCTATTTGCATAGGCAACGTTGAGTACGTCTATAAAGCATAAGATGAACAATCTATTTGCATAGGCAACTTTAAGTACGTCTATAAGGAATAAGATGAGAAATCTATTTGCATAGGCAACATTAAGTACGTCTATAAAAAATATGAGGAATCTATTTGCATAGGAAACGTTAACTATAAGGCGTAGCTGGTAGCTGCTTCCCTAAAGTTGTATGTTTCGAGACGAGATATCCTTTCTTAAATTGGAGACGAGAGAAAAATTTCACAAGTCCCGTGAGTAACAGAAATTCGCCCAAGTTTTAGATTTCAAATACTGTTTTAGTGTTACACGATTGATAAAGTGATTGTAGGAACACAATGAAGAGCATTTATCAACGTTTAAAGATACACAATATGCTCCAATACTAAATATGGTTTAAATGTTGTTAGTGGACCTCTCGAGACACGGAAGGTTTCTCATAACTTCGAGACGAAATTAAGAGAAAAATAAGGGCAAAAATCAGAAGAAGAGAATGAATGGTTGGCAAGTTGCAGACACACTTCGTACAAGCAAACAATAATGAGTGTGGCGGTGGTGCATACAATTGAAGTCCTAAACTGAAAAATGTCTCAAGTTGATCGGAGTATCTTTTTAGGAGGAACAAACAACGTTGAACATAATATTGAATGTTTTTGTTTGGAGGTGCTTTTTTCTGGTTTATCTTATTAATTATATTCTCTGTTATCCTTCCTTGAAGTTCCAATTGCGTGAAGTAGATATATCAACGCGAAAAATATATATTACCTTATCAGAATAGCATTACTGATTTCGGCTGGGAGCGCTGGCGTTGTGCTTACCTTAGTAACTGGGCGAGTGCGGAAGGACAGGGGAGCAGAGAATGTCAGTGCTGCAGTATATCCAAAGGATTTTCAAAGTTGCAGTTTAGATGAGTGGTTCTCAAAATGGAATTCACAGCTGTTATGCAAGAAGTATTTTTAAGATTAAGAAACAGCAGCTCTGTGCACTACGAGTGCAAAACAATAACTATTCATCATTTCCAGTGCACAATAATTTCTTGATTTTTCAGGTAAAAAACTCTCTGCTCAAATGTACAAAACACTAGTAGGACACTTGACTGCATTAGCTGCAAGATTTTGAGAACATTTCCCTGTCCCACAACCTGGTAATGGTTGGATTGTAAATCCTTTCACTAATGTAGAAATCTATGGCATACAGCGTAAGAATCTCTTTAACACAAAATAATGAGTTGAGTTGATTTTGAGTTTAACATCCCGTTCAGCAGCGAGACTATATCAGACGTAAACCTACTGATTAACGTGGGATCCGATCCACATGAGCTCCCGCCGGAAATCGAACCCAGGTCTTCCACACCAAAGGCGCATACGCTAACCGCTTAGCCACGAAAGAGCTCTAATACAACATAAGATCAGCTTTGGAACTACCCTGCGATACGTGATGAAAAAATGTTTTTAAAGAAACTGAATTTGGTAGCTTTTGGTTACGTGTGCGCTGTGAGTATGAAGAGTTGTCTAAAAAGGCATTACACCATTTGATGCCTTTGCAAGTCCTTTTGTGCTTTTCGCAGTATTAAAACCTTAAAGCGAAATCGTCTTAAAGTGGAATCGGACCTGAGATTGATAGAGATAAAACTTATTCCAGATTTCAATACAATTATGGAAAAACACAAAGAATGTCATTCGTCACATTAGTGCTCCACATTTGAGAACATTGTTTATCATGTGGATTATCATTCTATCTTGAAAGTTACTCTATTTTCAATTGGCATTTCGTTCACTAGGAAACAATCATGTATCTTTAGAATAAATTACTTATTGCATTATTTTTCTTGAACTTTTTCTTGCCAGTGGTAATTCTAATATATATATATATATATATATTTAATACCATGTGAAATTTCAGATAGCGTTGCAAGGGGATCCGCGTTATCGGAAAGTTTAAGAACCACTGATTTAGACGTTATAGCCTAATCTGTTTGCCCTCAATAATAATAAAAAAAAAAAAAACCATAATCATATAGTTGTTATTGAGTAAAGAAATAGTTCGCCATTCCTGCAGTAATGGAAACATTATTGGATATCAATATACGCATGGAAATTACCAATGCAAGAACTACATAGCACAATTAACAATTCAGTGAGCTTCTACCGTGAATTAAGAAGATTGTATAACAATTATTTGATCTCATTAAAAAAAAAAAAAAAAAAGTGCAACCTGTAAACGGCAGGAATGACGATTCAATATTTTTATTTTGCTCAGTGATAAGAGCGCTTACCTCTAGTGCGTGAGGTCCCTGGTTCGATCCCGACCAAGTAAGTTTGTGGTGGACAACATCGTTTCCTTGGGTTTTCCCTTTTTCCTCCCACATTCTCATTCCAACCAATTCTTCCCTCATCATTCACTTGCCTTAATCATCCGTCTCCCTTAGCCTAAAGGGCATAATAGTGGGACAGAACGATTTAATTTCATTTCAGCTTTAAACCATTAGTTCAACATTTTTAGAACCGGTTGATTATTAAGGAAAAGATATTTAACTGTGCGGCAATGATATTTTATAATTCATAAATTTCATAGAGAAGCACGGCGGAAAATAGAATTAAAAATTGCAGGGTTTTTTTTTACCCCACCTACCAGATTTGTATTCGCTCCCTGCTTTGAACCTACAATTTGTACACACGCACCAGTAAAGTTAACGACTCAGAAGCTTGCACTCTCAGTTGAGTTGGAACGGTAGAATATCACTTACTCTAGTTTCAACAAAGCAGCTACTTAATACCATGTTCTATTTTGTATCCCGAAACAAAATTCACTGTACCTCATTTGTGTTAATACAAAAACGTGTATTTGACTTAATTTACTCGTGTGTATTGGTTGAAAAAAAAAAAAAAAAATACTTCCATGCATAATTTCCTGTGCTGTGGCTGGGAATTCTACTAACCTACTTCCCCTTCATGATAATGCACCTCGTTTGTTAAACAAATTAACTATCTCTTCAAGTACTCTCTTTGGGAGGATGAGTCTTTTTTTATTGTTCTTGTTATCAGAAGAATGCATTTTAAATACGTTTAAGCATTGTTTTGTTTCTTTTTTCTTTTTAATTTAAAGAAGAATCCAATTGTCAATGTTGCAAACTAGTAAGACTGAACTATCTTAGTTGCCCTTCAAAAATATTTCTCCAGAACCTGCAATAATCTGTTTCAATTGATTTCCCAGTCATTACTATCGAAATATCATTGAATTAAATTCAAGTTTTCATAAATGATGTTTGATTTCGAGTTTAGTATTCCTTTACAGTACAGAATTTGTACGTGGGTCATTTAATATAAGCCTATAAGTTTCCCTAAGCTGTAAAATATTTATTTTTTTAAGATTCATTTGTAAACTATACGTACATATGTACGTGGGTCCTTCCTCACCTCTCCGCATAATCCCCATTGAGATTCAGGCATTTGTCTCACCGTTGAACCAATTCGTCCAAACCGTTTGTAAAAATTCAGGGCTGTGGCTATTTAGTACTCTCCTCACATTTCCCTTCACTTCATCATTTGTTTCGAAACGTTCGCCTTGTAATGCAGACTTTAACACCGGGGGAAAAAATGGAAGTAACTTGGCACTAAATTGAGGCTGTATGGAGAGATGGGAGCAGCCGTTCCCATCCCTTATTCTTCAATTTTGTGTCTTGTTTGTGTGCTGAGTGATGGTGGGCATTATCATCAAGAAGAAGAGAATAGATCGCTGATGTAGAATAGCGTTTCCCTGAAGAAGAGTTCAGGTTCGACATAAACGACCTGGTCTCCTGTCAACTAGTGGTGAAGTGAAACGAAATGTAAGAACAGTGCTAAATAGCCACAGTCCTGATTTTTTTGCAAAGGATGTGAACAAATTGGTGCAAACGGTGAGACAAATGTCTGAATCCCAATGGAATTATGTGGAGAGGTAAGAAAGGACCTATCTACACATGTATGTATGGTTTAGAAGTGTATCTTTAAAAAATAATATTTAACAGCTTAGAGAAACTTATATATTGAACGACCCACGTATGGACCATGCAGCTGAACATTGAGCTCCTATGGAATTTCAGACAAGAGAAAAAGGAAGCGCTAACCATTTAACCACGAAGATGATTAGTTGATTTGAGTTTGATATTACATTTTAGCATCGAGACTATATGAGACGAGACTTATTGTTTAAATTGAGAACCGAAGCACCACTGGAGTTTATAACCGATACAAGTAACAAGCACACTGTCACTAGAAATTGAACCCAGACCACGCACTAGGCCTCGAAAAGGCACGACAACGATGCGTTTAAAATTCAGTTTTGAACAGGGGAAAGAATGAACAATATTATTGCTTTTTTTTTTTTTTTTTTTTTTTTACATCTGTATAATCATGAAAATACTACGTAATGAATTGCAGTGAGTTTTATTATGTTGACCACATAATTGGTTCAGAATTTTATTACACCATTTTTCAACAAACTTAAAAATTTCGTCACTGAATTTTCTTTGTCTGTGTTTGTGTGTGTGAGAGTCTGTTATTTGCGATTTTTTCAATTTTAAGCCCTCCATTCGATAGAGCATCGAAAACTATCTAAAAGAAGTGATGGAATTTTTCGGGTCACTCTTACCGTTCCCAAAAAATTTCCTATTTCGGGAGATTTAAGGAGCCATATCTCGGGAACCATAAGACATACAGAGATAATATTGGTGTTGATTAATACCAATATTGATTCAATAAAACACCAGTTGTTAATTCAATAATTAATGCGTCATTGGTTAATCAAATTAATTGCTTTCTGATACAATTCCTACAATATATTCAATGAGTAAACAATTCGTGAAGAGGTAGTCATATTGTCAAGAAATCTGTGAAACTTGATAACATCCCTCACAAATTCACTCCCTTTTTTTTTCCTTGGAAAAATTACCACAAATGCAGAATATTTTGGAGTATACGCCCATACAAATAAGTTCTCAGCGATTCTTTTGTTTCTTTGCAGAGATGATTTCCTCTTCATTATTTCCGTAATTCAAACACTGAGTACAGTATGTCTATGTTAACTTACGTTTACAACTAACGTATTTAGTGTATACTACACGTACCGCATACTACATATACCTATAGGTATACTACCACATTATCTCTGAGTAATCTACGTGGGTCGTTCAATATATAAGTTTTCCTAAGCCGTAAAAATTTACTTTTTAAGATGCATTTGTAAACTATAGACATATGGGTAGGTGAGTCCTTCCTCACCTCTCCACATAATTCTAATTGGGATTCAGGCATTTGTCTCACCGCTGCAACAATTTGTCCAAACCCTTTGCAAAAAATCAAGTCTTTGGCTATTTAGCATTCTCGCACATTCTGCTCCACTCCTTCATCACCAGCTGACAGAAGACCAGGTCGCTTCTGTTGAACTTGAATCTTCTTCAGGGAAACGCAATTCGACATAAGCGACCTGGTCTCTTCTTGATGATGACGCCTACTCCCTTAGGTGATGTTAACTTAACACGCAATCAAAATACAAAATTGAAGAATTAGGCTGAGAACGGCTGACCCAGTCCCCACACAGCCTTAATTTAGCGCCGAGTTACTTCAATCTTTTCTGCGGTGGTAAAGTCTGCATTGCAAGGTGAACGTTTCGAAACAAATGAAGAAGTGAAGCTGAATGTAAGGATAGTGCTAAATAACCAGAGCCCTTATTTTTTGTAAAGAATTTAGACAGTGCAACGGTGAGATAAATGCCTGAATCTCAATGGGGATTACATAGAATGGAGAGGAAGGATCCACACATGTGTGTATAGTTTACAAATGTACATTTAAAAAAAATGTATTTTACAGCTTAGGGAAACTTATATATTGAACGACCCCTGTCTGTAACGGACATTTATCATTTGCAGAGTAATCCTCATCGTGTTTTAGATATGTTTACAACTATATACGATTTACCAATACATCAGAATTTTTCGAAATCTCAATGTTTTCGGATTATTTCTAAATTAGCAGGAAATTATCTGACACGCATATGTTTAGAATTTTGAAATAATAAAAAAAAAAAGATCTCAATCTTCTTAAAGATATTGCATATAAAGTTTATGTGTGTGTATATGTAAAAGGTAGGAAAAAAACAGACCAATTAATTTACAATCCTAAGTTTTTCCTTCAACTTTTTTTTTTTTTTTTTTTGTAATGGAATCTTCTTTAATGACATAATGACATAATGCAAAATAAATAGTTAATTTTTTAAATATATATATATTCTTGAAACAATAAAGCAAAAAAGCAGAACTTATTTTTCAATCGGAAGGGATAGTAAGTAAGCATAAAGAATTATGATAGTAAGTAAAAATAAATAAAATTGGAAACACTGCAATCTTCTACACCGGTTAAACATGGAATTAGCTACTATCTTTTATATGTACAAAAAAACATTTTGTTGATTACAAAAACATTGGTTAAGTAATGATTCTTCTGATTACATTTTAATTCAACCATAAAAGTCAAGTGAAGAGTTGAAATATTATCCCATCTACAGTTCTGACCTCGCTCCTTCTATGTATATTCTACGGAACTAAACTTTCTACGGAAGGACTTTAGTACAAGCACGACAGGTTGTAACAACCATTATGGAGATGTGAAGTGCAACATTTTTTTTTTTTTTTTTCACTGGCCTTGTGATATACGTACGCTAGCTGAAACATGAATAATCTCAAAATGCACCCTACATCAGAATCATGCAAAATATACATAAAGATCTATCAAACGTATTCAAACGTTCTCTGACAACAATATCCTAAAGAAAATGTGTTTTATCTTCCACACAACGAGAACAGCTTTGCGATAAAATGCATGTAATCTAACGTTCTTGGATGATTTGGTACTACTTAAGTCAAACTAACTCATCTCAAAAAGTTGGTTTTGGATTGAAGTACAGATTTTTAATCTATTCCTTAACAAACGTTAACTTGTACAAAATGAGGCTAACGAAAATGTTTTTTCTTCTTAAAAAAATAAAAAAATTAAAAAAGAAAAAAAAACGAAAGAAAACCCTACATGACGTTGATTGCAAAATGGAGTCGGAACTAATATTTATGTGGTTACTGAAGTAATAATGTACTTTTGTAAAAACAGATAGCAACACAAGAGAAGTCGTGACTATCAAATAAGTGAACCATTACAGCAACACAGTACTTGTTTTGTATCTAAATGTATTCAACGATGTTATTATATGAAGAAATCGGAAAAGAGCTGTAAATTAACTTTACAAACATTAAAAAGAAGAAGAAGAAGAAGAACGAGAAGCCACATGAAGTTGTTGTTTTGTTATCTTGGCAACTAGAATTCAAGGTCACGTGAATGTGACAAAATATTTACATATAATTCGCATTTTCAAACCAGCAACACAGTAAGTTCATTAGCACGATGGGAAGTGTTAGTAGGAAGGTCAAAGCTTACAGCGCCTTGCCGTTGCCTTACCACTTAATTACTTAAGATACCGCTAATCATCCGTCCGAGAAGAAATTATGAGCATGATTTTTAACAAAGGAGGAAGAAGAAACTATTATTACAATAAAGGAGATAAATCTCAACGCATTTCAGTCTAAATCAACAAGATATTTGTATATACTCTACAGATAAGAATATTATGAAAATAATTTGCATGTAAATTTCTACATGTACTAAATATTGTTATTTAACTGATTATATGAACATATGAATAGACACCCAAGGTTGAATATCTCGTAATAAATGAATATTAAAAAAAAGAAAAGAAAAGAAAAGAAAAGAAAGAAAGAAAGAAAAGAAAGAAAGATTCGAGAGAAAAATAGCCTTCCAATTCGATAAAGCTGTAAACGTAAAGCCTGTAAAATGAACACGAAAATAATTATTCTCTAATCAGTGTTGCCAATTTAGCCATTTTATGATTAAATCTGGCCATTTTCACGCGCCGGTTAACTAGTAAGATTTTGCTTTAGCTATCTATCTATTAAAATGCTACAATAGCAATTAAGAGCGACTGAGCTCCAACTTATAACTTTAGCTTTCAAACCTTTGACTTGCGGTTATTTGTGATTACACGTTTATAACAAAGACAAATATTTTTAAAAAGGTGTGCGTTAAATAAAGTACTTAAAGAGGTCTTTTTTCACAAAGTTTATCCTTTTAAATTATTGTTCAAAGCCTTTGCATTTTTATGAGCCTTCTCCGAAATAAATGCAAATGAATTGTGCTGCCATCTCTAGAGTTTTTTAAACTATACGTTTGTGGACATTTATATGTTTGTGGCAAATACTTTCGACAGTGAGATCTCGGAAACTACAGGCTCTAGAAAGATGACGTTTTCACTGATCGATTGTAAATTTTGCGTAGATTGTCCAGTTCTAACTCAATATTAAAAAAAACATGCCCATTTTTATTTATTACATTTTTACGGGTACACTGAAAGTGTTGATATTAAAAAAAAAACTAAAGCATCATATCCTACCTATTATACATTCCAACACCATATAATTGTATATAGGGGCTGCATATCTCTCACGTGTTCTTTTTTATGGCCAAATTATAATGAAAAACGAAGAATAACCATTTCTCCAATTTAAGTGGAATCTTTATTGTTTGGAGTGTTTTGCCCAATGAACACCATACATCACTGATATTATAATTGATTGTATGTGTAATGTATTTGCTTTACATACTGCATGCAAGAAGAAAGAAAACATTGATCATACATGAATTAAAAACGTCAACCGGAAGTAGGCTCAAATCTTGCAAACGGTGTGAGATATTGAAAAAGTAATCAAAAAATCTCCCCTTTACGGTATCTTTTGCCGATTTTAATCAAGAAGTCTTTCACTTGTGTCTGTGAAGCTGACATGTACAGATGTGAGGAATAACAAGGAGATTTATGCTCATATGTGAATGATGCGCTGTGTAGAGAGCGCAGGTTCAGCTAGTTATCTATAAAATTGGTCAATTCTGTACCTGCAATAGTAAATTCTAGCCATTTCTTCTTAACAGTACTTGAACCTTTTTCCAATCAAAATCTCTTCTAGAAAAATATGAATTGAAACAAAGTATGAAAAATATGAATTTTAGGAACCTTCTGTTTGCACTTATAGTAACATTTATATTGCTACAATGCAGTGTAGGGTAGACATAAAGTCCCGTTATCCCTTGATAAGTGCTCATGAAAATTTTCCCGTTACCCGTTGATAAATGCTAATATAAGGTTTTCTATTGTTTCAGATCTGCCCGCACCACTTGCCTGGCCACCACGAAACCCAGACCTCACTACCTGTGATAATGCGCTATGGAAGTTCATAAAGGACATCGTTGCACAAAACCGTGACGATACCACTGCCGAACTGATAGAAGCTGTGAAACGAGCTTTAACTCAGGTTACACATGCAATTCTCCGCAAAATGTCGTACAGAACCTGGCGGCGTATTATTCTTTGTCACGAGAATCACAGTCGACAGACTGATCTTTTGGACACTTAATGTTTTCTATCTCAATAAAACTTCTCGAAAACATTGTTATTCATGTCATTCAGTTCTTTCCGTGTAGTTATTTACGTACGTTTAGTTGTTTATGTTACTTATTTTCAAGGGTAACGGGTCTTTGTGGCCACCCTGTATGTGTCTTACTTGTATCATTCTCCTCTACGCCTCTGTCTCACGGCAAGTTGTGGTTATACAAACTCTTTGTCTTCTCAGAATTAGTTTCAAGTTGCCGTTAATTAGTGTAAATGATTTTGTTCGTGTGTGTTTTCCGACTTGAGATCAGGGCGTCATTTTAGACTTCGCTTGGGAACGACAAGAGCACCACCGACATAAGACTTTCACGTTTTGTACTAGTATATTAGTAGACATTCGTTTAAAGTATACGTATTCCTCAAACTCTTGGGGAAGGGACAATTTCCCCCTCTCCTGCCCTCCCTAAATGACGCTCCTGCTTGAGATCTGTGCTTTCAATGTTGTGCTAGCATTACTGCAAGAATCAGAAACGAAGAACATATTTCAAAGATTATTTATTATTATTATTATTATTATTATTATTATTATTATTATTATTATTAGTAGTAGTAGTAGTAGTAGTAGTAGTAGTAGTAGTAGTAGTAGTAGTAGTAGTAGTAGTAGTAGTAGTAGTAGTAGTAGTAGTAGTATTTATCAGTGACATACCCAAAAGTACTTTAAATATTTTAAGTGTGAATGATAAAAATGTCTGATTTCAGAATGTCACGAAGAACATATACATTATATTTTAAGTTGCTACACCAAAGTTTGGAAATGTTTTCTGTACTTTATTGTGAAATTCTACTAGTTATAATTTTAGCTATACTTTTACGGTAAGTTTAGCCACTTTTAGCTAGATTCTGTGTACCATGTAGCTACTTTCTGAAGACACCTGTCGGCAACAGTGTCTCTAATGTCAAAATTAGTGTTCACAAAATTCACCATCTGTGTATTCTCAGTAGTCCAACTGGAAATAAATTATTACCGGTGTGCTAAACGTGTTTTTAAATGCACCCTACTGAATGAAATTAGGTGTTCGTGTAAACAATGTTAATTAAAACCTAGTTTATGTAAATCATTTAGTACATTATCAACTGTGAACAACAGTACACTTGGACATTACTTCAATACAGGTGCATACCCAGAAATGTTTTTTGTGGGATGTATCCAAGCTTTAGTGGGTCCAACATCATAAGCCACTATATCTGTGTAGTATTGAACGGGAATTATTCTGTACCCGAAATGTCGAGAAGTAATTTAAAATATTTCCATCTATATTTTCAGAGAAAAATGATGGAACTAAATTATTTTTATAAGAGAAAGAGTATAAATGAAGTGTAAGATCAAAGTTTTATTCTGCATCAATCACTTTCGTGTTAAACAAGTATGCGTAGTTTCATTAAGAAAATGTACAAATGTGTGTTGAGTTAGGAAATTTGGGGCTATTCGGACCCGGTGAAACTCTGTTTGGTGCACCTGCTGCTTCAATATATCGTAATAGAACCAAGGGCGTCCATGTTGTGGTTTCCAAAGGGAAGGGGGCAAGTATGTGACGTTTCAAAAAAGTTTTAAATTTTGCTGTAACTAATGTAAAAATTCTATTGGATTTTCGATATTCTGAAGTACAATTTCCTCTAGGAGGGGCGAGCGCCCCACCTTGCCCCCCTGATGGGCGCCCTTGAATAGAGCTTAGGCCTATATTAAATTTTTACAGGTAATGTGACGTTTGACATCTCAATTCACAATTGATATGTCATACCTACGCAATTCGACCACTATCTGTTCTAGAATAAAACTATTACTGGACGGATAGTTCCATGTAAATCAAACATATTGCAAACCTAAAGAGTACAAAAATTACATTTGAAAAAGATCATAATTCCATTCCTTAATTGATTTTGTTAAAATTTTTAGTGAATGATTTTGTTGAACAGTGTCTGTACTCTATCTAAAGGAAATGATCTTTTATAAGAATCCATATTTCTGCACTGTATGCCAATATTAGTCATTAGTATAATTCATATCCACATATTAATATCATTCATAATTAAACATGTTCCTGCTTCTGCTTAACTAAAAGTAGCATAAAATGTTATTTCTCTTTCTGTAATATATAAAAGCATATATCCAAATGATTCCCTTGTGTACAATACTGATGGTTTGTAGCAGGCAATACAGAAAAAGCTATACATTATAATGGCAATCAATAAACCAATTGGCTGTGGTGCCAAGGACGTTGTTAAAGTATATGTTTACTATTTCTGTTTATTTATGGTCTCTTAGAGACAAAGTGCACAACTAAGGAACAAAATGGAATGATCGCTCAAACAACACAATTTGTTGTCACCTTTAGAAGGACATGGCATGGCATAAGGAACTTTTAATTGAATTTCTTGTTTTCGTTAACTTTTGTGGGGGAGTATGTGTGTAGGTGTGTAAATTATTCACCAAAATTATTTCATTTAGTTCTCCTAAAATAAATAGAATAGGAAATTTCCTATGGTTCATCTTCTTAGTATGCATCATCATACACGCATTGCTTGTCCTATCAGTGGTAAATTCCATCTACAAAGTAATAAATGCCATAACCTTTATGTGAAAGTTTTCTAGATTGCAAATTCTAAGCAACCTCTATCTTGTAGGGTGCGTTTAATGCATAAGGGAATCAAGTCCACACCCTTGGGTCATTTTTGGACATATTTCATCTTTGGTTTCGAGTTCGACTCGGTCGAAAAAATTGAAAAGCTTTTTTCAGGCCTGTCATCTGAGTGAGATTTTCCTGGGGTTTCTTCATTCACACCAGTCAAATGCCAGGATGGTACCGTATCTAATATACAGGTCCCAGGCCACTTCCTTCCTTCTCCAACTCTTTCTTACACCCCTCTCCTCGGATACGATGATCACCAGGGCCCGGATCTTGTTGACCTAAAATTTTCTTAAAACTTTCCTGTAAAATGACCCTAAAATTCACAAAAATTGACTTTAAAACTTCCGTTTTTTAAAATGTTTATTTCGTTAAAATTGCATTTTTTAAAATATCCATTGGATTTTAATTAACATTTCTCACTCATATTCAAAAATTTTTGTTTCAGTTAGTTGCAGTCCATTGATCATTTATGTCCATTGATCAGTCCATTGTACGGCATTGTAAATATTGAAAGCGTCAATTGACTCCCGAGTTGAAACTAGGAAGCACTCTTAAACAATAAAAGTTCGCAAGTGTAGACTACATGAGAATAATAGATAAAAACCCTGTTTAAAATCTGTGTACGCCTTCTAATCCATTTTTAGTTATTCACGTGATCACAACCTCTGTGGTTAACAACCAAAATTATCTGTTTGGTCACCTATCAACTCCCACCTTTCGTCAACCAGCTACAGCTTTCATTACCTACCCCAATAGTCAGGAAGTAGAAAAAGAGATTACTTAACTTCGTCTTTTTCACATCCATAAACAGTGTTCATTTTAAAATTTCCTTATGTGGAAGAAAAAGAACAAAAAGACCATAAGTGACCTAAAAGTTACCTTAAAATATTAAAAAATGACCTGAAACTTCAAACTGGCAAAAAGTGACCAAAAGCTGACCCTAAAAAATATATATTATTAGAACCTAGAGTTGATGGATAAGGTTTTTATTTGAACTTGCCTTGCCCTATGCATAGCAGAAAATAGTTGACTTGTCAACAAGATCCAGGCCCTCATGATCACCGAGGGACGTCATCCCTCATATGTGACGGGTTAACACGGCCATAGCTGCCGAAAGCCCAGAAATCCAATTCGTAATATTAACTCTATCAGATCTCTATCTGAATTTCCTTTCAGAGTTTAAATGACTCATGACCAGATATTGAAAATAACTCTCTTCATGTTAAAAAAAAAAAAAAAAAAAAAAGTTAACTTTTACATGTAGTTAAGCATAGCGTATAAAGTTTATGTATCTTTCTGCCACCATTTTGGTGATTAGGCTTCAGTCGCTTTTACTCTGAACACCCCACATTTAAGTCTTGAAGTAAAATATGCAGGAATGCGTTTCAGTATGAGATAATGTGCAAACGTCGTTCATATCATCCAAGCTAAATTACCATATACTTTCCCAGCGTGACACCTTAGCATTATATTATAATTATGTAGGTTTTAATGCACATACACCATTATTTTTAATTTTTAGTTGCTTTTAAAGTAAGGAGTACTGTACTGTCATTATTTAATGAACATTAATTTCATGTTACAATTTTGTTTTTGTATGTTTCAAGTTTTAAATATTAAAATATGTATTTCCATATATTTTTTTTAAAAAAAAAGAAAAGAAATTTAGTGTGTGTTAAAAATGGACAGTCTTTCAAATAGCTAATTGTCAACATAATTCAAACTCTTTATTTTGCATGAGAATAGATAAAAATGAAATGTAATCTTGAGTTTAACGTTCCACTTCTACGTCTTTTACAGAATTAATGGAAGCAACTGATTATCAAAGATTTGGTGCAATGAGAATGTGGGAGAAAATGGGAGCACCCTGAGGAAAACTGCGGACAATATATATTGGCTACCACAAACTCACATCGGTTGTGATTGAACCACGGACCCTTCGCAACATTAGTGATCCCTCTGTTACTGAGCCACGGTCGCCCCATTCAAGAATATAACTTACGAACGGCTGAATAAAGCCCGAATATTTTGAAAATATTCCTTTCTTGCATTCATTTTGTGTCCGTTACCACTACTAAGAAAAACTTTATTTTGTAAATACTATAAGTACTCCTTTCCATTTCGTGTCCGTGACTACTACTTAAAAAGCTTTGTTATTTTGTAAGTATTAATTTCTTGTATTCATTTCGTATCCGTGACCACTCTTATGGAAAGCTTTGTTATTTTATAAGTATTCCTTTCTTGCATTCATTTCTTGTCCGTGACCATTACTAAGAAAAATTTTATTTTGTAAGTACTCTAAATACTCCTTCCTTCCATTCATTTCGTGTCCGTGACTACTACTTAAAAAGCTTTGTTAGTTTGTAAGTACTAATTTATTGTATTCATTTCGTATCCGTGACCACTCTTATGGAAAGCTTTGTTATTTTATAAGTATTCCTTTCTTGCATTCATTTCTTGTCCGTGACCATTACTAAGAAAAACTTTATTTTGTAAGTACTCTAAGTACTCCTTTCTTCCATTCATTTCGTGTCCGTGACTACTACTTAAAAAGCTTTGTTATTGTGTAAGTATTAATTTCTTGTATTCATTTCGTATCCGTGACCACTCTTACGAAAAGCCTTGTTATTTTATAAGTATCCTTCCTTGCATTCATTTCTTGTCCGTGACCACTACTAAGAAAAACTTTATTTTGTAAATACTCTTAGTACTCCTTTCTGGCATTCATTTCGTGTCCGTGAGTACTACTTAAAAAGCCTTGTTATTCTGTAAGTATTCCTTTGTTGTATTCATTCCACGTCCGTGGCCACTACTGAGAAAATCCTTATTATGAATGCCCTGTAGTAGTTTGAACTCTGTTCTCCTGACTAACAAGAATTGAACTGAAACCTCGGATTTGGTTTTGAAAACGAAGGGTTGTAAGCTAGAGGGAGCTACCTCCGGGTGCGATCGAAATTTAATTGTGTTCAGTTCCCGGTGGTAGACATTTGGGTGTCATGAAAGACTACAGTTTTATGACGTCTTTCACCTTTAGAAGGCTGTGTAATCAAAGATGTGTTTTCTAAGGATAAATTAAGATACGACAATTTCAAGCACCATGTATTCACTTTACTGGTGTAAATTTAATTGGTCTTCAAATTTGATTAAAATGGAGATACTGATAAGGAGAATAACGCTGGCTTTCAAACATGTAGATATTTATAATGTTTGTCCAGAATGTAACTTTTTCAAGCAAATACTTCTCTAATTGATATAAATATTGTTAACAATTATTTTTCTCAGGAAGAATACAAACAGAAATTTTGTAGTGAATCATTATTTTCACATATCGTGGCAGTGTCTTTTGATTTCAATGTCTTTGCTTAATAAAATATCAAGATATATGCCTACGAGTTACGATCGTTTTGTATGAAACGTGAAGATGCTATAGTACAGTGCAATTCAGGTGCGGATCCAGAAATTTTTGTTGGGGGAGTTCGATATTATAAACTAATACGTCTATGTAGAATTGAACGGGTATTATTCTGCACCCTTAAAGACGATAAGTAATTGTAAAATACTTTCACTTATATTTTCAGAACAACTATAGTCCAGAAGGTATAACGTCGTTGGCTTCCCGCGCTTGGACCTGCTCGTCACTGGGGGTGTGGTAAGACGGTAGCCAATCACTACGAACCGTCTACTGCGCTCAGCGAGCCACGAGTAACCAAGCTGGCCACTCCCTATAAACGTCACTACAACTTTTCGCGGGAAGCCAAGGAAGTTATACCTTCTGTACTATAGAATGTATTTTTATAAGAGAAAGAGTACAGATGAAGTGTAAGATCAAATTTTCATGTTACATCAATTATTTCTCTGTTAAACAACTATCGTTTTATTGAGAAAGTATACAATTGTATGTTGAGTTGGGAAGTTTTGGGGCAGGGGCGTCATTTCAGCCTTCGCTTGAGGGGGGGCAAGAGCACCACCGACATAAAACTTTAACGTTTTGTACTAGTATATTAGTAAACAATCGATTAAAGTATATGTATTCCTCAAACTCTTGGGGGGCAATTGCCCCCTCCTGCCCTCCCTAAATGACGCCCCTGTTTTGGGGGTCCGGTCTCAGTGGACCCCTGTGAGTGAGCTCCTAGTCCAATCATAAGTCTGTGTGATGGATCGGATTTGTGTACAGACAGAGTTTTGAGTATCGTACAAACATCGTCAATACGAATTATCTTTTAATACACTACCGTACTTTTTAAATGCATTTAATAATTTAATACAATGCAATGCAAATTAAAGTACTTAAACTTAAGTTGAAGTAAATGTAGTGTATATTGTTGCATCAATTTAAATCCATTTCCAGGAGTACATAATACCAACATTTTATTTTATTTTTTTTCTTTTTACGTGGGAATGTGTTCCTAAAAATAAACAAGCGTATATACATGCTCTACATTTCCCATGTTTTAATTAACCAAAGTCTCATCATACATATTTAATTTGTTAGTTTCCTTTCAGCAAAGCCTCATTACTGTTATTAATGCACTAAAAACTAAGCAAACAGAGACATTTTATATTTTAATTTACATGCAGACAGAATAAAAACGAATTAAAATATCAAAGTTCAGAAGTTGTCATAGTATGTAGACAGAAGTTTTTTTTTTTATGTATTTAACCTCTTTTTTAAAAAAAAATGAAAATGAAAATGAAATGGAATTTAATTTTATGTCTCTTGCTTTATACCTTTTAGGCTAAAGGAGACAGATGACTAATGAACGTAAAAAATTATGGAATAATTAGCTAAACAAAAATGTGGGAGAACATCAACAACACCCACATACACAGTAGCGTATTTAGGAGGGCTTCCGGGCTTAAGCACCCCTGAAATCTTACTATAGTAAAATATATGAAATATCTTGCAGAATTTTCATATTTTCAGGCAATGGTTCCCCCCGAAAGTTAGCCCCCCGAAACAAAATCGTAAATACGCCACTGCACATACACGATGTTTTCCACCACTAATTCTCGTAGCCGGATATCGAACCAGGGACCTCTCGCAGCAGAGATAAGTGTTGTATCACTGTTACTGTGCTTCCATTAAATTTCAAATTTCATATATTCTTCTTTTTTAACTAAAATGTTATCACTAAAATGTTATCAATTAATACACTGGGAGAGTTAAAAAGAAGTTTTTTTTCCAAAGGTTTATAGTTCATAATTGAGAATATTATGGATTCTGTGAAGCACTAATGTTGTTGAGCTTCGAAATACTTCATGTTTAAAATATCAAAACAATTCTTTAAATTTGAACAACTGAGGTTTTTCTGGGTTTTCCACAGTCACGCCAGGCAAATACCGGGATAGTACCTAACATACAGGTGTCCCAGTCCAGGGACGTACGCAGAAGGTGGGTACTGGGCAAGGGCGCCGATTTCTCTGCAAATTTGGGGGGCCCATTCAGATGCAGAAAGTATATATATGAGGATTTTAAGACAAATTGCATTCAAATTATGCCAAATATTGTATATTCATAAATACAATAGGGGGCCCACATGAGCTTTGGGGGCCCCGGGCCTCCTAGCCCCCAGGATCGGCGCCCTTGGTCCTAGGGGTCCGGATCCCCCGAAATTTCGACTTTTGTGTAAATTTAGCCTAATTTTAGGGGCAATATTAGGAATTTTAATATAAAATATCCTCATATTGAGTGTGGAGTATTGGACCCCTCCCGAAATAAATTCCTGCGTACACTGTCCCAGGTCGCTTCCTTCCTTTCTCAATATTTTCTTCCTTCCCTTTTCTCGAATAGTGTGATCACCAGGGGACGTCATCCCTCATACATGACTGGCTAACATGGTTATAGATGCCGAAAGACCAGAAATCTAATTCCTAATCCAAATCTAATAAAGAACAATTTTATTTGAGTATTTTTTTAATTATCTAGTGAATATTTATAAATTTAATTATTTTGAAATCCATGTAAACAAAAGAAGACAATGGTTATTTGAACAATTTTATACTACCTGATCAACACTATCACGGGAGACTTGGATTTCATTCCTGATAGGAATCCATATAACTCGGTTTCTACGTTAAGCTGGTTTCATGTCCCATATAGCCTTAGTGATAAAAATGAGACTTTAAATTTCTAATAAACCAATCAACATTTGTCGTGCTGTGTGTCACTGCTGATCTCTCATTGACACTAAAATAATTCTTTCTCTATGATTATACAATCAAAGATGTGCCTAGAAGAGTTCCTACTGTTTCACTGTTCTCTGTTGATATAGATGTTCTGTTGAACAACATACAATTTGAAAGACATTCAATCTCTTCATCTCAGCTATAAGGGTATTACCACCCTACTTTGGATATCTGCGCTCGCTTGTCTCCTGGTTGCCATGGTAACGGATTCCATGAAATGTATCCTTCAGCTTTCGGGGAAGAAAAAAAAAATTCGGCCGAGGCTAAATCTGAGGAATATTGGGGATGAGACAAAATTCAATATATAAAATCGCTATGCAACATTAGGTCTGTGGACCAGTGCTCTTATTGTTATATATTAACGGCGTTTAATATCTGTACCATACTGACCTCATTGATTTCTATGGAAAATTAATTTCCTGTTTTCCCTTGAACTGAGCTGATATTTTAATGATTTCATTTTACTGATTTTTTTTTTCGTAAAACCTATTTAAATGCCTCTAACTTCATGAAAATTCAATTTTGTGATATGATATTAATATTTAATGATACAATTTGATTGTAAGTAATATTAAATTTAAATATATATGTGAGGTGTGATCACAAAGTACGGTGAATCATTTTATTACAAACAAAGTAATAAGTTTACATCAAATATGAATCAATCTCCTTCAAAGTACTTTCATTAGCTTACGATGCACTTATTCCAATGTTGACTCCACGGCTGGAAGTACTTAATTAAAATTTTTAATTATGATTGTAACCTTTAGCGTACAGCGAGTCGAACGCTCGGCAAAACAACTAATAAATATATACACACATCGCAATAACAGAAATTTTATTATTAATTTTAATTTATCAAGAAATATGTTGATTTATGACACTTCTCTCATATCATTCGATTAATCCATAATGCCAATCAATAAGTTAATTTCTACGTCACTCACACGTTTTCGTTTTCAGATTTCTAGTAATCTCTTGAATTAAAAAGAGAAAGAAGAGAAAAGTTAAGATTTCTGGGAAAAAAAAATTAAGAAATTTACTTGAAATTATGTTTCACCATACTTAGTTTCATTAAAGTCTACAACCTGTAAATTCTTCTGAGTTACAGTGGAAATCTTTGGACGGATTTATTACTTACTACATGACAATATACGTTACTGATAATTGGAGTAGTAACCTGTGATAACATTCTTCATCCTCTCTAAAACTGGCTGCACATACATATAATATAGGTATTAGATATTACAAAAGCTTGACAAGTAGATGACAAGCCTCGTTTTATGATTAACGATAAACAACATATTACATTATCTTCTACATTACGTACTGCCATCTGTCATACAGAAAAAAAGACAGTAAAGAAAAAGAGCTAACTCTTTTATTATTATACTGGGCCAAGGATACGGCCTTCGATGTACTTCAATTAATGTGATAAAGACGAATTGTTCTTTCTATAAATGGTAATGCATAAAAGTTATGGAATACTCACACACACACACACTCACTCTCACACACACACACACACACACAGATATATACACCTTCAGGGTTTCCCATAAGTTCGTTTACATAGGCCATCTCGGTAACTATTGAAGATACGAAAAATGATAAGAGAGCAATGTTATTGGAAAATGTGTGTTTTCAATCTAAAATGTTGGAATTTTCCGCATTGGGCCAACCGTTTGGGCTCTACACTAGTATAGTGCCCAATGGTTTAAAAAATGCAACGTTGCCATATCTTTGTTGGACAAGAATGAAGGAAAGAGTGTGTACTTTGAAGTATCCTGGACCAAAGAAAATAGAAGGAACGACCATAATGAAGGATATGAAGCAGGATCACACACGACTTCAACACAAGGCAGTGGCGTCACCATCAGAAGGGAGAGGCAGGTACGAAAAAAAAAGTTGAATTGAATTTATTCACGGCAAACTGGTACTAATTGCTAATTACTAATTCAACGAGACAAGACAAGAGTGCAATTGAATAAAATTTTTAAAAAACAATTCAATTCACTTTCTTTTTTGTACCTGCCCCTCCCCCCTTCTGATGGTAACGCCCTGCCTTGGATTGACATCGCGTGTGATCCTTCATATCCTTCATTATGGTCGCCTCTTCTATTCTCCTTGGTCCAGGATACTTCAAAGTGCATACTCTTTCCTTTATTGTTGTCCAACAAAGATAGGGCAACGTTGCATTTTCCTTTACTATTGGACGCTATACCAGTGTAGAGCCCAAACGGTTGATCCAATTCGGAAAATTACAACATTTTAGATTGAAAACACACATTTTCCAATAACATTGCTCTCTTATCATTTTTTCGTATCTTCAATAGTTACCGAGATGACCTATGTAAACGGACTTATGGGAAACCCTGAAGGTGTACCACATAAAACCGGTAAGCTTCACGCACGAGATTCAAGTAACATTAACAGCAACAATGAACTAACAATGAATTAGATAAGTTGATAGTAACGTTAAACATGTGTTTATAAGAGATGCTGGAGGTGATGACCAGGCATCCAGGCATCGCTACCTCATTTGATGACGTTACCAGCAACATGATGTAGTTCTGTAAGCATAATGTTAATTCAGTGGTGCCTACCCCCCCTTATGTCCATGACGCACCCCCCTAATTGTCTATCCGTAGGTCTTCTTCCATGAAAAAAAATTTCGATTAATATAGAATTTTAACCCCCCAAATATTTCAATGACGCACTTTGCGTCATAGCCCCCCCTTGTGGGCACCCTTGGTTAGTTTCTCTGGTAATCCGTGTAAGATCGTCTACGTAAAATTCCACAATATCAATTCGCTGTTCTGATGCAAACTGCCCCATTTCTGTTACAAGTAATGTTCCTTGTTACCACAAGCACTGATTCAACACATAACACATTGCAACAACTCAACAATACGCGATTCTCACAACAATTGACGCACGAACACACTGCTGCACTCAACTTTCCGCTAAAATGCAGTGTAGCTAACTTTAGAGATAGTATTGTCACCCCACAAGCAATTTAGCAAGAGATAATTTACCGCTTCGTGAGGCGTACCGGTTTCATGTGGGACACACCCTATAATATATATATATATATATAATGCAATCCGAATTCCTGTAGTGCGCTCAAACTTCCTTCCCTGAAATCGAACTCGGGAGCCCGTGAACCAAAGGCGTGCGCACTAGTAACGACCAGCAGCGAGAGTTAAATTCTTTTTCATTATTATTGTCGTTATTTTTTTTAGTTTAACGTCCCACAATTATGCATCGAGGCTAAGGGAGGTGGTGATAATGAGATGGGAGATAATGTTGGAATGGTGAAAGTGGAAGGAAACAGGAGAACCCTAAGGAAACCCACGAACATGGCGTTCGTCCACAACAAAGTCACCTTGACGGGAGCTAGAATTGAACCAGGTATCCCACACACCAAAGGTAAACACTCCATCATTAAGCCACCGCGGTTTATTTTGTTGTTTTTGTCATTACGTTAAAGCTAGAGATGTAAGAAGGCGGCTTTTCAGTAGGACAGATGCTTTATTTCATAATAAAAAGCCGCTTGTTTAAGGAGAAAAAAACGGAAATTTTCGTTTTTTCTTCATCTTCTTTCTTTTTTGTTATTTTCTCATGCAACTGTCGCTTTTGTTTTCCTGTAGCAGATTCTACAGTTAAGAATGTGCATTTTCAATAGTAAATACCTGACAATCCTATGTTTCGTCTAGGGTTGGCTATCTTGATTGGTTCTCGAACTCGAATTGTAGTGTTCCCAGCAAACGTAAGTTATGCAACCCACCTTATCACTAGTGTCACGTTTCCTACCCATCTTACCTAGTGCCTAGAGGTTATGCAACCCACCATGTAACTAGTGTCACGCTGGTTGTATATCCATCTTACCTAGTGCGGTTTTACTGACTGCCTAAATCCAACAGGGAAGCGAAAAAAAAGTGCCATAAACGAAGAAACGGATATAAAACCATTTCGCTTACATCTCGTCTTCATTCGGAAAATACTTTGTCTGAACTTCAAAAATCCTGTTAGACCCTAATATGAATTCAGTATACAGAATTAAAGCCATAAATGGCTGTTTTGTGTATGATGTTAGTTTAACATACAATGAAATCGCAAAATTGCATTATTTACAGAATCCCTAGTTTCTTTACTGCTATTATCATGTCAAAATGTTTGAAATAAGTAACTTTTGGAGTAGCATATTTAACTTCCTTAACTTCGAATTTTAAAGACCTCAATGAAGGTTAGTAACGTTTTAGTTTATTCATAAGTAATATTGAGGTTTTAATTTATTCATTATTATTAATTTTTTGAATTTTAAATTATAATTTTCTTTCAGGAAATATATTACATTTTTTACTCTAACACTTTATTTTATAAGGAGTTTTTCATTTTTTTTTTTTAGAATACAGTAATTACGGGTCTTTTTCGTGTTATAATGAGGAAAGATAAATGAAACGTACTATTATTTCCTCACTAAAACTGAATTATTTTTTTAGGAGAATACCAAAAATTTCCAGGCAAAAAATTGTTGTAGAAAAAATCTCCTGTTTTTAGACTTTTCAAGCCTTCGGATCTTTAGTTAATGCCTGTGAAGTTGAAAGTTAGATTCGGTTTCTGCTTCAATTCTAGCAAGGGAAACCTGACTTTTCTGCATATTGACATTTATCATAAGGCGATTCAAAGGTTACGAGTGTCTGACATCTTTGTATTTTCCCATATCAAAAAAATACTTGAAAGTGTACTTTTTCGGTACTTTGGATAATGTCCAGGACACGAGCTGAAAGACATTCTAGCATTGCTATGATCAATGGAAACAGCGTCTATATTACTGTGTAATTGCCCAAGAAAGTACTTTGAAAGGAATGGTCTTGATTTGTAAAAAGAATAAAATTTTTGATTAAAAGAAAGTGTATCATTACTTTTCTGCCAAACCTCGTATTTAGATTAAAAGGAAACTAATTCTAGTCCAGTTAAGAGCCAATGTGCTCAGCTAACCTCTTGTTCTTAACGTTAACGCCCTTCAGCTTTTTCTCTCCCTTCATCTCAATTTCTTCTAATGTTTTACCCAATCTATTTTCCTTTTTTTAAAATATCGTACCTATAATTTAGTCCTTTTTCTTACTATTTCTGTCACTTTTTCATCGGATTTCCGTTTGACCATCTATTTATTATTATTATTATTATTATTATTATTATTATTATTATTATTATTATTATTATTATTATTATTATTATTATTATTATTATTATTATTATTCAAAAAGTCGTTAGAAATACTTAATGAATCATCTTCTTGTCTTATATACAGGGTGGATGGAGGTCTAACAGTAAGACCAATGGGACAACTGATAAAGGTAATATTATCTGCTTCAGAAGCCAGTCACTATACTGCATCTTTTCAAATGCTCTAAAATGCTGATTTGGATTCTCCCGTAAATGATCCAGAATTCCGATTTTTAAAAGTATACCCCTTAGAATGCTCAGATGTCATACTTTCTGACATGACAAGATGAAATGTATGGGATTGAGGTGAGACGGTGGTGCCCATTCCACTGGCTCCACTTTCCCAGTTGAACTCGATAATCCTGTGACATTAGAATATGCAAGGAGAGTTCCAGTCAAACCAAAACTTTTGTGTCAGTTTTGTTTGGGATTTCCCGTTTCCTGCCACTTCCTTAATTTCGCCATTTTATTCATTGCCATCACCGTCAACCTAGACTTTGGATTCCAATCGTGTGCCATTAAACTATAATAATAATAATAATAATAATAATAATAATAATAATAATAATAATAATAATAATAATAATAATAATAATAATAATAATATAAAAAACAATATTTTTAAACATTGAAGATCAAACATGCTAAGGAGAAGAAAGACTCTGGAAGATGGAAAATAAGATATTTCAACAAACTACTAAAACACGATTTTAACTTCGGAGATTTTACATAATTACAATCAACTTGTGTAATTAATTACTATCGGTTATTACTATGTATCATACATAGGTGTCCAAAAAAGAAAGAGTTATTTCAAGTTATACATTTCAAATTTAAGTACACAATAAAATGGATAAAAATTAATAAGAACTTAAATATAACTCAGGGACCATAATAGACATACAAGAACTATTTAATCACAATATTTATTCAGATTTTTTTAGTGTAATTGGTGAAAGACATTTTTTTTTAAATAATATCTCAATTAAGATTTGATGAGATAATATAAAGATAAATCGTTAGAATGGATTAGTGTAATTATTTGAGATACGGTAGTAAGAAGATATGATTGTATTCACAAACTAAGGAATGTGTTGACGTGTATTAAAATAATTTATACATATTTTATATAGAGAGATTGTTGAATATGTAGATTACAAAATATTAATCGAAGTTTCTGAATAAAGGATCTATGTTGATGTATGAATTTTATGGTTTATTTTGGTTAGACAGGTTTTATATCCCTAGCAGCAGTTACTAGAAAAATTGGCTTATATGTTTGTTGTTACATTAATTAACGCCAGAGGCAACTCGTGAGCGAAGTCACACGGTAAAAAAAAATTGAAGTTTCCTCGCTTGGAACTCAGGGAACACAGGTTATCTAATGTCTTAATTGTTCTATACAACAATTGTTACATTAAGAAAATTTTCTTCTTTTAGTTTCAAATAAAAAGAAACTAATTTTTTCTGGTGTGACTACCCTCACAAGCCGCCTTTGCTTTAGTCATTAATAAAATTTGGGCCACCAAAGTTGTCTAAGTAGCACTCGAAATTTAGTTTTGACTTTTACTGTATTGATTTAAAAATTTCTAGTTTATCACTTTTTTTTTTTTTTACTTCAACGCCCCTCGTATAGTAAACAATCAAAACGTGGCTCAATCAAAATATTTTAGTCATTGTTCACCGATATTTTAACCATCCTATATTTACAATGCTTTTGGTATTTACTTAAAAATTCATTTTGAAACGATAGTTTGATGCATTTCGTCTGTATAAACTTCATGTCCTGCCATATTAAACGAGCTTAAGTTCGTTACTGAATTCTCTATGTGTGTCTGTCTGTCTATCTGACCGTCTATCTGTAATTTGCGACTTTTTCAATTTTGAACGTTACATTCGATAGAGCATCAAAAATATCAGAGAAAGTGGTTAAGTTTTTTGCATCACTCTTACTGTTCCCGAGATATTGGCCAAAAATAGCCGATTTCCAGAGATTTAAGGAGCCATATCTCGGAAACCGTAAGTCATGGTGAGATCATATTGGTGTTGATCAATATCTAAAAAGATGGTAAATATTTTGGCATTAAATAGTAACAGATGGCCATTGTTCAACTGGTCACTGATTTGGCCAATGGCCAGTTGACCAGTGGCCACCAATCAATATCGACACCAAAATATTTAGCATCATCTTAGGTATTGATTAACACCAATATCATTTCTCTACGACTTACCGTTCCTGTGATATTGGCCAAAAATGGCCAATTTCTAGATATTTAAGGAGCCATAGCTCGGGAACCATAAGTTGTAGAGATATGATACTGATGTTGATCAATACCTAAGAAGATGGTAAATATTTTGGGACCAAATAGTAACTGGCCACTGGTTTGGCCAATAACCAGTTGGCCAGTGGCAACCAATTATTATCGGTACCAAAATGTTTACCATCCTCTTACGTATTAACATCAATATCATCTCTCTATGGCTTTCCATTCCCGTGATATTGGCCAAGAGATAGTTGCAATTTCGGGAGATTTAAAGAGCCAAATCTCGGGAACCGTAAGTCACACAGAGATCATATTGGTGTTGATCAATAGCTAAGAGGATGGTAAACATTTTGGTACGGTACCAAATAGTAACCGGTGACCACTGTCCAACTGGCCACTGGTTTGGCCAGTAGACAATTGGATAGTGGCAATCTATTAACATAGATAGAAAATGTTTAACATTCTATTAGGGAGTGATTAACACCAATATCATCTCTCTATGACTTACCGTTTCCGTGATATTGGCCAAACGATAGTTCCGATTTCGGGAGATTTAAAGAGCCAAATCTCGGGAACCGTAAGTCACACAGAGATCATATTGGTGTTGACCAATAGCTAGGAGGATGGTGAACATTTTGGTACTAAATAGTAACCGGTGACCAGTGATTAACTGTCTACTGGCCAACTGGCCACCGTTCCCCAGATATTGGCCAAAAAAATTCGAATTTCTAGATATTTAAGCAGCCATATCTCGAGAACCGTAAGTCATAGAGAGATGATATTTTGCTAATTTTTGCGAGAAAGAGAAGAAGGTGTGAATAAAAAGATTTACTTTTACATCTAAGAACAATGACAGTTGTCCTTCCTGCTCCATCTTTCCATTCCTTTTAAGTTCGTTCTGGCAATGCTCTTGGAGCATTCTCAACTGTTTTTTTTCTGGGATCGATGTTGTATGTATCTTTTCATCCATTTTTTTTTAGTATTACGCCTTTGAGCTTCTTCCTAGGTATAGATCGCACAGAAATGAAAAAAAGAGAGAGAGAAAGAGAGAGAAATAGTCTTTGAGTATAGGTCAAAGTAATATTGTAATTCAAGTCGCACGTTGCAAGCGTTTGATCTGGAATATTCTAACCATGTACGCTGGAGTGCAAAGTCTCCTTTGAACGAAGAAGAATACCAATTGGATTCCAATGAAAATATCCTTTTTGTGTGTGACTTTCTTTGTACGTTTCACAGACTGTAGATAACATGATAATTTACTCTGTCACCTCTTATATATAGAAGCTTCGTTAAACATGGCTTCAAAATACTGTCCCGCTACTCCACAAACTTCAAATACGAGGAAAACTGAATACTATGGCCTTTTATTCAATTAATAATAATAATAATAATAATAATAATAATAATAATAATAATAATAATAATAATAATAATAATAATAATAATAATTCGTGGTTATGAAGAAAGATCCATTTTTACATTATCACAATTCCTCTTTACTCCTTTTTTTTTTTTTAATGAACTTGCGTACAGTATATAATGTAGGCATTGAACGATACTTCTGTATAACTTAATTACAGAACTTAACTTGTTACTTAGGTTATTAATTGTAACTTAACTTGTTACTTAGGTTATTAATTGTAACTTAACTTGTTACTTAGGTTCAATTTTCAGTGTGATTTTATACAGGAAATGTTTCAGTATAAATAATTTTACTTCAAAAGAACGCTTAAACCTTTATTCAGGATATTGCAGTTCTTCATATTTATCTCACGGCAAGATTTCAATCATGCAAGATTTCATTTATTTTTGGTTCCCTCTCGAAAATATCAAAAAAATGATATATATATTTTTTTGTTTTTCGTCTAACAGTAATGCAATGTAAGATAATGGAGAAGAGTGATTAATGAAACTGTATTATCATGAAAAAATGATAGAATAAAAATGTAGGAGGATACGAAAGGAGCTCGAGGAAACACATGGACACGATTACGTCTGTCACACATAATTCACATGATCTGAAATGAAACCAAGACCCTCCCGTTTCACTTTAGATCGGAGCAGTGGCGTATTTAAGGGGGGGGGGCTTCCGGGCTTAAGCCCCCCGAAATCTTACTTACTATAGTAAAGTATATGAAAATCTTGCAGAATTTTCACATTTTCAGGCAAAGCCCCCCCCCGAAAGTTAGCAAAGCCCTCCCCGAAACAAAATCGTAAATACGCCACTGGATCGGAGTATTTACTTTTTTAAAAAAATTGAGGGAGCAGGTTCTTTGAATAAATAATTTTTTTTTAAAAAATAGTTTAGAATGCTCCAAGAACATTAGCAGAACAAACTTAAAAGAATTATTTTTTCTTATTAACTTCTACAGGCTTTATACCAATTGTTCTATGTACTTTATTATTATACTCATTAAGCAATTCTTGTAATATATCTATCCATTTATAATTTTCCTGAGTACTAACTTTTTTCCACTTGTTTTGTTAAAGAGTTCTATTAAAACGTTCTAAGATATGTTGTTTTACGAAGATACGTGGTTAAAATATCTCTCTGTAACTTACGATGGCTCCTTAAATCTCCCGAAATCGGAAGTTTTTTGGCCAATATCTCGGGAAAGTAAAGATTGACGCGAAAAATTCCATCATTCCTTTCAGATAAGATAGTTTTTGATGCTCTATCGAATGGAGAGCTCAAAATTGAAAAATTTCTTCTTTAGTCCAATATTAATCCTTCTAGATAAGAGTGATCTTTTCTTGTTGAATGCTTCTTTGGTTATGGCAATTCTTGACTTGATCCTCACCAAATTATAAACTTAATGTTTCTATAAGATTCTCCAAGGGTGAAGAGTCGAATTTCCTTCCTATCCATTGAAAGTCAATGTAGGTTACTGGGAGATTTTTTAAAAAAAAATGCGATTTGCTCGAAAACGGTTCCAACGATTTTGCTTATATTCCATAGAGAAATGTAAACTGAATATAAAATCTGTGCTAAGTGCCAAAAATGGAAACGTTTACTTTAATGTAAAAATGTGGCCTATGTGCCTAACACTGCTCAGTGAAAAACGGGCTATCTAGTATTCACTGTGGAAGTAGTTCAAATAATCCCCAGAAGAATGCGCGTGGGTATATGTTCCATCAGTTCTGAAGTAAAATTTGGCTTTTTACTCAAAATTTTCACTTTAGCACTTAGCATAGATTTTATAGTCACTCTACATATAACGTACATACATTGTATGGTTTTATTCTAGATTTGCATGTTTATGAATCATTATGAAGATTTATGTTCATTTGTCTTCATTTTACCTTCGCAGTCTATATGCTTATGCTCTTCTTGCAACACACATTTGTTGATGACATGAAACTAATCTGTAGCCATCTTTACAACACAGCATAAATTGTAGACTGAATATAAAATCCGTGCTAAGTTCCAAAAGTGGAAAAGTTTGGTTTAATGTCAAAATATGGCCTATGTGCCTAACACTGCTCAGTGAAAAACGGACTATCTAGTATTCACTGTGGAAGTAGATCAAATAATCCCCAGAAGAATGCGTGTGCCTATATGTTCCATCAGTTCTGTAGTAACGTCTGGGCTTTTTATTCAACATTTTCATTTTGACACTTAGCACGAATTTTATAGTCAGTCTATCAAAGTTGTATTAACAAATCCTGTAATATAGTGTGTGATTCTTTTTAATTTTTCCGGGAAAAATCCAACTAGGTAGCTTATTCATGTGGGTGAGATTTCTTTCGGACAATTTTCTCCGAAAGCAAGGAGAAGTCAAAATGATCAACCTGATATCAGAAATTTATTCTGTGAAATCTAACAAACATATGTTATTGTGAGACATATGCTAAGAAATGTAAACTTTCAAAGTTTTCTTCAAACATATCACAAGTGTTTCTTGGAATAATGCAAGGTCTATGTGGTTGGACTGAAGGAAGTGATTTAATTCATGTTTTTGATTGCGAATGCCTTCTGCATTCCAGATCATCATCCTGAGATTGTGACGTGGGCATCTAATTGCAGTCATTATCTAAGATATCCACAATAGTTTCAGCAATGATTGTGATTTTACTGAACGTGTCAGTAGCAGCTTTAATTTTGTTGAGTCCTGATTTAATTTTTTCGAGAAGCTGTGCAGGGTGGAGCCCCTTGAACAGGTCTAGAACTTCTTTCAGGGTCGAGCCGATGCTCGACGTTGAGGAATCGTTCTCTGCGTTGTTAGATGGAGTAGATGGTCCTGAGAGACACTGTGCATAGTTAGGTTTCGAAGATGCCGAAGAAGATGATGATAAAGATGATAAGAATGATTGTGGATCTGATGTGGTTTTTGAGGGAACTTTTGCCGGAGTTTTCTCGGGTTCTACAATCTTCTTTTTGCTGGTTTCGTCTTTCTTTTTCCTTGATGAAGATGGGGCATCCTCTGAAGTTGGCCGGGTGGTCACCTGAGCAGTTTACACAGTATGCTGGTTAGTTCCGATCTGTTTTGGGACAGTCCTTAGTATGGTGTGAGAACCAGAGATGGGCACCCTCACTCATTTTTGCCCTCAAGAGAGCCGCCCTCACCCTCACTCACCCTCATTTCGGTAGATGAGGGTGAGGGTGTCTGAGGGTGAGGGTGAAAGAGTCTATTGAGGGTGAGGGTGGCTGAGGGTGAGGGTGAGAGGGTCAACTGAGGGTGAGGGTGTCTGAGGGTGAGGGTGAAGGTGTCGATTGAGGGTGAGAGTGGCTGAGGGCGAGTATGAGGGAATCAACTGAGGGTGAGGGTGGCTGAGGGTGAGGGTGAGGGAGTCAATTGAGGGTGAGGGTAAGTGAGGGTTAGCAAAAATGCCCATCTCTGGTGAGAACTTGCATTTTAAGCAGCGTGGGTTGGCATGACAGGTTGAGTGCGAATCTAGTCTAGTCCTCTTATAGCATGTTGTGGTCAATATCACCAATTCATTTCATGCTTGCTGCTGACTCCTAGCGGTAGAAAATGGAAACACTGCGTGGAAACTAAATTTTGAAAGTTAACCTTTCGAAGCTCATGTCTTACAATAACATGTGTTTATTAGAGTTTACAGAATAGATTTCTGAAATCGGGTCCATCATTTTGATTTGTTCTTTGTAGGGTCATTTAGGGAGATCTCGACACTTTTAAGGTCTGGCAAAGCTAGTGATCATGCACGCACGCGAGAAGAAACATTTAGTACATGGAAGGTTAGTGTTGGTTCTCAGTGACAAGTTGCATATGCAGAGAAGTTAATTTTGCCTGTTGCAAAGGAAGCAGAAGCCTCTAAAATAGCCACATAAAGCTTTATTTAAGAAAAAAATATCCATACTACAAGTTTCAGTAAGTAAAAAATAGGGTATAGCGGTAATATATGTTGACGAAAGGAGGCAAAGGACTCGTATTATGATAGAGTACATGCTCTGTATGCATGTGTGTCAGCCTGACACACGTTGCTTGTTACAGTGACAACTCGTGCCAGCTTTTGTTGATCAACACATTTAGGGGATAAATCGACAGTGATTGTAGGGATATTTCAACATGTAGTTCCTTTGTTATAAGGAAAGTCATCAGACAAAAGGACTACCGTCTGGTTCATCTTAGTGTATACATCATAGGTTTAGGTTACATAACAAACACGCTTTCTCAACTTCTGCGTCATTCGTCCAGTATAAGCCTACTGGTAAAGTACCTTTGGTTTTAGGTTAGTACAGTACATGTGTCAGAGATCCTGATGTACTAAAGAAACCCTCTAATGCTCTCATTACACAGTACTCAAAATTGTCAATCCTTTAATGTATCTTTCTTCCGCAGTTTGAAAAACAATTTCAGCTTATCTTATGGCAACTTTGTGTGTAGGAATCCTGTCAAAATACTGTGAAAGAAGTCTATGAGAAAGTCAATTTGAGTTGTAAGAAATCAGCCTCTGTTGGATTCTTCGCATCAGGATTCCTAAACTGATTGTGTTTAGTGATGAGCGCAAGAGCCTTGGTCTTGCAGTTTGTGCAAGAGTCTTGCATGCAAGACCAAGACCAAGACGAGGAATCCCGTTGCAAGACCAAGATCAAGACCAAGGGGTGCAAGGCCAAGACCATACCTGCAAAACCAAAACCAAGACCAAGACTCTTGTGCAAGTCTTGCACAAGTACCGGTACGGTGTTTAGAATACGACTGAGAGCATAATTGTATGACTTGTCACAACGTATAAGAACTTCAGTGTCTGATTTACTTTGGTCATCATTTGATTCATTTATGAGAGCCCATAATTGGATTTTGGGAAATCATCAAGGATGTTATAAAATAAATATAATAATTAAGGATAATTTTATAACATCCTTGGGAATCATACGAAGAAGAGTTGTGTTCATAAGAAGCGGATAAGCGAAAAGGAAGTAAAACTACAAAGGAACTACAAAGGAAGCGAAAAGGAACTACAAAGGGTCTTAGTCGTCTGCATCTTCGTCTTCTACAGTTTCTTGGTCAGTAGTCTTTCATGAACAAATCATCCTATAAAACTGTTTGTATGGGTCAGGTATCTATTTCATAATTTGTGAAACATCGTTGATCTTCTGATTGATTGAGACTTGCCCATCGTATGCCTTCGACGCTGGCAGTGGAACGTTTGTGACATTACTTTTCAGTGACCGAAGAATATCAGTTCTTATTCCATTGATGAACTCATGAGTTGGAGCTGCTGCTTTATAAACAACGTGTCTGTATTTACTTATTTGGAATTTCACTGTTTTGTCCACAATGCTACCTGGAGTTTTCTTGTAAAACGATGACCACCAATGTTTAAAATCTAAGATCTCTTCATTGACAACCTCGTAAACCTGAAATGAAGTATCAGTCTTGCATTCACAATCATATGGTTGTACTGTGCTGGTAAATAAATGCGATTGTGTCGTTCGAATTCTCCTTCGATTACAGGGAAATTTAAGACACATGGTTAAAATCCGTGACATCTGTCAAGAAAATATTGATGTATAGTAGTGAAACGCTTTGACACGGTAAGGCTGGAAAGCATTCTTGTCATTGTATGATTGCGGTTTTGACCACCACATGCATCACTGAAAACATGTAAATCTGTCACTCATTGGGCCAAAAAGTTCTCTATATAAAGTGCAATGAACGTGCACACTTCATAAGGTACTTTACAACCTATGCCCTGTTGTGGTGGTTTCCTGCAGTGACTGGAAGAAGTATTTAATCAGGGCAGGCACGTAACCAGGATTTCATAATACGGGGGGTCCGAGACATGAAATACTGTGGTTATCACACCAGAGTTCGATTATTCTCTAAACTATTTTACTGGTAACATATATTGGTTCGTTTAGTCAGGATTTCGTAATGAAGGGGGGAGGGGGAGTTTGGCATGAAATATTGTTGTTATCACACCAGGGTCTTGATCAATTTAAACTATTTTAATAGCAACATAAGTTAGTTTGTTAAGACTTTAAAATTAGGACATGTTAGTAAGTATTTTAGTAACAAACTATGAAGAAATCTCGATTAAAAGAATATTTAAAAAAAGATTTGACATGAAAATGAAATGAAATCTTTAAGTTTTACGTCCCACGGTTATGCCGGTTAGGCTAAAGGAGACGGTGATGATGAGAGATGAGTGAAAGGGTGGAATGAAGAAAGTGGGAGGAAACGGGACAACCCCGAGAAAACCCCCCAGCACGGTGTTTGTCCACCACAAGTCCACGGCGCGGTGGCGCGAGCTGGTACCGAACCAGGGACCCCAAGCACCGGAGGTGAAAGTTCTACTACTGAGCCACCGCGCCCCCCAAAAAAAGAGATTTAAAAAAAATTATATCTACGTTCCTTCTTCTGTTCATCCAAATATAACAATTTTCCTTTCATTATGACCTCAACTATTAAAAAAAAAGTACGTATCCAATAATGTCTTGTAAAATATTTTATAATATCTGCGTTCCTTTCTCTGTTGAATCAAATGTTACTAGATCTTTCTTTCCACATAACTTTTTCTTTTTATTATTCCGTCAACTGCTGTCTGTTCCAAATGACAAGTTAAAGGAGCAGAAAACTGTTTCTCAAATAACATGTTTGATACTGCAGAGAAGCGATGATGAAAAATTATTTTTATTTTTAGCTTTTTTATTTTTAACGCTGATTCTTCCCATTTCTTGTTTCTTTTTGTTTCATCCTTCCTTATTTTTTTATTTCTAGTCTCGAAGGGGGGGGGGGTCCGGACTACGTGCCTGATCAGGGAGAGATTTCGCCTTCTAGATTGGTCACATAGAGTTGTGCAAATATTTCTTGTAGTTGAATTAATAACTAGTACATACTATTCAAATTATTCGAGAAATTAGTAAATAATCATTATCGAAATAGTGTTCGAACAATTATTTGAATAAATATTTATGCTTAAATATTCAAAAATTAGCTATAGCATTCGAGTATAGGATTGTTTTCATTCAAATAATTAAAATGTTAGTTACAAAATCGAGTGTTTTTCTAGTTAATAATAGTGCTAAAATTTGCAGTTCACATTAATGTTGTAAACTGAAAATTTTGCTACTGTAACTAGAAAAATATTGGATTTTCTAACTGACGGCTATTATTATTTTCTTTACAAAAATAGATGTCACTGTGCAAAGTTTTATTAAAGATATTCTGACATAAATTTAAAATTATATTACTTTTCATGCTCTAACAAAAACAATTTCCATATTTTTTAGAAACGTTTGAAATTATCAATGACTAATCTTCTATACATTATTTTAATTCATTACTATAAATTAAATATTGTAATTCACGTGAACATATAGTTAACTTGTCTGCTGAATTTGAAAATGAAATACCTACTATACGAAAATAAGATTTATCAAAGTTGATTTCAACTGATTTTGAACTGAAATGGTATGGATGAAATAGTATGAATAAAAAGCAAAAGCGAAGAAAAAAGATTTTTTAAAAATTCGAAATGTGTGCGTGAAGAAGAATGAAAATCAGGGGCCGATCAAGGACCGGACAACCTGGGCGACTGCCCGGGGCGCCAAAACAAGCCTCAAAAAGTAAATTTTATAACAGGTTTTCTACTGATTTCTTTGGTTGTAAAGTAGCGTCAATTACATCATATTTTCCCATTCCACTTACTTATCAAACTTAGGAAAGTTAGTGGATTTCAAATACTTGTTAAAACGTGTTATTAAATTTTAGTCTTGTAAGAGTGTTCAGCTTTTGTACAAATTCACAAGATACAATTTATGAATGCTATGGACTTCAAGTACTAAGACCTACATAAAAAAGATTGTTTATATTGCTGTCTGTACGTGATATGTAGTTATTGGTATTTCACGTTAATAGAATAGATTGTTACATAGTTGGATACAGTGTTTCTTCCGGACATGTCTTTGGGGGGGCACTGCCCCCCGAGCTCTGAGAGTGCCCCCTTTCCCGGGCGAGACCAAAATAATAAGTCTATAGTATAATAATAAATAAAATAGTACCAGCTGTGCCGCCCGGAATACTGCATGTGCCCCCCCCCCGGAACATTTTTTCTCAAAGAACGACTAGTCGGATATATGGTAGAATGACTCTTGATATTATTGGTATAACAAAATAATTTACAATATACCAATAATCATGTCACCATTTGCAATATTCAATAAATACTGTTGGATATTGTTTTTGTTTATACATACCGGTATATAAATAATAATAATAATAATAATAAAAACACAATGTAATAGATATCATATGTATATTTTTAAGTACTAAATATAGCCTACTATATGATGTATTTGAGTACTAATTTTTCTTTTTGGAAAGTGGGTTTAAAATATTAAAATCACTTTAATAAAATGTAAAATATAGGCTAGGTTTAGGAGGGGGCGCCAAAAAGTCACTTTTCCCGCGTGAAAATTTTGCCTTGGTCCGCCCCTGATGAAAATGTTAACTGGTTTGAATTAGCTGGGTGGGAAAGTTAGTTCCGAATATTTCTGGTAAACGAATGAAGAGATATTAGGAATAAATGGTAGGCGAACAACAAAAGAATGTTAGGAAAACTGGTTAGAACAAGGGGTATCATTTGAGGCTTCAGAGAAAGGCAATGAACCTTTCCCGAATTTGAGATGCACAGGTGAAACACAGATAATGGGCATCGCCTAAAGAAAAACTTATATTAAACAGAAACCTTTTTTTTTTTTTTTTTTTCAAATGTAATGTTGACTATTACATCCTGTTCTAAGAACCTTCTTTTGTATCGTACATGCATAAAATACGACTAGTTTACCAAAAGGTAAACAGGGCTGCCAATTGTACAGGTTTCATCCGTATTGTACGGGATTAACAACTTAGATACGGGTGTACGCTTGCTATTCAAAATGTACGGGTGAACTAATCATTTTGACACTGGTTTTCTTTTATTGGTTAAAAGCAACAATTCTATCATTATTGTTATCATGTAGCAAGATAAATAAATAAAATTTTAAAAAATAGTGTTATTTGCATACACTAACTGTGATCAGAATCACAAATAAGGAAGCGCACGAGTCGAATCGAGTCGAGATTTAAGCCTGTTTCGACTCGTCTCGAGAAAATGTTGTCTCCACTCGACAGTTTATGTCTCGAATCGAATCGAATTCGAGACGAGACGTCTCGAATTCGAGTCGAGACATAATATACGAGTTAAAATATATGCACACGTCAGCCAGAACATTATGACTACCTACCTAATCGTCAGTGTGTCCACCTTTGGCACGGATAACAACGGCGACGCGTCTTGGCATGGACGCATTGATCCTTGATAGGTCGCTGGAAAGCGTTGACACCATATGTGCACACACAGATCACCTAATTTCCGTAAATTCTGGGGAGGGGGCGATGCGATCTGACGTCACGTTCAAT
Organism: Thermobia domestica; assembly: GCF_964235325.1. Classification (NCBI taxonomy): domain Eukaryota; kingdom Metazoa; phylum Arthropoda; class Insecta; order Zygentoma; family Lepismatidae; genus Thermobia; species Thermobia domestica. The sequence goes on from NC_137461.1 coordinate 263,073,888, forward strand.
CACATCCCAGATGAGTTCGATTGGGTTCAGGTCCGGCACGTTGGGAGACCAGCACATCACTTGATCTCGAAGGATTAACTATTAAATTTATGCGTTCTGTACCTTTCTAAAGTAATAAATGCTGGAATTGGTTTCAAGTCTGTTTCTCAGTGAATACTTTCCTCAAAATAATATTAAAAATTATAGAAAGATTTTTGAGACATGGTCATGGTCATAAAAAGTAAAAATTTCCATAAAAACTAGTATATCATGTGATTATGAAGTTCAAGCATTAAACGTTACATCACTGTAAGATGCATATAAAAAACCTTGTAATTGACGAATCTTTCACTAACAAACCTTGTAACTGAAGTAAACAGAGAAAGAATTGTACTCAACTAACTGCTTCCAAACGGTCTTACCTAGATTTGAATTCAAGAAATAGAGCTTTCATACACTGACACTGTTAGATTTGAATATATTGGAAAAGACATGGCAGATTTCACATGCGTTTTTATGCCAGATTTCACATGCGTTTTTTAAATCCACATTACAGTTTGGTTTGGTTTAATTTGATAGAATAAATCTAATGATTTATCTTAACTCATATAAGCCTACTGAAAAAAATCATTCATTAACATACAAGTATACAGGGGCAAACCCAGGAACATTGCCAGATATATTCCTTTCCCCTGCCCCCGAAACACAAAAAAGATACTAAAAACATTGGATTGTGCATAATATAAAAAAGCAATACTTGTAAGAAAACCGATATCTCGATATGTAATGAAAAAATACCACCCTCTCCGAAATAAAATCATAGGTTCGTGTAGAAAATTATGGAGTGGGATATATCTCCACTACCCATCTCTAATAACGCCAGTGCTTTAATGTCGCCGCATTATTAACAAGCGTGTGTCGTTTCAATACATGATCTTCCCTTGACACTCGATTCTGATGGGAACACAAACACAGAAATCTAATTCGTAATTCTAACCCAGCCCTAATCTTAATCGATTTACATCAACATCCCACCCAGATTTTCTTTGTGGTGGACAAACACCGTGTGAGTGGGTTTTCTCTTAGTTCTCTCGTTTCCTCCCACTTTCTTCATTCCACGATTGCATTCATTTCTCATTATCACCGTCTCCTTTAGCCTAGCCGACAAAATCTTGGGACGTAAAACTTAAAGATTTCATTTCATCTTTTCTCACCCAGATTTTCATACCAGCCTTCGAATAAACAAAATTCTTAGCTAAACCATTGTTGACGAAGCAGCTTTATTTTTTTTTTATTTTTTATTTATTTATTTATTTATTTTTAGTTAGCTTATGCTCCCCAATGGTTACACGATAGTTGCTCAATCCCGAACATTTTGCGCCTCATCGGGAATCAAATCTGGGACAGCGTACAAAACAAACATGCGTAAAAACCAAGCGGCAACACAGAGAGCAACTACTTCAAGAGAGCAACTACACAGAGAGAGCGCCTTTCGTATACGTCGTCCTGGGTTCCATTTCAGGTAGCACAACATTGCGGTGCTTCGGATTCCACTTTAAAGAGAAAGTCCACGTCTCATATAGCGACGATGCTGGAAAAGGACTCCAACCATCCAACCCATTGATACGATTGTTATACGAAGAGGGTGGATAGTGGCTCAGTGGTATAACGCTTACCACTGGTATGTGGGGTTGTTGGTTCAATCCCCGACCAAGTAAGTATGCAGTTGGATAGCCTCAAACATTCTCATTCCCCGAATCTTCCATTATCGTTCACTTGCCTTAATAATTCGTCTCCCTTAGCCTAAAACGGCATAATTGTGGGATGTTAAAGTGTAAGATTTCATTTCATTTTTCAAAAATATATGAGGACATAATGAATAGTGCACAGAAATGTGCGTACTTCAATCCCAGCTTTTTCTCTTTCTCGGGTAAACTTATTTCCAGGGTCGACAATACCATTTGTGCAACACGAGGCGGCAAATTTCGAGTGGTGGAAAAGTCTGTCATAACTATATTATTTAAAATAAATATTTCTTGTTGGAAACAGACTTCATGATGATGGTAGTTAAATTTACTAAGCTGGCCTTCTATTTGAATACTACATTCGTAAATCATCTTCAGGTCGCATTAGTTTAAGATAACATAAAGAGTGTTAAAGCAAATGGTCAAACAAATCCCAGCATGAATTGCCTGATTGTTGTCAAATACAGGAACTGAATTCTCATACAGTAGCGAACACCTGTTTCATTTAGTTAGTTATCGCAGTTTTGATATGAAAATTAGTCTTGTCGCAGTTTTGATATGAAAATTAGTCTTGTCTTCACCATAAATAAGTTCTTTATTATTGAAGGTGAAAACATTTTTTTCCTTTTTTTTATAAAAATAGCAGATGTAGAAGAAAAATCAAGAAATAAAGATAAAAGAGCTAGATGCACTGGAATTGCAAACTAATATATTGAGATTGAAACTCGATATTGAATTCTATAAAGGGATTATCATCTTTCCTCTGCGATTGTATTTGTTTTATCTTTCACTAACATAAAAAATACAAAAAACAGTCACAAAGATATTGTACTTGTAGTGTTTAGGCCTTTCTGAGTACGAGTACCCTTTCTCTTCCCTTCATTGTTAATATTGGTTTAGCAAACTTAAAATTGCGGAGAAAGGGGGCCAGCAAATGATGTCATTGCACGGGGCGACAAACTGCCTAGGGCTGGCCCTGCTTATTTCAATAAGACTTTATAAATTTGATAAATCATTTCGAGGACAAAGAAAAACAACTTTCTTACTAACCTTATAAAGTGACAGATCTTCATAATGATAAAAAAAAGTAGGCTACAATTCCATTTATTATGGGATATGCTGTGGTTTAGTGGTAGAGCGCTCACCTTTTGTATAAAGAGACTCTGGTTCGATCCCAAGCCATGTATGATGGACAACATTGTGTCCTTAAGTTTCCTAGGTTTTCTCGAGTTTCCTCCTACATTAGCATTCCATCAATTCTTTCATAAGCAATTTGGGATGCCAGACGGACGGCTTTAAGAAAAGAACACTGACCTATATATCCTATTAATTAAACGAAACTTTTCACCTGCATAATAAAATAGTATGCACTTAAAACAAGCAAAACAAAGTTATTTGACTTATTTCCAATTGTCACAAAGATTTACAATTTTCAATTCATTAATAGGCACAGTAGCTCAGTGGTAGAGTGCTAACCTCTGGTGCTACAGGTTGGAACTAGGCCAAATGAGTTTGTGATGGACAACATTATGCATGTCCTTGGATTTTCTCAGAGTTCTCCCGTTTCCTCCCATATTCTAATTTCACTAATGACATCATTCATTTCCATTAATTATCCACCCTCTTTACCCTAAACGGCATATCGTAGGACGTAAAAGTGAAATAGTTATTTCGTTGTTTTTTATTATTTTGAATTCATAAATTCTTGAATACTAATGCATTATTGAAGTCTAACATGTGACAGGTGGTTCGAATTCAATTCTAATATCTAGATCGGTTTCTAGCATAAGACTTTGTGTTGCAAATGCATTACATTCAATAGAACAAAATGTGATAAGTAGCTTCTGTTAAAGACGAAAGTGATCACCTTTGAGCAAGATATATAAGACTAACTTCGAATAATAATAATAATAATAATAATAATAATAATAATAATAATAATAATAATAATAATAATAATAATAATAATAATAATAATAATAATAATAATGGAAATACTACAAAGATAAAGTAAGATGAACTATTATCTCAACTACTGTTATTGTTGCTATTAACACTGTGACACAATTAAAACAGATAAGCGCAAAACATCTCCTAACAAACCTACAAAAATGAGTAATTTTGGACACTTGTCATATGGACAGGAAGTTCTTAGGAGAAAAACACTTCCAATAATCAGCACTTGCTGGAGATAGTCATCAGATTACTAAGTTCAAAGCAGTGTAAACCGCGATATGATAATAATAATAATAATAATAATAATAATAATAATAATAATAATAATAATAATAATAATAATAATAATAATAATAATAATAATAATAATAATAATAATGTCGGGATTGATTATAAAATACATTGGATTCTGAAGCTAAAACCGTTAACCCCTCATTCATTTCAATCTGGCGCTAGCAATATTTTCCTGTGTCCCCATTGCTAGTATGATCGCCTTTACTGCGCGTGTGTGTGTACATTCAAACTCGAATGGTTAAAACGTCTGGGATTAAAAATTCAAATATTCTTTCAGATTCAATTTTAGTAACAAATTTCACTCCTCAATAAGAACATAAAACAGAAAGCTAGTTCGAATTCGATAGTTCGATACGAGGTACGAATAGAATCTCATACGATACTTATAAAGATTTTAGCCTCTGATGATAACCGGTGTGGAGTATTTTGTCCGGGAAAATGTTCCGCAAAATATAACACACCCTACGTAACCATTAAAATTGCTATTTTTTTTTTTTTTTTTTTTTTTTTTTTTGTCTAGTGTATGTATTTATATACTTTTTTCTTTTAATGAACTATTCCTAACGTGCAAAAACGAAACCAGGGTACTTACCCTCCTGGAACAGGCTTAAATCTCTCAAATCCAGCAGCAACATATTTATGATTATGTTTAAGTTCACCTAACTCGTTCACAGATGTTCCGTTCGTAGGAGTAAAAATTTGTCGAACAGCTCCAAAAATAGGGTCCAATTTCTCTGTGATGTCATTCAGAAGATTGTCAAAATGTCGAGTTTTTGTAGGATTCACAAGTACTTTCGCTCCAGGATAAAAAACATCTCCATTTCGAAAAACTAAAATCCATTTTCCTTCGGGAAGGATCATACGATCTGCCTTTTGAAAGAAAGACATTTTTATTTGTTTTCAACACAAATTCACTGTTTCATGTGATACTTTTGTGACGATTACTCTACCAGCGGAGCTTGGAAAGGTAGAAAAAAAATACTTCATGCGCACCAATCCTCCCACATGTTGAAGGAGAGACTGAACTGCCGCGAGTAGATACACCTCGATATGACCGAGCGAAGCTTTGATGAGCATGCGCTGTTCAAAAACGACCTTCATTTTATCACATAAAGTTTTCAATATACAGTAATTTCTATCCTTTTTATCCTCCTCCCGCTATCCCTGCGTACGAACTTCCTTCGCTTGGTCGACAATTGAAACAGATATGGCACACTACATCGTAACAGGTTTCATCATACGCTTGTTTACAGCCACGGTGGTTCAATTGATGAGCGCTTATCTCAAGAGCAGCGGTCTTCAGCTCGATTCCACGTACACTCAAAGTGTTTTTGTTTAATATAGTATATATTAAAGATATAAGTAGATTCATGAGTGTTGTCCGAAATTTCCGTAAGAGGAAAGGCAAAAAGAAATGAAATCTCTGAGTTTTACGTCCCACGTTTATATCGTGTGGGCTAAATGAGACGATGATGATGAGAAATGAATGAAATAGTTGAATGAAGAGACTGGGAGGAAACGGGAGAACCCCGAGAAAAATCACGCACACGATGTCTACCTAGGCGCGAGCTTGGATTGATTAGGATTAGGATTTTATATTTCTGGGGTGTCGGCATCTAAGGCCATTTAGCCCGTCACGTTTGAGGGATGACGGCGAGCACACTATCCGGGGAAAGGGAAGGAAGAAAGGATTGGGGAAGGAAGGAAGCGACCTGGGACCTATAAGTTAGGTACCATCCTGGCATTTGCCTGGTGTCAATGAGGAAAACCCAGGAAAACTTCATTCAGAATGACTGGCCCGAAAAAGCTTTTTACACTTTTTTGACTGAGTGGCGAGCTTGGATTGAATCAGGGACCCCACGCATCAGAGGTGAACACTCTATCACTGAGCCACCACGGCCACAGGGGCGAAAAGAATACTAAACTGGGGAGATATTGTACCCAAGGCAAGTTCGAGAAGTACATTTTTTAATTCGAAACGAGACGGGAAACAAAACAATTCCCGTCATGTTTTCGAGATAACCAGTGGCGGATCTAGTTCGGGGCCGGAGGACCTAGACCTTTCCAGTTTTTTGAGTAACAACAGTAATTTAAACTATTATTTATGTATTTTTGAAAGTTTATAGTAAGCTCATGATATACCTATCATAGTCTGAGTTCTGGCTGCCCCTCCTCCAGTTTTAAACTTCTAGATCCGCCACTGGAGACAAGAGAGAAATTCTACGAGTATCGTAAAGAAAAAAATAAATGAAATCTTTCATTTTTATGTCCCATGGTTATGCCGGTTTGGCTAAAGGAGACGGTGATGATGAGAAATGAATGAAATGGTGGAATGAAGAAAGTGGGAGGGAACGGGAGAACCCCGAGAAAACCCACAAGCACGGTGTTTGTCCACCACAAAGTCCACACGGCGCGAGCTGGGATCGAACCAGGGACCCCAAGCACCGGAGGTGAACGCTCTACCACTGAGCTACTACGCCTCCGAGTACCGCAAACAACTATGATTGATCCCAATCTTATATCACAAACAAACAGCGTTATATGTTTTAGTGTGTAAGTACTAAACGTTGATTGTACGAACACAATTAAGAACATTGATCAACCTTTAAAGATACGGAAATCATTACACACTATATTCCAATATTAATTAGGGGCACAGTGGCTCAGTGGTAGAGCGTTCACCTCCGGTGCTTGGGGTCCCTGACTCGATCCCAGCTTGCGCAGTGTGGACTTTGTGGTGGACAAACACTGTGCTCGCGAATTTTCTCGGGGTTCTCCCATTTCCTTCCACTTTCTTCATTACACCATTTCATTAATTTCTCATCATCACGTCTCCTTTAGCCTAACTGGCATAACACTGAGACGTAAAACTCAAATATGTCATTTCATTTTCTAATAATAATTATGGTTAAAACATTGTTATATATCACACTATTCGTGGACCGCAAAAGATTCTGATAATTTGTAGATGAAATTAAGGGCAAAATTAGGAATTTGATTTCTAGACTTTCGGTATCTATGGACATGTTAGCACGTCACGCATATGAGGAATGACGTCCTTCTGCGATTACACTGTCCGGGGGAATTGGAGACAAAGAAAAGAATGAGAATGGGAGGAAGGTCTGGGACTATTGTGTTAAAGACACCATTCAGACATTTACCTGGTGTGAATGAGGAAAATCCAGGAAAAAGCTCTCTTAGGATGGCTGTGCTGAAGAAGCTGTTACACCTTTTTGACCGAGTGTTCCCATTGGGAATCGAACCCGGGACAGCTCACAACAAATTGCGAGAGCGTTAGCGACTACACTATGCGTGGCCACGAAATTAAGAGATACAATTTTAAAACATACATTTACAAAACCAGGTGAGAAATATTTGCAAATGAAATTAAATGAAATCTTCGAGTTTAACGTCCTACTATTATGTCCTTTAGACTAAGGGAGACGGAAAATTAAGGCTAGTGAATGATGATGGAAGAATTGGTTGAATGAAATGTGGGAGGAAACGGAAATACGGCAAGAAAAACCACGGACACGATATTGTCCACCACAAACTTACTTGACGGGTATCGAACAATGGACCTCACGCAGCAGAGATAAGCGCTCTACCACTGAGCCACCGTGCCCCCGAATAGAAATTTTCGAGACAAGATGAGAAAAGGTTTCCAAGAATCGAGACGAGACGAAACTACTACAAAATTTTCGAGACAAGGAGAGAAAACCTTATTTCTCGTCTCGTCTAGTCTTGCGTGTAACATTAAATTTTATCCCCTTTGACTATACCCACTATACCTGTAAATAAAGTTTAAAACCAAGGACTAGAAATGAAGTAATAGACTGACGATTAAAATTAAGAATAATGTATACAAAACCTTGTTAAGTATAGTTATACAGAAGTGTTACATCTAGTGTTGTTCACGAAACCAGATTTGGGACTTCGGGGCTGTCTTATCTCGAGAAGGTATACTGAAAATGCTTTCTTGTCTCGATAAATATATTCGTTTCCATTGGATAAGCTTTGCCTCGTCTCGCATCTTGTTACGAAACTTCTGTATCGTTTCTTAGGCAAACTAACCCTTTTGCAATTTTGGAATTTTTCAGGTAAATTTTAGACTTCCATTTCGGTTTTATGAAATTTCACTTTTTCCAAAAACCGGTTTTCGTTTTTTTCATAAACTGATTTCAACAGCACTACTTTAGACGCACATAACCAAAATACTTTGTGATATGTCCTCATCAATGAAAAGAGTACAACAGCGCCAAACACGTGAGTATCGTTTTACATTGTGAAGTTTCGGTAGACTTGCAAACTATGGGAGTTCAATAATCAATACTGAAACCGGAAGTAGCACAGTAAAGTTCTGCTACATCCGGTTTTAGTCGGGAGTTGCGATTGAGGATGGTATCTTTTCTTGAGAAGTTGAATCGATTCCGAAAAACAGCTTTTCATTATCTGTTACCGTTCTCGTTCTTTGGTGATCAAAGTTGAAACCGGGAATTGTGAACTTCTACCACTTCTGGTTTTAATAAAGGGTTAACGGAAGAGACAGTATGTGTTGTTAAGATACTAAATCGATTTCACAAATAGCTTCCCGCCAAATGTTTCCGCTTTTGTTCTATGGCGATCAATATTGAAACCGGAAATGGTTCATTTCAACCACCTGCGGGTTGGAACAGAGGCATAATTTTTGAATTGAAACTTATTCTTTGGACGTAAATCGATTCCCGAAAAACACTTGTCGATATCTATTACCGATTTTCCTCTGATACTTGTCGACAGATGGACGGAAGGTGCGGGAGACTTGGGTTCGATTCCCGGCGAGAGTTCATGTGGTTCGGATCCCCACCTAGGTATATTCCTCGCTATACCGTTTTTGCTCTATGAAAATTTAATTTTAAATTAGGAATTGTCAAATTTCTACAATTTTCGGTTTCAATAGAGAATTAACAACAAGATTTAAACGATTGTCAAAGAGCTAAATGCATTTTTTTTTAAGTTTGTAACTATTTGTGGGCATTCTTCCTCTATAGCGATTGATATTGAAGAAAAAGCTGGTAAATTCCAGACATTTCCGGTTACAAAGGTAACCTATTCTTGCCATACTGAATCCATATCACAAAACCGGTCCTTGGTATCTATTATCATTTTATCTCAGATATCAGTCGAAAGACAAAATGGATCTAGCCGTGCTACACGACTTCCCATACTCACGCATAGCATAGTTTGGAAGTATAAAACATTGAATCGAGACGAAAAAAGTGAAAGGGCCGTAATTTTCGAAATGACAGAATATTGTGTAACTTGACCCATTTCGAATCTCTTGACCAAATAAATTGGTCAAGAGCTTTGAAATGGGTCAAGTTACACAATTTTCATACAAGTTATAAATTATATTGCATATATTGACTTTTGTTTCCAACTGTACAAACTATTACATAAAATCTGTAATGTCAGCTTAATCTTCAAAACTTAAGTATTCAAAGCAATTAACCGAATTAGACGATATGTCGGAAGCAAACCCAATCTAGGCCATCCTACAAATTCACAGTTAATTCGCTGTACTAAGTTCTTTTAATAATCACAATTACAAACTATCCAATAATTCTTACAATACTGTGTAAGTCGAGTCAAACAACTCACAGGTAGTTTTATTATAAGAGTTGATAAGTTGTTCTTTCATTTCGGTAATCTTTTAATTACTTTTCCGTGATTTAAAGGTAAAAACAAACCTGACGTGTTATGGCATGTTAAAGATGTAAATTATGTTTACTGTCTTCTAGGTCATGTTAACTACGTGAGTCAAAGTCGCTATAAATATATATTTCAATTTATAGCCAAATAGAGAGGAATGTGTGTTATAATAACCAGCACATTACTTGTATATTTAAGGCTATACATATTCATTTAGAATACTATACAGTGAGTTACTAAATAACTGTATAGTATCTTCCAATCTTCTTGATTACATTGAGATAAATTTTTGAAGGATTGTTACTTTTGTCCACTAATGTTGGTGAGTAGGCCTATAATAAACCATTTTCAAAGTAGTGGGTATCCATCCTCATAACCTCCACTACATCCCAGATTTAAAGTAAGTATATGCGGAACTCAGGGGTAAAAGTGGATTTGTAAATCTAAGGGAATGGATGGCGTCACGCCGTTCCCCCGAGGCTATCTTTGTCCATTGTAATTTTTTTAGAAAGTGGAGGGAGGCCATATATATTTTTGGAAGTGAGGGAACGGCGTCCTTCCGCGTTCCCCCTCACTTTTACATCTGGCTGAACTAATAAAAATATTCTGCGGTATACGCCGTATCCGCCTTTTTCGGGTCCATTGCATCCAAGTTCTTAATGGTGCTCAACAGTTCATGTCAACATTTGTCACAAAATACTTAAGAAATAAGAGAATTCTACAATATTGAAAGGTATGACATATTAAAATTTAAATCCTTAAGAATAATTTAAATCCTCATGCGTAGTTCACGAGAGAATCGAGAAAAACTAAATTTTGTACACTTAAAAATTGATGCTGTGGTATATACCCTCATCAAATTTTCCATTATGACATCGTCAAGACGACAGCACAAAGTGTGGTTAATGAAATACAATAACATTTAGACTTTAAATTTTGTTTCCTTATATTATTCTGTAAGGCTGAAACATATATCAATCAATAAATGACATCAAGGTCGTACGCAAGGGGGGACCTGAGGTCCGGACTCTCTCTCTGCCGAAATTCCGACTTTTCTGTAAATTTAATCTAATTTCAGAGGTAATTTTACAAATTTTAATATTATTTATTCTTATATTGAATTTTGACCCACCCCCCAAAAGCGTTGGACCCCTTCCGAAATAAATTCGTGCGTACGTGCTAATATACCAATCTGCTGGCAGCTCGCTTGAAAAAGGAAAAATAATTTCTGAGGCAAAAATGAAGAAATAAAAGAAAGAACTTTTTTTTTTTTTTTTTGTAAATTATTATACTGAAATGGTTTGAAACAAAGTAATAACAAATAAATTGAATGTATAGAATGATAAGAATAATGATTACAGCTGAATTGAGTTTATTTAGGTTACCTGAAAAAGTTGCAAAAAGTGAGGCTCTTTTCAAAGAGGCAGAACATAGGCTGGCAACCTTGTTTGTCTCTTGCTCCACACACCTTTGACTTCGTCTCGTCAGAGTTGTGAACGTTTCTGTGTGGAATGGTGTCAGCTGGAATCCAACAAAATGAGTTCAACAAAATGACATGCTTTAGAATAAATCTTTGTTGTGAAGTTTTCGACAAAATAGAAGAATATAAATTTTTATGGCGCTAAAAAGTATGAAATTCGTTGCCATTAATAATTAATATATTTTTAAAATATTCTTCTGAAACAGAATGTTTATTTGTGTACTGCACTTGCAGGGCTTCTAGACGCCTCAGGTTTAGCCAGGACAGTCCCGGATCTCTCCCTTCAGAAATTATTCAAAACTTTTAGATATTTCGATTCTTCTCCCAATCATAAGTTAATATCATTAGTGCAATATTAGATCTAGAAAGCTCCTGATCTAGAAAGCCCTGTTTAGAGACAGAGCGACGCAAAGCGCATGTTAGCAGTGTACATAGTTTGAGAGAAATTTCCCTAACCTAAGGAAACTGCGTACGTAAATTTAGCAAAAAGGGGCAAAGGAACTTTTTCGATAAAACGGGAAAATCCAGGGAAATTCTGGCGCTGACTGATTGCCCAATATAAATGCTTAATATTTTTCTTTGTTGGTAAATTGATCTTTGTTCAGAAATAAAGCAATGTAATAGCAGTAATTTTCATGTGTATGTTCAAAGTGGCATAATTTGCACACATTGTTGACCAAGGATGTTATAAATAGAGGATCTGACTATATGTATCTTCATCCTATTAAATTGGTGAAGCCAAAAAGCAACCGAGCATTGGCACGTCATATTGGCTACTCTCATTTCTACCATCGTCTGATTAGCTACATTCGTTTCCGCCATGATTGTTGGCTCAAAACATTGCGATCCTATTGGGCGGAGTGGGCAGAGTAGGGGTGGCGAAACTGTGACGTATGGCTTGAAGATTTTGATGTAAGGGCAGATCCTCTATCTTATAAGATCCTTGTTATTGATGGTGTATTTGTGTGTATTTTTCTCTAAAAACAAAAAGTGAGGGGGGAAAATAAAAAATAATAGAAATTGGAAGCAAATGAAGAAAACAAATGTGGTTGGTACTTCCTTTAAAATAGCTAAATTAATCTTATCATATAACTTCTGTCATAGAAATTTGACATTAAAGGTCTTCACTACAGCGAAATTAAACTACCGCTAATTTTAGAGTTTTTCTGTAATATCTTCAAAACAAATAAAAATATTCGCAAAGTAGAAACGTAGTTAACTAGACAATACGATTTTGCATGTGAAACCTTTACTAGAATTCACCTATCCGCATTAGTATCCCGCTATTTACAGAACCCGCAAAAAAATGCTAAATCTTTCTACAATTACAAATACAGGGTGGCGCGTATTGTATCTACCAGTTGCAGTTGGCAACCCTGATCAAATGCGCGTACGAATGCTGCGCATGCTTACGGCACTGAATAGCAGGGCCTCTGGCAATTAGTTTACCATGGAGCGGTGGTCTGTGCAGACGCGAATTGCGGCGGTGGAAGCCTTTATCCGAACCGGTTCTGTCAGTGAGGCTCAGCGGGCACTGCGACGAAACAGTGATGATCGCCATGTTGCTATACCCGAGAGACACAGTATTCTGAGATGGGTGAGACAGTGGCGGGCCACAGGTAGTGTTGTGAACCGGAAATCACCAGGTCGTGGACGAAGTGTTCGAACAAATGTAAACTTGGAACGAGTGCGCGTAGCGATGGAACGCAGTCCCAAACGTTCAGCACGGCAACATGCACGAACATTACATTTGACACGACGTTCATTGGGTCGTTTGCTGGGTGATTTGAAGTTCCATCCGTATAAACTGCAGGTGGTACAAGAGTTGAGAGCCATTGATAAGGAAAACAGACTCAATAACTGCCAGAACATTCTTGAGTTGATTAACCGAGATCCACTGTTCCTCCAACAACTTTTGATGTCCGATGAAGCAATCTTCCACCTGACTGGGTATGTTAATAAGCAAAACTTCCGGTATTGGTCTCAGGAGAATCCTCGTTCATTACATGAAAAGCCTCAAGGTAGCCCAAAAGTTGTGGTATGGTGTGCAGTTGGAATGTGTGGCATTATTGGTCCCTATTTTTTTGAGGATGACGCCGGACATGCAACAACTGTAAATTCCGACCGCTACTGCCATATGTTACAGACGTTTCTCATTCCGGAATTGCAGGAAAGGGGTGTGATCAATAACGTTTATTTCCAGCAAGACGGTGCTACGGCACACACGGCACGCCAAAGTATGTCTATACTCAGAGAAACATTTCCAAACCGCGTGATATCCCGATTTGGCGATGTCTCATGGCCATCCCGTTCCCCAGATTTAACAGCTCCTGATTACTTCCTCTGGGGATATGTTAAGGAAAGGGTCTTTGCCAATCGCGTGAAGACAATTGACGAACTGAAGACTGCCATTCGTCATGTGATAAGTTCCATTCCACAGGATACGTTAATGCGTGTGATGAATGCCTTCCCACGTCGCCTGCAGCAGTGCATCCAGGAAAAAGGCGGACATTTACAGGACGTTATTTTTAAAGTTTAGTGAGCTCCTTCGACAAGTGTTGTACAGTGTACAAATTGCCAGTCCATATACTTATATTCCATAACAGTTTTGCATTAAAACTTGCATAACACACCTTTGTATTTTCATTTGAAGTTGGTAGATACAATACGCGCCACCCTGTAGAAAGCAGATAGATGAATTGTGATAACGGTATCACATGCAAAATCGTATTATCTAGTTCACTACGTTTCTGCTTTTCGAGTATTTTTTATTTGGTTTGAAGATATTATAGAAAAAACTCTAAAATTAGCGGTAGTTTAATTTCGCTGTAGTGAAGACCCTTAACAAACTAGGGAAAATTTGGTAAGAAAACGGAACATTTTGTGACAATCGAGGGAAATTTTCTTAAGGAAACCTACAAACACTGTGTGTTAGTCGTTACGCTAGAAGTAGTTCAGCCGGTTGCTATATAATGGCGTTGGAGTAGCTCAGGAATACAAAGGGTTGTTACGCCAAATGGTTTGATTTTCATTCGTGCGATATTTACAAAAAAGGCCTTTGTTAGTAATCGAGACACAATCGATAGGAATAATCTACTCTCTGCGGCTTCCTTTAGGTAATTGTTAACCTATTATTCAAGTAATCTGATATACTATAAGCAAAAAGCAACTGTATAACTACATATCATTATACTCTAATGTAAATTTTCATAGTGTGTCTCGTTTTTGCAAACTAAAAAACCGAGACACACTATGAAAATTTACATTACAGTATAGTGATACGTAGTTATACAGTTGCTTTTTGCTGATATATCAGATTACTTGAATAATAGGTTATATTCACTATTATATATATCCACTGTTGAGTGGCACATTGTATAAATTGTTGTTTTTGTACGCATAATTGTGGGGAGTTAAAAATTTCATTTCATTTATTTTACCCAAGCGTAGCGAAAATTTTAGAGCTCTAAACTTTTAGTTACTGGCGTTTGTTTGACAAATCATCATACACGAAAATAACTGGATCAATTCTTGTGATTTTTCCACCTCATTTCTTTTCCTTGATTTTTTTTTAAAAAAAACGAACATGGCAGTAGTAGGGGCCCGCGTATGCGCGAATGACTCATCCTCACTCTCTTTCATGACCAGGGTGAAAGGTCAATGACCTGGCCCAGGGTCAATGACCTAGGGGTACCTAGGACCACCCCCTCTAAATTTTGGCAGGGGTACCTTGGCCCACCCCCTAAATTTTGGCAGGGGTACATAGGACCACCCCCCTTAAATTTTGGAAATTGCCAAATCTAAAAATTTGGTATGGTAGCCTAGGACCATAGTATGTACCTCTATCAGTATTGGGGGTCTATGTCGTTCCCTTTCATGGGTAAAAAATTGCCAAAAATTCAAATTTCGGGGGTTTTTGACCTAATTTATCCCCTTTGATGAGGTATTATTATCCTATATAGTTATATGGGCGTATACAGGGGTCCATTCCCTTTCATAACATATGGGTATATTAATGCACCCCTTGAAAAATTTGGGAGGGGTACGTTGGCCCACCCCTTAAATTTTGGAAATTGCCCAATTTAAACATTGGGTATTATAGTACAGGACCCTAATATGTATCATGATAAATTTGGGTGGTCCACCTCATTCCCTTCTAGGGGTACAAAATTGCCAAAATATAAACGTAAGCAATACGTTGTACCACGTGTTTGGTCTTTTGGCCCAATTTGTCCTCTTGGATGAGGTCCTATTACCTTATATGGTTATATGGTCATGTATAGGGGTCCATTACCTATCATAAGACATGGGTATATTAATGCACCCCTTGAAAAATTTGGGAGGGGTACTTTGGCCCACCCCTTAAATTTTGGAAATTGACCAATTTCAACATTGGGTATTATAGTATAGGACCCTAATATGCATTATGATAAATTTGGGTGGTCCACCTCATTCCCTTCTAGGGGTACAAAATTGCCAAAATATAAACGTAAGCAATACGTTATATCACGTGTTTGGTTTTCGGCCTAATTTATGTGCTTGGATGAGGTCCTATTACCTTATATAGTTATATGATCATGTATAGGGGTTTATTACCTATCATAAGACATAGGTACATTTGTGCACCCCCGGGAGGGGTACAATGGTCCACCCCTTAAATTTTGGAAATTGACCAATTTAAACATTTGGTATTATAGTACAAGACCCTAATATGTATTATGATAAATTTGGGTGGTCCACCTCGTTCCCTTCTAGGGGTACAAAATTGCCAAAAATATAAACGTAAGCAATACGTTATACCACGTGTTTGGTTTTTGGTCGATTTTATTCCCTTTGATGAGGTGTTATTACCTTATATGTTTACATGAGCGTATACAGGAGTCTATTACCTTTCATAAGACATGGGTATATTGATGCACCCCGGGAGGGGTACCTTGGCCCAACCCTTTAATTTTGGAAATTGCTTAATTTCAACATGTGGTGTCATAGTACTGGATACTAATATGTATCATGATAAATTTGGGTGGTCCACCTCGTTCCCTTTTAGGGGTACCAAATTGCCAAAATATAAACGTAAGCAATACGTTATACCACGTGTTTGATTTTTGACCTAATTTATCTCCTTGATGAGGTCCTATTACATCATATAGTTATATGGTCATATAGGGGTCCATTCCCTATCATAAGACATAGGTACATTGATGCACCCCGGGAGGGGTACAATGGCCCACCCCTTTAATTTGGAAATTGCTCAATTAAACATTTGGTATTACAGTATAAGACCCTAATATGGATCACTATAAATTTGGGTGGTCCACCTCGTTCCCTTTTAGGGGTACAAAATTGACAAAATATAAACGTAAGCATTACGTTGTACCACGTGTTTGGTTTTTGACCTAATTTATTCCTTTGGATGAGGTCCTATTACCTTATATGGTTATATGGTCATGTATATGGGTCCTCGCTATCATAGTACATGACCTCAATATGTATCATGATAAATTTGGGTGGTCCATCTTGTTCCCTTTCATGGGTAAAAATTGCTAAAATATAAACATAAGCAATATGTTGTACCATGTGTTTGGTTTTTTGGCCCAATTTCTTCCCTTTGATGAGGTTTTATTACCTTATATGGTTATATGGTCATGTATATAGGTTCATTTCCTATCATAAGATATGGGTACATTGATGCATCCTTTAAAAATTTGGGAGGGGTATCTTGGCTCATCCACTCGGTTTTAGAAATTGTTTAATATAAGCATTTGGTATCATAGTACAGGTCTCCAATATGTACCACTATAAATTTGGATGGTCCACATCGTTCCCTTTTCATAGGTAAAGAACTACCAAAAATCAAATTTCGGAGGTTATTGACCCCTATTTAGCATGTTATATGGTTTATTACCTTTATATGTTTATGTTCCCTTTTAAATTTGGGAATTATCAAATAACAAAATTCGGTAAACGTTTTCTAAGACCCCATTGTAGATGTTGATGTTCCTCTTATGGCCAAATATTCAAAATGTAAATATTATTGACCGGCTTTATTATTGAATAAGTACAGGATTTATTACTTTTTTCATAAGACACAGGTGTATTTGTGTACCAATCTTAAATTTTGGAAGGGGTACATTTCTTATTGTCGTATCAATAATTGGTAATTGTTCATTGGGTAAATCATTACGATCACGTGATCGGTTATTGACCTATGATGGGATTAGGAGTCCAGGACATTGGTACATTGAAACTTTGTAGGATAATTTGAGAATGCGTCATTGGTTTTGATTATTCCCACCAAATATAAACGTAAGCAAGACGTTGTACCACGTGATTGTCCTTGATGAGGTAGTGTACAGGGATTCATTTCCTTTGTTGTGGTACTTCTTAAGTTTGAGTACACACACACTTCTAGAAAACAGTTGGTTCTACTCAGGTAAACAATTGACGGACATTATTGACCTTATTGAACATATAATGATATGATTAACTCTAAGACTTAGGTATATCAAGAGAAGTATTCTTTAAATTTGGGAATGGTGATAAACAGAATTTTAACATGAGGTGCGAAATTTGAAACAATACATTGAACTTTAGTCACAGCTCATAGTTTAAGATCATTGGTGGTGATTGATTTGAAATCTGATAGCTAACCTTATTGAATCTTATGACTCATAGACGAAAGGCAATACATGCTACAACAGTTTAAAATTTAATCATAAGGTGATGTAATCTGACACTAGCAAAGTTATTGTGTATGCAATTTGATTGGATGATCACTATCTTTCCTGCAATCTGATTGGTTGATCACTATCTTTCGTGCAATCTGATTGGTTGATGATTTTCAAATCTTTGCTGTATTCAGTTTTAAGTTTAACATTTAAAAATCTTGGTTTCGTTCAACATTTTGCACTCACTGATAAATATGATCAAAACCGTTTATTTGTTAATCGAATAGTTAAAAACCGGTTAAAGTTTGACGGTTAACCGTGAAACGTAAAATTTTTTGCTTGAAACTTTTTGTTTAAAAATTCTTGCTTTCAAATTTTTGTTTGATTTTTTTTGTTTCAAAATTTTGTTTGACATTTTTCGTTTCCAAATTTTTTTGTTTCAAAATTTTTTGTTTAAAAATTTTTCGTTTGAAATTTTTTGTTTGAAAATTTTTGTTCGAAAATTTTGTTTAAAATTTTTTGTTTGAAATTTTTCGTTTCCAAATTTTTTGTTTGAAATTTTTTGTTTCAAAATTTTGTTTGAAATTTTTTTCGCTTCAAAATTTTGTTTGAATTTTTTTCGTTTGAATTTTTTTCGTTTCAAAATTTTGTTTCAAAGATTTTTTGTTCTAAATTTTTGTTTCAAAGTTTGGTTTGACATTTTTAAAAGTTTGTGCACTCATTAGTAAAGAACCGGAACTGTTTAGAGCAAAAACCTCTGGCAACATGTGGTGCAATAGTACATGTCAGAACATGATAATGCAACGTCATCAGTTTTGCATCATATATAAGTATCGTTCGAGTTAGTATTCATGATAACATCATCATGGCTACTTGTCTGCAGTTTCTAAACACACGTGATGTGATGAAATCATTTACCAAGATTACTGATTTACAACAGAATGTACCTTATAGAATCTTAGCTAGCCAAATGATCCCTACAAAGTTTGGATTAAGAATCGTAGTGAAGCTTGAAAATGATAAGAATATAATTTTACCGGCAAGATATTTACCCATGGAACCATCAAAACAAGAAGAACTGCTGCGTTTCTTAAATACTGGATCTGTATCTTTATGTTACAAAGGATTCTTGGGTCGAAGTCATCAATTTGAATTTAGTACACAGCCAGATTCGTCAGCCATTGTGATAAAATCATGAATTCAAACGTCAGCACATCAGACATAGTTGTATGAATTTGGTTGGTCAGCATGACGTCAGCAACTGTGATGAAATCATGAATTCAAACGTCAGCACATTCCTTACCAATGACGTCAGCAATAACTATAAATCAACCAATACAGTGTCATCCCACGAAATCATTTGAGCAAGTGCTTTTCAGGAGGAAAGATGTGTACTTCTAACGATAAAGAGTTCATCTTCGCAAGCTATTATCCAATAAACAAAACATGTGATGATTGGTATCAGTGCTAGAACATTTGAACGTGTGATTCGATTGGGTAAAGCAGAACAATTTGGTGTACAACTGACCTGTGAAGAATGGCAAATATTATGTTCACGAATCGACCAAATGAACGATTATTTTCATGATGAGCTAAATGTGACCATAGTCAAATCATTAGGCTCAAATCATGAAGTGGTGCTGCGTACAGTCCTCGAAGAGAAGATGGTGTTGTTACGTAAAAAGAGTACATTCCATGTCCCTCGCAACATGGTGTATCTAACGGAAACAGAATGGAACAAATTCATCAGCGTATTCCAGTGTGTGAAACATGCAGTGGAAGTGTGCAACAAAACTAGTATATTCCTGAAAAAGTACTATTTTGAAAAATGTGTTATGCATATTGTACAACATGTATCTAGATATTGTGATGGTTGTTCGTGGGTGCATAATTGTATTGATAAACAGTTTATTTGTGATCAAATGGACATTGAGTTTCCACCAATTGATATCGCAATAGACCTTAAAAGACTTCAACTGGAATTAAAATTATATGCTAAAGACAAACTAGTGCAAGAAGTTCAAAATACATTGTATCGACAATATCCAGATCATATATCTGGTATGGATGTATGTGGAGTGTAATAAAATGATCCATTTCAATGAATTGTGTTTTTTCATTTCAAGTACAACCCCAGGTTCTGACGTGCACCACAATGTTGTCAAAGGTTTTTGTTCTAAACAGTTCTGGTTCTTTACTAATGAGTGCACAAACTTTTAAAAATGTCAAACCAAACTTTGAAACAAAAATTTAGAACAAAAAATCTTTGAAACAAAATTTTGAAACGAAAAAAATTCAAACGAAAAAAATTCAAACAAAATTTTGAAGCGAAAAAAATTTCAAACAAAATTTTGCAACAAAAAATTTCAAACAAAAAATTTGGAAACGAAAAATTTCAAACAAAAAATTTTAAACAAAATTTTCGAACAAAAATTTTCAAACAAAAAATTTCAAACGAAAAATTTTTAAACAAAAAATTTTGAAACAAAAAAATTTGGAAACGAAAAATGTCAAACAAAATTTTGAAACAAAAAAAATCAAACAAAAATTTGAAAGCAAGAATTTTTAAACAAAAAGTTTCAAGCAAAAAATTTTACGTTTCACGGTTAACCGTCAAACTTTAACCGGTTTTTAACTATTCGATTAACAAATAAACGGTTTTGATCATATTTATCAGTGAGTGCAAAATGTTGAACGAAACCAAGATTTTTAAATGTTAAACTTAAAACTGAATACAGCAAAGATTTGAAAATCATCAACCAATCAGATTGCACGAAAGATAGTGATCAACCAATCAGATTGCAGGAAAGATAGTGATCATCCAATCAAATTGCATACACAATAACTTTGCTAGTGTCAGATTACATCACCTTATGATTAAATTTTAAACTGTTGTAGCATGTATTGCCTTTCGTCTATGAGTCATAAGATTCAATAAGGTTAGCTATCAGATTTCAAATCAATCACCACCAATGATCTTAAACTATGAGCTGTGACTAAAGTTCAATGTATTGTTTCAAATTTCGCACCTCATGTTAAAATTCTGTTTATCACCATTCCCAAATTTAAAGAATACTTCTCTTGATATACCTAAGTCTTAGAGTTAATCATATCATTATATGTTCAATAAGGTCAATAATGTCCGTCAATTGTTTACCTGAGTAGAACCAACTGTTTTCTAGAAGTGTGTGTGTACTCAAACTTAAGAAGTACCACAACAAAGGAAATGAATCCCTGTACACTACCTCATCAAGGACAATCACGTGGTACAACGTCTTGCTTACGTTTATATTTGGTGGGAATAACCAAAACCAATAACGCAATTCTCAAATTATCCTACAAAGTTTCAATGTACCAATGTCCTGGACTCCTAATCCCATCATAGGTCAATAACCGATCACGTGATCGTAATGATTTACCCAATGAACAATTACCAATTATTGATACGACAATAAGAAATGTACCCCTTCCAAAATTTAAGATTGGTACACAAATACACCTGTGTCTTATGAAAAAAGTAATAAATCCTGTACTTATTCAATAATAAAGCCGGTCAATAATATTTACATTTTGAATATTTGGCCATAAGAGGAACATCAACATCTACAATGGGGTCTTAGAAAACGTTTACCGAATTTTGTTATTTGATAATTCCCAAATTTAAAAGGGAACATAAACATATAAAGGTAATAAACCATATAACATGCTAAATAGGGGTCAATAACCTCCGAAATTTGATTTTTGGTAGTTCTTTACCTATGAAAAGGGAACGATGTGGACCATCCAAATTTATAGTGGTACATATTGGAGACCTGTACTATGATACCAAATGCTTATATTAAACAATTTCTAAAACCGAGTGGATGAGCCAAGATACCCCTCCCAAATTTTTAAAGGATGCATCAATGTACCCATATCTTATGATAGGAAATGAACCTATATACATGACCATATAACCATATAAGGTAATAAAACCTCATCAAAGGGAAGAAATTGGGCCAAAAAACCAAACACATGGTACAACATATTGCTTATGTTTATATTTTAGCAATTTTTACCCATGAAAGGGAACAAGATGGACCACCCAAATTTATCATGATACATATTGAGGTCATGTACTATGATAGCGAGGACCCATATACATGACCATATAACCATATAAGGTAATAGGACCTCATCCAAAGGAATAAATTAGGTCAAAAACCAAACACGTGGTACAACGTAATGCTTACGTTTATATTTTGTCAATTTTGTACCCCTAAAAGGGAACGAGGTGGACCACCCAAATTTATAGTGATCCATATTAGGGTCTTATACTGTAATACCAAATGTTTAATTGAGCAATTTCCAAATTAAAGGGGTGGGCCATTGTACCCCTCCCGGGGTGCATCAATGTACCTATGTCTTATGATAGGGAATGGACCCCTATATGACCATATAACTATATGATGTAATAGGACCTCATCAAGGAGATAAATTAGGTCAAAAATCAAACACGTGGTATAACGTATTGCTTACGTTTATATTTTGGCAATTTGGTACCCCTAAAAGGGAACGAGGTGGACCACCCAAATTTATCATGATACATATTAGTATCCAGTACTATGACACCACATGTTGAAATTAAGCAATTTCCAAAATTAAAGGGTTGGGCCAAGGTACCCCTCCCGGGGTGCATCAATATACCCATGTCTTATGAAAGGTAATAGACTCCTGTATACGCTCATGTAAACATATAAGGTAATAACACCTCATCAAAGGGAATAAAATCGACCAAAAACCAAACACGTGGTATAACGTATTGCTTACGTTTATATTTTTGGCAATTTTGTACCCCTAGAAGGGAACGAGGTGGACCACCCAAATTTATCATAATACATATTAGGGTCTTGTACTATAATACCAAATGTTTAAATTGGTCAATTTCCAAAATTTAAGGGGTGGACCATTGTACCCCTCCCGGGGGTGCACAAATGTACCTATGTCTTATGATAGGTAATAAACCCCTATACATGATCATATAACTATATAAGGTAATAGGACCTCATCCAAGCACATAAATTAGGCCGAAAACCAAACACGTGATATAACGTATTGCTTACGTTTATATTTTGGCAATTTTGTACCCCTAGAAGGGAATGAGGTGGACCACCCAAATTTATCATAATGCATATTAGGGTCCTATACTATAATACCCAATGTTGAAATTGGTCAATTTCCAAAATTTAAGGGGTGGGCCAAAGTACCCCTCCCAAATTTTTCAAGGGGTGCATTAATATACCCATGTCTTATGATAGGTAATGGACCCCTATACATGACCATATAACCATATAAGGTAATAGGACCTCATCCAAGAGGACAAATTGGGCCAAAAGACCAAACACGTGGTACAACGTATTGCTTACGTTTATATTTTGGCAATTTTGTACCCCTAGAAGGGAATGAGGTGGACCACCCAAATTTATCATGATACATATTAGGGTCCTGTACTATAATACCCAATGTTTAAATTGGGCAATTTCCAAAATTTAAGGGGTGGGCCAACGTACCCCTCCCAAATTTTTCAAGGGGTGCATTAATATACCCATATGTTATGAAAGGGAATGGACCCCTGTATACGCCCATATAACTATATAGGGTAATAATACCTCATCAAAGGGGATAAATTAGGTCAAAAACCCCCGAAATTTGAATTTTTGGCAATTTTTTACCCATGAAAGGGAACGACATAGACCCCCAATACTGATAGAGGTACATACTATGGTCCTAGGCTACCATACCAAATTTTTAGATTTGGCAATTTCCAAAATTTAAGGGGGGTGGTCCTATGTACCCCTGCCAAAATTTAGGGGGTGGGCCAAGGTACCCCTGCCAAAATTTAGAGGGGGTGGTCCTAGGTACCCCTAGGTCATTGACCCTGGGCCAGGTCATTGACCTTTCACCCTGGTCATGAAAGAGAGTGAGGATGAGTCATTCGCGCATACGCGGGCCCCTACTACTATGGCATACAACGCTGCGTGTAGGTTTGTATTGAAGTAACTTGAGTGATTGCAACGCTACAGTAATCAAGTCCTTTTCGTTGGTGGGAACTGTACTAATAAATCTTGAGTAAATACTACATACAACGCGTAATAAAAATCTCGATACTTTGCCTAAATGGATTGTATAGTCGTGAACATAAAATGTATCCGTCTACATAGATCTTTTTTGAAATCAATTTGAATCAATTTGAGCGCAGATTATTGTTTTTTAAAGAAATTTCTCTCTCTTTATATATATATAAAATTACAGAAATGCATTTACAAGGACTTGTATTCAGTTCGAAGTTTTAAAGAAAATAAATTGTATACGTGGGTGTACCCTCTTACATGATAGCTACTGTGCATATTTGTACGAGCTCACAAATCCTCATTTATTATTCACTTCGACCTCCAACATGAATGTCAAAGTCAAACTCTTTGTAAACGTGTGTACTTCCAATACATTTACTTGCTTTCTTTATTCGTAAAAACCTACGTTTGAAATCCTGATTTGTTTAAAACTATCAACGAACAAAATTGAATACCTCTTTTGATATGATTTCCATACACTAACATTACGTAACCATGTTACCTAACAACATTCAACAGAGATGCATCAGACACATGCAACGTCAGGATGATTTTTCATTTCACTTTTCCCTTTCTGAGTCTACTTCTGTTCGCTAACGAGCTAACATTTATGTTTCCTTTTCAATTTCAAGGTGACGGTCACTTCACACACCAATAACGACTGACTTTATTCCTCGTATCAGCACAAATAATATTAACAGTAACTTAATTTTGACCTGATCAGTGTAATTGTCTACTCGTTTTGACCGTTCGAAATTATTTACCTTGTGCAATATGAAGTCATGATGTAGTCATCTAAACTTCAAGAGACTCTGTACAAAAGTGTCCTTAAACTAGAAACATTAAGGTTAAAATCTGAAGGGTCAAAATTTGCTGAATAAGCTGGATAAAGGACGTATTGAACGTGACTTGGAGCGAAGGACGACCTTGACTATTATGATTTGTCTTAATTATACTATATGATCACCTTTAAAAATAATACAGTGCCACAATAAAGTTGCTCGGCAAATGAGATTGACCTCAGAACAATCTGAGGGAGAAAAACGTAACCGCTGTTTCTTAATTCAACTGTGCATGGGCATTAATTCTGCAGAATGGAATAAAATAAACAAAATAAAAACAAATTTGGTATACGCTGGTTTACTCATTTTCTAGACCAACAGTTTTCAATAATAATGACGTGAACAGTTTCATTTGTGAATTATAATTGGTTAGAACTAAATGAAATCCTTAGGCATTTTGCTTTCGCCTATACTTCCTATTGTATTAATTAGCCTAGAGGATAAAGTGCAACCGCAATGTTTACCGTCCGTAACTTTATTATTATTATTATTATTATTATTATTATTATTATTATTATTATTATTATTATTATTATTATTATTATTATTATTATTATTATTATCGCCCTATCCTTCACCAATTTCACTATATTATAAAAAATCGACGAATTTTTACGAAATTTTTGTGGATCATTTTTCTTTAAATTGGGGCGGGTCAGTGGGAACTTTGGGAAAGCTTCATAGAATATAAACCATATTCTATCAAAATCAAATAATTTTTACGAAAGCTAAAATAGATTTTTTTATATAACTTTTTTATAACTGGTTGTAATGTTTCCTTCTGATTATAGCTCCATGCAATGGAGATCATCGGCATAAAGAGTGAGAAGATGTGAAAATAAAATGTCCAAAATGACCAAGGCTAGTATTGAACCCATAGCTTTCAGGACAGGAAATCGGCTGATACCTTTGAAATGACTCTAGGACCATAGGTATTACCTACATTAAATCATGCCACTTTGATTACAGAGCGTATTCTAGAAGATAGAGTGTTTTAAAATTGATGCCAAATTTTGGATTTTTATCAGTTCAGTTTCACTGAAATGTGTATCCTAAGAAGGAAAGGGACTAAAATATTTTCCGTTAACGTATTGTAATATCCCACATGTGATTGTATTTATAAACGTCGACATGTGTTTTTATATGTACACAACGCCACCTGCGTTTCTACTACGATTTGCTATAAGATGCAGACGACAGGAATCAACGTCACCACTGGCTCGTGTGATGGAAGAAGAACAGCAGCGCCACCGTTACCCAGGAGGAGGTATAAAATTCCGAGCATTGCCACAACCTGTATCAGTTTTGGCTGGTCACTCTTTTTCCCTTAGCTTGCAGTGGAGCTCTGAAAGATTCATAATCTAACCCAAGCCTCCTAGCTTCCAATGGAGCTCTAACATATTGCTAACCGCAACCAACCAGCTTGCCTTGGAGATTTGTGGTATCCTTTTCGTTGCCTACTTGGGCCTTGGGACACCTGTTTACCCTAATTACTTAAAGGATTTTCTATTTTACTGTGTTATGCTATTTTCTTCGATGCTATTTTCTTCGGTGATGCGATGCAACTTTGAAAGCTGCTTATATAAGATTTTCTCGAAAACTACGCATGATAATTCATCTTCAAGCATGCTATTTTGCTAATCTCTGTATGTGATCTATCTATCTATCTATCTATCTATCTATCTATCTATATATATATATATATATATATATATATATATATATATATATATATATACGAAGGTCATTGCAAAAGTCATGGCAACTATTTTTCTCTTGAAAATGGTAACGAATAATTCTTTTCTGAAATATGCAAATAGAAGGTTAGTTAATATGTGAACATTACGTGTTGGGAGATGGATGAACACACACACACACACCACCATAAAGATATAGCATGGGAAAAAGACGGATTTTTTTGTCGTTTCAAACGTGTTTTACTGTCAATTGCAACGTACACAGTACAGGGCAGGACAGGAACACATATCTGTAACATCTTAAAGTCCCTCGAAGTAGTCTCCCAAAGAATCCATTACACTCTGCTAACGCTGTAGAAGACGTCGAGCACGTTGACGAAATTCACAGTAAAACACTTTGAAAGGACAAAATTGTTTTCGCCTTTTATCTCTTGCTATATCTTTATGGTGGTATGTGTGTTCCATTGATCTCCCTACATGTAATGTTCACATATGAACTAATGCAAATTTACAACATGAAGAAGATTTTACCCCCTTATTCCTGATTGACTGCAACAACAAACAATAGGATTATTTCGTAAGGTTGGACAAAGTCAAATACAAATTAACACATTTCATTAAAATCGAGTAACTGTTACTAGATTTATTGTGAAGCGGACAGACAGAAATTCCAGTTGATTTGAATGGTAGAAGCTGGCATCATTTAATTAGTACTTTTGATATTATTCTGACGTAAACCTATTATTTAAAATTATTATATATTAGTCGAGTTTCATACATGTTAAGAGAAGACTCAAACATTTCAAACAGGAAAACGTAGTCATATTAAAAAAAAAAAAAAAAAAAAAAGTAAATAAGAGCTAATGTTTAAGGAAAAAGAATTTTCGGAATACTCTTACTTATTGTCTGGTGATGACACGCAATTTTTGTCGTCAAACTTCGTATTTTTTCCTCCTTTTTGCTGTTTCCATAGTTACACTCTTACGTGTATCAACGTAATTAAAAGCTGGAAGATAATTCTCAGTAGGCAATTTCAGAATTTCCAGTCTCAATTGTGACTTGCTCTGGAATCCTTTCAGCCAGGCAAGGTAAACGGCGAACTTTCCTTCCCAGTCTTCACTAAGCTTTTCCTCACTTTCTAAAATTTTACCGAATAACTCTTTTTAGATGATTTAGGAACATTAAAAAAAATACAAAGTGAGCCAGATAGTATCTGGCAAATAGTACCTAATAAATTATGCTACGGCATCGGCGTATTTAGGGGGTGGCTATCGGGCTCAAGCCCTCCCGAAATAGATAAATTTATATATAGTATATATAATAATCGTATACCTACATAGACCCTGTGTGTATACATACCCTCTCCGGAAAATGTGCATAGCATCCCCCCCAAAACAAAACTCTAATTGCGCCACTGTGCTACGGGATAGCATTTATGGCGTTTGAAGGCGGTGGTACGAACTGTTCTTTTCTCCCTCAACATTTCTATGTCCCTCTTATTCGTTTTCCTCTCAACCCAACTAATTCTCTCAATTCTTCTCCACACCCACGCTTCGAAAGCTTCCAGCTTTTTTCTTAATTTTTGCATAATGTCCATGTTTCTGACCCATACAGAACAATACTCCACACGAAGCATTTTGTGAGTCTGTTTCTCAACTCTTTATTCAAGGTCCCACAAAATAGTGTTTTCTTCCTCCTAAAACCTTCTTTCGCCATTCCTATCCTTGCTTTTATTTCCCGTTCACATTTCACATCATTACTAATAATACTACCCAGGTATCGAAAACTAGTCACCTTTTCTATTTTCTCCCCTCCTACTTCTATATTTGACATCGACCCCTTCGTTCCCATCATCATGGCTTTTGTCTTTTTAACATTCATTTTCATTTCATGTTCTTCACAGCCCTGTCTCTAGTTTTCTAATATTCAATTGATTTTCTTTTCAGATTCCCCAACAAGCGCCATATCATCTGCAAACCGTACACACCTAATCATTCTACCTCCTACTGAAATGCAGTCTTCATTCTATAGGCTCTTTTTCACTATCTTTTCTAGATAGATAGATATTAAATAATGTTGGCGAGAGACAACATCCCTTTCGAACTCACCTTCTAATTGCACTCTCTTCTGTCATTCCCTCTCCTATTCTAACACTTACAGGTTCATTTGTAAGTTTCTTATGACACTTCGATTTTGAAATATGAAACTTGAAAAAGATATGCTGATATATGTATTGTAAATGAGTCTACGTTGGATTGATACTGGACGACTTAAGAGGTAGAAAATTGGAAATGTAATTTCGTTGCAGTATCAGAAAATAATCATTTGTAAGGCTGATTCTTATCACTCTCAAGTATAATATTTCTGAATTGTAAATTTAAGCGTAGAAAATTTCCTGTACTAACATAGAAAGAATGTACATTACATGTTAGAAATGAGAAAGATAAAAAGGAGAAACAATTTCTTAGAAGGCAACCCCTTTCTAGAAAATTCCTCTTCTCACGACAAGGGTTTTGCTTATCAACAGGCGTGCCTATCAGTCTTGCGTGGCTGTAAAGACTCATAAAAAATGGAGACAAAATCATCGAACTTCTGGGTGACCGACCTTTCAATGTTCAATCTATTCTCAGCTACTGTCACAGACGCCTACATGTGTAACTTAGTAAATCTGTTTTGTTACGACGTAATTATTGGTAAGGATGTTGTGACTTCCCCTTGCAGAGATTTCTTTCGTAACTTACATTACAGTCCATTTGATCTTACGATAAACGGTCATACAACCTCGTTGAAGAGTGAGTCTTATTTTATTACATTCATCAGGCAATTAGGCTGACAATTTCGTTTTTGTTTCTTTCATTGTGATTTTTTTATACTTTCACGAAATCCATAAATTATATTCGTTTAGCTCAGGTATGCATAGCAATGGATCTGTTTCATGAAAGAAACCAGAATAAAGAAAAATAAGAAAAAATAAAAAAATATCATCATCATCATAGGTATTCTGCCCTTATTGGCAGTAGTGATGTCAACCGGCTCGGCCCGAGCAATGAGCCATCGGCTCAGCTCGAGCTCCGACTCGGTTCAACTGAACCATCGGCTAGATTGCGATGAGCCACCGGCTCGGTTCGGCTCGGCTCACGTGAGCCATCGGTTCTAGCAGGCTCGGTTCGGCTCAGCTTAGGTAAGCCATCGGCTCAAGCCAGCTCGGTTGGGGTGAGACATCGGCTCGGCTTGGTTCGGCCCAACTGAACCGAGGGCTCGAGCCGGCTCAGATGGGTGAGCTATTGGCTCGGCTCGGTGGTGACTGAGCCGTGAGTCGAGCCGCTCGAGCCGTTGACAACACTAATTGACAGGTCACTTGCCGCAGCTGAGAAGCTTTCATGCTCCACGATCTTCCGCTAACCTCTTGGTCTTCACTTATGATCTTTCTGCTTTTATATCGTCCATTAATTGTAGTCTCCTTCGCCTCCTCCCTCTCTTTCCCGCCATCATACCCTCTAGGACGTCCCTCATGATACAATCTCTTCTTAGGTAATGTCCCAACCAGTTTCTCTTCCTCTTCCTAATAATATCTAAAAGTGTTCTTTTCTCTCCTATCATTTTTAACACCATCACATTCGTTTTCCGCTCGACCCAAACTAATTTTCTCAATTCTTCTCCACACCCACATTTCGAAGGCTTCCAGTGGTTTTTCATCACTTTTACATAATGTCCACGTTTCCGCCCCATACAGTACAACACTCCACACGAAGCATTTTATGAGACTTTTTCTCAACTCTTTATTCAAGGTCCCACAAAACAGACTTTTCTTCTTCCTAAAGGCTTCTTTCGCCACCTATCCTTGCTTTTATTTCACGTTCGCACTTCATGTCATTACTAAGAATACTACCCAGATATCGAAAACTATTCACTTGTTCTATTTTCTCCCCTCCCACTTTCATATTTGACACAGACTGCTTCGTTCCAATTGCCATGGCTTTCGTCTTTCTAACAGTTATTTTCATCCCATATTCTTCAAAGCCTTTCCTCAACTTTTCTAACATCCTATTGATTTTCTTTTAAGATTCTGCAACAAGCACCATATCGTTTGCAAATCTTATACATCTAATCATTCTACCTCCTACCGAAATGTCGTCTTCTTCTTATAAGCTCTTTTCCACTATCTCTTTTAAATAGATATTAAATAATGTTGTCGAAAGACAGCATCCTCCTCAAACTCACCTTCCAATTGCACTTTCTTCTGTCAGTTCCTTCCCTATCCTAACACTTACTTGTTGGTTCATGTATAAGTTTCTTATGAGTCTTCTATCTTTCCATTTCAACCCAATCTTCTTTAGAACTTCCAACAACAATTACCAATTCACGCAGTCAAAAAGCCTTTTCTAGATTAATAAATACAACATACACCTCTTTCCCTTTTTCTATAAACTTTTCACCAATCATCCTTAATAATCCAATTGCATCTCTTGTGCCCTTGCCTCTCCTGAACCCAAACTGTTCCTCCTCAACTTTTTCATTTGTTCTTCCGTACAATCTTTTTTTCAGTATTCGGAGCAGAATTTTAGTTGTATGAGACTAATAGTTCTATAATCTTCACATCTCTTTGGGTTCGAATTCCTAGCCATCGGTATCATGATCGTCTTCAGGAAGTCTTTCGGCCATTCTCCTGTTTCATATATTTCATTGCAGAGTCGGAACGATTCTTTCTTGCCCTTAACAATATAAATAATATGAATAGTGAAATTTGGAGAATTAGAAATTGGTGACAGAATTTGGAGATTTGTTAAGACTAAGTTATTTCTTTCATCTATTGCCTGAAATAAGGGCTGCCACCTCTTCCGAATTAGACAGGATACCCTGAATTTTAAGAAAGTTTTCAGCGTCCCGAATCACGCTAAACAGAAACGGATTATATGGTGGGACGTCAAATTATCAAAAAAACATTTACAGAATAATTTCAGCATCCTGAAGTGTGCCTAAGAGAGATGCATTATATAGCGGGACGCTATAATGCATCTATATATATATATATATATATATATATATATATATATATATATATATATATATATATATATATATATATATATATATATATATAATAACATTTACAGAATAATTTCTGCATCCTGAAGTACGACTATAACGCAATCAAGAAAAATTAATCCTTTGATGATTATAGCAAAACTATATTTTCAGCATACAATACAACAAAGACTACTCGACACAGGCTATTTTCATTAGTGTGAAATTCTATTATTTTCCACTTGGAGATGCATTTTGGTGGATATTCTTCACACGGAAAGAAAAGATAAATTCAGTGCAATATGCCTTCTGATCATTTGAATCCTCTCTGCACATTACGCCCGTTGATTCATTGATTGATTCACTGAATGACTGTTAACAGGAAAGATTACCCTATGAACTAAACAATCTAAGGTCTACAGTTATGTTGAGTTTAGTCAAAATCGAATTCTTCGATCGTGTTTTAGTAATGTTTCCTAATTTCAAACTAAAGTTAAAACTCCAAATTAATTAACCAACTCTATGGCCTATGGAAGGCGGGGAACCAGGAGGTTCACAAAAGCTCTCCATTGACTTCTTCCGTAGCAACTGAATATAGTTTCTAGTTTCTACTCCTATTTCTACGAGATCCATCTTAGTATTATCCTCACATTTGCGCCTAGGTCTTCCTAATGAACTTTTTCAGATTGGATTCCCAGTAAAAACTTTGAATGTGTTCCTACATTCTTCCATTACGGCTACATAGTCTGCCCACCTAAGCCTCCTAGACTTAATGACCCTAATAATGTTGGGTAAATCGTATAAATTATGTAGTTCCTCGTTATGAGGTTTTCGCCATTCCCCATTCTCGTTTCTCTTGGGTCCGAGGGAACTAAATTACATAATAACATCTCATATGAGTACTCAGCTAACATTGGATGAGTTCCATTTTTCGTGTTTTAACGTTCACTGAATCCAAACCTAAATTTGATGGCCAATACATTCAGAAGCAAAGGACTGACATCATATTTCACACTAAACTCGCATGGATACTAACAAGGAAGGGTCACGCAGTGGCTCCGCTGAGATCCGAACGAGACAATTGTGTTTGCATTTGAAATGTTATAACTAGATGAATCCCAAAGTTATACGTGCCACCGGGAGGAATATCGTGAGTTACAACATATTTTGTAATGTAAGAACTACAAACAAATTACATGGCAGAATAGTTTGAACCGAGTTATTTGTTCGGAAACGGTTGGGTAAGTGGAAAAGTCAGCCAACACGTATCCCATCATTTTCAACGACAACCTTTTTGGGTAAAAAACTTTGTCCCAGGGTCCCTCGCAGGGTCCCAGACGGGGTCCAACTCAAAATTTTCAAATGGCAAGGGGGTTAAGTGGCACATCATTTGAAAGCTGTTGTAAAATGAAAGAAAATGCAGCAAGTCTCGACTCTCTACAACAACCTTGTGCAAAATGACGGAGGGTCAAAATGTAAACAAAAACTTAATTGAAAAGTCCATGGTCACCCCTATAAATCGGAAATGGTGAGACTTGAAAATAGGAAGGGAGTCTGGCATTATGTTCAAAGTACAACAATTTAAGTGAAAACGTCTTGTCCCAGGGTACCCACAGGGTCCCAGGTGGGGTCCAACTAAAAAGTTTCAAATGGCAAGAGAGGTTAAGAAGCTCATCGTTTGCAAGATCTTGTTAAATGAAAGTAGATGGAGCAAGTCTTGACTTTCTACGACAACCCTGTCCAAAATTGTGGCGGGTCAAAATGTAAATAAAAGCTTAATTGAAAAATATGGCCACCTTGAATCCAAGGTGCTTAAAACTTGTCATTCATAACAGTACAAATCTAAATCTCTATTTTTCTCTATTATGTATTTAGAAATACTAGGAAGACTAAACAACAATTGAATTTCGATTCACTTCAACTATTATTTCATTCGGTAACAACATATATATGGTTTCTTCTTAATGCACATTCGTCACGGTTCTCTCGGCATTATTTACTTGAATATAACGAATATGCGATGAACACACAACTATGACTTCCTACTCATAGTAAAAGAAAAAAAAAGTTGAATACCTTCGGGTATTTTTCTAATTTTGTCATACGTAGTTCATACAGAATGAACTTGCTGCACCAGTAAGTTGGGGGCTCTATTGTAACGTATTCGTGATGGTTACATTTGTATGTCATTCGTTGGTTTGATCTCAATATTTCAAACAATACCAAATAAAAAAAATCATTTGCAAGATTGGCAAGTAGTACCAAACATATGTAAGTCATTTCAGTACATCGAACTGCGTCAAACTTTGTTGGCTTGGTCACAGTATTCCAAGAAATAACATGTTTATATACACTCATTTTTCACGCTGGCAGCCATATTGGATTACAGATTATACTCTTTGATATTTTGTGGACTATTAACCATAAACGTTCACTTCTCCAACATCAGTGGTGTGAGCTGGATATGCGTTCGATACACAGTGTCGCGTTTTTGAACATTTTGCATATTTTAGTCACTTACTAGTCAACATTAATGCCAAATTTGTTTTCCTAGCTTCAGCAGTTTGGTATGCTTATCCTTTCGATATAGGTTTTAAGCGGCCATCTTGGATTGTTTTCCAATTTGTTTACATTTTGACCCACCGCAATTTTGGACAGGGTTGTCGTAGAAAGTCGAGACGTGCTCCATCTTCTTTCACTTAACAAGAGCTTTCAAACGATGTCCTACCTCTCTTGCCATTTGAATTTTTTTAGTTGGACCCCATCTGGGACCATGTGGGGACCCTAAGACAAGACGTTTTCACTTAAATCGTTATACTTTGAAAGTAATACCACACATCCTTTTCTGTTTTCACATTTGTGTTACCATTTCCGATTTATAGGGGTGACCATGGACTTTTCAATTAAGTTTTTGTTTACACTTTGACCCTTCGCCATTTTACACAGGGTTGTTGTAGAGAGTCGAGACCTGCTGCATTTTCTTTCATTTTACAACAGCTTTCAAATGATGTGCCACTTAACCCCCTTGCCATTTGAAAATTTTGAGTTGGACCCCGTCTGGGACCCTGCGGGGGACCCTGGGACAAAGTTTTTTTACCCCAAAAAGTTTGTCGTTGAAAATGATGGGATACGTGTTGGCTGAGTTTTCCACTTACCCAACCGTTTCCGAACAAATAACTCGGTTCAAACTATTCTGCCATGTAATTTGTTTGTAGTTCTTACATTACAAAATATGTTGTAACTCACGATATTCCTCCCGGTGGCACGTATAACTTTGGGATTCATCTAGTTATAGCATTTCAAATGCAAACACAATTGTCTCGTTCGGATCTCAGCGGAGCCACTGTGTGACCCTTCCTTGTAAGCTTGTCATGGTCTATCAGTCAAACCAAATTCAGTCAAGATTAGATGAATTACATCCAAACGCATTTTAGTGAAAACCAACTTAGATGGCTAATTACTGAGGAGTCCAAAAGCCTCTACACCATATTTTACACACATACTCAGTATGAAGTCTACAACTATATCAATTTCGTCAACATCAGATGAGTTTAATCAAACATATTTTACAGACGTATTTTAGTACAGATGTTCATGGTTTTTTTTACTTAATAGTTTCGATAACGTCGTTTTCGTTTCATAATATATTTTGTAATCTTATTTTTTATCCTGCGATGTATCCGTGATAGGAGACACTACATAAAATTCTTCTGGTAACATGTGAAGAAAATTGTTTCAAAGTACATGTAGACAAGAGTAGTAAACCACGTACTATAAACAGCTGATATCATCAAAATTTTAGTCAGTATACTACTACAATGAAGCAACTTTATCTCTGGACCAAAGTACAAAGTACAAAGTATATACCTCTCGAATACATCACCAGGTTCTTGCCACAACCTCAGGTTTCTGGCATCCTCTAGGGCAAGCATGTACCTATCCTTCCATGGTTAAAAAGTTTCCCTTGTATCCCTTCCAAAGATGTTCTAGTTTAGATTATATGGGCCTTATGCAGAGTCGTTTTGACGTATGATTAGCGTCATACTAAAGGTCTGACTTCTGCAGGAAACATATCGTGGTATGAGAACCAAAGGAACGTAACTTCGAGAATGGATTTTTTTGTTTGCTTGGGTTATAAACATAATTCTGAAAGCGCACTTGGTGCTATTTGAGTGTTGTTGAAGTTGACTTTGTCATTGATTTGTCTGCTATGCAATAGTGTTTACCATCTTATTAAAACAATATTTGTTTGAAAAAACAACCTTTTTCCCTCTCTCCTGTAAACCTAGGAAAATGGAGTTACGTTCCTCTGGTTCTCGTACGACGATATGTTAGTCCAACTCTTTAGTATGACACTAATCACGCGTCAGAACTACTCTGCATAAGGCCCTATAAGATTATTGGATTAAATTATCTCGTTCACCAATTATACTTTTTAATGCGCTATATGTTTGGGAAATTATTGTGTATAAGTTTACACTGGGTCAGTACCTACATACATGAAATTTGACCAAGAAGCACTCTTATACTTCCATGGCCAAGGCTACATCCCTTTTAATTTTCTTTTTGTGTTTATAGTATCGATTGAACCTATAACACATTTTGGTGCGGTTAACAGAGAATGGAGTTAGGTGTGCTCGTCGCTGAAGACTTACCGCTTAACTTGACATTTGCTATAACAGGTCTTAAATTACAAGGGTTAACTAGGATTACCCACGATACGATACGAGATTAGATAGAACTTTCGTGACGAGATACAAGACAAGATTAAGCTCTTCAAATAGAAAAAAAGATACACTTCCTTTGGTGAGATATCACTTCCACGACATAGCTATAGACGAGGCTTATTCTCTCTTCTGCCGTGGGCAACTATAGGGCTCAGTACTGATTCCAGGGGTTGACCCTAAGAGGAGGAATTTTCGCTCTGTGGCAAATCTCCAATTGTACTCAACAAGGGTTACCAGTATTTTCCAGTATTACTAATCGAACGAAGGGGCCGGTGTCTAATATAGAAGTAGAAGGGGAGAAAAGAGAACAGGTGACTAATTTTTGATACCTGGGTAATATTATTAGTGATAATATAAAGTGTGAACGTGAAATAAAAGCAAGGATAGGAGTGGCGAAAGAAGACTTTACAGAAAGAAAACACTATTTTGTGGGACCTTGAATAAAGAATTGAGAAAAAGGCTTATAAAATGCTTCGTGTGGAGTATTGTGCTGTAAGTCAGCAACTTCAACATTAATGAAAAAGGATCAAAAATGAATGGAAGCTTTCGAAATGTGGGTGTGGAGAAGAATGAAGAGAATTAGTTGGGTCGAGCGGAAAACGAATGAGAGACTGAGGGAAATAGTAAAGTAGGAAAGAACAATTTTAGATATTATTAACCCTTTGGAGATCATATGGTACAATTTGTACCATACGGGTGTTTCATGGTACATTGGGTTATAACTCTCCTATTTGAGTTTTTTCGTCCGTTTTTTTTTGTTTGTTTGTTTTTCAAGTCCAGAGGCATTGTAGAAGACCTTACGTATGGTTTCACACCTTCTGCGTCGAGACATAGGAGGTGATGACGTCATAATTCTAAAATATGTATTTTCATTAGTAAGCCTATGTTCATTATTTTTTGGCGGGCTTATTTTTGCACGTAGAAGGTTGAAATTTTGCACAAGCATTCAGTCCACCGAGTAGTATTTACCAGATTTTTTTTTCAGATTTCTGAGTTAAAACAGGGGGGATCCAGAGGGGCAAAGGGTTGAAAAAAGGGATATTTTTACCCAAAAATCCCTTTCTTCGGGATTTTCCCGCCTTAAATACATGATGGAGACACGTTAGTCATACCGTCTGAAAGGCAGTTCTATTCTGAAGAGAATGATGGGCAAAACATGACCCTAGGGTAATTAGGGATTCTCAGGGAATTTTTACAAAATATCCTTCTGTATACGGGAATATGGTACATTGTCGGTATATTTTTTGGCGGGCTTACTTTTGTACCTAGAAGATTGAAATTGTGCATAAACATTCAGCCTACCTAGTAGTATTTATCAGATTTTTTTCAGATCTCTGCGTTAAAACAGGGGGGTCCAGAGGGGCTAAAAGTTGAAAAAGGGATATTTTGACCAAAAATCCCTTTTTCGGGAATTTCCCGCCTTAGATACATGATGGAGACATGTGAATGGTACCGCCTGAAAGGCAGTTCTATTCTTAAGAGAATTATGGGCGAAACGTGACCCTCGGGTAATTAGGGATATCTCAGGAAATTTTTTACCTGAGATCATAGTGTTTTGCGGTAATTTGGGGCATTGTGGGAATTCTTTATAAAATTTCTCCCGCCCTTAGTATTCAAGATAGAAACTTGAAATTTGGCACACACATTCAGTATACCAAGTACTATTTATAAGAGATTTTTTAGATGTCTACGTTTACACAGGGCCCTTCCAGGGGGCCCAAAGTGTGAAAAAAATTATCTCCGAAATTTTCCCTTTGACATCATTTTCCCCGCTCCTGGTATATGGTATGAGCATGCAAGTAGTACCATTTGAAAGCCAGCTCTATTCTGAAGAGAATGAGGTATGAACCATGATCCTAGGATAAATAGTGACGATGCAGTAGCTGCTTGACTGAAAGTCTAAAAAATACCCCAAAAACCCCTTGATCCCGAAAGGGGTAATAATAAGAAGTGAGACTAATTGAGACCTTGGGTAAGAAGGAATTGTATCATGGTGAACGAGCTACAGGCTATGAAGAGACGAAAAAGAGAGGGAGGGGGCGAAAGAGACTACAATTAGACCCTAATGGACGATATCAAAACAAAAATTGTACGTGAAAACGAAGGAGTTAGCGGAGGACCGTGGAGCATGAAAACTTCTCAGCTGCAGCAAGTGACCTGCAATTAATGGCAGAATACCTATCTATGATGATGATGATAATGAGTTTAACTCCTGTGTATTGGAATCCATCCCGTCCCGAGTAGGGGTGGTGATCTTATATTATCACTGGTAAGAATAACGTTGAAACATGCCATTGTGAGTATGACCGACGAGGGTTCATCTTGGGATTCACTTACGTTGCACTTAGTCGTATTACAAAGGTAACCAGAAAAAAAAGTTCTATCGGTTTTTCACCCACCACCTTCGAACATCGATATGTCACCTAAGACATACATAAAAGATCAAAAATAGTCCCCATTAGCATCGACAACCTTCTGCCAACGTTCTGGAAGGCCATAGATTCCATCGCTGAAGAATTTGGTGAGCCGTGAAGCAAAGAAGGTATCAAGTGCATTTTGCACTTCTACTGGGGATTTAAACTGGCATCCTCTAAGGTGATTGCCCAAGGAATTGAACAAGTGATTTTCGGACGGTGCAATATCCGGGTAGTATGGCGTATGCAATAGTGTTTCCCATCCAAGGCGTAGAATAGTGTCCCGGGTCATCCTAGTCACGTGGGGCTTAGCGTTGTCCTGTAACCTTTGCGGTTCAGAAGTGCTGGCTCCAGAGTTTTGAGATTTTTTTTTTTGAAAACGGCTGAACTGTCTCAATTGTTGCCTGAAGATCTTCATTTTATATATGTGTTGGTCTTCCGGCATGTAGTGCGTCTTCGAGTGTTTCGCCACCTTCCTTAAACTTGTTAATCCACCACTGCACTGTCCACGTAATCACGATACCCTCACCAAAGGCCTGGCATATCTTCCGCCCCGCTGCACCGCGTTTGACCCCAATTTGAACTCGTACAGCATACACACCCTTATGACGTTCTGTGGAGGTCCCATGAGACGCAAGTTCACCATGTCCTTACACAAGTTCACGGTGTAATTGAACTGCCACAACTAGGTAATATGTTGGATATACCCACACCAACAACTGACCTTCGCTTTATCTCCATTCGAATTCTCCTCACAGTGCGAGGGCCAATGGAACATAGACCTCCATAAAAAGCGAAAGAACTTTCTCGGATACCTTATAGAACTATTCAAGGCCTACTCATAGTGTAAACTTTTAATTGAAATCTCCTGTTAAAAATTAATGACTATCCAATGTAGATTCGGAAGAATCTAGATATACAGTTTCATTGAGGTTTTGAACTAAACAAACATATTTGATCCAGGCTCTGGAAGACAGTTAACCTTAAGAGTCTTCATCCCGGCGAAATTAAAATACCGCTAATTTTACAGTAATTATGTGATATCTTCAAATAGATAAAAGATAATTGAAATATGAAACAACAGCGCCCTAGACAATATTATTTTGCGTGAGGTACCATTATCACAAGTCACCTAGTGGCTTTATGTTTTCAGTTGTTTAGAAACGCGAAAATAAATGCCGATTTTCAAAATGACTCGAAATCGAAAGCAGATAAGTGAGTCGTGATAACGGTTTCTTATGTAAAATGATATTGTCTAGGGCGCTCTTGTTCCACATTTCGATTATCTTTTATCTATTTGAAGATATCACATAATTAATGTAAAATTAGCGGTATTTTAATTTCGCCGGGATGAAGACTCTTAACAAATCGACTGAATAGACATTCGTACAATGTGTTGTTGCTGTTACAAACTTGCTCACCTCAATTATGGATTTGGTCACATGTATATCCGACTGCGTATTTGTACGCATTTAATGTCGTATCATTCACAAGCTGAAGTGAAAGCAGTTACAGCGAATAGCGGGAAACAGTCAAGTCATTAACTGTGCTTCGATCCATAATGTAACGTATCGTTGCTATAGAAGCACATAAATATTTTTTTGCTGTTTGCGTGCATTGGTTACACAGCACTCAAAATAAAGAAAAACAATAACGAGTTTTCTGAAACGAAATTTGATGACGTATGTCAATAATTCAACGTCACTCGAAATGTTGAGGTATAGGAAAGTTTAGAGACATTTCGCAACAGAGGAAACGAGTATATTTTAAGACAAGAAAGGGAAAAAAAGGTTGACGTTCTGGAAACACTTCTCTGTTCGATAATTAAACAAAAAAAAAAAAAAGTTAAATATAGACTACCCCTTAACATTAGTGAACGAGGTCTTAAAATGGGAGGTCCCTCTTTATTTTTTCTTTACCCGCATAAAGTCTTAATAGCTACCCAATGATATTACAACCACTATCTCAAATATTAACCAACGATTACGACTTTCAATCCACATTTTATAAGGCTGAGTTGGTCATGTAAAAATAATCAAAAACGACCGAT
Source organism: Thermobia domestica (assembly GCF_964235325.1). Taxonomy (NCBI): domain Eukaryota; kingdom Metazoa; phylum Arthropoda; class Insecta; order Zygentoma; family Lepismatidae; genus Thermobia; species Thermobia domestica. The sequence continues at coordinate 263,114,566 of NC_137461.1, forward strand.
CTTGAACCCATGGTTTTAGGGTTCGTTTAGATGAATAGTGACACTTCTGATTTCGTTTAAGTTCAAGTTCAGTCCCTAATAAAGCTAAGACAAGAGGTAGAAATGGGAAGGAATGACATTTGAAAATAATCGAAAACGATCGATATTAGTGTCGAATTCACAGCTTTCGGGTTGACTGAAATGAATAGTTACTCTCCTGATTTCGTTAGATCTGGGGATGTGCACGAGTCGAGTCGAGTCGGGGATTTAAGCCTGTTTCGACTCGTCTCGAGAAAATATTGTCTCGACTCGAAAATATGTTTCTGTCTCGACTCGATATTTCTGTCTCGGCTCGACTCCAATTCGAGACGAGACGTCTCGAAATTTGAGTCGAGACAAAATATACGCACACATCAGCCAGAACATTATGACCACCTACCTAATTGTCAGTATGTAAACCTTTGGCACAGATAACAACGATGACGCGTCTTGGTATGGACGCAATGATACTTGGTAAGTCACTGGAGAGAGTTAGCACCACATGTGATCACACATGTCACCTAATTCCTGTAAATTCCGGGGAGGGGGCGATGCGCTCTGACGTCACGTTCAATCACATCCCAGATGTGTTCGATTTGGTTCAGGTCCGGCGAGTTGGGAGGCCAGCACATCACTTGGAACTCATTCCTGTGTTCCTCGAACCACTCCATGACACTCCTGGAGTTGAAAATTAAATCTTGATCTCGAAAGATTAAATATTAAGTTTATGCGTTCTGTACCTTTCTAAAATAATAAATGCTGGAATTGGTTTCAAGGCTGTTTCTGAGTGAATACTTTCTTTAAAATAATATTAAAAATTATAGAAAGATTCTCGAGACATTCGAGTCGAGTCGAGATTTTAACGAACAGTCTCCAAAATGCGAGTCGAGAAGTACGTTTGTTTCGTCTCGTCTCGAATCTCGAGTCGAGATTCGAGACATGTCTCGACTTGTGCGCATCCCTAGTTAGATCCCCCATCGGCATAGGGGGCGCTAAAAATTAAGTGTGCAAAGAGACTGGTATTAGTATCGAATCCGTAGTTTTCGGATTCACTAAGCAGATTGGTAACAGTTCCTATGATATTTAAGGCCAAGTTTAATCAAGAACAGGCACATCAGCCAGCCCAAAAATTGACTAGGGTAACGCCAAAGGCGTTGCTCGTCGTTATTAACTTTTATCAATTCTTTAATTTGAGACATGAAGAACGCTAAAGCCATTGCTCGTACATCTCCACATTTATAAAAAATAAATTTATGTTTGTGTAGTATATATATGTTTCAGTATAACTTTGGAACGCCTACAGCTGTGGTAGGAAGAGTGTGTATTGATTTCCCTACTCTTTGGGGTCGTCGAGATGAAGTGACACTCTGATGCCGTTGAAGTCAAAGTTCAGCTTCCATCGGCATGGGGATGAGAAGGGCTGAAAAATAACATGTTCAAAATGACCGAATTAGTATCGAATTCATCGTTTTCTGGGTAATGGAAAAATGTCTGACCCCTTTGAAATGCTTCCGGAATATTGTTGGTTCGCGCTTAAAGCTAGTGTTTTTATCCCGTTACTTCTTATTTAAGAGCTCATTCAAGGAGGGTAAGGTTACGGTTGCCAGATGAAAGAATTAACTGTCCCCAAAAAGGCTTTCGGGACGCCTGTTTGTCCCGGTTTTTGTTATTCAGATTGAACCTGCATAAACTAGTGTGTCTTACCTAAAAACCTAAGGTTTGTGTAGCCAATTAACTTTACTAAACAAACAAACAAGAAGTTTGAAAAGCACATCCATTCTATATAATAGGCGTGTTCCAGTCGTCAAGGATGATTGATTATTCGTGTATTTTTCTCCGTTTATTATGACTGTACAAATGCCAACGGTTTACGATTGCTAGTAAACATAATATTCTATATAATCCCACAATATATCGAATGAGAGATTATTATAATGACACCCTAATTGGAAGGTTCCACGTTTCAATCTCGTCTGTATGTTCTAGCCAGTTTGACTAGAAAACAAGTGCTGTGAAACAATACAGATAAATCTGTGATTTGTTTTGCAAACTTTTGGCCAAAGAATCTCTGACAAATAGACTATTTTAAACTAGTCCATCCGATTTCCTTCCCCAAGTTTCTTCAATTACTTCGTTGTTTATTTGTACATGCATATAAAACGGCTTCACGACTGTATCTTCTCGTCCTCGTTTCCTCGGGGCTTCCTCGTATGTGAGTTCCTAATGTGCATGCTTTATGTCTCCATAGTCCGGGTTCAATTCCCGACGAGGATCTTAGTGGTTCTAATTCTGCTTTAAACAATACAGTACGCCTCGTTTCATATAGCTTCAATACCAGTTAAATTCCACTCAATCCAACCATCCTCAATTGGCTCTACTGTTCCAAATGAGCTTTAGTTTCCCGAATTATCAGTTGACAAACTTCTCTATGTCTAGTTTAAGAGCACGGTAGGTTAGTGGAAGATCGCTCTCTCCGATGGGAGTGGATCCTCATTCGATCCCAGCCATGAAAACAAATGCGAGTATGTTGTTTATTGAAGTATAATGCCCCATTTAAGCACCAAGGCTACATGAGACGTGGACCTACCGTTTAATGTGAAAACAGAACAATTTCAATATTCTCCCGTCGGGAATCGAATCGGAATCACAAAGGCGCACGTGCTATCCACTACACTAGCGAGTTTATGGTGAACAACATCGTGTCCTTGGGTCGATAGAAGGTTCGCTCGTTTCCTCATTTAATAAATTCTTCGATAATACTTTCATTACTCAATCATCTCTCCTAGACTAAAGGACAAATCCGTGCAACGTAAAACTAGAAATGTCATTATATCTGTATTTTCTCTTCTATCCTTATACCTTCATACTATTTAGCTCCTGTTCCACATTACGGGTATTTATCCATCTCTTCGTGGGATGATTTCTTATTTTACTCTAAAAAAAATCTCTCTCTTTACTCTATTTGTTATTCTACTTTCATTCACTCGCTACAAATCTCCCATTTATCTCAGTTTCTTGCTTTGACAAATCTTGTAAATATTTTTTTAAGAGGTCTAATCACTGCGAAATTAAAATACCGCTAATTTTACAGTAATTATGTGATATCTTCAAATAGATAAAAGGCAATCAAAATGTGGAATAAGAGAGTCCTAAACAATATTATTCTACGTGAGGTATCGTTATCACGAGTCACCTAGTTGCTTTCCGTTTGTAGGCATTTAGAAACGCGAAAATAAATGCGATTTTCTAAATGGCTGGAAATCGAAAACAGCAGATAAGTGACTCGTGATAATGGTATCTCGTGGAAAATAATATTGTCTAGGGAGCTCTTGTTTCACTTTTCGATTATCATTTATCTATTTGAAGATATCACATAATTACTGTAAAATTGGCGGTATTTTAATTTCGGCGTTTTTTAGGTCTCTTAAGGACTTTGGTTTACAAAACTCCTTTATATATTTACCTTTTCTGTTCGTGTTTGTGTGTGTCCGTCCGTCCGTCCGGGAGACAAAAAATATCAAGAGCTACTTGATGAATTACCATCAATTATGGTGGTCACGATGTAGAAAACAAAAGTTAAAAACAAGTTCATTAAGACAAGTGATATTTATGCCGGAAGTGGTAGAAATCAACCATTTCCGATTTTAACGTTGATCACTATAGAACAAAAACGATAATAGATACCGAGAAGTGGTTTCCTGTAATCGATTAAACATTCCAAACGTGAATTTCATCTCCATCCTTAACTCTCTGTACTACAAGCAGAACTGATAGAAATAAATTACAATTTTCGGTTTCAACGATGACATAGCGAGAAGTGCTTTTCTTTTTAATTGATTTAGCATTTTCGGAATATGTATTGTCTGTCTCTTAATCTTCTATTCAAACCGGAAGAGGCAGAAATCAATAATTTCGGGTTTTAACGTTAACCCCCTATAGAGTAAAAACGGTAATTGACAGCGAGAAGTTGCTTTGTGCAATCAAAGAAGCGTTTCGAGAACATATTCCATCTCCACTGTGACTCTTTACTGAAGACGAAAGTATCAGAAATAAACCACTTGCAGCTTAAATTTGATTTCTCTACTGAAACCGGAAGTGGCAGAAATCAATCACTTCCGGTCTTAACGTTAATACTTATAGAGTGAAAACGGTACCAGATATCGAGAAGCGATTTTCAACAGTCTATTAAGCGTTCTAAGAATATGTTCCATCCCCACTTTAATCTCTCTACTAACACCGGAACTTTTAGAAATTTATATCACTTCCGGTTTATTCCCTCACGTGGTGTACACGTGACACCGCTACTTGTTTTTTGTACTACAAGAAAGAAGCACAACTCTGAAAATATTAATTGAAATATACGGTACGTACGTAAAATTATTAAAGTTTAAGAGTTATTGATAATTTTATGTTATTAGCCTATATCTCATTACCATAGTGCAGATTGCAATCTTACTAATGTTACAATGGAATGCCTCATTAGATTTTAGTATCAGTTCCACATTAACAGGTAATTTGTTTTTTGTTGTCCACGAATGGCATCTTTTTTTTTCGCGCTATAATAATTAGTTTCGTCGAAAACTACGCATGAGGATTTACTCTGATGCATTTCATTTTATTCCGCTCGATGAGAATTATCGGTTGGTTTATACGCATCTCACCTTTAGACAAACTTTTTTCCCATTATACAGTGTGTCCCATAAAAAACCCAACTTTTGAAATGCCCGCCATTTCTGTTGTAGTAAGTTGGCAGCATTGAACGTTACACGATTTTCATTTGTTGTCTTTTTGATTAGTAGTCACGGGGCGCCGAATGCGTATTTTCGAAATACGCTGAACTCTAGCCATAAGGCATTGTGAACGGGTTACGCTTGGCAACAATGTAGGAAAAATAAATGACGTCTATATCGCGATCCTGTTGGTGACACCACATCACACACATATAGCACAAAGTAAAGCCAGATGCTGTCGGGCCTCGTCGCCGAGTGAGCTAGCGCAACATGCTAATAAGGAAAATTGTTGTTAGCGTGGGTTCAAACCCTGCCTAAGGAAAGTTTTTTTTTATTATTTTTAAAAATTTTTATAACACTTCTTTCGTTAAAATAAGATTTTTAAAAAATATTCAAAAGTGATTTAACGATTTTTTTTTAAAAAAATTCATTAAACTTCTTTCATTGAAATAAGTTTGCCCTTGTACTATACAGATCCATAGCAAAAGTAGTAGTAGTAGTAGTAGTAGAAGAAGATTATGAGTAAGTTGATTTATGATCATTGTTTGTGTCCGCATTTGGCCTTTGGTTGTCTTCGAATGTCACGCAAATCGTTTGATTGATTGTTTCGTTGACCATACAACAAAGACATCAGTACAGGGTATTGAACTTGAATTTTAAAAAGTCTGTCCTTTTTATTATTTCCTTTAGTGGTACACAAGAAGATAAATTGATCAAAATTAAGAAACCTACGAATATCTGCGATTCTCTTCAGGTGAGTCTAAATAATATTCAAAAAAAAAGTTTCCCCGGGTGGGCATGAACGACCAACCTTTTAATTACAAGACGCGTGCTCTTTCGACGTTTTTTATCTATAATTATTAATAATTTTTAGCTAATTTTACTTGCTTTTTACTTTTTTAACTTGCTTTACCAGTAACCTAGAACGACAGGGACACGAACACAGAAACATCGAGGACAGTTAAAATTCCAAAGGCTTTCCCACCGGGAAACGAGCCAGGGATACACCAAAAGCGATCGTGCTAGCCGGTAGACCAGCGGGGAGGACACGACAAAGCCACAGAGGCATTGAAGAAAACGTCGCTTGTAAAGGAATAAGTACACTCCGTAAAGAAAAAATAGCGACACCTCAATTCTTAAGGTAACTTACACAGAAAACCATAGTTGCAGCCGGCTAGAAGAGATATAGAAGGAAATTATGAGTTTGAGAGTACATTTGCATTATCTGTGACACCTATGGTGTACAACGGCGCTTACTAATTATAATTATAAATAATTATAAATAATTATTTATGTATCACTAATATTCTCTCCAGATGGCTCCTGAGAGCGTCTCGTAAGTTATTGGAGTGAGAATTCTGCATTGCATTTGTGATGTGTAGGCCCAGGTAATTAACATTTTGTGATTGTTCTCTGCTTTGTCAATGTTTGAACAGTGTCAAGTGGCAATATTGTTGTGCAGCGTTGTTTTTGTATGAAATTCTTGCTACATGTGGACTGAAAACAAGTATGATGGGTAAGAAATGTGACTTATCGCCACGTGAACAAGACATAATTTTTGCTTTGCACAGCTAAGTTACATCTCTGAGGGAGATGAGTGGAATACTCAAAATCAACCATTCGACGGCAGAAAGAGTAATTCACAAAGCAAAAATAGTATAAGAAATCATCCCTTCGTCAACAGTGTAATAGAAAAAAGAAAGCATCCCACTGAGCAGATTGCCAAATAAATCAATAGCACTGCAGAATTAAGGAATGACTTCCCCAAAAATCGTTTCTACAATTTGAGATGATCTTGGAACTGCAGTTACGCGTACGACTGTATTCTCTTAACTGTATGAAGAGGATATTACGAAGGAAAAACCGCCTGGAAAGTCGAAACTGACAAAAACATAGAAGACTTCAACATGTAGGTTTGTGAGGCGATATGCTACTTGGACTTATGACAACTGGAAGCATGTTGTTTTCTCCGTTGAGAAAAGTTTAGAATAGTGGGAAACGATAGTGGTGTGAAGTTGTGGATACGAATGAGCAAGGAACTTGATACAGATTTTGTTTAAGATATGCAAATACTCAGTTACTAAGTGATGGTATGGGCTTGCTTCACCGCCAAAGACGTCAGAACAATGGATATATGTGAAGAGCCATTTGATGCACAAAAACGTCTTCAAATTCTGGTACGTAAAATTCTTACAACAGTTAAAGATAACTTTCCTGAAGAAAATATGGACTACTTCGTTTTCCAGGACGTTAATGCTTCATGTCACCGAGCGAAAATCGTTAATACGTGGTGCAAGAAAATGACTATTCAAAGACTCATGTGGTCTCCAAACTCACCTGACATGAATCCAATTGTAAAGCTTGGGTCAATATGAGCAGAAGACTCAATAGACAACTATCTCGGATAGAATGGAACTCACGGAACAGATAATCCGGGAGTGATTCCATGAACTCTTTGCAATAGCCTTGTCACAAAAAGGCCTCGACGATTCCCTGCACTTCCTAAAGTCCGTGGTCCACATACGAAATCTAGTTTGATGTATTGTATCTCTCCTCAATGTTCGTACTTCTCTCGTATTTCTCAATCTTACTCTTAAGAAATTACATTTTTTGTTTTGTGCTATTATTGTTGATCTTTCATACTTTTATGTATAGTTCTTCCCACAGCCGTTTTTGCTGGAAACACACATAGCTACTAATATATGCATATAAATTCATTATATGCATATAATAAAAAACCGAAACTGCGGCGCAAGTATTAAGAACGAACTACTTATTAAGAATATGCATTGTAATATTATCAGCAAGTCATGTAAAAACTCATATTGGTTAATTGTTGTTGTGAAAACTATATCCGAGCAAGTGTCGCTATTTTTTCTTTACAGAGTGTAGTTGAGATCTTTTTAATTTGCCCAATCAGAGGAGTACTGTAACCGTCTATATTCGACGATAACTGTTTGGGATCAAGTAAAATCCGCTCACCATGTAATTTTATAACAAAATGACGCGTATTTATTTACTTTATTACATGGGTCTCCCATATTCACTTTCATATGATTGGCGACAGTTGCCATCTAAAATCATACAACTGTACGCATTCATCTCAAGATTTTTCACTACATGATGTAGAGGCAGACGTTAGTCTTGACCCCTGTAGCTCACTTTAGGAACAATTCGTCAGGAATATATATATATATATATATATATATATATATATATAATAATCGCATGGCGCGTCCTCCGGTTGCGGATCGAGGATAAGGCCTCTAGATATAGAGGTTAGCTGCGAATATACTGAATAAGCAGTCGCGGACAGCCGACTAGGAGTGATCCTCCAGCTTGGGTAAGGCTAACATCATCCTGTAAAAAAAAAAAAAAAAATATATATATATATATATATATATATATATATATATATATATATATATATATATATATATATACAAAAGCCTCGGACAAGCACTGATAACTTGGCACGACCTCAGCAAAAGAAAATGGACATGAGATTTGGAACATGGAATATTAGAAGTCTTTATAGGACAGGCGCGTTAAAATCCGTAACGAGTGAGTTAGAGAATTACAGGATGGACCTAGTAGGAGTTCAGGAAGTTAGGTGGGAAGGAAATGGATCTGTGAATTCCGGAAGTTTTACGTTCTTTTACGGGGAAGGAAATAAAAATCACCAGTTAGGAACAGGGTTTTTCGTTCACAAACGAATATTACCAGCAATTAAACGGGTTGAATTTGTTACTGACAGACTTATTACTCTTAAGGGACGGTGGTGTGATATTGTTGTTTTAAATGTACATGCCCCAACTGAAGATAAGGATGACGATATAAAAGACAGTTTTTACGAAGAATGATGAGAGACGAATGAAATGGTGGAACGAAGAAAGTGGGAGGAAACTGGAGAACCCCGAGGAAACCCACGAGCACGGTATAGGGAACGAAAGTCTGCATAAGGAAAGTAATGACAACGGTGTTAGACTCGTGAACTTCGCAACAGCCGAAAACCTAATCGTGAAGAGTACAAAATTCCCACATCGCGACGTACACTTGGACATCATCAGACGGAAAAACACACAATCAAATTGATCACGTTTTAATAGATAGAAGAAGGCTATCTAGCATAATTGATGTCCGGTCATTCAGAGGAGCTGATTGTGACACTGATCACTACTTGGTAGCAGCGATAATACGAGAGAGATTATCGGTGAATGAAGGTAATATTCATTGTCCGAAAACGGAGAGATTCAATTTAAAGAAATTAGAAGAGAGCCAGGTAAGAGAGGAATGCCAGATTGAAGTTTCGAATAGATTCTCGGCTTTAGAAGATTCGGAGTGCACTAGTGTTGAGTATACCTGGATTGAAATGAGAGATAGCATTAAAATTTCAGCAAAAGAAAAAAATTGGAACACACGGAAATACGTAGGAACAAAGCATGGTTCGACCAGGAATGCATTAAACTAACAGAGAAGAGAAAACAGGCAAAATTATGCTGGCTACGAAATCCGAATGAAATAACTACATAAAATTTCGCAGATATCAGGCGGGAAACTTCCAAAACTTTTAGAGCAAAGAAACGCGATTTTTTGAAAGCTAAAATTAAGGAACTTCAAATAATAGTAAAAATAAAAACATCCGGGACATGTATAAGGGAATAAGCGAATTTAAAAAAGGCTATCAACCTCGTGCTTATATATTAAAGAAATCTGACGGTACAGCTCTCACTGATACGGATAGCATCTTAAATAGATGGAAAGATTTCTTTGACGCTTTGCTTAACACGCAACCAAAAACTAGTGTGCGTGAAGAAAAGGAAATACACACCGCAGAACCGTATATTCCAGAACCCAACCGAATGGAAGTAGAAACCGCTATAAAGAAATTAAAAAACACAAATCTCCGGATGTAGATGAAATTCCGGCTGAGTTAATTTTAGCTGGAGGCGAAAAATTGTGGAACAAGATACACAAACTCATTCTCTTTATCTGGAACAAGGAAGAATTGCCACAAGAGTGGAAAGAATCAATCATTGTTCCAATTCACAAGAAAGGCGACAAAACTGAAAGTAATAACTATCGAGGCATTTCTCTTCTGTCAACATTCTATAAAATCCTTTCAAATATTCTATTAGCAAGATTGACCCCATACGCAGATGAAATTATTGGAATTATCATTGCGAATTTAGACGAAATCGATCAACTATCGACCAAATATTTACCATTCGCCAAATACTCAAAAAAGTGGAAATACAATACCCTGGTATATCAAATATTTATTGATTTTAGAGAGGCGTACGACTCGGTTAGGAGAGAAAGATTATACAACGTTCTTACAGAACTTGGAATACCGAGAAAGCTAATTAGATTAATTAAGATATGTTTAAATGAATCCCAAAGTAAAATCCGGGTAGGAAAATTTTTGTCCACGAGCTTTCACGTCGAAAATGGCCTGAAACAAGAAAATCCATTGTCGCCATTATTATTTAACTTTGTTCTGGAATATGCTATAAGGAAAATCAAAGATAGCAACCAGGGCCTAGAGTTGAACGGTATTCACCAGGTTATGGCATATGTTGATGTAAATTTAATAGAGGATGATAGGAGAACAATAGAACGAAATGCAGAGATCTTATTAAACGCTTGCATGGGCATGGATTTAGAAGTAAATGCAGAGAGAACTAAAGTGCGTCGGGACCGTAATACAGCAAATTATGGATGCATTAAAATATTAAATAATACTTTTGATAAAGTGGATACTTTCAAATATCTAGGATCAATATTAACAGACGAAAATCATATTCACGAAGAAATGAAATGTAGACTAAAAGCAGGAAATTCGTGTTACTATTCGGTTCAAAATCTCTTGTCGTCGCGAATTCTGTCGAGGAATCTGAAGCTTAAAATATACAAAACGATAATCATGCCTGTTGTTCTGTATGGTTGCGAAACATGGTCACTTACTCTGAGGGAAGAACATAGACTGAAAGTATTTGAGAACAAAATCCTGAGACGAATATTCGGACCCAAGAGAAACGGGAATGGGGAATGGCGGAAACTTCATAACGAGGAACTACATAATTTTTACGGTTTACCTAACATTGTTAGGGTCGTCAAGTCTAGTAGGCTTAGGTGGGCGGGTCATGTAGCTAGAATGGAAGAAAGTAGAAATGCTTTCAAAGTCTCGACTGGAAGACTAATCGGAAAATGACTATTAGGAAGACCTAGGCGCAGATAGGACAATATTAAGATGGATCTCGCAGAGATTGGAATACAAAGTAGAAACTGGATGCAGCTAGCTAAGGATAAAAGTCAGTGGAGGAGTCTAAGGACAAAAGTCAATATATATATACTAGCAGCGTTCACCCCGCTTCGCTGCGGTCACCCCGGAACGCAATAAACTTTGTTACTTAGATAATTTTTACTTTTTCGCTTTCAAGTGATATGATAAAAACCATAGAAGATTGCAGTAAATGTTAACATTATATCGCCTGTCATTTATGTTAACCCGCCCCGCTTCGCTGCGGTTAACCCGCCCCGCTTCGCTGCGGTCACCCCCGAACGCAATAAACTTTGTTACTTAGATAATTTTTACTTTTTCGCTTTCAAGTGATATGATAAAAACCATTATAACGCCTGTCATTTATGTTAACCCGCCGAGTGACACGGTCATGCGGGTTGCATATAAATACGTTTATTTTTATACCTATGATGAACTAACAAAGGATTTGTACGTAATGGACACCTGAATGGTCAATTATCTCAAGACACTGGTGATTGAAAATTAAAGTGATATGATAAAAACCATCTAGGGTCCAAATCCTAATAACCCCCCAAAAATAAAAGAAATTGGTTCAGCCGTATTAGCGTGATGAGCGGACAAAGGATTTGTACGTTCTCTTTTATATATATAGAAAGATATATATATATAATGCTATTAATTTCCAGTAGTCATTTAGCATGATCTAACACAGTTATTTCTAACTGAACGCTCTGAGACGTCACAGTTTACTGCTCCTATTCTTAGTAAAGCACTAACGGATGCTGGAAAGAGAGAAGTGCGGAATAAAGTGGAAGGGGTAAGGGAATAAACATTCATTATAATTTACTGTATTATTACTATGTTTATTATTTTTGTTATTATACTGTCTTTTCTGCTTCAGTTCTACTGTTCATTATAATGCAGAGGACTGTTTCAAAAATACATGTATGTTACATAAACCTCTCTCACACGATCAGTTGTGTTAGAGGTTGTATATATGGATACAGATATCAGTTACCTTCTTACTGAATTTTAGCGTGGCACTATCAAGAAGGAAAAGCTCATCCGACGAGGTAGTCATCTTTCATGTAACTAGTAAGTCTTTGTCTACCCTGTCACACACGTTCTTTATGTTCAGTAGAGGACGCAGACAGTCGGCTGTGATGATAATCGGAAGCAGGGAACTTACTTTCTTTGCATGCGTTCTCTAAAAAATCAAGCTTGCGATCATAGGACTTATCTGTCACGAGTTAGATTCCCGTTCTGAGCCTGTGCATTTTCTCACCATTTATTTCTCATCGACTCCTTTAGGTCAAAGGGCATAAAAAATAGGATGTACAACTCAAATAAACAAAATAATCATTTCCAACAGTAATGGAACATTTAGCGTGGGAACACTGTGCATCATGAACACAGATAAATTATCTTGTATAGATTATTACCCAAAAAAGTAGGGTAATGATATGTCCAATATTCTACGTATACTAGAATATTGAAATATATTTATGCTACTTGTTGATCTTGTGTACATTGCGGTTTGCATATATCGTAACTACCACCACAAATGTGAGTACGACAAGTATCATGGAGAAAGTCTTAAAGTATATGTATATGGTCATACAGATTTCTAACATTTTTATAGTGTTACTAGCTGAAATGCCCCTTTCTTACAAGGGAAGAAAATGTTTATAGCACTTTCCGTTAAAATATCCTTGCACAAACTCCAAATCTTTAAATCTTTATAATTTTCTTTTAGTTAACAATCTTATATTTAAGTAGTTAGACATGAATCGTCATGGCAATCGGTTGGTAATACTGAATAATCAATGGCCTCAAAATCATAAAAATAAAGTTTAAATGTGTTTTAAAAGGGGAAAACAAAGAGAAATTGCTAAGCAGTTCAAATAAACAACATGAACGAGTGTTGTTATATTTTACCCTATACGTTAGTAATGACTCTCCGGAAAACTATGATAGAAATCTAAAATACGATATGGTCAACTCATGTATCAAAAATCGTCAAAATCGCTGCTGTGGTCTAGAAATAGTTGGCCGCTAAACTTGCTTGTATAAACAAAAACAGAGTTAGTTTGAACTTGTATTTGTGTATACTCATTTTATTCCTGAGCAGCTTTCCCCATCAACAGCTAACTGAATTATTTTGTATTCTAAATTCTGAATTAATAAAGTCAGGACTTCATTTCATCTGCATAACCCATTTACTTTATTCAGTTTTTTTTTTTTTTTAATTTTTTATTTCTTTTCTGACTGGTTGGATTTTAATATATTCTTTTTCAGCGATAAAACAATATCTGAAGGGACCTACTGCTTAAAGTAGGATCTGAACCGTCATTCGAATTCTATCTAAAGCTTGATGTTCTTGTCGAGAATCAATAAGGAACCAGGCACGTTTACAATTTGACCACGGAGATAGCCTTAAAAAAAAAAAAAAAAAAAAAAAAAAAATCAAAATGTGGCCTTCCTTAAACTCAGTCTGCCTTATGCAGTCGTTTTGACGAATGATTAGCACCATACTAAAGGCCTCATTACAGCAGTAAACTTGTTAGTCGAACTTTTTAGTACAACCCTAATCATGCGTCAATACGACTCTGCATAAGGCCCAGTGTTTAAAAATAAGGAAAAGCTCAAACATATACGTGTATTTTTCAAATTTTCTACCATTTGACAAGATTCTTTCAAATTATGTTCCATCTTTAGAAGGAGACAGAAAAGTTATAAAACCAGAGTTAATCACTTCATCAATATCTTTTAGAACTAGGTGGTTGAGCTTAGATCGATTCGGCTCGCCTCGAATGGTGTAACCTTTATGAGAAAATCCATTTGGGCAGAGGTCATTCTGCAGTTTCCAGATAATGAACTTTGACTATCCGACTGAAATGAAAATGATTTTAAAGGTCCTTGTATTGTGTCAATATAAACATCATAAAGATTGTTACAACAATAAATTTGAGAAAGATTGTTACAACAGTAAATTATAAACATTATAAAATTTATTTGAATTTAACCGTTTCTTCTTCAGCAGGTAGAATTTATATGATATAATCAACTGTTTAGACGAAAGGAAATGGAATCTTTAATTTAAAATGTTCCACGATTATGCCCTTTAAAAGGAGACGAATGATTAATTAAACAGGGTGTCTACTAAAATTCCAAAATGACTTTTCGTGACCTTTTCTTTCCCAAACCATAAAATTTAGTAACATTCTCAAGAGCGAATTTGGTTGCAAATTGGGCTGAATCTTCATGCATACGATAGAAGCGTGTTTTGCTTGTGATTTATAGCGTCCAAAGCTGGCCATAGACATTTTTGGTGGTGAATTTTGACCTTTTATAGACAAAATTTTCCAGTATATACTTATATTTGTACAGATATATATATAAAAAAAATCGTGACCCAAAAGTTAAATTTCTTGACTTTCATGACCGTTTTCTAATTTCGTGACCGATAGACACCCTGTTAAAGTAAATGACTAAGAGCGAATTAGTGGAATAAAAATGAGGGAGAAAATCTGCGGAAACAACGTTGACCACGACAAACTTTATGGATAACGAACGATATTTTACTGTATACTTTGAGAAAACAACAACTAAAATAAATATTATGAGAGCTGCTGGATAAGTTTCTGTATATTATTACTTACAGAGACACTAGTATTCCGATTGGGAAGAATATATATCTTTTTATGTTTAAAATATCTTTCTTTGTTTATTTGTTTATTTTTCACGGCGGTTTGAGGAAGTATCTCAGAAATCGCTGTTCAGAATGCATCAACAGCTGCTTTGGGCGCCACAAATCGTTAACCACGCATATTACTGTTTATGTGTGGGCACAAAAAGAAATCACTAAGTGTTAAATCGGGTAAGTAGGGACAATGTGTTATTAATTCGACATTTTTACTGGAAATACATTAACAGTTTGTTGTGCTGAGTGGGAACTGCCGTTGTGGTGCTGGAGAATGATGCAACGATTTGAGTTTGTTTTACGCAATTCATTGATGAACTCTTGCAAATAAATAGTTGTCTTAACATTCAGTATTTACAATCCTTCGATCTTCTGAAGCTATGGTTGCCGCATGTCCAGAAGGAACAACTTTTGTTGGTTTCGGTTCACTTTGAAATACTCAAAACAGTGGATTGCTATTTAATTTCGGATTCGTATGAATAGATGAAAATTTCGTCCCCAGTAATAATGTAATACACCAAATTTAACTTACCTCGGTTGAATTTTTTGAGCATTTATTTATACCATTGACACGAGTCTGTTTTTGAGCTTCGGTCAAGTTATGTAGGATCCATCTTGAAAGTTCTCGTACGTTCAAGTAACCATGCATATGAATGTATCAGGATTCTTGAACCTCACGGTATTTCATACGATCTCTTTCAATCATTTCACACCAGGATCAACATTACTGGCAACAACAAACGTAGATGGACGTGGATCTTCATGAAATTCATCACTGAGTAATGTGCACCCACACTAGAATTTGCAAAACCAATTTTACACAGTCCTATTCAATGGTGCTTCATTTCTAAAGCCCAATGAAGTCGTTTGATGCATTGTTTCGGTAATAAACTATTTGAAATCCTTAACACATTCATTGCCCGAAAGTGTTCGCGAGAAATTTCATTTCGCCACACAAAAACTATTACTATGAAATATACACGAATATGGTTAAACAAACAAACAAAAATAATTTGAATATAGAAACGCCTATTTTTTTCGAATTTTATAACAAAGGAACACTGGTGCCACTGTTAAAAGTGGTTTACAGTATTTCCAGCACCTTTCGTAATACATTTAATCTTAGACTCAGTAAATTCACAACTTATTCTCCTTTCTGAATTTTTATATTTTTAGGTTGAACTTATTTTGTAACGAAGATTTCATCTAGGAACTTAAATAAAAATCTTAAAGAGTATATTACACACGAATAAAATATTTTTAAACAAAAACTTAAGATATTTTAGGATTTTTCTAATAAGGATATTCAAGGAATAAAATCAAATTTCGTTTTCAAAACAATTACTGTTTCTTTGTGACTTAGAGTTTAGTTGATTTTGAGTTTAACGTCCCATTCAGCAGCGAGGCTGTATGAGACGGAACCTACTGATTAACGTGGAATCCGAACCAGATGAGCTCCCGCCGGGAATTGAACCCGGGTTTCCTATACCAAAGGCGCGTACACTAACCTTTGAGACAGAATAATTTCTTAATTTTCTCAAATAAGTTTGTCTTAGTATTAGAATAATTTGTCAAATCAAATTCGTGTCTCTTATCAAAGGCTTAGAGCACATTTAAAATCACTTAAACATACCCTTAATTTCCATTTTTGATTTTTGTGTCTTTTATACCAGAAATTAAGGACTTTATTGGTTTCCAACAAAAAGGCACTCTTTTTAAAGGGAAACTTCAATTTTCTTTGTATTTTGGCGCAGACTTAAAGTCTTTCACAGAAACAAGACACTACGAAAAATTGAAATACTTTGTTACTATTGGGCTGGTGCGATTGAAATATCCAAAGACATGCCACTTTCAAAACAAAAATAAAGAAAGAAAACTACAATACCTGGTTAGTTAAGATAGTTTCTGGCTGCAGCCACACATTTTGCCTTCGCTCACTCAACGATTGGATTTCGTGGCGAAAGGAGTCCGCACATTGCGATGCTAATAGTCACGTTACACTGCTCGGTCATTAAGAAAAGTTCTTTCCTGCGAAGAAGTGATCGAGATGTCGGGAGATGGTAGTCGGTGAGAGAGACATCAGGAGAATACAATGGATTATGAAGTATTTACGTACCGCAATTCATCGAGTCTGTACTGTTCTTTAAGAGAAATGTGGACGTGCGTAGTCATGCATCATGAAGCCACTTCTGTCGATCATTACTGGATGTTCAAGAAGAGAAACTGGTTGGGACACTGGCTAAGAAGAAACTGCATTACGGTGGACGTGTCAGAGGGTATGGTAACAGGAAAGAAAGGGGGGGGGGGCGACGAAGACTGCAATTAATGGACGACATCAAAACAGAAATATCGTACGTGAAGACAAAGAGGTCAGCGGAAGACCGTGGAGTATGGAAGATTCTCAGTTGCGGCAAGTGACCTGCCAATAATGGCGAATACCTATAATGATGCTGTCAAAAAAAAAAAAAAAAATGTGATGCATTTCATGAAGTTCAACCCTTTAACGATACATAGTGATGGTTTCGCCTTGACAGAGAAAGACATGATGGATCAATCTCACCAAGAATCACCATACTAGCATTTTCTTAGGATTTGGAAACCGTCCTGGACTTGATCAAAATCCAACCACTATCCTGACATTTACGATTGTACCAGATCCATTGTTTATTGAAAGTGGCAAACCGACACAGGCAACTTTTCCGGTTATTACAAACACTAAAAGAAATGCACTCCTCCAGATGGCGATTCTTGTTGGCAGGTGTTAACTCATGTAGCCCTTCACTATGCCGATAGCGCGAAGGTGCCGAACGCCAGTAGCATAGAATATGTCTAACTTATCTGCAATGACACGAACACTTCTCCGAGGACCTGGTTCCACTGTGTTTCTGATGAGCTATTCAGAAAGTTATTGTTGGTCGGTGGCCGCGGGCTGTTTCCAATATTGTGTCACCGGCATGAAATTTCAGAAACCTAAGGTATACGGTGCACTCATTCATCACTCGTGGTCCAAATGCATGCTATTGATGTTTTCGCAGCTAGGTATGCAGAATATTTCAGTTTGAACTCATAATTGAGAATCATAAGTAATCGTATGTTCTCTACGGTGCTCTTTCATAGAAATCTCACCAGCAATACTGCCTCCTGAGTTACTGAGCAGGTACTCTAACTGTATTCTAAACATACATAGAATTTGTGATGTTGTATTGATGACCTCGGTTCATCCATTGATTGCGTTACAATTAACGCAAGTTTCTCATCAAAAGTAACCTAGATATTTCAATCGCACCATCCCAATACTAACTAGTTTTCGACAAATGCAGTTCTAGCTCGCGGAATTTAAAAACACACAAATTAAATTATATATACACATTTGCCGTATTCTTTTATTAGGCATACACTCATGAACAATATCACAGATAATAAAACTTGTTCATATCAGGATGGAAAAAAAAAGTTTTGGTATGGTATTTTGTCTGGGAAAAATATCTTTCAAAAGTACAGACTTTTATATGCAGACAAAATTACAGAAATATTGACCTATTTTATCTGTTACTTCAGAAGTTATCTTGTAAGTCAATGTATTAAAACGAGCACGAAGAAAGAATTTTGAAACGGAAGGAATTTCTTTTTTAAAATAATGATTATACAAAAAACAGGCTGTCAACAATTTATCACTTAATACATTGTCCTTTGTGATACAGTATTTTTCCATATTTCTACAAAATCTTATGAAAAAAAGTCTACATTTGTCATACCTGTCGGCAAAATCTTTTCTTATCCTTATTTAAATAAATCAGAATCATCCACTAATTGCCATTACTAATACAATGATCTACCTGCATCAAAATTTTTATCTTGTTGGGGAGTGATTGAAATTAGTCTGCAAACACGACACGTATTTTAATATATTATCATACTTGCCGACGTATGCGACGCATCCAATTTTCTATATTCAATTTTGAGGAGCAATGTTTTTATTGTATATTATTTTTTTTTGAAAAATGTGACATTTTTGCAATGAACACATGACAGCCCTCTCTTTATATATTTTACAATTTCCGCTAAGCCACCAAGAGCGAGCTTTTAAAATATATGGAGCGCAATTAAGGCTTCCGCCAAGTGTAAAAATTATGTGATGTAATTCAAATTTCTCCAGGCGCTAATCTTAAAATCTCAAGGAACTCACTAGACAGATCAGAAATTGTAATTTACATCTTACACGAACCACATGATTCTCGCGTTCAGCAAGGTTGTCTGCCATCATAGATTTCCACGCTGCCACCCTCATTGTATATGCAGCTCTCTGCAGCAGTAGTACACATAACCATCACTTATGAATTCCGGCTGTAATTTTAACTCTCATTCGACGCTGAATTGCGGTTGTATTATGTCCTTTCGCCTGGAGCAATCGAACTGCATCATGTAGTTCACACTTGGTGGGTGCTTCGATTACATGGAGCAGTCGTACATACACGCATCTCTTATGAAGTTCCAGCCGTAATCTTTACTCATTCGATGAATTTTGGATGTATTATACTTTTTCGCCTGACGAAATTGAACTGTATCACTTGACTGTGTCTTCGATTGCACTCAATACGTTTTCACTCTCGCATCGTAATTGAATTGCACGGTCTATCGGTATGGTAGGTGGGCAACGCCCAATAAACAGCTCTGTCTTATCCCCGTTTCGTTTTCTCACGTGGTTCCTGCCTGATGGGTTAGCGAAGGTTGAAAAAAATAGTCCTTGTAAATGGTCTTACTAACGCGTAACTAAATGTAGAATTGCACGCTGGTCTGGGAATGTCTATAGCACATATGCTTCCAGAGAAAAACATGCTGTGAAACGGTAAAGCAGAGCGATTGTATCCGAAGTGCATTTACTGAGTCACTAAACTGTAAAGAATTGGAATGCTACTATAGATCGTAAGGAACAAAGGAAGACATCAAAGTCCACAGAATTGGGAAAATTTGCTCAAAGTATTTTATGTTTTATTATTTTTTTAAAGTTTAACGTCCTATGATTATGCTTCGAGGTTAAAGAAGACGATGATCAGACTAATGATAATGGTGAAATTAATAGTGAGAGAAAACAGGAGAATCCTGAGAAAACCTACGCACACGGAGTTTATCCATCACAAAGACCACTCGCCGCGAGCGACCCCACGGCACTGAAACTGAAATAACCCAATTCTCTGTATCGGCGTATAACCACTTTCGAACTTACTCTCAAAGAAAAAACAGTGCGATTTATACGTCGGCAAATACTGTAATACACATATAAAAAAAAAGAGCTATGTTATAGCTAAAGTGACAGGAAATACATCTTGTTTTTATGTTTTCTGACTGGATGCTCCATCATCTCAAACGCACAAAATTTCATGCAATTATCACGAAAGACACTTTATTATTCTATAAAATCTTTGAGTGCAAATTTTATTCGGAATGAGCTTCTCTGACAGTTGACTTTAAAAAGACATCCTGATTCAGTACCTTTTGTTAATAATTTCTGAATAAATTAATCATTTAAATAGCACATCAATCTGTATTTTACAGAATCTCGTCTATAAGAGAATGCTGCATTCAAATTAGTCAATTCACGCCAAAGTAATTGGCACAATGAACTGTATTAAGGAACACACACTGTTTCAGTAGTTGACAGGACAGAGCATTTGTTACAAAGGTCAAGTAGAATAATGTATACACCTATTTCTCTAATGACATATTGTGATTAAAAGATATATAAATAACATTATTTTGAAAGAACATAGCAGCATTTGTCTTTTAATTTTCAATTTCCTCTACTATAATTAATGAAAACTCTGGAAAACCTCACGTCACTAAAACCGGAGTCAAATCAGATGCTTTCAATGACGAAACAAAAGTGTAACATTTTAAATTATGGTGCTTGCTAAAGAGAACGTGCGTACTTTATGAAGATATAATATTCTCAAACAATTATATACATTTATTTACAAAAAATGTTTCCACTACTCTACCCTGATCGACACAACACAACAAATTAACCCACTTCCTCTCAAAGACACATTCAAGACGATCTGAATCCTCAAACATTTTGCGTATTTTTTGAACTTTACAATAGTTTAAGTTTCAATGTTTATGGTGCTACAAACATTGTTTCCTTACATTACTCTAATGAGAACTATGAATTTCTAAATAACACATCCTAAAGTAGGAAACACAAACGTAATACACAGTCACACACATACTTTTTCTTATAACACTCAATCACAGAAAGGCATTAATCATATCAAACATAACATCATTTGCACTGGCATTCGGTGTAACTACTCTTTTGCCGCCAATAATAACATACTTTGCTTACTATCATACCATACTTGTATTTAACAATATACAGGTTACTTTATAAAACTAAACAAACAAGAAGTCAAAAGTAGGTGAAGGGTAAGGGAAAAAAAGAAGGAATGTCACAAAACTATTTTTGAGAAAACGACGTTTTAATATTGCAAACCGCGTATAAAATGAATGTTAGTCAAATCTTTTACCCTTTTCCTTGGACATTTCTACATCTACGCATGCATGGCATATACAGTCAAGTAGTACCAAGAGTCATCAACAGATAGGGTAAAGCAGCCGTTAAAGCACACGTATGGACATTCCTTGTTTTTTCCCCTTACCCTTCAGATATGAAATTTCAACTGACGAAACTTTCTTTTTACAATCTTTCAGAATGAAATTATATATTTGAATGCAATGGTTCCACAAATTAGTCATATTTTCTTTACGTTGAAGAAAAAAAAAAAAGAACTAGAAAAGGGCAATTCATTTAGAATGGCATAAACAGGATCACTTAATAAATGGAACTGAACAATAACGGTAAAAGTGTTCTTCGAATTTGCATATTTAGTTCTCTCACCAAAAATTCTGTCCTAGATCACGTTTTCCATTTTAATTATTCTCAAATGACATATAATAATAATAATAATCAGAGCTGTTACGAGGTCTTGTATATCTATATCCTAGTTTCTCGATGTTTTGAGAATAAAGTAATGTTAAAACGATAAATGGGAAGCAACAATGGAAACGAGAACAGTCGATCAAAGCACGAGGGCACGTCTGTTAACAAAAAAATCCACGGTCTGTATGGTAGTTCACAATTTCACGAAGTGTACACTATGCATAATGAAAAACAGGAGAATGGTAGATAGATAAGTGGAATGATAAACTGGCAAGCATAGGGTGGGCAGTAATTAATTCCCAACTGAGAATTGTTTATATCTCATTAAATTCTTAATCAACTTTAATGAAATAAACATTCAAGAATTAATGAATACAAGAATTAAAATTGTCTTCCTTGCAATGATATGATATCTCATTAACATAATTTCAGTATCAGTGGTGGAGCGTGGTGGAAGTAAGAGATGGTGGTGAAGTGTCAAAGGATTTCATGCCTCGGCAGATGTAAAGACCATACCGAATTGTCATTTGAAGCAAACGACATAGGTTCCATAGAATAAGAATGTAGTATAAGAGGTTTTAGCTGCTCTTCCCGCTGAAGCTGGCGCCGCCACTCAAGAGAGTTGGGTACCACGAACTACTAAAAGCAAGAACGAATCAAATCATTCAGAGTGCGTGAGTCTCATAGAATTAGCCAATGATACAATTAGCTATTCCCAGTAACAGACGATGCAGTTAGTTACGACTCTAGCTGGCAATATCACTGATGTCACTTTCGTTGCACTGCGGGAAAGATCTGAATTTCAGTTGGTTATATACAGAGTGGTGCATCAGGGTGAACAATGATAGGTTTTGTAGCAGATATTATAAGATACAGTTGTCTCTCAAAACCCAAGACAAAAGGAAATGTTCAACTGCTTGAACCCGATATACAATTCGAACCGTTCTAAAGAAAGAGTTAAATTTTTATCCACGGAAACCACACAACTGCCAGGAATAATCGGTGTAAAACTCTGATCATCGGTTGGAATATGGGGAGACGAACCTTGCTTGGTGTGAAGATTGGACCCATTTTTAGCAAAATCTTGTGGACAAATGAGCTGTGTTTTACATTGGGAGTTTGTTTATCGCACAAAATCAAAAACTCTGGAAATGGAAAAACAAACAGCCAAGTTCTAGCAAACGTGCCAGTGGAACCCCTCACGCACGGTTAAACGTTCCACTCCACTCCATCACTGACGCCTCAATGACAGTAATGAGCAGGGCCCGGATCTTGTTGACAAGTCAACTTTTTTCTGTTACGCATAGGACAAGGCAACTTCAAATAAAAACCTTATCCTTCAACTCAAGGTTCTAAAAGTATATTGTTTTAGGGTCAACTTTTGGTCACTTTTTGCCGTTTTGAAGTTTCAGGTCATTTTTAAATATTTTAAGGTAACTTTCAGGTCACTTATGGTCATTTTAGTCTTTTCCTTCTACAGTACATAAGGAAATTTTAAAATGAACACTGTTTACGGATTTGAAAAATACGAACTTACCTCTTTTCCTGCTTCCTGACTATTGAAGTGGAAAAACAGCATTCCTAAAAAGTTAGTGAACACTAAGCTTTAGCTGGTTGAGTAGGGGTAAGAGTTCGTAGGTGGCCAAACAGATGGTTTTGGATTAATGACCACAAGGTATGTGATCACGTGAGTAACTAAAAATGGATTAGAACACATACAAAGATTTTACACGGGGTTTTTATCTATTATTCTCATGTATACAGTCTACACTTGCGAACAGCTTGTGCTTCCTAGTTTCAACTCGGGAGTGAATTGACGCTAATGGACTGATCAATAAACTGCAACTACCGACAACTGAAACAAAACTTTGGGAATGAGAAATGGTAATTAAAATCTAATAGATATTAAAAAAAATGGCAATGTTTAACGAAATAAACGTTTTAAGAAACGTAAGTTTTAAGGTCAATTTTTGTGATTTTTAGGGTCATTTTTCAGAAATTTTAGTGTCATTTTATAGGTCACTTTTTAGAAAATTTTAGGTCAACAAAATCCGGGCCCTGGTAATGAGATATTTTGTAACAAATCTTACCGTTGCAAGGAAGAAAAATGCTTTCTCTTTCATTACCTTTGATTCGGGATTTTAAAAATTATAAACTATTTTCCACAGAAGTTAATGCTTGTTCACCCTGAGCTCGAGAAATTTCACCATTACAATATGGCGATTCTAAATTCCTCAAAGAGTTATTTGTAAATGCGAAACAAAATCTTAAGTAGTACATATTTTAATTAATATAACGTTATTTCTACCCGTTTATAATTTACAGTTCGCTTCTTATCAGTAATTACCTTGTAACTAAATCTCATTTTTTAAACTTCCGGAAAAAAAAAATATAATTCGTTTATTGCCTTCTTTTACGAGATTCAACATTACACGAACAAGCAGTATGTTATATTTGGCGAATAAAACAAAAGAGCAATTACGGAGGAATATAATAGTCCAACTTTGTTGGAGATAATAGTCATTAACAATTCAATAAATAAAATCAATTATCTTGCTATAGTTCTGTGTGCTCATGCGTGTGTTGTAGTTTTGGATTAAAGTCCGTTGGATGAATGAATAATCCTTCTAACGCTTTCCACTGCACATTGTCGTTGTTTGAATATGCACCAACAACTTCTCTCTGACCATTGATTGGGCGCCCATATGTATGATGTGTCACAGCCAATAATCTAAAATAAGACAAAGAAAATTTTAAAAACATACATACAGTTAAGTCTCGAATACCATTACTTATGACTAACAGAATGAGCACGAATAATCTGTAATACATTAAATTTGTCCAGATTTTGGAATCAAAATGTAATTAGATATTCATGCTCAGAACCTTTTTATTATTATTATTAAAAAATGCAAAATCTTATTTCACTACTCAGCATTTCTTTGGACCTTCTCTTGGAAGTGGCAGCGATTCATCATTACAAGTATTCAACATCAATTTTTTTCTATTCCGGACGCCAATTAGTCCATCTAAAACTTGGACAAGCGTGAAGATAATCGGGAGTTTGTTGTATTTCTGCAGCACGATTTTTTTTATATTTTAGAAGTTACTCTACGGAAAAAGTTCCCAGAAAGAACTATCAATTCTTAATTGTGTTAAAAGTAATTATGAGAATATCAGTGAACAGTAAAGAAAATTTTGATTATAAAATTAACGTATTTTGCACGAAAACATTTTAACATTGGAGGTTTCCACTTACACTTTAATTTCTAATATTGAGAGAGGGAAAGAAAGGAAAAAAAAAAATATCTTACTATCCTATCTTTAAGGGTAAAAAGAATAAATATATTTTGAAATATCGCGTTTAGAAATCTTAGGCAATTAAAAATAAAAAGACTAAAATCGAATAATACGTTAAGATCCGCATTTTTAGTCAAATTTCTACAATAAAGAATAATTCCTTACCTTAAGGGGAAAAGGTGGTAGACCGCTGACCTCTGGTATGAACGATCCCTGTCTCGATTCCCGCTCCCCCAATTTAACCAATTATTTCCTAATTATCCACCTTCATTAATCATTTGTCTCACTCAGTGTCGTCAACGAACAGTGAGGAAGATATTTGCTCCGGAGTCTGAGTTCCAGAACTGATCATAGGTGTTATAATGTTAAGATCTGAGAACTGGGTGGACCGGGTGTTGTAGTTTAACCCAAACATGCAAAGTAGACCACCTACAATCGGAAAAGCGTCCTGATGACTTCTTTTTCACCTTATTTCCAACAAAAGGCTGTATTTATGTACGATAAACGTCCAAAAAAGCACTGGGTGCAATTTCCTGGTATTCCATGTGACCTGTGATCACGCTCACAGGACGCATTACTGACAGTGATTATGCAGCCATTTTATGTGGCCATGTTCATCTTATTGTTCAGGTGTTGCGACCAATGACGCAAGATAACGCAACGGACCACACACACTGCCGCAGCTGTCAAGACGTGGGTTTATCAACAACGGAATTAACTACCCCTTCCCCACGGCCTGCCCAATCCCCAGACCTCAACATTATTAACATCTACGGTTAATTTCGTATCTCAAACTCCAAAGCAGATATCCTCCCTCCATTCTCGTTGACGGAACTGAATGATGCATTGCATGAAAAAGGGTACAAGACTCCTGGAAATCATTCATGACTTACATGCCGCCATTTCATAACAAATCAGAGCTGATCTGCAGAATACCGGTGGTCCCACGACGTGTTAAGCAGGTGTTAAGAAGATAAAATAATATGCTTTTCGTAAGTGGGTAGTAACGCCCATAAAATATTGCACTGATCGTAAAATGGTTGGAACAAATAAATAATCGTGCATTGCCAGTTATATCAAAATATATACAGGTAGTGCACACTGAAACTGAAACACCTGGTAGAAAGACAATTTGGATTTAATAAGGTGTTGAGGCGCCTTCGGTGGCTAGTGCAGCAGCAACATAACTTGCGAAGGACTGATAAGAGGTCCTGCACCGTTTGCAGAGAGATTTTCAGCTATTCACTTTGAAAAGCAATGTGGATCCGGGTTCCATAGGCCATAGAGTCAGTCAGTCATATCCACATGCAAATATGACCCTTGTTGGCCAAGTGGCCACGTATATGTTCGATCCTCAAAACAGAAAGTCTCGGATAAAATTCCGAGCAGTGAATTGGACTCCACTTTATAAAAAAGGCTCTGTCTCATATAGCTGATGAAATGAAATTTTAAACACCAATTTCTCCAGTCCAAACATATATAGTTATTGCTACATTGCAATGGGTCCATGCAAGACATTTGCATTTCTAGATATGAAACCCGTACAATCACGCGCTTATGCACTTTGAACTAACAGACACAGATGCTAATTGCAAATGAATGCTAATGAATCTACGCACACCTGTTACTCATTACGAATTCGTACGACCGAAAATCGAACTAATGGAACCTTTCCAGTAGAAGTAAACGCTCTATCATTGAGCTATCATGCTCCTCTCACGTTCCTAGTCATCTAATTTTATAAAATACAACTAAAGTCTGAAAGTCTCTGACAATTCTACTTACACTTGGGTATCCACATGTTGCAGCTGGATAGTGTCATCTCTATCCCAATAATCGCCATCACAGACAAGTTTCCAATGATCGCCTGTATCTCCTTCACCTGTGTGAAAACGAAAGAATGTCATTCATATGTATATTATTATTATTATTATTATTTGTCACTAATGTATTCAAGATGGCGATTGCGCGTCACTGAACTTTTTTTTTTATATGCTGCGAAAGTTAAGTTCATTGTTTGTCTGCAAAACTGCCTATGTTGTCCTCAATTGGCTGTTTACCTCTTTTACTTCAGATGTATAATTTAGGAATATTGTTCCACTGCTGTGAAAAGAAAACTTTATAAGGAATTATCGAATTTAAAATTTACACAAATAATTCTAATCAATTACTGTCACCCTAAACAAACTATTGATATAAACTAATTAATTTATTTTATCGTTTCTTCCTTGCTAACATTGAATTAGTTTGTTCTGGAGTCTAAATAACGATAAAATCATTCCATAAACTTTTAAGAACTAATATCCGAAGTATCTTTCTAATATCTGCCGTATCCAAATTCTTGGTAAGATTTGCAAATGGATCTTGTGTCAAGTAAGTGCGATATTTCGCTGAATTAATAATTTTGAAGCCTTTTACGAAGTCAAATAAGAATTATAAGTCATTTATACGTATTGGTATTCATCCCTAACGATTCTGTTTGTTATTAAGGCGGAGGACTACTAAATATTTTTCAAAAGCTAACAAGTTTTCTTTTGCCCGTTTTTCGTAAGTGAAAAGAGATAATGAAATGTAACTTATCTCAATAATAGATAATGTTATTCTACACCCGAAAATACGAATCCGAAGAATTTTTAGTGTTGCTATTCATAGAAACTACAGTGTGACCAGAATTTGAATTACCAAAAGATCTAGGTTAAGGCAGCGACTAGAAGAATGAACTCAATGGTAATTGATGACTTATCATGTTGTCTTTGTTCCTTGTTAACTACTTTTTAAAATAATATTTGAATTTATTTTGTAATAACTTATGTATACTTGTGTAATGTAACTTGTAATAACTTATAAATAAATACCAAACATACTTTTAATTTCAATAAATTCCTCTCGTGGGGTTTGTATGACCCCCCTCCCAAAAAAAGTACGGCATTTCAATGTATTTTATCAATAGTAAACGTTATTAACACGAAACAATATTTACCATTTTTCTTTGATTGCAATTGCATAATAATAATAATAATAATAATAATAATAATAATAATAATAATAATAATAATAATAATAATAATAATAATAATAAACTATAAAAAAATCGGAAAAGAAACATTCATAAACACATAAAAGATAGTTACCTTTGTAGTATAATCTCTCTGAGTAATGAATGGGGAATTTAGGTCTGAATATAACACGAATAATATACGGGAGTGAAGCGTGATAACCCACAAATGTGATAATCAAGATTTTACGAACACTTTTCGTTTTTTGGTTTAAACCAGTTGTTTTCTCTGAAAAAACCAGCTGGTTTAAACCAGCCAACTCTGCTTTCAAATTTTATCTAGCCTTGCACCACAAAAATTCAAGATTTCAGCTTAGGAGTACAACGACGTGCTCCTGTGCAACTCAATACTATTCATAAAGACAATGGCATACATACAAATTCTCCTAGACGGTCAGACGAGTTCCTAGTTCGATCTCCGGCCACGTGAGTTTGTGGTGGACAACATCGTATTCGTGGGTTTTCTCGAGGTACTCCTTTTTGTCTCCTAGGGGACTCATTGGGCCTTTTCCTTTTGATGGTACTGTAACTGAAGAAAAGTACCTAACAATGCCTGCTGATTCCATTTTCGCTGTCATTCATGGAATGAACGATAATTACAGATTTTATTATCAACAAGTTGGCGGTCCGTCGCACTATCATAGGGATGTGCGAACATATCTGGATGAAACTGGACCAGACTAGTGAAAAGGACGCAGGGGGACCAATGGAGTTTCCTCCATGCTCTCCAGATCTTACGCCACTCAATTTTTTCTTATAGGGCATCGTAAAATACGAGGTGTATCGTCGTAAACAACGTAACCTGAACATACTTTGGGATGAGAATCAAACAGTGAGCACAGAAATCTCATTGGACACTGGTGCAAAACACGGAAGCATTCTTGACTCGTACTCAGAAATGTATCGATGCTGAAGGCCACCATTTTGAACAATTACTTTAACCACCATTTGGAACTGACCAGAAGGTACACTTTATTTTTCAAATTGTACTGTAGCCTTACTTCTCCCAGAAATTTAACTTTGTAGGTTGGAAAATAAATTCTCTGACAGTTCAAAGAGTGTATACATTTTTTTATGCATCCGGTAATTCATCCGTCTTCTTTAGCCTAAAGGGAAAATCCAGGAACAAAAAACTAGAAATTTAATTTCATGCAATCAAGTTAAGTTCTCAATACTTATCATTTTCCAATTCTTAATAAAAATGCGTCGATTTTTTTTCCCCCTTAAGTAAATAACTTCTAATACGCTTTTCAATCCTCAACCAGGTGCTGAAGGAGACGGATGATTTATAAGTATCCGTACTAATTATTTAGACAAAAAGAAATAGCTCTAATGAAAATTTATGCAAGTACTTCCCTATATATTTAACTACCAAATTCTTGCGATTACACAACATTACAAAGTAATTAAGTAACGTAGATATATTGCTAAAAAATTTAATTTTAGCCTACCTTTCTCACCATATGCTGAAATCTCTTGTTTTCCCGACAGAGGGGACTGAAATCTATGGGAATGAAGATTTCTTGAGGTCGTGAGATGTTGAAGTCGTATGACTGACCCGCATTTCATAGGCTCCCTGTGAAATGAAACAAAAGAAACTACGATGAAGCATGCCTTAATGTACGCTATCGACACTACTGCCCTCACAATATACAAAGAAAATCTTGCGTATATACAAATACAACTATAAACATTAAAACTTAAGTGTTTCGCGGTTTTATATATATAATTATCAGGGTGGTTTAAAAATGAAAGGAAAATATTTTTTTCCGAATTTCACTTACGGCACCCCAACCGTTTATTACATTCCTGAAAATAGATACACTGGTAAAATTTTAAATAGAACCACACTTTCACAATTTTTAATGGTTGCGCAAGGCGATTGAAGTTGTGAATGCTATTGGTATTTACACATTGTTATACAGATATATTGTTACATACATTTTTGTATACAAGTACACATAAAAACATTCTGGGCCTTATGCAGAGCAGTTTTGACATATGACATATGATCAACGTCATATTAAAGGTCTGACTACTGCAAGAAACATATGTTAGTCGAACTCTTTAGTATGGCACTAATCACGCGTCAAAACAACTCTGCATAAGGCCATCGTTTGCTTATTATATTTGTATTATTAAAACTTTGTAAAATTTATTTGTTCACTCTATTTTTACACTTCACTTTCACATATTGAGTTTACTTAGATAGAGTATTTTTTGAATAGTCTGGATATTGTTTTCTGTGGCCCGCAGCAACTTGAAGTGGGTACTGTTTCTGTTCCTCGTCCTTTGTAATAATACCGTTATACTATTGAATGAGGGCAACTCCGTGTTCTGCATGGTCATTTACTACTTGTAACTGTCTAAATTCTTCATAACCAGCTAAGTAATGTGTTGGATTCCCAAGTCTCCGGATTTGTGCAAGAAATGTTGTTCAAATACTCAGACGCTCGTGTTTTTCGTTACGAAATTCTTGATCTGGTCATCCTGTGGTGACACAAGAGCATCTCGAGATATTTTCAAGCGTTTTGGAGGACGGCGTGCTGGAATTTGTGTTCAGGTTTTCCACCATTTCTTGCTTTGTTTCTGCGGATAGTTCGTCGTTGAAGAACGCCAAGCCAGTGAGTTCTTGGCTCAAGTACCAGAGATGACCACGACTTTTTTTCTGGGCTTTGTAAATGGCTGAATTGTCTGTTTCATATTTAAGAAGATTTTTCAGGAGTTCGAGATCGCTTTTTTGGAGTAGATGCTGCAACTGGTGATAGGAACCACACTTTCATATAAAGGAACGTACACAAAGATATCAACTTTTTTTCTTCCTAATGAGTAAGGTTGGTGTCTAGGAAGCCATATTTTGAATGCGTACAGTGCCTTTGTCATCCACCTGGCGTGATGAATAGCTCCGCCTGATGCAATCGGATTCCCCCAAGAAAGATAATAGTCAGTTCCAATAATTCACGATACTCGTCCCTTGGCTAGCTACATTGAAGGTGTCTACATGCGAAATCTGTAAGTTTATCTTAATATTTGCCAAATCTATATTTCTTTCTGCAGCATCATACAGTGTGTAATCATAGGAGCTCCAAGCTTCTTTAAAACGCTTGAATATTGCTACGTCGCTACACCTCCAGACATAGTTAGAGAAGAACAAATGCACAAAAGCAGAGTGTACCACATTGTCAATACAGCTACAATATAGCACTAATTTCGTTAAACTTTAAATCGCTTGCACAATCTCTAAATATTGAGCTATTGACTTGAAATTTAGCATGTATTACTTATTTATAAAGGAAAACAAATTTATGGAGTGCAACGTTAAAATTTGAAATTTTCGAACACCCTAATATATATATATATATATCTACAGTGGTCGAAGTGAGACGGTATGCGGTGGTATGCCATAGCGCCTCTGGTTTTTTGGATGATCAAGAGATACCGTTACATAAGAGTAGATGCCAAATACCTTTAATAAATCCATTTTTATACACAGTAGTTGACGAAAAGTTTTGCACGTAAAAGGATTTTATTTCTTATGTAGAAATAATTTTTAAGTTGACAACACTGACATTTTTGTTATCTTTTTTCTACCTTTTGTTTTTAAAATGAGGTGTCTTCAAAGAAGTTAATCTATTTTATATTTTAATGTGCCATATTGAATTGTTTTTTTTTCGTATGTATGTGTGTGTGTGTCTTTCTGTTTTAATTCATATAAATGTCGTGTTTTGAGCATGAGTGGATTAGGGGTTGTATTCTATGGAAGATATTCTTTCGGGGTTTGCAATACCCCTCAGCCTCGTGGGGAGTTCGGGAGCTTTTCCACAGGAAATTGTTAATATAAAAACTCGTTTCTTCAGCATTTTCGTGTAATAATTCTCTGAGAACCGACATATATAACTATAGTTATTTTTGGATACAACGCAAATGTTTTTATTCGTATATGTATCCTATCGCGTTCATTAGTTAAAAAAAAAGAAAAAATCTTGTAATTAGTACAGCAACAAACAAAAGATCTTATATCATCTTCATTTTCACTTTTATTTATTTAATACTGTATTACATATTTTTGGTGGCAGAGCGTTCACCCCTGGTGCTTGGGGTCCCGGATTCGATCCCAGCCAACGCCAAGTGAACTTTGTGGTGGACAAACACCGTGTGTAGGGGGTTTCCTTGGGGTTCTCCCGTTTCCTCCCACTTTCTTCATTCCACCATTTCATTCATTGCTCATCATGACCGTCTCCTTTAGCCTAACCGGCATAAGCGTGGGACGTAAAACTCAAAGGTTTACATATTTTTGGATGCAATAACTGAAGCAACTTTCCAATATTCGTGAGATTTTATTCTTATACCAACATCATTAATTCTCATATTTCCGTAACGCACATTTTACCTTTATTTGTATACTAAACGTTTCCTTAATAAGCTTGACAAAAGGTTTCGCTTGAATTCGAAAACTTCGTGGAATAATATTACAAGACTGCATGAACATCTAACAAGAATTATTATCCGCACATTACAAGCAGAAATTAGAAGTTTATAATTGGAAATTGATATTTAAGGGTTTACAAAGAGAAATTCGACTAGTATTTGAAAGTTTTAATCTACAGTCTCCGTGTAAGTCTAACTACGACGGGAAAGGATTGAGTTTTATGTAATCGAAAAGGAAATACCTACCCCATCGTACTCAGGTTCCGATGAAAACGGAAAGAGAAAGCTATTAAAATTATTACCCGATATTTTCTTGCCAAACACTGGGATAAGAATAATACACACCTTCACGTAATTAGCAGTACTAGTAAAATAACTTTCTATACTAGGGGTTGAAAATGAAATCTATAAATTTTACGTCCCACGATTATGTCGGCTAGACTAAAGGAGACGGTGATGATGAGAAATAAATGAAGAAAGTGGGAAGAAAAGGAAGAACCCCGAGAACTCTCCCCCACAGTATTTGTCTACCACGAAGCTCACTTGGCGCGAGGTGAGATCGAACCAAGGAGACCATTCATATACTGAGGGTTGAAAACGACTAGTATAAACTAAATTAGACTAATAAATAACACTGAATGATAAATGATGGAAGAAACAATATTGTAGGGAAAGAAAAATAAAGATCTTAAATAATCTAACGGCACACTTGCTTTCCATAATAAAATCCATGAATTAAGACTGAACCTGTACCTTAGATTAGCGTTTTACTGTCGATCCCTATAATTCAGTGCTGATCGCTTAGCTAGACTTCCCTGATCAAATTCTACGACGCATCGAACTCCTTTATTTTTTGCTAATGATTTCTTAGGAATATGAATCATGAAGGAGGCTTTAGGACTTGTGATCCAGTGATATCTTATTATGAAAATAGCTCATGACAACAACCCCTCTCTATGCTATTACAATGACAAAAGTTTTGGATTTCAAACCGTCAAACAGATGGTTAGGAAGGAGAGGACTCACAGAATAGCCACACTATCACTATCAGAATAACGGAACGAATAGTCTGCCACTATCACCTCCAGAGTTCTTTACAGGAAAAATGTTTTCGCCTGTAAACCGTGAAACATCACAATGCTTTAAAAAAACAGCTATTACGGAAAATGGTCATCAACATTCTGTCTTTCTGCACCAGTTTTACTTACAGATAGGAACTAAAGTAAGATCGGAACAGATAGGTATCTGGAACAATCATTGCACGGTGAAATCCATCACTTAATTCAACACTTAATGCCATTATGTCTTGCTTTGGTATGAAGATTTTTTTCCCTTTACTTTTCTTAAACAGAATCTGTACATGACAGAAGTGTAAATTATTTGTTCCTTAAGTGGGCTTTGCAAAACTCGATTTTATACTTCACTAGTACTATCAACAAGTTACATTACAATGACTAAGTGCATAAAATGACTCTCGA
Organism: Thermobia domestica; assembly: GCF_964235325.1. Classification (NCBI taxonomy): domain Eukaryota; kingdom Metazoa; phylum Arthropoda; class Insecta; order Zygentoma; family Lepismatidae; genus Thermobia; species Thermobia domestica. The sequence continues at coordinate 263,148,480 of NC_137461.1, forward strand.
GTTGAGAAGTTAGCTCCAATAAGGGCACATACCGGTGTACGCCATTTTATGGAGAACATTTTAAAAAGTCTGCCGTGTCATTTTGCGAAGCCTTTGAAATAATTCAATATTTCAATATTTGAGTCTGATAGTCCTGTTTATTTGAACAAACTGTTTTTTCAATGTATACAAAAAAAGGTATGAATATTTTATGTATGGGGATCCGCCCTGATCGTACCACGGCACCAGCTGTCAAAAGTGCAAAATTGGGAGGTATAAGGTCCCTAAGTTAGGTCGCTGGAACAAGAGAACATTGGGTGGATAGAAGTATTACTAGAAAAAGAATGCTCCACATCCCCTAAAAAACCTATTCTTCAAGAAATGAGACGAAATTTGAATAATAACATTAGTGATGAAAATGCAAAATGTGTAATGATTTCTTTATAACATATGTCTTGTGCGAGAAGTTTATCTAAATTATGTAACTATAAAACGCACGAAAAGATCCACACAGGACAACTTAACTTTGTTTCTCTATCTTAAGAACACATGAAAGAGTCTACAATTAATGAAAACCATACTTTTGTTTCTCTCGGGAAAACTTCCTCTTGTATGTCTAATTTAAAGTGCTAAAAAGCTAACATGACAGAATCCGTAAGTCAAAATTTAATTTCCTGTAAAAGTTGTGTAAAAAGTTTGTTCTTTTTGCAGTTCTTACGAACTATTACGTCCTGAAATCCGATATTATGTTTTGTTTCACATATTATATATAAGAAGGGCTTACGGATGCAAAAAATGTGTCATATCTATATGAAAATAGACTAATTCACATATTAAATTTATTTTATGTTCCGATAATATTCATTTCATTGAACAAATTTAAGTTCTTACAATTGTTATGCTCTGCTGCACAGTCTTCCGAATTCAGACGGTAACTTCCTTCTTATTTTCAACACTATGAGGCTCCTCCTCTTTATGGCACTGGTGTGTGTCAATGGCTCGATGCACAGCTCCCCGGGAAGCAGATAGATCGCTGTGGCCCCGTAGAATGCCCCCCTTCCCAGATGACCTGAATTCACATCCAAAGATTTCTGTCTGTAACGCTATCTAAACCAGATGGCGTATGTTGAAAAATACTGCGATGTAAGTGACCTACAGGAATACATTCAGTACGCGTATGAAGACATTTTTCAGGACACTCTCCTGTGTGTGCAGTCGGAATGGATACGGCAAATACGATTGTGGATTAGATGGGAGGGTCTCCACATAAAATATGCGCTGCAGCGTGCCGTTGTGTTTTCAACCTTTAAGTGCTCATAAAGTGCAAACCATACACGATATAAAAGAAAGTTACACTTTTTTCGGATTCCTAAACCCACGCCAGTTACATGATATCGACATGCCCTCCATCCCATTTGAAATTTCGAATTTCCATTCAAGATGGCGTATTTCAGTATGGCAGCCACTGTCGCCACGTACCGTATAAGTTGACGTACCGTATAGGGCTCTCGCCCTACTATCATCTTCCGTAAGAGATTTTATATTTTTCTTTCAGGTTTCAAAATAAAAGGGTGCTCAAATATTTCACTCACCCCGTATTATGATATATATATATATATATATATATATATTTTTTTTTTTTTTTTTTTTTGCAGGAACTTTTTATTACTTCAAAGCAATTTTGTTTTCTTTAATAAAGATTACTTTAAAACCTACCTGTACCTTTAACTTTTGAAGATACAGTAATTTATTTTTTCGTACATTATACATTCACTTATTTTTTCACAAGTTTAAATATTTTAACATTTACATCATATTTTAATAGCTAAATTACCTAATACATAAAAGAAAAGTCAACAGTGTTGCAAAGTATATTGAACATAACAAAAAAATCACAGCTCTAGCTACTTCCATTCATTGTTTATGTTTAATTTTGTTTTAATGTGCACTTAGCAATACTCACAGTTGTTATATATAAACCTTTAAAGGGCTGCACTTTCGAAACAATGCAATCAAAAAATCTAAAATTCTGCCATATTCCCTTGCTTGTAAACTGAAAATTCCTGCAAAGATCTCATAAACATCGTCGATGGGTGTCCTGAGTGGTTAAATTGACATGGAATGATCCACTACTGCATCCTCTCTATAAATTTAAGGTATCTAATCTATTTACCCTCTCATACAGTGCTCTCCTGTTGGTGCTTTCACTACCCAATGCGAATTCACATCTTCCTGGATATCAGTTCCAGTCACCGATTGCTGGCCGCTTCCCGAGCCATATTTAATATCATGTGAATGAAGCCTGACTTGCATGTCAGTATTATACAGCTTTATTACCGATCCACATGTTACCCACTGTGCTTTCTTACCTAAAAAGAAATACAATTAGTTTACAATGACATAATAAAAATTGAGATAAGTAAAAGTGCAATGAAACTGCTATCCTTATTCACTACCAAACAAATTAAAAGATACAGTAGGTACTTAAAGAACGCAAAGAACTTTTTAAAAATACTTTCAGTACTCAAAACTGAAAAGTAATCAACGTCAAGTTTTACAGTAGCCGATAAGCTAGCTTACTTATTACAAATTAGGACACTTTAGCAGCAGTTATCTTTCTTGACAGCAGCAAGGTAGTAACACCAGGGAAATCGTATGGGTTAAAACATACGGGACACCATATAATGACTATTAGTGTTTTTTTTTTCTTTTTCTGTTTTAAGTGTATTCTAGTACTTCACAAGGTTGGATTCTATTGGTGCGCTTAAAATTAAGTCATCTCGCTTTTCCCTCGTGCAGATTAACAATACAGGCAAATACGAGTAATGACTATACACACGCTGTGTTGTGCATAAAACCGACTCGTGAGGATTTAACTCTCATCCTATTGTCAACTTTCCATGTTAACTAGGTATGTCATCCACCAGGAAATGCGGATGCTTGACAGAGCGAATGTAAGCGAGGGTTAGGGCGCTATTTAAAAATCAATCTGGTTTTAAAATAGCTTCACAAGTATATTACGAATTAACCCAGGAAAGTACGTTTGGGCTGTCGAAGATGCTATTTACAATTTTGGAAAGCGCACATAAGGTCTCAAGGAGACTTTATATTGTAAGGTTCCGCATGTCTACACGTCATGCAATAACCACGTGTGAACTACATGTATTAATCGTAAATAAAAACAAACAGACGACGGTCCCGAAGAGGAATCGCCTACCATCGCCAACAGTCGGAAGGATGAGGATCACCGAAGGAAGCCGACACTACAGGATAAAAGGGAACTGCACGCCTCGACCAACATCAATCTCCACAGCTTGATCAAACCACCTAAAGCCCTAAGGCGCCCGGCCATTGGGTTACCCTACCCTCTCACGACGCTTGGTGAATTGAGACACACCTAATCCTAAAGCCCTAAGACCCAGGGTCATTGGGTTCCTTCTCTCTCTCTCACGACGTCCGATCAAGGAGAGTTACCTCACCTCAAAGCCCACGACGATTGGTCATCGGGTTCCTACCACACTCTAACCTAAAGCATTTAAAGGAATCTATTATTGTACATACTTCTGTATTAGAGGAACTTTTTATAATAAAAAAGGTGATGGGAAAAGTCCAAATCCCGAGTACTATATTTGCTCTACCCAAGAAATTTTACAATATTGTACAACTGCTTCTTTTAACGATGGCTTACTTAGTAATGACGCTTAAATTAATCATGTTATTACTCTACCTAGAAGTGCAGCGTCTGAAGAAGTGAATTCCTTAAATGTTGCTCTTTCTATACAGATCACTCATTTTACCTATAAATTATCTTTGTGAATCACTCATTTTACCTATAAATTTTCTAGATACTGACTTTCATTTTCTTAATCTATACAAAAGACTTTTCGCTTGGTATGTTTCTCACGGGCGTCTACACGAATTTTCGCAACGGGGAAGGGGAGAGAATTAGCAGCATTATGGTTTTTCATATTGTTATCAATCTTCCTATAAGGCCCAGCTCGGAATAAGAAAAGGAAAAGGCTTCTATGTTCATTAATTTGAGTGTCTCTTCGAAGTGCTGCTCTGTCTCACTTCTGTGCTTGAGGAAAATTTCAAAGAGCTCTTACACAGTTTTTTTTTCACTGCATCAATATAAATAATAATAATTAAAAAAAAAAAAAAACATTAAGTATATTCACAACCGGCTCTAGAGCTCCACTCTATAGAATGCCGTAATCTCCAATTTTCAGAAAGCCTCGATATTCAAACATTAATCTTCAACAAAAGGACAAATACTTCCGTATTTTGCTGACCACTCAGTATTGTATAACGAATACATATTTACAACAGAAATCCAAGCGTGAAAGAATTGAAGAAAACTTCGAAGAACTAGACTTAATAACATCGTGGTGCAAATTTACAATACAGATTCACATATAAATTCATCGCATAAATATTTTTTTCACTAAATCTACCTCTAGTACCTTTAAGAATCTTTTTTTATGAATGGAAATCTCACTCCTGGGTGCAGATTCACTTTACGGGGGCTTGAGCGTTATCGGTATAAATATTTTTGCTTCTTGGTAAAAACTGTCCGCGAATATCCTACAAAAGCAGTCATGCATTTTTAAAAATACTCTGCACACCAATTACGTAGAAATTCATAATACGCGTGCAAACATATGCCATAAAAACGACAGTGCATATAACACCATCTTGTGCCAGGTGATCACTAAAAGCAAGAATAATATTAACCCGCATAAGGACAGATCGACATTTAGCTGTTCTGGGGTGCATCCATAGGAAGCAAGGCAAAGCGATAGTGGGTATACGCAAAAACAATTATTCATGGAAAAACACAACACAAACCTGTCTTAACATTGTCTTTCAAAAATTCAGATTCCTGCGAAAACTTTAACATATTTTCTCTCTTCGAACCTAAAAACAATAGAAATTGAAGTTTTGGTAGGTATTTCATCGAATCCTGAAGAGTTTTCTTTCTGTAGTTCATGTAGATATAACCTACGCCTTAATTTATCCTGATACTTGTAAATAATATCTGTCAGTTCCGCCATTACTCAAAAACATCATCTACACAACCAATAATCTTGCAGTCAACTAATACTTACTTCTCCGACACTTCAATAGTTGCGCAATTTGAGTCAATACACTGTCTCCACCTTTGCAAACATTGCATAATCGATACCTTATGAGGAATTTTATTTTAACACCTTTAATTTTCGTGTATATGTTTATGTAAGTATACATCTCACAGGTGAGATCATTACAAGTTTCCATTACTTACACAATAGCCTACAAAATAATAGCCAAGTCTTTCCATTACGCAATTCATTCATTATTTCGATTCAGTAATTTGATGTTTTCGGTTCAGTGATATGGCTTAGTTCGTTCCTGTTTTTGAATGAATCTGTTCCAGTCGCTACGTTAGACTGACTTATATAGCAGGGAATAGAGGTCACGTGGGTTTTGTCAGATCATACCTTGCGTTAATCATTGATGTTTCTGAAAGCATGGTTTTGCAGTTTGCTTATTACGTACGGAAAAGAAAAATGAAATGAAATATCTAAGTTTAACGTCCCACGGTTATGCCGGTTAGGCTAAAGGAGACGGTGATAATGAGAAATGAGTGAAATGGTGGAATGAAGAAAGTGGGAGGAAACGGGATAACCCCGAGAAAACCCACGAGCACAGTGTTTGTCCACCACAAAGTCCACACGGCGCGAGCTGGGATCGAACCAGGGACCCCAAGCACCGGAGGTGAACGCTCTACCACTGAGTCACCGCGCCCCCAGCAGGGAATAGAGGTCACGTGGATTTTGTCAGGTCGTACGTTGCGTTAATCATTGATGATTCTGAAAGCAGGATTTTGCAGTTTGCTTATTACGTACGGAAAAGAAAATTTTGCAGAGGTGTCAGTGTTACTGAGAAGTATCTAATATTTTTCAGACTGAATTGTATTCATCTATATATATATATATATATATATATATATATATATATATATATATATATATATATATATATATGTATATATATATATATATATAGGTGTGTAGTTATTTTTTAAAGTTTTTTTTTTTTTAATTTTTACGTAGAGTAGTCAGAGTTGGGGATTAGGAAGCTTGACCCCTCTAGTAAATAAAAAGTCATACATTATTTCATTTGCTTCTGCTACAGGAATTCCGATATAATGGTTAGGTTTATATTTTTACGAATTTTGTTCTAGAACTTCCTGGAGTTGGGAAATCTGGTTGTCCCTGGCAGGGTTTGAAAAAAATCCGGTTTTTTTAAAAAGCCTAACCCACCTGAGCCCATATGGGTATTTTCGGGTTTAATTGGTATTTTTCGAAATATTTCAATGCTTTTGGGGTAAAAGTGTTAAAATGTGATTTAAATTTCAAGATCATCATTGTCACAACTTGCAACAATTTTCTGTTCACTGCTGTTTTGAAAAACGACCGAAAAAATATATACAGCTAATTTAGAGTGTATTCTGTATCTACTCTGAAAATTTCAACTTAAAAAAAACAAAAATTGCGGCATGGATACCCGCTATTTTGAAAAAACGGCCACCATTTTGAAATTTTATGTTGGTATGCCACCAAAACCTGTACAGGAAATTTAGTATGTGGCGTACTTGTACCCTGAAAATTTAAACTTAAAAGACGGAAAGTAGTACCCTGTTATATGTGTGGTACAGGCAGACGAACGAATAAACGTAGATCGAATCATCCCAATCGCCTCAGTGACATTCGCCAAATATGAACACCAAATACATTAATCTAAAACAAATCTATAACTCATATTTTACAAAATAAATGTTTCAAAATGTCTTAAATAAAATTAAATATTTTCTAGCGTAAAATAAATGGTTTTATTGTTAAAGTACACTTCCGATATTTTGTGCGTTCAATTACGGGAATTTCCCGAGCACTTGTTGCAAGACCGTTCTCCCAGAAAATTAATTTAAAACAATTAACAAATATGCAGGGTGTTAAAAAAAAAAAAAACACCGACAACGTTTGGGAGGTGAATCCTGACACTAAAACAAGACAAAAATACAGATCAACCTAGGTGCACAACTGCTTCCTTTCGGAGTTATAAGCTGCCGAAAACATGAAAAAATGAACCCTAAAGATCCATAGCTCTACAACTATGGAACCTACCGTAGTCAGGTCAAGACTTTACTTAGAAACTAACATATGCGCTATCCAAAAACACATGTTTCTGAATCCTGCGGTACTTCCGCAACAATTTTTATAGAGGTAGTTGGTGAGTAATTCAAATTATATGCCCGTAGCAAAACTCCCTGTATAAAAATTGTTGCGTGAGTACAGTACTTTCTGAAACATGTACTTTGGATAGTGTACATCTTACTTCCAAAGTGAAGTCTTGACCCGACTACGGTAGGTCCCATAGTTTTGGCGTTATAGCCCTTTAAAGGTCACCTTTTCATATTTTCGGCAGCCTATAACTCAATTTGTGCACCCAGGTTGGTATATATTTTTTGTCTTATCTTGGTGTCAGGAATCATCTCTCAAACGTTGTCGGTGTTGTTTTGAAACATCCTGTATAATTCATATTTCATAAAGTAAATGAAAGTGGGAATACAATACCCCGGTACATCAATTATTTATTGATTTTAGAAGGCGTACGACTCGGTTAGGAGAGAAACATTATAAAACGTTCTTACAGAACTTGGAATACCGAGAAAGCTAATTAGATTAACTAAGATATGTTTAAGTGAATCCCAAAGTAAAGTCCGGGTAGGAAAATTTTTGTCCACGAGCTTTCACGTCGAAAATGGCCTGAAACAAGGAGATGCGTTGTCGCCATTATTATTTAACTTTGTGCTGGAATACGCCATAAGGAAAATCAAAGATAGCAACCAGGGCCTAGAGTTGAACGGTATTCACCAGGTTATGGCCAGGGTTTGCCCAAGTGGGCCCAGCCCGAAAAAACCCATCTTAAAACCCACCTGGGTTTTTGACTTTTTTGTTAGTGTATTATTAGTACAACTAAGGTGATCACGTTGAAAGTTATTTTTATCAGATTTTAAACTTTGTTTGGGCGAATTATATGCTTGCATGTTAAGATAGACAACAATATTCAACACAACACCTTTATAAAGCTCTAAATGCACTGAATGAATGAATAAATAAATAAATAAATAACCTCACCTTAGCTTGAGATAATTGTAGAACAAATTAATGTGCGGATTAAGCTTATAGCCTATTTGAAGTAAAGTAAGCGATTGTATATTTTAGAAAACACTTTCCGTGAATAGTGTGTTTCCTGACTCGGCGCCGCCGAGGGACGTTATCCCTCATACGTTGACGGGTTTGAGGTCATAGGTGCCGGTACTAACAGTAAATATGTAAATACATTAGTAAAACTATTAGTATTATTTCTTACCTTTGATGGTAACAAAAGTATTCAGTAAAATTTGGTTTTCCAACAGCAGTTTTCAGTCATTTGTTGCTAGCCTTCAAATAAGCATTCTGTAGAATCAACACTAGCAATAACGTAAAAACTCTTGTCAAAATTAAGAAGCTTAATGCTTGGAGCTCCGAAGACTACGTAACGCTTACTATTTCAAGTGCTGCATTCAAACTTCGGTATTAATAAAAGTTTCGATGTACAGTAAAGCAAGCTGCATTTTCAGGGAAAACCCGTCGTGAAAGAAGTGTTCGGGAAATTCCCGCAATTGAATTCACAAAGCATCGAAAGTGAATACTTCAACAATAAATCTATTTATTTTACGCTGGAGGATATTTCACTTCATTTTAGACATTTTGAAACATTTACTTTATAAAATATGAATTATAGGCCTATCTTTGTTAATTGTTTTAAATTAATTTTCGGAAAAGAACGATCTTGCAACAAGTGCTCGGATAATTCCCGTAATTGAATGCACAAAGCATCGAAAGACCATTTATTTTACGTTGAAAAATATTTAAGACATTTTGATGAATTATGTCTTTGTTTTAAATTAATATAGCTATTTGGTATTCATATTTGGCGAACGTCACTGAGGTTCCTAGGATGACTCGATCTACATTTGTTAGTTTGTCTGCCTTTACCACAGTGTTCAACTTTCGGTCTTTTAAATTTTCAGGATACAAACCAGACACACTAAATTTTCTGTTTAGATTTTGGCAGCATACCAACGTAAAATTACAAAATGGCGCGCTTTTTTTTTAAATAGCTGATATCCACTGGCGAAAATCCCGGGGGGTGATGGGGACATATCCCTTACAATCTTGGAACTGTCCCCCTCAATAATCCGAGTGGAAATGTGTCTTTTAGTAAGAAATGTGATGATTTGTGTCCAACTGTCACAAAGGAAAGTGAGATGAAATTGATACCTCCCAGAATAAGCCTCAAATCTGACCGCCTCCCAATGTTGAAGACAACTCTGCTCCCCTACCCATGTTGTCCCGGAGTCCCACACAGGGGACGTAAAATATGACGATATTATTATTGCTTTACAACTTTTAAAATCAGACTGGCAACATTGAAAACTGTTTACAGGGAATGATCATATTTGCTGTTGATATCCACGCTACAAAGCGCAATTTTAGGTCTTTCAAGTTGAAATTTTCAAAGTAGGCGCACTAGAGACTAAATTAGCTGTATATATTTTGGCGGCATAAAATTTCAAAATGGCGTCCATTTGTTAAAATAGCGGGTATCCATGTTACAAGGCGCAATTTTCGGACTTTTTAAGTTCATATTTTGAGGTTAAAAGCACAAGACATTCTTAATTTGCTGTATAGATTTATTCGGCGATCCAATATAAAATTTCAAAATGGCGGCATTTTTTTCAAAACAGCAGTGAATAGAAAGTTGTTGCAAGTTGTGACAATGACACTCATGAAATGTAAATCATATTTTAACATTTTTACCCCAAAGAGATTGAAATATTTCGAAAAAACCCAATTAAACCCGAAAAAAACCAATAAAACCCGAAAATACCCGAAAAAAACCCACGTGGGCCCAGGTGGGTTGGGTTTTTTCAAACCCTGGTTATGGCATATGCTGATGATGTAAATTTAATAGAGGATAATAGGAGAACAATGGAAAGAAATACAGAGATCTTATTAAACGCTTGCAGGGACATGTGTTTAGAAGTAAATGCAGAGAAAACTAAATACAAGGAAGTGCGTCGTGACCGTAATACGGCAAATTGTGGATGCGTTAAAATATTAAATAATACTTTTGATAAAGTGGATCGTTTCAAATATTTAGGATCAATATTAACAGACGAAAATCATATTCACGAAGAAACTAAATGTCGACTAAAAGCAGGGAATTCTTGTTACTATTCGGTTCAAAATCTCTTGTCGTCGCGAATTCTGTCGAAGAATTTGAAGTTTAAAATATATAAAACGATAATCATGCCTGTAGTTATGTATGGTTGCGAAACATGGTCGCTTACTCTGAGAGAAGAACATAGACTGAAAGTATTTGAGAACAGGATCCTAAAAGAATATTCAGACCCAAGAGGAACTAGAATGGGGAATGGCGGAAACTTCATAACGAGGAACTACATAATTTACACGGTTTACCCAACATTGTTAGGGTCGTCAAGTCTAGGAGGCTTAGGTGGGCAGGTCATGTAGCTAGAATGGAAGACCAATCGGAAAACGACCATTAGGTAGACCTAGGCACAGATGGGAGGACAATATTAAGATGGATCTCGCAGAGATAGGAATACAAAGTAGAAACTGGATGCAATTAGCTAAGGATAGAAGTCAGTGGAGAGCGTTAGTAAACGTGGCATTGAACCTCCGGGTTCCATAGGCCATAGAGTTAGTTAGTTAAAAGTAAATGTTTCAATATGTCTTAAATGAAACTAAATATCCTACAGCGTAAAATAAAGTTTCATTAGGAGCGCGGTGGCTCAGTGGTGGACAAACACAGTGCTCGTGGGTTTTCTCGGGGTTCTCCCGTTTCCTCCCACTTTCTACATTTCACCATTTCTTTCATTTCTCATACTCACCGTCTTCTTTAGCCTAACCGGCATAATCGTGGAACGTAAAACTGAAAGATTTCATCTCATTTTTTTTCAAATAGGTTTATTGTTGAAGTATTCAGTTCCGAAGCTTTGTACGTTCAATTGCAGGAATTTCCCAAGCAATTTATTATTATTATTATTTTCGATAATGCAAGCTTTCTTCACTGTACATCGAAACTTCTACTAGTACGGAAGTTTGAATTCAGCACTTGAAATAGTAAGCAGTACGTACTCTTCGAAACTCCAAGCATTTTAAGCTTCTTAAATTTGACAAGAATTTTTACGCTATTGCTGGTGTTGATTCTACAGAATGCTTATTTGAAAAGTAGCCAGAAATAACTGTATTGAACTGTTGGAAAATAAACTTTACTGAAGAATACTTGGTGTTACCATCAAAGGTAATAAAAAAAATAATACTAATAGTTTTATTAATACACTACATATTTACTAGTAGTACCAGCACCTATGGCCCTAAACCTATCAGACGTATGAGGGATAACGTCCTTCGGCGTCGCCGGGTGGGCGAGCACACTAATCACGGAAAGTATTTTCTGAAATATAAAATTGCATATTTTACTTCAAATAGTCTATAAGCAGAATCCATACATTAATTTGTTCTATAATTAGCTCATCTCAACCTTAGGTACGGCTTTTTTATTATAATCCACTCAGTGCATTCACAACTCCACTCAGTGCATGCGAGAAATTAGTCTCTTTGGAATCGGAATCATTGAACGAATTGAAAATGAATGAACTGCGTAAAAGAAAAACTTACCAGGTAATACCAATTTGGGTAAAATTCGTTAGTTGGTATTCCGCCTAAATAAATAAATTTTTCAAACGATTATATGGACAGTGAAACAGTGATGGTTTAATTACATTTCTGAAAGAAAATAGAAAAAATTAAAAGTACAAAAGAAAAGAAATTACATGAGAAGAAACGAACTAGTTCCAAGAAGCGGAATGCAAAAGTTTGTAACACGGCAACGATGTAACTCTTTTTACTTTTATAGTCATCAACTCCTTCCAGAAATACTAGTACAATATCCAAATAACCAATTTCAACTCCTCTAGTTACGAATAAAACAACAAAAACGTTAAGAAATGATTTACAAAATTGTAATATCGATCCTGGACAAATAAAAAAAGAAAAATTACGCGCTAACCGTATTTCGTGCCCGAGTAAAAATGAAATGAAATCTGTAAGTTTTACGTCCCACGGTTATGCCGGTTAGGCTAAAGGAGACGGCGATAATGAGAGATGAGTGAAATGGTGGAATGAATGAATAATGAATAACCGAGGAAACGGGAGTACCCCGAGAAAACCCACGAGCACGGTGTTTGTCCACCACAAAGTTCACTTGGCGGGGGCTGGGATCGAACCCGGGACCCCAAGCACCAGAGGTGAACGCTCTACCACTGAGCCACCGCGCCCCCCTTCGTGCCCGAGTAACTCACACAACCATTACACAGACAACATAAGACAGACCGGATAACAACATCACGTCACCAACCAATCACAATGCTTTAAAATCATGAACCATCACAGCAGAGTGCTACCACCACAAACTCCCTCTCAATCAAGTATACTATCTCGAAGTACACGTTAACGTGGGATAAAAACACTCTCAGTGGAGTGACAGAAACAACACAAAGCAATGAATAAACGGTGCTGGTTACTTTTGGCGCATCATATTTTGGGGTAAAATTCATTGCATTCATTACATTAAGATTTACGGGTAGAATTCGATACTTTGCACGAGAAGACATATTTATAAAGAACGAATTCCTACAAACGATAGACTTAAATATAAAGTAATATACCTGCATTTTACGTTTACGAGTGTAAAATCCGTACAAGCGCTTCACTACGGATAAAATAAGCGAGTGAATAGGAAAGGTGACTGTATTATAAATTATTTACCACCAGCGGTGTACTTCTGCACCGCGTACAGAAGTTGTATTGTTTACAAGTGGAACGCAACTACTATGAAACCATAACAAGTGCTACTGAAACTAATATTATTGCCAAAACTCACTCGTTCTCACTACCCTCGCATATGCGTATACCCACCTTTGCTGACACGTCTGCTCCCTTCGGACGCAGCTACTCGCTAGGGCTCGGACCCTACTTCGCCCTACTCTGGCTAGATTAGATAGCATTCGTGCTTTTTAGTAGCCACCTAGCACATGTTTTGTTTTTTCACTAGTGTTTACTCATATAACCGGACTTCGTATTTATACGCAAGTCGAAAAAAAACCTGTTAACCTTCAACAGCTGCTTATGATGCCCCCCTTGAATTTTAACTATGCATGTGAGATCTTTTCATGTCACCTCTCGCAATCCATTTCCGAAACAATACGAGGGACATTAGTGAAGAATTCTAATCTTTGAACAATTACTTTGGGTGGTGCGCCGAAAGTAAACCCATATGGAGTAAACACCAAAACTAACATTTACATTGAATTCCTTTTAACACGAACAAGTTAACGAAAGACAAACTAGTAAAAAGCTATTCTCAAAGTGCGTATTTATTCAACAACAAAATATTCTCAAAAAGTATAAGGAGCATATGAAACAGTAGGCATCGAGGATATAGTATACATGAAGCTGCATCAGTTCCCGAAGGAGCAGGACGCTCATACTTTTAGGGATTATTCATTGAGTATGTACGAACTTACAAAGGGGGTAACAAAGCGACTTTTATTTACTTATAGACTGATACGAAAATACACAAGAACGAACCTTTACTTTATATCTGCACGTGTAGTGCCCTTGTACTTTATCTATGACTGTGTGTGTGTGTGGGGGGGGGGGATTTAACGCATATCGCATGTCTTGTGCACATGGATACTTCTTACTATTCCACTACGTAGAAAATTTATGGTGTTTCATGTAGAAGTGGTAATAGAACACAGAAGAAACGCAGATCAGGGGGTTCTCATGTATAGTATTACCGGCATCGAAGACAACCCTTTAGTACCGGTAGGTTAGATAGCATTCGTGCTTTTTAGTGGCCCCCTAGCACAAGTTGGATTGTGTTCTATGCCATACGTCCATACTGTATTTATACTGAGCCCTCCTGAAGTCAATCTGCAAGTAGTAATGGAGCTCCTCATTTAGTGCATGCTCTGCTAAAAGAAATACAAAGCTATAACCAAAATTGAAAATGTAAGAAATGTGTCAAGATCTGGTAGAACCGTCTGCTCGAGTAATGCATTCAAATGAATGACTCCACTGAAATCTAGGGAAGTACTACAACCGCTAAGTACTAATAAAGGAAATCTGTAAGACTGTAACCCAATTCCTCCTGAACTAGGTCCGCTTAAATTCAAGTCTCATTCACAAATACGGTTATACAGCTGCCACATTAACTTCCTCACCAACTGACCACTTAGATAGGCTTTAAATTGCTGTACAGATTATTAAAATCTCTCTGTAAATGGAAAAGTTGACAGAATATGTAGCGTGTACATATCCACTTTTACTTAACTAAAGAATGGTATTACGATAGTTGTGCGCGACATAAACTAGTTAATAACAAGTGACAGTTATTCATTCAGCACTAGACTGTTAATTCCGACAAGAGTTTTCGTGGAACTATTCGCTATGAATAAGAACACGTACTCTCGTTTAATTCTAAATGAACCGGTCAACAACCACATCCATAATCTTCTTATAAAGTATTGAAAATTAAAACTATGAAAGGAAAATTGAAATACTAGTTCACACGATTGAATTCACATACTTACAATCAATTCTACCACATAAAATACCGAACAAAATAAACATTAAGTGAACACACACTACTTCGTACTTGGACGCCGCCATTGTTTCACACTGACAAACAATTGACAAGTGACAACACGTCTTTTCTGTTGATTGGCTGCAGTGGATCCTTGTTCCATTTTTTGGCACTAGAGGGAGCTGAAATAGCTTTCATGACGTAATCAGTGACCTTACGATGTTTGTAAACACATGCACGTTGTGCAACAAAGTGAATTGAATTTTCTGTGGAAAAATACTGTTGTTTTAGGTGTCGTCTTCTCAAACAATGGACGTGGACGAATTTGGGAATGATCAACGAGAGAATGAAGAAACGGTAAGAATTAAACGTAGAAGAATGGCTAAATTCGGGCAAAATGTGAGTACCTCACCATCTTGATTGAAAAAATGGAGGAGAAAAATGTGTGGACAATGAAGTTGACAAACTAGGGCTTGCGATTATGTCTTACTTCCCTTATTGTTTCTTTATGACAGTTGCTGAGTATTGTTACTTTTGAAACAAAGAACAAGTTGAGTTTCAACTTTGTCTTCAGTTGCTACGTCATTTTGTTTTAATTTTGATTATTATATAACCTTGCTCGAAGGTTAGGCTAAATACTAAAAATAGTATTTTTTCGACGAATTATTTACCTCGTATGTCCTATAGAATGTTGTTTGCCAAAGCATGTTGTACGCTTTATTCCAACAGCAGAATATATTTTGAATTCATTTGTTGTGACCTGAACATAGGCTGTTATGATTTAATATGTTTCGTGTTACTCTTTTGTTCGCATCCGCCATTGGATCAGCTGTTTATGAGTAATTCTTTTGTTTAGAGGAATGCAATTTTGGATATGTCATAATGTTATTTAGTCTTTGTTGAAGAAATGTTTTTTGTATCTTTGCATTTGAAAAGTTTAATAGTAATTGTGATAAAAATTTTATGTATATATTAGTGATTCATTTGTTAATAGTAGCTGTGTTGTATTGAGTCATGACTTCCAAGAATTGAGTTTTCTTAACTCGAAATATCTGGAATTTCCATTTATTCTGCTAAATTTGCCAGTGCTTGAATCAATGCCAGTTGGAGTTTAATGCTCCCCTCCAGTGTGATACAGAATGAATTCGAGCTAGATATGCTACCATTAGAAACCAAACCTTGGTCTGTTGCTCTAAATAGAAAATTTGCGCTAAGCAAAAACCGGTGTAAGACACTGTAAATATGAACAGAGGCTTTTTAGAATAATTTTCTTTACTTTTCTTGTAGTTCATTAAATTGTATCTCTTGTAATTATAGTTAGGGATAAAACGTGTTTTCCAACATTATTGATGCAGGTTAGTTTCAGGGACACCAGAATTTGAGAATTTACAAGTAAAATTCAGTGTTTGGCATCGAGAGACATACTTAGAAAAAACTATTTTTTTATTTTATTTTATTTTATTTTTTTTATTTTATTTTATTTTTTTTTTTTGTGCAAATGACAAAATATCAAATAATAATAAGGGAAGTGCAATGTGAGTTCACATGATATCTTACTGTAGACAGCATATCTACATTACAACGGAAGTTCAGATTTTTTTGCTTCTTTTGCCTTTTAATACTGGTCAGTATGGAATTACACCCATTTGATAACACATGGAATAGGGGGATGTAATTACGATCATGTCATGGATATGATAACTTTACTTCGGCGCAGATTTACAGTCTGGAACAATACATGCAATAATTATTTTTCCACTTCTTCGTGAAATCAATTCTTAGTATATTTAAAAATTGAGTCCTAAGGTAAGAGTTGTATTCCTGGGTGCAGGCTCACTTCAGGAGAGTTTCCTCGTTATATATATATATATATATATATATATATATATATATATATATATATATATATATATATATATATATATATATATATAATTCTTCACAATTGTCTACAAAATTACGTGCTCCGAAGGCATTGCTAGTTGTCAAACGGGGACACGTGATGTTGGATACAGCGTCAAAGCCGTTGCACCGCACACTTTCTACATATGCTTTCTACTTTTACGTACACATTTTTTCGAGATCCCTTGCATGTAAGACACTTGTATGATTGCACAATATATGTCAAGACACTGCCTTCACATAATGTACGTCACTGTGGAAGACTTCCTCCTTATGGACGATGCCCTGCTTAAAACCTGAAGCTTTGGATCATGTTGCGTTATTGTCGATGTCAGAGGTGAGATCCCCAAATTTGATTACATTTACACAATCTTCATTTAAAATAATTCCATTTCACTAAGTATGGACAATTTGACAGCCCATCATAATCATGACTATGGCTATGGCTGATTTTAGTAAAAGTTCGTCACTTAATCGCTCCTATCCCCTAAAAATCATATTCTGACACATTGTACGATGCAATTCACTAGGATTGGTAGTGAACAGAACGACTGTCGATAGGAGTTATTATTAAATTTTCTTTGGAGTTAAGGGTATATTTTTACTTTAGAGCAAGACTTCGGATAGCGTCTACTCATCTCGTATATCTGTGCTACTTTTCACAGTTTGAACCATTCATTCTGTTGATGGCATTTAGTATCTCCCCCAAATCCATCGACGTCTGCGAAACCGGTACTGTGACTTATAGTGAGTCGTTTTAAACGACCTCGTTTGTGCGAATACCCACCGTCGCCGACACCCCTGTCCTGACTGGATTAGATGGCATTTGTGCTTTTTTAGTTGTGACAAGTTTGTGTTTTAGTGACGTGTTTTATGCACTGTAGTTTTTATATCATACGTCCACACTGTATTTATACTCATCACACAAATAGCGAACCCTAGTCACTACTAAGCGAGCCAGAGTCACTACTGGGTGATTTTGAGAGAAACTAAGTAATACCCGTATTCTGGACTAGGTTAGTTTAGAAGCTGATTTGAATATTATTTAATTTCTCTCCCGAATCACTTGCTAGTGATTATAGTTACTTATTTGTAACTGATAATATCATGAGTGTAAATATAATGTGGACATTTGACATAAAAACTACAGTGCATAAAACACTAATGCGTCAGCGACGATGGGTATACGCATAAATGAGGTTGTTTACGACTCGCTATTAGTCATAGTACCGGCTTCTTAGACGTCGATGAGATTGGCGGAGTTACTATATACCATCCTCTGGGTTTCATTTCATTTATGGTATGTTAGGTTTATTTGTCCAATGCACATCGTTATACAGAATTTTGCAGAACTTGTAGATTATGGTTGTTTAAGTACTGATCGGGACCGGTTCCCGGAGCAGTTTAGGAAGCATTTGCCAAAGATGTATTATTCTACGGAGTATGGGAGTAAGTTCCTCGTAATAGGTTATCTGTTTCGAGGAACTGATTCCTAGGCTGGTTTGGTGAATTGAGTCGTACTTAGGAAACGATTCCTATACGGCTTCGGGGATCGGCTCAGATGAATCGGGTCCAATGAATGTTCTAGTCAAAGTAAAAACTTGCCCTCGCCTGTGTTAGCAGCCTTCGGTTCACCTGTGACCTGCATTTTTTAAAAAGAAAAACTGGGCTTTTCACAAGCTTGGGTTCCGTGGTTAATCTTGTGTGATACACTCACTGAAATTTCTAAATTACCGTAGATTCACATGGATGTGTGAAAAAAGGAATATTATTCACGAAATTGTAACAATAAAAGTTACAGCCACATTTCTTCTTTTTCGCACAATGGAGGTTTCTGAAAGACAGCGTTGTGGTACAATTAGAATGCTTTTTAACAGTTTTTGGTATATCTTTATTAGCAGGCAGGGAATTTGTAATTTTCCAAGGTTGAAAATATAATGTCGTGACAAGATTACTTCAAATTCGTTAGAACGATTTTTCGTGGTACTAATTTATGGCTTTCTCCATTGTCTATCCGCCTTTGTTCACTGCGCCAATAAATAAATATATACGCATAGCCTTCTGCCAAGAATGATCTAAAACGATAAATTTTACATTCATGCAGAATTTCACGGTGGTCTTAGTAGTACTACTGTTTCTTAAATGTTGCATGGAGTCTATTGTAATAATGTGTACAAAAAGCGTCTAATTTACTCAACAAAAGTCGAAAATCTCATTAAAAAAGCAGTGTGATACAGCTTAGTTAAACCAATGATATAGTAATGGAAAGCTCGAAAACTGAAGTGGGTTTTATTATATTTTTGAGGGGGGGGGGACCTAAATTTTTTCGGGCTTGATAGACCCTATTTCTCAATCTCCACACTTCCCGGTGATGCGTGGAAAAAAACCCTACTTCCAAACAGACGTAATGAAAATGGAATTCGTTAATGCAGCATGAACTTTCAAGCCATTGACTGACAGATTTTATACATACATTTGCGCTGTATCGACCTGTATTAGAAAGACCGTCGCGTCTGAACGTGTCATCCTGCTAGTGTACGGGCCATAGCTGGAACGTTGTGCTCTGTAATTGGAAGTCTTTTGTTGTTTTGACAGGTGTTATCCTTTTCATACAAAAGAAAATGATTGTTTCTCGTGTTCCTTGGTGTAAAAGAACCAAGTGGATAATCAGAAACGTATCATTTCATGCATTTGTTTGTGATATTGTAAAGGCTGGGCATGGTCAAATTTATAAGATATGTAAATTTGATGTCGATTCCTGAATATTAGCATGGGATAATTATCATGATTACATGCATTATGCTCGGGTTCGCCAGATCGGAATAAATTAATATGTAAATTTATATTTGCCTACCAAGGCTGGGCTTTTGATGGTTTGTTTCCGAAGATTGCACCGGTGCGATAGTAAGCTAAAGCATGGAAAGCTGGAGTTAACGCCGCGAGGCTCGAACTTCAGGTCTCCAATGTTCAATTAGCGATTCACGGAACGTAGAGAAATTTAAAGGTAATACTTCTAATGATATACAGGTCTGGACGTTCTACTTTTCTCCCTAAACGGTATAACCAAGGCGCTAGGAAAAAGTAGTTGCGCAGCTAATTAGAATTTAAGCAAAACAAAATAAAATCTGTTTTACGCAAGCTCCACAGAACGGTCACACGCTGCAAAGCTGAAACAAACTTTTCTCGCTAATGCAGTTTTTATGGGACAGACTGTACTGACTACCACTTGGAGAAGCAAGTGAATTTTTGAATAAAATTTCAATTATTAAATTGTTGTTGTTAAACTGTATCACTGGCACTTAACTTCTCGTGCTCGTTTCCATCTGAGCCACGCATCCGTCACAGTTCCATGGTTGAAGTTCTTGCTTCGGACCCCGACGTGTTCATCTCATGAACTGGATACTCGGCTGGTCGCTCATTAGCCTCTTCACAGAGCATATCCTAGGGCTTCTATGGGATGTAAATGTTTGCTTCTTTTCTCCTATGGATTTGTCTGACACTTTCCACTATGCTATCTATTCAAAACATGTGCAGCCTTTTCTATTTTTACTAGAAGCACATTCAACAACCGATTACCAACTAGAACCATAGGTATTTCGGTCACCGCCACTAACGACAAACCACTTCTGCTTTTAATAACACTTTTTCTTAAAAGAAAATAATTCGAAAAATATTTATCAATGTAGTCTACAGCGTTTGAACGAAATAGAAAAATATGAAGTGTTAGCAGGACGGCTCCTGACAAGCACCACGACGGCGATGCACTAGCACATAGTTTTTAACTAAGAATCACTCGAAAAAAAAAAGTTCATCGATATTTGTTAGAGTTTGTGTGTGTGCGTAGAGCGACCGTGTGTAATGTTCGACGAATGTATTGCAACTTCCACAGCTTCTTTCGGTGTTAGGGCGCGTATCTATCTATAAACAAAGAAAAATCTTTCTTTTCTTTCAAAAAATTTTGAAATTCGCAACTTGGCTTGTTGTGGTGGCGGTTTTCTTTGTTCTCTTAAAAAAAAAAAAAAAAAAAAAAGTTCGTTGTAACGTTTTAGGTTGAGTTTATGACATGCTTACAAAGCCAAAGGGTTTCTAAATGTTTCCAATGTAAAAAGGATGTTTTGGCGGTTTCTCGGAAAATTTTAACTGGTAATTGCTCAGCCTGTGTGTGGGCCACGAGGACAGAAAGAAACGGGGTCTATTGTCCAGAAAAGTTGGTCTTTCGTTACCTGCAATCGAAGCTGGTTGAATCGCAAAGTAAAGATGTGTACTTTTAAAGAAAAAGAAAATTGTGCTTTAGCTAACTCAAATTTTAATATCGAGTTGATTGCACATAATTTACATATGTAATGATAATTGCTTCTAAGCGATTGTCACAATATATATAAATTTAAAGAAAAATGGTTAAAGGCTATTAGGCGACTAGGTCCTTGTCTCATGTGTCTCAAGGTCCTTACACGCTGCCAGCTATCTGATCAATGATCATGGCGTAGTTTGCAGCAGGCATGTTTGACAAGATCATAGAAAACGATTGTAAGGGGAATTATTAAAAATTAGGTACTATTTTAGCAGTATTTGAAAATTATATCAGTTATATGCAATAGAAAGCAAAGTCACCTTGAAGATCTTTGAAAAAAAATGGCACATGAAAAAAAAAAAAAGTAAAATATCTGTTACTACTCCAAGTTACTAATAGCACGATTCAAAATTCTAACGAATTGTACATGTGTAGGCAATTCAGTCCTTTCTGTTTCGTGGGGGAATCTAGGGCTGTAGGGGGAGACATGTTCATCACATACATGCTACAACTATATCGTTAAATTTGGGGGGATTGTATAATTTAAGGAGGAATAAGATACTGTATCCGGATTTACATGATCCATCCCCATCCCACCCTATTATTCAAAATTCCAAAACATAAGTACGTAATATCATTCGTGCAATATTTAAAAATCTCGCTGTGATTGGTCATGAATACGCATATAATAGAAATAATCTGCTGTCACTCGCTTGTGGTTAATTAGTTCTGATATTTCAGCATAAAACAAATGCATAACTATAAATATACTGTAAATTTGCGTAGGTTGTCACAATTTTGAAGTCTAAAAATCTGAGAACACTACTGAAGGCTGATTCGTCTATATGTGTCCGATTTTAAACCTTTATCCCTGCTCACAGGATCGGGTGATTAGAATGATTCAAACATCAGAAGAAGGCCAAATGTTTCTAGAATTGCGCCAAAGTTCACGCGTGTGTGTGTGTGTGTGTGTGTGTGTGTGTACATCATGTCTCCCAAGGTGAACCGGGAAGTCAATGTCGTAGCACTTTTCCACGCCAATTGTTCCTTGACACAAATTCAAAAACAGTGCAGGAAAAATGAATGTGCATTGGGGTCAACGACCATTAAAAACATAATTAATTGACATAAACACCACGACGTCCCAGCACTTCGTTCAGATAGTAAGAGAAGTAGAAAGCGACCGTATACTGCAATGACCACCTATGGCTCGGAAATTGGCCCGAATGGCCCTGCAGCCATACCCTCCTGCACAACGTGTGATGACAAGAGGATTGCACGTGCCACAGTCAACTGTGAACCACAACCTACGTGTGAAAGTAAAGCTCCAGATGTGGTTTATATATATATAAAGTCCTTACTGCGATCCATCGAAGGAAGAGAAAGACCCACTGCAGGTGCTTCTACGAACGCCATCTATCCGGGGAAAAGTAGAAGTTTGTTATCACTTTCGATAAAGCATGGATTTATCAAGCAGATCCATGGCATTGATCAGATTCTGGCAGAATTCGAGGTGTGACGTACACCCCATGGGATGCGAAAATTCGTCCTGACTTCATCCGTCAGTGCAAGGCAAGTTTCTCGGAGGGATTTCTGGTTGTTGCGGAATACTGCTCCATATAGACAAGTTAACGATTCGGCAGGGACCTAAAAGCCGCAGAATGAACTCCGCATTTTATCAGCGACATATCGTCATACCAATCTATACTGTAGTTCTGCCCCGTTTAGATGAAATCTCAATAAATCAAGTCCGTGTATATTGGATAAGTCCTCATCTCTTACATCCGTTCTACACAGAGATTTCTGCAACAGACGGCAGCAACACCGGAATCCAAACCATTCCCTTCCACAACACACCAATTAAGTCACTTAATGTCAGTCTTATGTATTTTTGCGGGTTTTGTTTATTGAAAAAAAAACACTTGCATTTCGTCGTGTTACCACTGTCCGTGGCCTCTGGAGACGCTATCAACGAAGTAACTATTTCACTTATCATTTTGATAATTTGCTGTGTAGAGAATGGTAAACGTAATTTGTTTTATAACAATTGTTTGTAGTGTTGTCTTTAAACCTAAACTGCACGGAATTGTCCATTATATTTTAGATGGCTGTTGGGGATGCAGCAACGTTGATCATGTTCTTTAGAGCAACTTGACCAAATCGATTGTTGTGATGAATTTGTTTGTAACTTGAATTGCATTAGGAGGATTTCGGGGTATGGTTGAAGTAATGGGAAACACTTGGAACAGACATTATGTGGATACTATTATCGAATAGTCAGGAATAATTTTCACTAAATAGATATGAAATACCCACCATATTTTCTCAGTTTCCTTAAGTTTTATATATATATATATATATATATATTTGCCACGATAAATTTAGGTTTATGCGTCAGTGTATTTCGTCCCAGCTAGGACTCCCTGAGGTCTGCACCTTTTTACGATAGCTTCTCCATGATTAATTGTATATCAATATACTTCTGATGAAGTTTTAGTGATTGGGACGAAGTAAGCTGATGAAACAATTTAACAGTGTGTTGGATTTCTATCAATAACAAGATGTGCTCCGTCAAGGTTAGAAATTTGTTTAGTGCTAATTTAAATTAATGTTAACATTTCGTCGTATGAATGCCTGTAGTCGGAAATAGCAGTATTTTTAAGCGTGACATTTCAAGAATAGCAAACATTGAGAAGAAAGAATATCATCGGTAGACTTGGCTTCTGACACGGATTCCCTTTGTAGATGTAGTACATACCACTTTCAGTATCTATAAGCCTAATAAGACTTCCTCACATGTACATTCTTAGAAAATAACTTTTGTCCACTTCCAAAGTATTGAGAACTCCATCGTGGCGATTTGGTGAGCATAGGCTCGGGAAGTCTGAGTTTGATTCACGGTGGAACCTCATGTGGTTCGGATCCTACGTTAAACTGTAAGCCCTCATCTCATATAGTCTCGGTGCAGAACAGGAGGCTAAACTCCAAATCAATCAACGAAGATATTTGATCTCTCCATCGCTATACTTCTAATTAACGCTGTTATTCAATGTCCAAAGTCGCCAGCTACAGCAGTTTTGCCTAGTAGTTGTACAAAAGTCGACAAGTTTATTACTGTTATTACTATTATAATCTATTATTGCCGAGTAGCACATTTATTAAATAAGGAAAGATGATTAATTACTTACTTTAAAGGACGTAAGAAACATTTATTTATAATACCCACCTTCATGTTCCCCGAAGACAGATATAAATAATCATCGAATGTTTCAAAGATTAATCGGCCTTCCTTTTCCGGTAGTGAGTGATTGAAAATTTTACTTTTTTCTGTTTGGGAACTGGTTATTTATTTAAGTGCATCTAAAAATAATAATTACTTATAATATTCAGGGGACATTGTACTTTTAAGTCAATTCTATACAGTTCTTTACTTTACTCCTTTTTTTTTTTTTTTTTTTTTTAGGTAAGTTTAATAAGATATACTTTTCCAAGGATTTTAAACGAATGCAGAATGTAAGGAGAAAAAATTGTGAAATTCACCATCACTTGCTACCAAAAGAGGAAGTCCGATTAGGCTTTGAAATATTGCAGATGAATTTTCATAATACTATATCTGTCTTCAGCAAATATTTAAATGAGTGCAATAAATATCAAGATATGTAAGTCTTTTTTTTTTTTTCTTTTTTGGAATATTGAAATTTTTATTCATATAACAATCATTGGTATAATTATTCTTTTAACGAATATTGTAACAATATCGAAATTAATATTCAATAACACAAATTGGAATAATTGCGTGAGTTTGGTGAGAGGAGAGTAGTTACAGAAGGAAGATTTCTTCTAGTGCTTTTCCCGGTGGAAGCGTTCCTAGCATCGCTGCTACGTTCCCTCTTTGCACAGCCATACTTAATCTCTGTATAAGAAAGGCTGAAGCTCGAGTGTCGCCTGTTTTGAGAGTTATTCGGCGCCCAATTTCTTTAATAAAATTTAGTCCTTCATGACCCCAGGACCCACAAGTTTCGATGGCGATGAAGTGGTATTTGTCCAGGAGGTTGTTGTATTTTCGTCTCTTTTTAGATTCTCTACGAGTTGCCACCATCCCAGCTTTTTATAATTGTACATTCAAAGATAATGAGAATCACCACGCCTAACTGTGGTTGAGTAAAAAGATATATTCCTTGAAAAGACTTCCACACAGGAAGCTAGAGTACTTAATTACTGATACGATTTTTATAGTATAGTATATTCTTTCATTCACTGAACATAAACTTTATGTATGCATTGCAATTTATATTACCTATGTACTAAATGAGAAAACGTTATAAGAAAGGAAATCTCGAAGTAAGCGTGGGAAATAAATTGCTTACCAAGAAATAGTAAAATGTAACTAACGCACTTTAAACGGTTTTCGCTGAATACTTTATCAGTAGGAAATGTAAGCAGTAGAGAGAAGTGAAAAGTAGGTGGGGAGCTGAAATCTCAAGTGGCCAGTGTACAGTAGCGTCTCTTACTGCGAAGAACGAACTAATTTTGTATCTGATATCAGCTGTGTGGAAATTTTTAACCTAACCGTTCACTGGCATGTGGGAAGGAGTCGTGGATTTGTAGTGTGCAGAGTCAAGAAACTAAGAAACTATAAATCTACATATAATAGTCCATGAAACGGAAGTGAAATAAATATATGGTTACTTTTATTTACGTTACGATAGCGGAAACAAAGTTAAGCTATAGATTTAATTTCCTGTCTGATCTCGCACTTCATCTACGGACAGACAAACGAAGCCAAGCCACTGTGAGCGAAACAGGCAAGCATGTTGATAACTGTGATAACCCATGACGTCTGAAAACCGATATCAGCGCGAACTCCGTGTGATGAAATTGGACGTTGATTGGTTCTTTCGCTGTGCAAATTATTAAATCATATTTGAACAACACGTATAGAAAGATGATTGATTGTCTGTGTGTATTCTTGCGTTGCTAAAGTTGGAATTCTCAATGTGCTCCCCAGGAGGGGCCATCTAAGTACAACAAGGATCGATTACGACAGTGAATTCGAAGGAATCCTTTCCAGAAACAGTTGTGAAGTCAGG
Source organism: Thermobia domestica (assembly GCF_964235325.1). NCBI lineage: Eukaryota > Metazoa > Arthropoda > Insecta > Zygentoma > Lepismatidae > Thermobia > Thermobia domestica. The sequence continues at coordinate 263,174,508 of NC_137461.1, forward strand.
TGAGCTAAATATTTCAAAGATGTCTGTATTCATATTTCCATGTTCAGCAGTGATTTAGGGGTAAGGGCTTACTAATAAAGTACACATCATTTTCATATCTCACATCTTAAGCATTAGAGAGAGGGGAAAATAAAAGACTGCTTCAAGATTATACAGACAATCGCAGAAGGATTCTTGTGACTGATGAAAAGATTTCTATCACTTAAGAGGCCTTCAGTTGGTAAAGTGACATTGTCTGTGCTATAAGCTCCTGAGATGCCCATGACAAGTATCCAACGATCGTGAGGAAATAAAGTTAAGATTTTTATCTGGCACTGTGTTGAAATTCGAAGAGTGGATTTCCAAAAAGATTCTCAACCAATCTGTAAGTATACCCAGTGGTCGGCTGAATGTGTCGTCATATTTTTAACAAATTGGCCTTCAACCAATTGGACAATAAGTTTAAATGCATAGCTGAGAACATGGCTTTCAGGGAGATAAAACGATATTGTTAGCCTTTAAAAGTCCTTCAAATGAGTAGCAGCAGAATTTCCTTACAACTAGTAATATTATTAAATAACTTAAAATAACTTACTCGTGAATGCATCGTCTTGATATTAGTCCATGATAGTTTCAATGGTAACGCGTGCCTTCCTCACTGGGTCAACACTTCTTGTTAAACTCTTATATCCAAAATATATATAGTAACAGCATGGTAACTAGTTTAAAATGAAGTATTCTATGTTATCTACCAGCAACTATATGCCTTAGAGGTGCTGACTTCAAAAATTGGTCCAAACAGGATTAAACACAACTCTAAGGTAAATAGTTCTATTTCATTTTATACTAGTATAAATTGCGTAAAATAATAATAAAAATGAAATCAGTACCATTTTATCATGGTAACTAATTGCAAATTCAAATTTCCATTAGCAGCAACATACCTTTCGAGAGTAAATCCTGTCTCTTTGCTTAGATAGCATCCCGTAAGTTTCGCGTACCTATAATACAGGGTGCGGCACGTAAAACCGGCCCGTAAAGTGAACACATAAAATGAAATGTAATGTATTGAATATGACTACTCACCTTCACAGCAGGTGCTGAAAGTGTCCTCCGCCCACTTCAACACACATGTGAGCACGATTGAGGAGATTCATATATACCCTTGTCAGTTCTTGTGTTGTAATGCTAGTGGTGACATCCTGGATCCTGGTCTTGTGTTCTTCAATTGTGTGTGGATTTGTTTCGTATACTCTTCCCTTTAACAGTCCCCATAAGTAAAAGTCACACGTGGACAAGTCTGGTGACCGAGGAGGCCACAAGCCTTTGCTGATTGTCCTCTCTGGTGTAAACATCTCATGCACAAGGGACAATGATGCAGCTGATGTGTGGCATGTTGCACCGTCCTGCTGAAAGTAACATAACTGATGCTCCTCTTCGGTCAAGTGTGTATAAAACTCCTCCAGGATTCCCATATACACGTCACTGTTCACTGTCGTCTCAAAGAATATGGGCCCAATAATGCGTGTGGCGGAAATGGCACACCAATCTTCTCATCATGCAAGGGTACCTGGTGGATTGCGTGTGGATTTTCTGTCGACCAATACCGGTTGTTTTGGGAATTTACGTGCCCAAACAGGTGGAACCACGCCTCGTCACTCATGATGAGCATTAGTGGATCCAAGAAACCACTGGCAACATTGCTCAACAGCCATGAACAGAAATGCACCCTCTTCTACAGGTCAGGCTCCTTCAGTTCTTGCACAACACTTATCCGGTACGGTTTTAACTTCAGTCCCCTTAAAACACGGCTGCAACTTCTCTCACTCGCATGAACCTGTTGACTCAATCTCCTGGTTGACTTTCGAGGACTTCTTGTCATTATCTCCTCCACCTGCATCTTTAATTCAGGTGTGCAGACAGATGGTCGTCTGTTCCTAGGAGCATTTTGAACCAATCCTGTACGCCGCCATTTTTCAATCAATGGTGCTTTTTGCTGGCACAGAACGTCCTGGAAATTTCTCCCGAAACAAATTCTTTGTTTTCACAAAAGATCCAGTGAGAATGAACCCTTCAACAATGGCAACACGCTCGGGTATTGAATACGGCATTATCACACACTGACACTCACCCGGCTTAACACAACGAGGCCTTTTTCTCAACTGGTTTCGACAAGTTTCACTGGCTGCGGCTGCACGTGACTGCTGCAGGTCACGTAAGTCGACCCGACCTCGACACGCCATCTCTTGGCAGGAAGGTAGATTATTTAAGTGTTGCCAAAAACACAATATACCAGAAAATTACGACGGGCCGGTTTTACGTGCCGCACCCTGTATTATGTTCCTATGTCATAGCTTTTTTTTTTTGTAACTGATCAGTCAGCATCACACATTTATGGTCCCAATACATGGACAACATGACCTTGCTGGATGAATGCTGCACGTCAACCTTTTTTGGGATGGGGAACGAGTGATGTCTTATTCATTTTTGTGATTTCAGGGTCAAATAGATACATTCATCCATAGTCATTGATCTGTTTACAAAAGATTCCTTCTTCCCATTGTATACGCCCAAAATGTTTAGTGCAAACTGCACACGTTGTTATTTTTGGAAAGGTGTCAACAATCGGGAAACCCATCTTGTTCATATGCAGAATGTCATATGGTATGAATGAACCCCCTACTAATGTTCACCTTTCTAGTAGGTCTATAAAACACTATAGAGTTTACATAGTGAATTACTTCAGCGGAAAATATGAAAAGCATAATCACACATACTAAACAGAAAATGTATTAAAGTACTTTCGCTGAATATTTTATTAGATAGGGAGGTCAAGAAATGGAAGTGAAAAGGGAGCAGCGTGGAATGTTCAGGTGGACGCCATATTTCATGCGTTTAGCGAATACAGTATCTTTCCTTGCTTCTGCACTGCAGCGATTTCTTCAGTAATTATAACTGTTCTCTGAATTTTTGTCGAATTTCGTAGAAATGTGAAGATAGAAAAACAAGAGAAATTAGTTTATAGACAATGGCGTACTGCAACAAAGCAGAGTAATGAAAAGTTTATTCTCATGCCTGTACTACTTTACCAGGTGTAAAATTTTAGGAGTAGAAAATGGAAGAGCATAATTCAGAAATTGTTAGTCGATTTTGTTGTGATAATGACATTTAAGAAAACATCAAATATAAACACTCATTTTGTATATCAATTCATCTAGCTACCTTTTCGTTAGCGAGGATATTTATAGCGGCAATAGGATAACACATTCTGCTGTAAATGTCAATTCGTTTTCCATTTTGTCCCGAGTGTAGTACTGAATGCCGTAGACGTCAGCTGTAAAAATGGTATGAACTGGTTTGCTTCTTTAACACCACTGCTTTTCAAAATAGTTTGTTAGAAAATATATTACTTTGTCTAATAGCAACTTTTACTTGTTTCCAGAACATGTTCAAGTCATTCTCCTTCTCACTTGCAAGACTTACTTGAAAAACACTAAGAAACTATATGAACATACCATCTATACAGTATACCCATCTATACCCATCTTTGTAAAAGCTTATTCCAAAACTTCTGTAGAAATGGTGTGTGATCAGAAGATGGGTTGCGAAACGTGGTCTGACGAAAGAACGCAGACTGAAAGTGTTTGAAAATAAAATACTGAGGCGAATATTTCGACCCAAGAGGAACGGGAAGGCGGAATGGCAGAAACTTTCGTAACGAGGAACTGCATAATGAATATCATTTACCAAAAATTGTTAGGGTCATTAAGTCTAGGAGGCTCAGGTGGGTAGGTCATGTAGCCAGAATGGAAGAAAGTAGGAACGCTTTCAAAGTTTTAACTGGAAATCCAATCGGAAAACGAGCATTAGGAAGACCTAGGCGCAAATGAGAGCATAATATTAAGATGGATCTGGCAGAAATAGGAATACAAAGTAGAAACTGGATCCAATTGGCTAAGAACAGAAGTCAATGGAGAGCTTTTGGAACGCAGCATTGAACCTCGGGGTTCCCTAGGCCATAGAGTTAGTTAGTTAGCGTGTTCAGAAGATGCTACGATAGTACACTGAAATGTTGTTCCGGGACAATGATGCTATCGAAATAAGAATGTACGAACCCCTTGTCGAAGCACTGCAACACATTGAGAAATCTGACCCTGAACAGTTGTGGACAAACCATTTAAATTTCATCGGATCTTTTATCTGTAATTTGGTTTTGCCCTGGAAAACATAGAGTGCGACGTCCTCATACCACACTTTCAGATACCCATTTGTGGATTAGTACGTTCTGAAAACAAATTTAAAATCTACACTAGAGAAGCTTCCACAATATTACTATCACTATATGTAGGCTTAAGTTAGAGAACTATATGACAAGTAGTCATAGTGAGGATAATTGGGAGATAAAGGAGAAAAACATAGCAAGTTTTTAGATCGTAAATAAAAGGAAGATTTTTAGCGCTCTTATAAATACATTTCCATATAATAAACAGAAATTTCAAGAAAATTATATATAGACAAGATCGCTGTGAATGAATACCATAATTCTTGCGTTATACCAAGATAAAGATGTATGTGAGTTTGCAGCACTACTATAAAAAAAGTTTATGAAGTTTCGGAAGTAACTTTTTTTTTTTTTTTTTTTTTTGTCTGAAATGAATTCGTTATGTGAATGTTGTAAAAGATGCTAATTGGGTCTAATTAATAATTGGGTAGGAAAATTCGTGTAAAAAATTTGCTCCAAACTAGCAATTTTAAGAAAAGGAATACAGTTTTACTCACTTTGTATGAAATGGTTAGTATTCTTACTACAAAACAAATTAATACTACATCTTGAGATGATCTCCTTTTCTCCTTGTAGGAGGCTTAAACCGGGACCGTGACATTAAAAGAAAAAAAAAATGGATGAGGTAAAGCTGCACTTTCAAGAGTGAGAGCGATGTTCACGTCGATTCGGGCATTGTATTACAAACATTTGGAACAGATCCAGTCTAGATCTAGCTTATAAGAAAATGGATTGAGATTCTGTTTAGTAGAGTACGGAAGCCTAAACGGTCAAGGGAATTAGTATTGGAGCAGAAAAAATTGATGGTCAGGTAGTAGACCTTTGGAACCGGAACACTATCGAACGCCACAGTTCCTTCGCAGATATGTGGTTAGCGTATGTGTCTTCTTTCGCAGGAGACCTGGGTTCAGTTCCCAGTGGAAGCTCATGTTCGGCTTTCAGGTTAAACTTTAAGTCCACGTTTCATATAGCGTCGATGCTGAAAGAGACGTTGAACTGTGGTCCAACTAACTAGCGAACTCCAGTAAATAACATATCAATCCTTTATATGAATGACACAAATTATATAAAGTATTACCATTGAAATATTTCTATGTCAATTTGTATTATATAGGAGCACTTAAAGAAAGTGATTTCTTATCGATATATTTATTTTAACGTTATAAGTTTTGGAATAGCGGCGTTCCTTTTTTATATAGCACTGTGTAGAGGGAAATAAATTTCAATAGAATGGCATGTAACATTAAATTGTTCTAGTGCAGGATTCCTACTGGTCAGGATAGTCAGGGAAATGGCATGTAACATTAAATTGTTCTAGTGGAGTGTTCCTACTGGTCAGTATAGTCAGGGAAATGGCATGTAACATTAAATTGTTCTAGTGTAGGGTTCCTACTGGTCAGGATAGTCAGGGAAATGGCATGTAACATTAAATTGCTCTAGTGCAGGGTTCCTACTGGTCAGGATAGTCAGGGAAATGGCATGTAACATTAAATTGTTCTAGTGGAGGGTTCCTACTGGTCAGGATAGTCAGGGAAATGGCATGTAACATTAAATTGTTCTAGTGCAGGGTTCCTACTGGTCAGGATAGTCAGGGAAATGGCATGTAACATTAAATTTTTCTAGTGCAGGGTTCCTACTGGTCAGGATAGTCAGGGAAATGGCATGTAACATTAAATTGTTCTAGTGCAGGATTCCTACTGGTCAGGATAGTCAGGGAAATGGCATGTAACATTAAATTTTTCTAGTGCAGGGTTCCTACTGGTCAGGATAGTCAGGAAAAATCACGGATAGTCAGGGAAAATCAGGTGCATATCAGGGAAGTTCACGGAAAAAGACTGGAAATCAGGGAAATTTTATAAAAAAAAAATGTATATTTTTTAACATTAATTGTACACCAATGATCACAGTATAGGACTTTGCTCAGATTTTTATGGGAGGTAAATGAAATGTACGTTTGAGCAAATTATTATTTGTATCTATAGAATAAATGTTCTAATATATAAATATTCACCATTATTTGTTGCTTATTTATGTCAACGTCATCCGACACATGTCATGAAAGTCAGGGAATTTCTTGCTAAAGGTCGGGGAAAGTCAGGAGAATAGATTTCTCCAGATCAGTTGGAACCCTGTAGTGGTGATGCAATGTATGTTTTACACAATAGAAATTTTAGTTAAATAAATGGGTAAATTCGAATGCTCCTTTTTATCTTTAAGTTTACGTCCCACGTTTATGCCGGTTAGGCTAAAGGAGACGGTGAAGATGAGAATTGAATCACTGAAGCTACATAAAACAATGACGTATTACAATTTAACGTGGAATTCAAACTACGTTTGTTTCCACCAGAAATCGAGTTCAGGTCTTGCGTTCCGAAGATGCATATGTAAACTATGTAGCCATGGGGGAGTTTAAAGCAAACTGAATTTTATTGAAACGATACTAATCTAAGGTTTCGTAAAAATAAATAAATAAAAAAAAAATGTGGTAGAGGTTCGTCGAAAAATAATTAAAAGGTAATAAATAAGTAAATAAATAAAAAATATGATATTTATTTACACATTATTTTACAAAACTCGCAAGATAAAGTTAAGTATCAAACTAAAGTTAAGTGCTAACATTTAATCTAAATGGAACGAAGTATCATTGTTTCAATAAGACTGTCGCACATCTACAAGGGAAGCATTAAACCCAAGAATATTAGCAGGTTTATAACAATGGGAATGACCTAAATACTTCATTTTACTCTTTACTGTAATAAATAAGAACAATGAAAACAATAGTTACTGAACTTCTATGGTGGGTTCGCCTCAGCACTGGGTGGGAATAATAAAATTTGCATCTCAAAAGCTTTCTGAAAGGAATTATAATAAGGAGATAATTATTGGAGCTTGAAGTTATGAAAGGATCACATTCGGGCTTTGCAGTTACATCGAATCTTTGGCATTAATTTGTCTTATCCTTTTCAAGAAAAGCAGTGGGGTCGATCCGTCTGAAGTGGTCCAAAGTTGGTGAAAGTGGTTACTCGACCATCCCCGAAAATTGTAAAAATTGGAGTGTGATGAATCTTGTGTATGACAAGGTCAATAACACTATTCATGTTGTCGAATGTAAAAGCGTTCCTGAATGGCGGCCATCTTTGTTGCCCGTGGAGTGCCATTTTCTTGCATTTGCAAGCATGTACGAAAACTACAGTTGCTTAGGGTGTACGAATCAGACGAACAGAAACGAATGTTTACAGGAGAGATTGAGGTACACGGAGAATATGTACTCTTGCTTCTAAATAAATATGCAGATTTGCAAACCAATACACGAAATCACCAGAAAAAGTACAGAGAATTACTCTTTTAAAGGGGCTGTATTAAATAATACTTAAAATATGCTGTATTAAAATATTAAGTAATGCTTTTGATAAAGTGGATACATTCAAATATCTAGGATCAATATTAACAGACGAAAATCATATTCACGAAGAAATTAAATGTCGACTAAAAGCAGGGAATTCGTGTTACTATTCGGTTCAAAATCTCTTGTCGTGGCGAATTCTGTCAAGGAATTTGAAGCTTAAAATATATAAAATGATAATCATGCCTGTTGTTCTGTATTGTTGCGAAACATGATTGCTTACTCTGAGGGAAGAACATAGACTGAAAGTATTTGAGAACAAGATCCTGAGACGAATATTCGGACTCAAGAGGAACGGGAATGGGGAAAAGTTTACCCAACATTGTTAGGGTCTTCAAGTCTAGGAGGCTTAGATGGGCAGGTCATGTAGCTAGAATGGAAGAAAGTAGAAACGCTGTCAAAGTCTCGACTGGAAGACCAATCGGAAAACGACCATTAGGAAGACCAAGGCGCAGATGGGAAGACAATATTAAGATGGATCTCGCAGAGATAGGAATACAAAGTAGAAACTGGAACCAATTGGCTAAGGATAGAAGTCAGTGGAGAGCTTTTGTGAACGCGGCAAGCGGTCCCACGTTCGATTCCCGATGGGAATACAGGCTAGGCATTCTGAGTAGATTTCCCTCATTCACTCCAACCAAATGCCTGGATAATAGTAACACACAGGTCCCAGGACGTTTTCTTTCCCTTTCCCTGTATTGGGTGCCCGCCGAGGGACGTCACCTCTTATACGTGATAGGCTTAAGGCCGTAGATGCCGATAATGTCAAGAAATGTGTATAAATAAATAAACTGTTGTGCAAGAGTGCCAGTAGAACAACAGCAAAGTGATACAAGAATTCCTCGTAATCGTATCGTAGCTTAGTACCATGCACTGAGTTTGTTTGCAGATGTTATGCATCTACTGCCCTTAACTGCCGAAACCACCGTTGAATGTTCTTGTGAGAGGGTGGAGTGTTGATAAGTCGCCTTCAAAAAGCGCATTGCGTGATGACCGAACTTTGTTTCTCAAACTTGAAAACGCCTTTTGCTGATGTGTCGTCATTCCGAAAGTAAACAAATAACTGGACGTTGAGAGAACGACGCATTCAGAGTTCCCTGCTGGCAACTATTTGAAACTTGGAAACTTGTCTTTCAAATGGTCAGCAATTTATTCCGTAAAGCTGTTTGAGGGCAACGAATTAAAACTTCGAAACTGACTCATTCTTTTTGAATAACCGTGAAGTCTGTGTATGCACATCTTCCTTAAATTAATTTTCACAGAGGCGCTCTAAATTAGTTTTGTCAAACTGGTATAATATTAAGTGACTGTCGGGAGATTTTACCTCTTTAGTGTAAATTGTTACTCATAATTCTTAGATCCCAAAATGGATTTTCCAAAAGCCACTGCTAAATGGCTTTCCTTAGTATAGACTTAGCCAGATTGTCATGTTGCAACATATACTTATATTCTGTGTATATAATACTCAAATGTTATGGCGTTTAATAATATTAATTTCCTACTCACCCTTCGGACTAGAATTTGTTAAAACTGTCTTACCTATAATGTAAAGCATGAGAAGGACATAAATAAATGAACTTCCAAGGAGAAACAGTTTCGCAAATCTGAACAGATACAAAATATTTGAGCCTCTTTCTCCGATCTGTGGTGGTTGAATTTTACAATATTCCATCCTACTTTAAAGTATAAGATCGAGGAACGTTGTACATTTCAATTTCGTGTACTTAGTGGTATCAGAGATACAATAAAAAGAAGATAACTCCCTTTTTCTTTAGGAATCATATTTCGCAAAACCACATCTCATACAGGACCTAAGGTTCAAGGAGAATATTTGTATGGTGGTTCAAGTTCCTGCGCCGAAAGGTTTCGCAGATCTGCTGATAAGTGCGTGATACATAGTGATTAATGGATTTTTTATATTACATGTTTCAGAGTTAATTAGTGGTTTTTTACATAGGTGGTCATAAAGCTATAAAATGCTAACAGAAATACAATGAGTGAAATACAATTTTTATACATTACGAAAATTGAGTGGAATATAATTACATAGAGTGAAGAACATCATTTTCTGATATATTTCGAATGAAGACTATGTACTTAGTAAGCATAAAATAAAATGATATACTGAACAAAGCTGTACGATTTGTAAATTATGTATCTATCAACTGTATTACAGTTTCGACTTCCTTCATCAGACAATATCAAGATGTAGGGATTGTTACAATTGCTAAATTGTAATATATACTCTGTATAGTTTTAGAACTGTAGTGCCTTGTTCAGATTTGACTTTGTAAAGCTATGAATGCATTTTTGAGAAATTTTAACACGGGTGCTTTATGTGAGTATGGTTCCAGGTTCGATTCTTGGTGAGTTTAAATCCGAGTAGTGGTCGAAGAAATTAAATGTCGACTAAAAGCAGGGAATTCGTGTTACTGTTCGGTTCAAAATCTCTTGTCGTCGCGAATTCTGTCAAGGAATTTGAAGCTTAAAATATACAAAACTATAATCATGCCTCTTATTCTGTATGGTTGCAAAACAACTCTGAGGGAAGAATATAGACTGAAAGTACTTGAGAACAAGATCCTGAGACGAATATTCGGACCCAAGAGGAACGGGTGGGGAATGGCGGAAACTTCATAACGAGGAACTACATAATTTATACGGTTTACCCAACATTGTTAGGGTCGTCAAGTCTAGGAGGCTTAGGTGAGCAGGTCATGTAGCTAGAATGGAAGAAAGTAGAAACGCTTTCAAAGTCTTGACTGGAAGACCAATCGGAAAACGACCATTAGGAAGACCTAGGCGCAGATGGGAGGACAATATTAAGATGGATCTTGCAAAGATTGGAATACAAAATAGAAACTGGATGCAGTTAGCTAAGGATAGAAGTCAGTGGAAAGCTTTTGTGAACGCGGCATTGAACCTCCGGGTTCCATAGCCCATAGCGTTAGTTAGTTAGTAGTCGGCTCTAACCAGTAAGTGTTGTCACGTACAGCTTTCGTGCTGAAAAGAAACAAACTCAAACCAATCAAATTAATCCAACTATTAAGACTATTTTCTTTCTGAAAAAGTTTATTCTAGCTCTGAAACTACCTGACCAAGGCATATATATTTCTTGTTAATCTGTGTTACAGTTTCGACAATCTGGCGCGTAGGGTCCCTGGTTTGAATGCAGCTCCTGTCATGTAGGCTTCGTGGTGAACAAACACCATGTGCATGGGTCTTCCCGGGGTTCTCTCACTTGCTCTCAATCTTTCATTCATTTGCTCTTAGCGTCGGTCCATAATCGTGGGACGTGAAATTTCGGCAATACATTACTGTCTTCATCAGGTAATGTTTCTGATAAAGGCAAAAGATATATTGCCGAAACTGTTTGCTTTGAATAAGTTTATTTTTGGTTTATTTATGTTTCCTTTATCCTTATGCTCTTCATAATCACTGCTGCGTTAGGTAGTCGAAATATATTGGGAAATATGGATCATTGTGCAAAACTCTGTTCAGCTTTATCACGCCGTGTGGACTTTGTGGTGGACAAACACCGTGCTTGGGGTTCTTCCGTTTCCTCCCACTTTCTTCATTCCACCATTTCATTCATTTCTCATCATCACCGTCTCCTTTAGCCTAGCCGGCATAACTATGGGACGTAAAACTCAAAAGATTTCATTTCTGTTCAGCTTTATATTTTATCCATATATGCACTAGTTTGGTACAATCTCAGCGTGTAGATCTGAAAGTGAATATAAAGTGCTATACCTACGTAGTTGTGTATTCTGAGTAACACGTACAGTCAGACAAAAGTTCTTTCTGTTTGATGAAATTAATTTCGTAAATAACTTCAGAATGGAAGAACAATTTGAGTACAGTTTTCAGTAAATTAAAAAGAAGTAATTTTCTGTATGTTGGAGCCATAACACCGTCATTCCCAAAATAAATTTTACCAAAAAGAATGAACATTTGTCGCTGATTGTACAATGAAATATAACAAAACTTCATGCAGATTAATAATAATTATTATTATTATTTGTGTTTTTACCTCAACTTTTTAAAATAAATATACCATGATAACTTTTAAACTTATTTTATTCAAAACTATCAAAACTAGAATTTTCTATTCTCAAAACATTTTACATATGGCTCAAGTATATGTATTAACATTACTCTTGTCACATGACAACAATTTAACACGTAACATTATATAATATGACAACAATAACCTATCACATCACTAATTTGTAACATACTCTGTCAGTCTATTGTGGAGTACAGTTGTCAGTCCCCATTCTTGAGTTGCTACAGCAGTGAGCTGAGTTACAAAAGTAAAGTCACAATAAGTGTTATCTTGCTGTACTGAGGCACTGCGTTATTATACAAAACATTGACTGACATTTAAAACACACACACACAACAATTTAGGCTATCAATAACTATTTTCAATATTGTCTTGTAAGGAATACAATTATGACATTACCCTGATATATTGTGAAGGTTTTCCAATCATTAGCTTCGTTATTCATTCAGGACTTCGTTATAAGTGTTTTCGTTAGTTTCAATTTCGAAGCTATAGTGAACTAAGATATTCTTAGCCCAATACAAACGTGAAAAGAATAGAAAGAAGGAATTAGCTGCATTATAACAGTACTTGTGTTGCATTTCATCATAGAAAAAAAATGCATAGACTTTCATAAGACTGAAACCCATTCCATTATACATAAGCAGAATTACTGAAACAAACATCTACAGAACGTAAGGAACATTCGTTTATATTATTTTCTGATTTACTAAGCTGCTACATGTTTCTTTAATCACCCCAAATTCTGATGTATATTTTGGATAGAAATCATCAAATTATTTTGATTTATCATTCTACTTCAGATTTCAGTAATTCCTGAATTTTTATAGTTAAAATATACTCTAAAAATTCAGGGATTACAGAAATTTGTAAGTAGAATTCCTAAGATTAGGAATTGATAGTTAGAATTCCTAAGCGTGGTTTTATAATCTGAATTCGACATACCACTAATAAAAGTGGAAACACGCAAATATGAGAAAACTATAAACATTTTTCAATGTCATTTTGATTTTTATTAATTCTACTATTTCTACAGGTGTTGTTAGCATCTGACCAACCTTTCTTAATAATATGAAATAAATTTGAATAGCATTACTGACGAAGGATGATCATGTATTCTATCCGAAATATATAGTTAATACCAGAATATAGGATGATTAAAGAAACATGTTTGAAGGTTAGTAAATTAGAATATAATGGAGACAAACATTTTTTTTACATGAAATAAGGACAGATATCTCATCCATAAGGGTATATTTTACTAATTTTTTTGTGTTCTAAATGGTTGTAGATACAAGTACTGAATATCACTGTGATCGTATTTCTATCTGTCGTGAAAATTAGAGATCAAACATTTAATTATTAGCCCGTACTAAGTCCTTAGTTGATGACAAGAAAAATTATGTCATCCGATAGCACGGGCAATATCTTTAATAATTTAAAGTAACTCTGTTTTCAACTTTGTATAATATTACTGAGGTATACCATTGTCTTCCTTTTAGCTTTTGCAGTTCATGAACGTACTGAATAAGCCTGTGAAATGTGTCAATATACAAAACAAAACAAATCTAAAGTAAATATTTGAAAAATATATTTTTTTTAAAGACTTGGTATCATATCAACAAATTACTAAAACTAGCTACAGAAATTTAAAATCCAGCCACAAAAATGTGAAAAGACAATTATTCTGATGAGGATTCAAAATTTTACCTTTCGTCCTTTTCTTTTTACTGTATTGGTGAGCACGGTGGCTCAGCGGTAGAGCGCTTAACTTTGGTGTAACGTCCCTGGTTCGATCCCCGACCGAGTAACCTTTTGGTGGAGAACATAGTGTCTGAGGGTAGTCTCGTCTCCTTCCACATCCTTATTCCACCAATTCTTCCATCATGCTTCACTTGCCTTAGGCTAGTTTTAGACGGAAGCATTTATCGTAGCATTTCTCGTAGCAGATGTGCTGCCAAAATTTTCATACAATATTCTATGGCATCAAAAGTATATGGTGCTTTTAAACGGTAGTATTTTGATAAGCATCTGTCGTGACGTAGCAAACAAATCACTGGAGAAGAGCGCAATTATGGCTCCGAAATTAAGCGTGAGGTAGCTAAAGCTATAGTAGTTGTAACAACAGTTCTCGCCGGTCATATTAAAAAACGAAAATCACAAAGAAGTATGTGGACAAAGAGCATCCCTACTCCAACTCATTTTTCTTTACTACAATTCAATTTCGCACACAAAACAAAGAGCATGGATATTTGGCACAAAATCTTTCGCTTCTTTTTAACACACCACGGCGCTGCAATCGGATCAGAAATGCTGGGGAAAATGCTACGAAATAGAGCAGTTTCTATCGACAAAAAAAAGCCATAGGATATGCCATGGCATGGGAAAGGCTATAGCATTTGCTACTTTACACGGTAGGATATCGATGATACGATTTTTGTTACGAGAAATGCTACGATAAATGCTTCCGTCTAAAACTAGCCTAAATCGTCAGTCTCCTTTAGCCTAAAGGGCATAATTGTGGGACGTTAAACTGAAATATTTCATTTCATTTTTTTTACAGTATTATTCTCTGTAATATAGCTAGCACACATATTTTGGGGTGCACTTTCGATAAGTTAATAGCTTTGAATATATACGTGTATAATTATTTGAACGTAAAGCATAATAAAGCATGGATATGTCGCTTTAATGATCAATAGTTTTCTTCAAATACTCATCAATATTTCAAGCAATCGATAATTTTGCCTTAGATATCGATGATCATTTAAAGAAAAATATTTATCATCCAAAGGAACACATCCAGGTTTGCATTGTGCTGTACGTGTATTTGATTTGAGTGTGTACGATCTTCAATAAAGATACTGATTATATTTCATTTGCTTTGTTAATTAATTATTAGAAAACGTACATTAAAATCTCCAAATAACGGTGATACCAAAAGAACTTGAGAATGAGTAATTTCAAGCGATATCACATTAAGATTATTTGTGAAATTAAGAAATTATATACTGCAAAGACAAATATGCAATTACGTGTGAAATTTTACAAATAATATTGTTTGTTGATGTTCGGAAAAATCACGTTCTATTATTCTAGTGTATTTTTATGGGTTAAAATAAGATTTTCCTGATTTGATCATTTATTTTTATCAGATCATATTACTTACAGTACGGGATAATTATCTTGAGTACGTGTTTAGTGATCGATAAATGGACGTATTTACGGTAGACATATTTAAAATTACTTAAGTACAACTGCTATTCCAGATATGGTACATGGTCATTAAGACAACCACATTAATATATATTTCAACCTTTGCTTAACACTTGAGAATCCAGTATACTGTATACACTCTTGATTTACACAATTCAGTGAAGTTTCTTTTCGTTGAGTTTACATCACAAGTTAGGTAATCACATTGTTTTCATCAGTTTACGGGGAGGGGACGTTTTAAAATATATACTATTCTTTTGGACATCTTTATGTAGTCACATTTTAAAAGCATTTAAGATATTGTATATAAAAAACCCTGAGTGAATTGGTATATGAAGTATAGAGTTCAGTACATTAATAAAAATAAAGTCTATAATAAAATGAGAAGCTATTGAAATCGGTCATTCGAAAAATATTAGGAAAAGAAAAAATATTTTCTAAAGAAGCGCTACTTTCGAACGCGATTGGTCATTTTCCTGCAAAATATATAGCTACCCTGTAAAACGAAATTCCTTAGAACGGAAGTTGATTGCTAAAAGATGCTGCACTTGAATAAAAATCCAAGTAATGACCCGGGTCTTACTCTAGTTTGTCTAGCTACTGAAAATGGGACGTTCAGCTATGATGCTTGGTAAGGAAATCGGCTTTTAGCAGTATATTTATTTATTTTGTGAAAACTTCTGTGAACAAAGCGACTCAGTTAAATGCAATTCTCTCCCACGTAAGAAGTTTATTTTTTGTTACCAAAAATTGCATCAGGTGACAATATGAGTAGGATACGTGTGCACATTTGCTGGTATCTGTACAAGATACGCAGATGTATCTTAAATGTTCGGCGCATGCCTAGATATTAGTAGGATGTTTGTCTTCATCTATTACAGATCTTTCTTCTGACCCTACGTTACAGTTATGAGCCGTTTGTTCACTTTTGCTTTTGGGTAACCAAACCCCTTTGCTTCTTATTCCCGAAATTCCTGTTTTACACAATGTATAGATCGACATTATAAAAAATAACCCTGCTAATACAATGAAATAACTTCCATATACAACAAATTGATCTCGTGTCGGAAGTTGAAATCCAATGTTACTCACAACAAGTGTTGTGAGGATAGTTTGAAATACAAGTGCGAGGAAAGTGTTGAAACCAAATATCAGACCGTAACTGTCCTCCGAAATATTTTTAGCTACTTCCGTATTTGTTATTGTAATCATCGTGTGATACGTTACTCCAAATATTACATAACATATGTAAGCAGTTATCAAGCTTCTTGTTCGTGCTGATATAATTAATAAAGCTCCCTGAATGCCACACGTTAAAGCCAATGATATTTCGCCAAATATTTCCCAGTTTAATCGTAGGTAGCCACAAGCGAAAGATGTCCCGGCACCGATCAGTGTATATGCTGTTTCAACGTATCCATTGTCTAATTCAACTGTAGAGTTATTATTATTTTCTGATACTATTCGCAGCCACAACATCTGAGCGTAATTTAGAGTTTGAAATAAGCCACAAGTTGCAAATGCCCACCAAATAGACCATTTTATTACATAAAAATTTGAGAAAGCAGATATAAAATCTCTCCATAGTAACTGATAAGCATTAATAAATTTGTTAGAAAGTTTTGGTGGATTTGTACTTGGATTTCCGTTATTTGCAAGTGCATCACTGGTTTTGTCGTCATTGGTAGCTGCTCGGTGGAAGTAAATACTATGTTGTACGGGTGGAAGAAAGCAAGCTAGCACAGTGGCAATGGATACACATGCTAAACTAATGTAATTGAGACTCAGGTAGTTCATTAAGTTAGCATCTAATAAAGCTTGAGCAAGTACACCGGATAAGGCTCTGCCTATTAAATACGCTGCGCGTGTATGGCTAGTCACCTGTTGATAATGTTCCTTATCCACTTTGGCATAAATGTAGGTATAGTACGCTACCTCTGTGGCGGTAAATGTACCGTACAAAAATTCAACAACTTGCATTGCAGGTACACCACGACCCCATATCAGGATACTCCATGTACCGATGGCAGATAATCCCTCGACGATGATTACTGGTTTGTAACGTAGTAAATCAGTCACAAGAAACACAACCACAAGCAAACAAAGGTACGAGTATGTCCACACCGGATAGATTTCAGCGTTCACTTCTGCTTCAGTAAGATTGTGGTATGAGCTTAATAAGTAGGGTGTTAGGTATGGTTCTGATGGTCGAATTTCCTTGAAAATTCCAAACGAGCACAATAGTAACGATATTTTCAGCCACGTTTCCATTGCACCAGCACGTACGTACCACGCTCACAGAAATAAGCACTGAGTTTGTAGTACAGATATCAACAAGAAATTATAACTTTACAACGCTTCTATAAAAGAAAAGAGTTATCAAACATTTATCACCATTTTAATCCTATTGTTCAATGTAAACTATCATGTGTCTCATCAATAATACTATCAGTGGTTTTTCAACATGCGATTGTTCAATCAATCACATTGGATTATGCTTTCAAAGCATGTTTCACGTTTAGTTGATGCACTCATGTGGTTCAGGTTACAGGATGTCGTCGTACATAGAGAGGATTGTTCACCAACTTCATTTTGTATTAAGCTGCTTTTGCTGATATTCCATGTTCTTTTGATGTATTGTAGAAATTGCGGCATCTTGCATTATATGTTAAAATAAAGTGTACGAATTTACATAGGTCGTGACATGTCGTCTGCCTTCTGATGCAATTTAAACCCACGCAGATTGTGATGCCATTGTTCGCAGTGTAGCCAGGATGATGCGAAAGATAATCATTGATTTTTTTTTTCTGAAACGAGAGAGAATTAAGAATGTATCGAATTATAATTTAGTACTGAATCTGTTTTTCAGGGAAATAATAACATATATAAACAAAACACCCATGGCTCTTTGCAATACATGGTGCAATTAAGAATAGAGTCCGTCAAATCTTAAAAATAAAGTTCTTCCACTTTTCTTGCTTTAAGTGATTCTGTATGCCCAAAAAATTGCGTATAGATTAATAATATGTGTGCAAACTGAAGTGCACTGGAAATGACTACGTCCTATTTTAGTACCTGCTGTTGTATTACATGCAATTATTGGTGGGGACACGGTGGCTCAGCGGTACAGCGCTTACCTCTTGTGTGTGGCGTCCCTGGTTTGATCCCGGCCAAGCAAGTTGCGGTATACAACATCGTGTCCGTGGGTTTTCTTGGGATACTCCCGTTTCCTTCCACATTCTTATTTCACCAATACTTCCATCATTCACTTGCGCTGATTATGCTCTACCTTAACATAAAGGACACAATTATGGGACGTTTAACAAATATTTCATTCAAAATACAATAACTTCATTACGAAATTCACTGCCACCGTCTTAGAAGTTGTTTTTCAGGGCAAGAGATGCATTCATGGGTGCAGATTCAGTTTACAAGGACTTCCACTTACGTTTGTAAAGACGCGTTCTCTTGTATGCTATAAAATCGACTATGCAAAAAACAAAGCATGTGCTTATGCAGACACTAAAAGCGAGAATGCTATCTAACAGAGTCATGGCAGGAGTGTATGCTATAAAATCAACTGTAAAAAAACAAAGCAACTTGTGCTGGGTAACCACTGAAAGCGATAATGCTATTTAACCGAGTCACAACAGAAGCGAATAGCACGGGGACGCATGAGCGACGGAGTGTATGAGAAAAACAAGGATCGTGCAAGAAAACACTTGATATGACATAGGCTAAAGCACTTGTAACTCTATACTAGTAAATATAAATATACTTTTCCTACATCGTGCCAGAAATACTCCGCCGGTGGAAATTAGTATGTCACACAGTCATCTTTGATTCACTCTTCACCCTACTATAGCCCTTATTCACTTTCAACCCTAGTTTAAAAATTCCTCCGCCAGTGGAATTTAATATTCTACACAGTCTACTTTCATGTCCACTCATTTTAACCGGAAAATTACCATTTTTATCAGTGAGTATTCTTAATTCGTACCCGGTGCAGTCCAAGTTCACGGATACACAGATTTATAAAATTTACGGAAGAAATGTTACCGGTATTTCAGAAGAGCGTTGATAACTAATCAGAATATATGGGATCTTACGTGTGACATCCGTAATAATGTTGAAAACATACGGTTAAAGTGTATGCTTGTCACCACGTAGTAGTCCATAGAGAAACCATGATGAATTGAATTCCAATGTCAATGCTGTTATAATCCGTAACAATCAAGCTGCCCGAGACGTAAGACATCGTGTAATTTGAGAAACGTACTGTACTCATATGCATCGTCAGACCCTTCGAATGCAGTCTTCCTCCGCTTCTGCTCTGACTTGGATGCACTTCTCGTTTTTAAAGGCCTGAGTCCACCTAGCACAAGTTAGTTTTTTTTATTTTTTATGGTATACGTTCACATGTATTTATACTGACGAGTAAGCCGTCGCCCTCCTACAGTTAATGTACGCCCAGTAACGGAGCTTTTCCCTTAACAAGCACTCTTTAAATTAGTAAGAGTGCATATCTTGATTGTAGAAGCTTATATCTCTTGTATGAAACTCCGCTTCCTTAATCGAGGACTGCTCGCGCCTTGCTTTCTTTGTGCAAATGGAAGGTCATAATAATCAAAATCTTAAATTAATCTAAATAGTAATAATAATAGTCCTCAACTAAGCATGCTACTTATTAACACATTATTGAATACAATACTTAACATCGCCTGCGGTTTGAGCACTTGATGCTGTTTTATGGTGGTTATGTTTGTGTGTATGCTTTTATTTTTAAATTACAAAATCGATTTCTATTGGTCAAGTTCCATTTTATTACGGGCCTCATTCTGACGACGCGCTCGGGAGAGTAATACTCCCGGAAGTACGTTTTTCCGCACGCTACTCTAGCCAGCTGTTTTACGCGCTATTCTAGCCAGTTGTTTTAAGTTGGTCACAAAATTTGTATCATGAAGTACAAGGGGAACAAAACGAGCCCTATATCATGGAGTACAAGGGCATAAGTACTACAACTACTTATCTGCACAAAAATAAATAACTTTTTTAAGTATTATTTTCATATTATTTTAATTTAATAAGTGTTATAAAAATGTAAAAAATAAAACTTTCCTCGGGCCGGTTTTGAACTCGCGCCAAAAGAGACTTATTACTAGCATATAGCGCTAGCCCACTCGGCTACGAAGGCCGACAGCATCAGGCGTTTGATTTCTGCTATTTTAATGCAACGTGGCAAGAAGTGGATAACGCCAACCAATCAGAACTGTGTTTCTCGTTTCTACTTCCGGGAGCATTACTCTCCCGAGCTAGTCCTTCATTCTGTAGCGAAGTGCATCAACGGAACGCAAAGTTTTCATTTTTGTGATAATCGGCAGTTGTGATTCTGCGGTGTCATTTAGGGAGGGCAAGAGGAACAGTTGGACCCCAAGAGTTAGACTTATGTCGGTGGTGCTCTTGCCCCCTTAAGCGATGTCTGGAATGATGCCCCTGTTGTGTTTGCCTTTTGATTTTTTACATTGCGGTCAGCTATTTTTTTATGACATACGGAATGAGGGCTTGAATGAGGAATGCTTGTAGGAAGGATTTTATTTCGTAATTCACTAGGGACATCATTGCGTTGACGCAAATTGTTACTTCATGAGGCCATGTTTCGTGGTAGTGAGAGAACGAGCATAGGCAAGCAGCTCGGAGATTAGTTGTACTGAATTTTAGCACCGAGAATGGCGTGACGTGACGTGAACGGTTTAAAATGGGTTCTGAACCACCATAATACACTCTTGTCTTTTCAAGGCTCCCACCGGGAGTGGAACCTGGCACGCCGTGCATTAAAGGCACGTGCACTAGGTTAGGATTGCCAGATTTTGTAAAGGAAAAACCGGGACACCAATCTTAGACTATACCTACCGTATATACTGTATATACGGTCAGGTTTCCTACTCGTTTGATCAGAGTCAGTTAGCTGCCTGTCATTCCCCTGTTACTACTCACAATAGTTCATTCTATTCATAGTTAACACAAGTAAAGCCATACAAAGGATGTATAAAAAATGTGAAAAGCTAATGTACTGCCTGGATTCCCTTATTCCGAATTCCGATTTGTTGTGTTTAACAGGCCCTAAATATTACGACACACACTCATTTATGATTCAGTAAGTGGGCACAAAATTCGGTATATACGAGGGTCACTACGAAAGTTTTGAGATGTGAAATAACTTACTTAAAATCAATTTAACACTTACATTTTCTGAAAGTATTCACAATTACACTACACACTTTTGCATCCTCGAAAACAAGCAGTGTTGCCAGTCTTTTTCTTCAAATGTTGAAAGTTCATTCTCGTAAGCCATTACAGCTTCTTCAGGGCTGCAAAATCTCTTCTCACGCATGCGATCTTTGATCCTGGAGAACAGAAAAAAATCACATGGGGCCAGGTCAGGGCTATACGGCGTATGAGTCATAAGTTTGACCTCCGTAGATTCTAAAAACTGAATTGTGATGTTGGCCGTGTGTGCGGACGTGTTGTCATAAAGAAGCAGGATCCCACGCAATCCAGTTCTTGGACGCCGTTCCGGAATCTTCTGGAACACTTTTGTTAGGCAAACAGTGGTGTACCACTGAGCAGTAACAGTCCTTTCTTCAAGTGGAACAGTTACAACATGGCCAGATTTAAAGAAGAAAGCTGCGACCATCTTCTTCCTCACACTTCGCGGTCGCTTCACTTTCGTGGGTGGATTTTCGTCTGGAAAGATCCAAACTGTAGACTGGTGTTTATCTCCAGGGTCAAATTGATAGATCCAAGTCTCATCACCAGTAACAATGTCAGAGACGCGTCGAGAATTGCCTTCATCAAATCTTGCAAGCATTTCTTCACACCATTCCACACGCATGTGTTTCTGCTGTTCAGTCAAAGTGTGAGGCACCCAACGAGATGAAACTTTCCTGAGCCGAAGATGATCATGAAGAATTTTTACGATGCAATGTTACTGCTGGCGATCCAATGTTCACTGTAGATTCAATGTCCTTGAAAGTTGTTCGAGGATTTTCTCGAATCATTTGTTCTACAGCGGCGATGTTTTCATCTGACAGTTTTTGCCGGACGTCCAGCTCTCTCTTCATCTTTGAGCAATGTCCGGCCTCTTCTAAATTCACCAAACCACCGAAAAATTGTAGCACGGGAAGGAGCAAGGTCCGCAAATGCCCCCTGCAAACGGTCAAGGCTTTGTGTCACGTTCAAACTAGTCTTGAAATCGTAAAGGACCATTGCCCGAAAATGTTCTCTTTCGAGCTCCATTCTAGACAGCCGAATGCTGCTGACCAGAGATGGAGTGGGTCAGTGGGTCAAGTTTTTTGTGTGGGTCAGTGGGTCGTGGGTCAACAGCATGTGACCCACTGTGACCCACCACCCACGGTGACCCACCGACCCAGTATGATCTACCGACCCTCTCTGCTCACTGCATTGTAGACAGTATCTTCTGAAGACTGATAAATTTGTCTCCGTTTTACTTTCAAGACCTTCATTTCTCTTTCTTTTCCACTTGTTTCTGTCTACTTACCTGAGGTGAGTATATCTAACCAAGTGAAAAAAGAACTTCAGGCTCTTTTGGATATTGATATTTTTAATAGTAATAATAGCAATAGGACTTACACTACTACTTGGCTTTCGAGACCTGTAGTTTTTAGAGCTAACTACTGGAAAAAATACATTTTTGAATCACTGTAATATATAAATTATTATATATAAAAAAACTGAATGTAACTATGTGTGCCTGATCATCACGGTCAAATTGCAAAGTCAAATGAAATTACTTTTGGTATATAGTTAGGCCTTAATCCAAATTAGGATGTTATATTGCTTTTATTATAATACATATTATCCTAATTAGGTAGTGAGGATCTGAATTTTTGCGAAAAAAAATTAGTATCTCGCAAGCCGTTAAACTTACGGAGATGAAATTCAGTGTATAAACTCTTTACTGAAAATAAACAGTGTGTGTCCTAGCATTTTTTTAAATTCTCCTTTATGTGGGGGGGGGGGGACTTTCTATATATGGAAAATTGGTAGTGAGTTGGTTTGTAAAAATGATCGAAAACGATCGATGTTATTTAAGAAAAAAAATTAGAAACAAAAAATACAGTGCTTGGCTTCATATATTCATTGCTTTCTGCTATATTAATTGCTGAAGCTTATGCTTATTATTTGGAGCGCTTACAACACAGGGCAATCAACCCATAAAGTTGTGACAAAAATAGGCATAAAATTTTTACTGTAAGCTTAATTACACGGAAATTTTAAGTTTGGATTGTACGCATAATTGTATGGAAAATTTTACACTTTTTCTCCCTTTACGCTGGTGTACTTACTTTGATTTGGAACTTTGAAATTTCATCTTTTTTTCCACTGAAAAGTATTGATAATTCAACAAGGAAATAATTATACTATGATAATTTAATTGAAATTCATCGTAATTTGGCACATGGCAAACAGCAGTGTGGTAATTGAAGTTGAAGAAGGAGGGAAATTTTCATTCAACTCTGAACACTTTCCAGGAACCTCGTTCCCTTTCACTTTCTAGACGGGGGAGGGAACTTGGTAATGGTATCAAACCTTCATGTGTAATTACAAATTAAATTTATAAACAAATAAGAAATCATCAGTTTATCAGGCTTTAATTGATAATTTATTCACAAGATTCCCTATCAAAGGCGTGGTAGATGAAGTTTCTGTTCTACATGGGTCGACATTACCAACTGACATGGTCGATATAGAAAAGATGTTGTATGGTGATAGAGAGATGATACTTCTTGCTGAGTATTTCAAACCTAACCAAGAAAAATCGTTATCAGACTTAAGTCTAACAAGTACATTGTCGATGAGAAGTTGCAGAAATCGGGTAGAAATATTATCAATTTCCACGACAGAATGCGAACGGGAATTTCCCCTTATGAATTTACAGATGACTAATATTAGAAATACACTAAGTGCTCAAACATTGTCTAGCTTGTTGCTCATCAATGTTAATGGCCCACCGCTAGACAAGTTCAAAGTAGACGATCTACACCCTCCATTCCAAAAGAAACCGAACGTTTTAAAAAAACAAAAAAGCAATGTACATTTTGGGACAAATCATTTTTATTAATCAATGTATTCCCCTTCTGCATCGATACACATATTTGCACGCTCCAACAAGTTGTCAAACGACTTCTCCATGTCCTTTATTGGAATGGTCTTTAGGACGGCGGTCGTCGCCTTCTCCATGGCATCAATCGATGCGTGCCACTTTCCTTTCATCGCCAAATGCAGTTTCGGGAACAGATAAAAATCGCACGGAGCGAGATCTGGTGAATAGGGCGGATGATGCAACCGAATAATGTGATTTTTGACCAAAAATTCAGTTACAAGTCGCGAACGATGTGATGGTGCATTATCGTCCAAAAGAGTCCAACTGCCGATTTCGCGATATTCGGGCCGAATACGACGAATTCTTGCCAGCAAACGCTTCATGACGCCCAAGTAAAACTCTCCAGTGACTGTCTGGCCGGGCTGAACAAAGTCTTTGTGGATAATTCCTTTTGAATCGTAAACACAAATCAGCATCACCTTAACTTTTGACTTCACCAAGCGACTTTTTTTTTTGGTGTTCCTTCATCCGGCGCTCTCCATTCAGCACTTTGCCGCTTTGTTTCGGGCTCATATTCAAAACACCACGTCTCGTCACCAGTTACAATCGATTTCAAGAAGTTTCGATCCTGCCGAGCACTTTTAACGATGTCTTTGCAATGCGCAATTCGATCAACTTTTTGGTCTTCGGTGAGTTTGTGTGGTACAAACCGCGAATTAACCATCTTAAGGCCCAAAACTTCGGTCAAAATGCGGTATGCGGTTGTTTGAGGAATGCCTAATTCCATTTTAATAACTTTCACCGACGATTTTGTGTTATGTTTGATGAATTCACGCACTTTTTCGATGTTTTCTTCCGATAATCCGGTTCTGGGACGGCCTGATCTTTCGTCATCATCCAGCGTCTCTCTATTCGGTTTGAATCGCCTGAACCACTCGTAAACTTGCGTACGGGATAGACACTCATCACCATATGCATTTTGTAGCATTTGGTGCGTTTCACTAAAAGTTTTACCCAGTTTAACACAAAACTCAATTGCAGCTCGTTGTTTGAAACTCATTTTCCGACCGATGTACACAACACATTGACAGTTGAAACGCAATAACTTTGTTGCCGTGCATCCAAATGTCATGACATTTATACCAGTTGTCAATGAGGGACTACGCCATCTACCGGTAAAATATTACAACAGATGGCACTAGTGGTACTATTTGTTTTCAAAAGTTTGGTTTCTTTTGGAATGGAGGGTGTAGTTATTTCTTGGCTGAAGGATGGACATCATTCCACTGCGGATGATTTATCGCCAAAAAGTTACCAACAGGAAATAAATCCGATTTCAGATTTGTTTTAAGGTGGAAAATTACGTGTTACGGAAAATGTATACTTGTATTACTAATGGCTTATTTGTGTTATTCAACTTTGTACCTAATTTTTAGTAAGTCTCTTCTTTGCTTTAGGTAAACTACTTTGAATAAATATTCATAATAATTGCAATTATGCATATTTGTAACTTAAATTTAACATGGTGTTTTAGTGATTACACAAATTGCAATTATGAGCATACTTTATGGAGATGCTCTCACAGAGGGTAACCGATCACCTTTATATCGTATGAACAACTGATTTTTCAAGTCTTTTGTGAGAAAAATACTGTGAACTGAAAAACCATAACCTTTTTCATATTGTACAGGGGTATTTTCCTGCGAATAGAAGTTTCTTGTGGAATGCGTTCAGAAATTAACACTTGAAAGAATACTCTCTTAGTACAAGTATATTTTAGGCACACACTAATTTTCCCCCACCTCGAACTAGGGCTGTTCCGATAATCAAGTAATCGATAACAATTCGATAAAATTTAAAACCGTTTCATCGATAAAGAATTTTAAATTTTATCGAATTATCGAACTTTCGAGACTCTCGAAATGTTCGAGACTCCCGAAATGTTCGGGACTCTCGAAGTGTTCGAGGCACTCGAAATGTAAGAAACATTAGACAACTTCGAGACACTCGAACTGTTCGAGAATCTCGAATTGTTTGAAAGCAGCAAATACAGAAATATATCGATATGATAGAATTTGTCGAGTCGCTTAAATATTTAGAAAAGTTCGGGATTATCGGAGTGTTCGAAAGAAACGATGCATTCGAGGTTATCATAGTTGTATATAATATGTATTACATATATGCAGAGTGTTCATTTTAAAACTTCTCTCCTTAGCAATGTAGTGAAGGAAACGTTTTTCCCCCACAGATCTGTACAAGGTTTAAGCAGTCTGTCAGAAGAGAGAAAGAGGAAGAGAAAACATGCATCACCCGAAAGGAATTGGAACCCAAGACAACATTAGTCTATTAATAGTCACTTTGCCGATTGCGCCAATAACAGGGCAGTCAGAAAAATAATTTTACATATGATTTCGACAAATACAACTTTGCAATAACTTATCAGATGAAAAAAGTTGTTTGACTAGTTTGGCTGCAAGAAGAAATCATTGGAGAGGTGAAGGAACCGAACTGTTCATCACTACTTTTGATAATACCCGAAACTTCGATAATACTCGAAATGTCGATAATACCCGAAACTTCGATAATACTCGAAATGTTGATAATACCCGAAACTTCGACAATACTCGAAATGTCGATAATACCCGAAACTTCGATAATACTCGAAATGTTGATAATACCCGAAACTTCGATAATATTCGAAATGTCAATAATACCCGAAACTTCGATAATACTCGAAATTTCGATAATACCCGAAACTTTGATAATTTCAAATACTAGAACGGTTTCGAGTAACCGATGACAACTCGATAAATTTTCACTCCCGAAGTTCGATAGGTCCTCAGCCTTATCGAACACCCCTGCCTCGAACTGTTTCAATTTCCTCACTGACAAACACTTTACCATTTTATATCTTAGGTCAGATCCACTGTTATTGTAACAGAGTGGTGCTTGAGCGATTGACTAGAAATTCAAACTCCAATTAGTGACAATTTCACAGTCTTGTTTTATTACAAGTGTAAACTCTTTAGTCAGTTCAGAAGAGGCCGTGGATCGTGTTCAGAGTTGATGACGATGGATTTTGGTGAGTCAGAGTAGGTCAAAGTGGATGAGAGTGGTTCATGATGGGTGGTGGGCCGTGGGTCAAATTTTAATTGACCCACGCCAACTCTGCTGCTGACATCAACAAGCAAGTGAAAGCGATACAACCACGCCGATAAGCGAGGCGAGTTGAAACTTGCTTCGCTGCTTTGCTCTGGATACCACTACCGAATGCAATTGATAGAATTCAAATACTGTGCCACAATAATGCGTATCTCAAAACTTTCGTAGTGACCCTCGTGTATATATATATATATTGGAAGCAAAAAGGAATAAAAAGTGCTCAAAATCAAGGAAAAGCAAGCTTGATTTTCAGGGTTCCTACTGGTCAGGGGAATCAGGGAAGTCGGGGAAAACTCAGGGAAAATGGTGCAGGTTAGGGAAACTCAGGGGAAAAGACTGGAAATCATGAAAATTTTATAAAATATATTTTTCTAACACTAATTGTACACCAATTTCAGCTTAGCCAATCATTAATGATCATAGTACGGAACGTTGCTCAGATTTTTATGGGTGGTAAGTGGAACGTACGTATGGGTAATTTATTATTTGTTTCTACAGAATAAATGTTCTCATATGTAAATATTCACCGTTATTTATTCCTTATTTATATGTAATCCTCATCCAACAGATGTCATGAAAGTCAAGGAATTTCCTGCCAAAGGTCAGGGATAGTGTTGTGACGACCCGCTCGGGAGAGTAATACTCCCGGAAGTACGTTTTTCCGCGCGCTACTCTAGCCAGATGTTTTACGCGCTATCCTAGCCAGTTGTTTTAAATTGGTCACAAAATTTATATCATGAAGTACAAGGGGAACAAAACGAGCCCTATATCATGGAGTACAAGGGCATAAGTACTACAACTACTTATCTGCACAAAAATAAATAAATCACTTTTTAAGTATTATTTCATATTATTTTAATTTAATAAGTGTTATAAAAATGTAAAAAAAAACTTTCCTCGGGCCGGGTTTGAACTCGCGGCCAAAATAGGCTTTTATTACTATCATATAGCACTCGGCCACGAAGGCCGACAGCAGCAAGCGTGTGATTTCTGCTATTTTAATGCAACGTGGCAAGAAGTGGATAACGCCAACCAATCAGAACTGTGTTTCTCGTTTTTACTTCCGGGAGCATTACTCTCCCGAACTGGTCCTGTGTTGTGAAGGCTTCGAAAATAAAAAAACGGAAATTTTGGGTTAAAAAAATGTACAGTTTTTTCCCGAGCCTGGAAGAAAACGGAAAATTTGGGAAAAAATTTAGGAAATTTTCGAATATTTTACTACGTTATGCTTTTAAAACGAAAACTATTTTACATTTACTAGTTTACAGTTCATTGAATATGTATGTTTCTTGTATTAGAATAGGGAAAATTTGTAGCAACAAATATATGTGCACGACTCCTTCAAAGTTAGCACCGTGATAGAATGGAATTATGGCTAGAAAAAATACTAAGATATAATCCTAGCTAGATTAATTAATATAGACACATTTAAATGATCTTATGCAATTTTATAAAGCTCCCGGTTTATGGCAGGGAAATGGTAAATAACTGGTCCAGAATCATTTTAGTTAATACCGGTATGTTAAAATCATATATATATATATATATATATATATATATATATATATATATTACGGAGAAGCAGATGGGAGGACAATATTAAGATGGATCTCGCAGAAATAGAAATACAAAGTAGAAACTGGATCCAGTTGGCTAAGGATAGAGGTCAGTGGAGAGCTTTTCTAACGCGACTTTCAACCTCCAGGTTCCATAGGTCATAGAGTTATTTAGTCTGAAGCTGTTAGTAAATTAATCAAAAATAAACATGTTTTACAATTTTTTACATTATTTTACTTTGTATAACTGCTTGCTTAGCCAATTCATTTGAAGCGTAAATTTACTAGTTATTCTAAATGACATTCTTAATTAAATAAACGCGTCAGCAAACGGAAGTGCATCAGACAAAGTTTGATGACAAGTTATGAAGGAAAGGTGTATGTTCATATTATTTACTTAGGAACACGTACGGAAGTATTAAAATAGCTTACCTCACGTGTTTTGTTTTCTGAAGACTTCCTTTTCAGATAAGCAGTTTGCGTATTGTGCTTATTTGCAAAACGATCTTGAAAATTTCCCATTGATAACGTTAAACGTGTTATTGATTATCATTAATTATGTTATTATACAGTCAGCAGTATGGAATATGATCGACTTCAGATTGTGATCTATTTAATTTGAAAAACGTCAGTAGTTTGGTGATTGATAAGATTATTTCATTGAATTACCTGTTAAGAGAAAAATTTCTGAAAAATAAAATAATTAAAAATTCTATCGAGCAGGTAGTAATTAAACGTTTGGAATTAATTCAACTCTAATAGGTTCTAGATTTATTTATCTAATAGTTCTAAGTTCTACCCTAAAAGAGATGGGACTTTCATTAATATTTGTATCATTTGTGTGTTCTTTTATTGAAGATTGGCGTCTTTCCAGTACTGACCTACAATATCAAGTGAAGTGAAGGTCGAACTATCGTAATGCGTTCAATTGTCCTCTCACCGGGAACCGAACCTGGAACTTTGCGCACCAAACAGGCGCTAATGTAGCCACTGGACTAGAGAGGAGAATCCATTGACACTTGTAGAACCCAAACATTTTGGTAGTATGATACATGAATATTGGGATTCAGAATTCTTTATGCATCTTAGTGTTGCTTACAAGATGAAAATTAATGTTTTCTCGTTTCGTCTTGATTCACGAATAATTCTCTTTCGTCTTGATTTTTAAGTTTATGTACAAAAATGTATGCCGTAATTTTTCCTTAATTTCTTCTAGAAGTTATCAAAATCCTTCACGAGAGGTCCACTAAGAGTGTGATATAACTATATTTGAACTACAGGGTGGCCCAAAAGTAGCTATACAGTCCCCTAGTATATTTTATATAATTTCTTATTGTTATCAAATAGGAAGACCTTGTTTCTTTATTATTTGTTCTTAACATCTTTTTATTTATAACTTAAGCCCGGAACAGTCGAAGCAAATAAATCCATAAACTAAAATGATATACTTGATCAATGCAGGGGTGTATACCTACTTTTGGGACACCCTGTATAATTATTGGAGTAGCTATATTGTGTAGTAATTTGCGTTGTCTATAAATGTTGCTAAATATTCTTCATTGTGTTCGTACAATCACTTTATCAATTTATAGTTTTTATACTATCAATTAATAATACTAAAACAGTGTTTAAAATTTTAAAACTTGGGTGAATTAGTGTTGTGTACGAGACAAGTGAAATTTATCGTCTCGAAAACGGGACGCAAATTATTATATTTCTCATCTCGTCTCTAATTTAAAAGATACTGAGAGTCAAGACGAGGCTAGAAATTGTTTACCTCGTGGGTAGCATATGTAGAGGATAATCATGGGAAGCGGAATATACGGGGGGGGGGGGGGCGCACGTAAAACCGGCCCGGAACGCCACGATCATATACAAAAATACATACAAAGCGCAAAGGTTTGGTTAGTGAAATGCACTTATTTTACTAGTGCACTACTACTGTACTAAGTTTTTCGTGCGTTATCCTATATTATTATATTGCGATCTTTTTTTTTTTTTCATTACCGAGGCTATACAACTCCTGGCTCTATAGTGTAAAGAGGATTCCGAATCACATCTGCTCCAAACAGCAATTCAACTCAGATCTGTTTAGGGTTATAATCCCCTTTGAACAATATATTATGGAGAAATAAGCATTTACCATGTTACAATATGGATGCAAAAATCCTGAAACAATATGATCTTGGATACTTGACCTTCCCTCCTCTTTTTCTTGATGAAATTCTGCGTATTTTATTGTTCTCTATCAAGTGTAACATTGTCTGCGTATAAGAGTGAGCAATATTATTTAGGGTTAACAGCAGTGGTTGAAGTGAGACGGTATGCGGTGGTATGCCATATCGCCTCTGGTTTTCAGTGATAAAGACATGCCGCCACTGGAGACTAGCTGCTAAATACATCTAATATATACACAGGAATTGACGAATAGTTTTCACGGAAAAGGATTTTTATTTATGTACAAATAATTTCTAAGTTGACAACACCGACATTTTTCTTACCTTTTTCGTACCTTTTTTGTTTTTAAACTGAGATGACTTCAAATAAGTTCATCTAGTTTATATGTATTTTCATGTGCCATACTGAATTGTTTATTTCTTATATTTATGTGTATCGTCTTGTCTTAATACATATAAATGTCGTATTTTGAGCGTGGGGGATTTAGGGTTGTCTGTTGTGGAGGACGGTTCTTCCGTGCGTTTGGAATACCCGTCAGTCGAGTGAGGGGTCCGGGAGTTTTGTCACAGAAAATTGTTAATATAAAAACTCGGTTTTTGAGCATTTTCGTGTATCATTCTCTTATGTGTTAGAGTAAAAGATTATGCCGTTTTCGAGAAAATTTAAAAAAAAAAAATCTTATTTTGTAAACCTAAAAATTAATGCTGAAAGAAAACACCACCACCTATAAGGTGAGGCTGATATTGAAATATATCTTGATGAAGGTCTTCGTTAGGAGGGGTTGTAGTAGCAACATGACAGTCAAGCTTGCACCCTGAATTTTTTGTTGAGAGGTGTCCAATCTTCTGTAGGGGGGTCCATTACTACAAGACGCAGCATCTATGTAGTATTGAATGGATATTATTCTGCACCCGAAAAGACAAGTAATTGTAAAATACTTCCATCTATATTTTCAGAAAAAAATTATAGAATAATTGTTTTTATGAGAGAGAGAGAGTACAGATGAAGTGTTTTAAGATCAAATGAGAGTAAGATCAAATTTTCAAGCTACATCAATCATTTCTTTGTTAAACAAGTATAGTTAGTTTTATTGAGAAAATATAAAAATGTATGTTGAATTACGAAATGTTGGGAGTATCCGGACCCGATGAACCACCCGTGGGTGCGCCACCAGCTTAGAAGTTAATTATCGTTTTTTTTTTTTTTTTTTTTTTTTTTTTTTTTTTTTTTTTTTTTTTTTTGAGGAAAACTAATTTAAAACGAGTTTATACCTAGCGCTCATCCCTTTGGCGTGGAAGAGTTCATATGATTCGAATCCCACGTTAAACTGTATGTCCACGTTCACGCTGCTGAAAGGAATGCTAAACTTAAAACCAATTCAAATCAAAATGTATACCATTTGTTGCTAATCTGATTTAGTTAATAGGAGTATTTTTAATCTCCTGGATTTTTTATTATTATTATTAATATAGACCCTATGCACCGTGTAGGAAATAGAGTGTATAAACGGTTGTTTAATTTCTATTGTGAGTGACTCACATGTAAGTACTTGTAAGCTGGGTCTTCATATTTATTTTTTTAATAATGTGAGAAACTCGGTGATAAACATAAAAAAAATAGTAAGATAATCGAGACAAGGCGAACTACAAAAGATATCACAATACTAAACTACGTTTTTTTTTTTTTTTTTAATTACCAATATTGACCAAATTCATGAAACACCATGCCCGAGAATTGACTCGCAACCTTCTCAATACACAGATTGTAGTTATCTATTCTAGAATAGATGCAAGTCCACAGTAGGAAATGCATTTTTTTTCTTTCGCCCGTGCAGAATAATGCATACGATACGATAAGAGAAATTTTACACTCACTTACCGTCTTGGGGGAGGGATGCAACCCAGTGTTGAATTCAGGCATGTTCAAGGGGCTGAGCCCCCCCTAGAATATCTATACACCTGCATTGAAATATTTCCTTTTTTTTTTAATTGTTTTTCGGAAATAAAGGTCTTAAAAGGAAAGATTATTGTTTTAAAGAAAGTTAGTTTTTTTTCTTTAGCCTAACACCATTGTTCCAATTAACAAACCGCGTTCTCGTATAAGGTCAAAATTAAATAGAAACTTGAAAATTAGATAAAGACGCACACAAACGCTTTACAATGTTAGGGGAAAATGGCAATATGTTTGTTATTGCAACCGACCAGACAATAACAAGTCTCGAATTTTGTTGCGACAGATTCCTACGGCTTTGTTGCAATCTAGAACAGAGCCCCTCTCCCCTTAAATTCTTATTGCCCCCTTGTACAAAAGTCTGAATTCAACACTGGTGCAGGGGGCGCGGTGGCTTAGTGGTGGAGCGTTCAACTCCAGTGCTTGGGGTCCCTGGTTCGATCCCAGCTCGCGCCGTGTGGACTTTGTGGTGGAAAACACCGTGCTCGTGGGTTTTCTCGGAGTTCTCCCACTTTCTTCATTCCACCAATTCATTTATCTCTCATCATCACCGTCTCCTTTAGCCTAACTCGCATAACCGTGGGACATAAAGATTTTCAATACTGGTGCAATCGGAGGAGTAGAAATGTTTTGGGGGCAGGCGTACTTATTTGAAGGATCACCCCCTTTTTCCCTGTGGGGCCGTTACTGTTATTCGTCTCCTTCTGCTTCTTCTTCAATCTTCATACGTTGAATACAAATCGTAGTATCGATTTGACAGTGCAATACAAGTCAGAATGGAAATATACAAGCATTTGTATCATCAGCACCATATATCGCTTCCTGAAAAAAAAAAAAAAAAAAAAAAAGCGTGCTTCCATATTTTATTTGCAATATTGAAGTCTTCAAGAATATTTGGTTTGAGGACATGGGCTATTCTCTCTTTATGGGGTAGATAGTTAAAAATACTCTAACCCTTTTGCTTACTCCACAACTCTTCTGTAATATTCAATATTAGTCTCTCTATGCTCTCTAAGATTATAAAATCCACTTAGCATATAGATATGAAAACAAACTTGTAAATAAGCAGGAGTTAGTACAAAGTTTACGCAATACAACATGTATTAAGTAAGACCCTTCTTCTAACGGAAACAAGTTATATAAACGTAACCGAGAAAGTTCTGTCGCTTTTTCACTCACCATTTTCGAACATCGATATGTCAACTAAGACGTACCTGGAAGATCAAAAATAGTTTCCATCAGCATCGACGACCTTCTGCCAACGTTTTGGAAGACCATAGGTTCCATCGCAGTAAAACTTGGTGGGCCGTGAAGCGAAGAAGATATGAAGTGCATTTTGCACCTCTAATAGGGATTTGAACTGGCGTTCTCTAAGGTGATTTTCCAACGAATGGAACAGGTCATAATCGGACGGTGCAATGCCCAGGGAGTATGGCGGATAGAATAGTGTTTCCCATCCAAGACATAGAATGGTGTCCCGGGTCACCCTAGCCACGTGGGGCTTAGGTGTAACAGGAGGACTCCTTTGCGATTCAGAAGTGCTGGCTCCAGAGTTTTGAGTTTTCTTGAACACAGTTCACTGCTGACAGCAGGCCCGTGCTGGGATACTAATGAGGGCGGTGGACAAGTCTACTAAAAGGGCGCCCATACAAATGTGTATATATATATATATATATATATATATATATATATATATATATATATATATATATATATATATATATATATATATATATATAATGGGTGCCATTTTATATCAAAATCACCACCAAATTTGTTTAAGTGGTTAAATAGCTAATTTGTAGAAACCTCGAATCGAAATTCTCTTTACTAGAGAAAAACTTTTTAGTTCCTATAACAACATTTATGTCAAATAAAAAGAAGCTAAATATATCAGCAATCTAATATAGCTCTATGACCTATGAATACAGAAGGTTCAGTGCCGCGTTTACAAAAGCTCTGCATTGATTTATATCTTTAGCCAACTGGACCCAGTTTCTACTTTATATTTCAATCTCTGCGAGAACCATTTTAATATTGGCCTCCTATCTTCGCCTCGGTCTTCCTAATGGTCGTTTTCCTATTTGGATTTCCAGTTAGAACTTTGAAAGCGTTTCTAATTTCTGCCATTCTGGTTACATGATCTGCCCATCTGAGCCTCCTAGACTTGATGACTCTAAAAATGTTTGGTAAATGTATAATGTGTTTCTTTAATTTTTAAATAGCGATTTCTGTTTCTGTCTGGTTAGGTTCTGGAATATGCGGTTATGTTGTATGCATTTCATTTTCTCCACGAACATTAGTTTTTAGCTATGTGTTAAGCAAATCGTCAAAGAAATCTTTGTATCTATTTAAGATGCTATCCTGATCAGTGAGAACTGATCCGTTGGCTTTCTTTAATATATAAACACGAGGTTGATAGCCTTTCTTAAGTTCGTTGATGCATTTATACATGTCCTCGATGTTTTTGTTTTTAGTATTATCTTCAAGTTAATTAATTTTAGCTTTCAAAAGTCGCTTTTCTTTGTTCTGAAAGTTTTGAAAGTTCTCCGCCAAATGACAATGACATTTTATGTAGTTATTTTGTTCGGATTTTGTAGCCAACGTTGTTTCTCCTGTTTTCTGTTGTCTGCTACTTTAGTGCATTCCTTGTTGAACCATGGTTTGTTCCTACGTATTTCTGTGTGCCCCGATATTTCTTTTGCTGAAATTTTAATGTTATCTCTAATTTCAACCAAGTATCCTAAGCACTAGTGCACTCCAAATCTTGTAAAACAAGAATCTATCCGACACTTCAATGTAGCTCCCCTCTCCTCTAATTTCTTTAAATTAAATCTCTCCGTTTCAGATATTGAATAGTTCCGTTATTCAACGATAGTCTCTCTCTTATTAATGCTGCTACCAGCTGGTACTCAGTTTTCACAATCAGCTTGTTTGAACGACCGAACATCAGTTGTCCTAGACTGTTTTCCTCTGTCTACTAAAACGTGATCACGTGAAACGTAAAACGTGTGTTTTTTCATCTGATGAAGTCCAAGTATATTTATGAATGTCGCGATGTGGGAATTTTGTAATCTTCACGATAAGCTTTCTGGATGTTGCAGTGTTCACGAGTCTAACGCCGTTGTCACAACTTTCCTTATGCAGACATTTATTTCCTATAATCGGTTTGAAAATACCCTCTCGTCCTACCTTCGCATTGAAACCTCCTAACAGAATTTTCATATGGTTTTTCGGGAGATGATCAAATATCCATTCTATTCTTTCGTAAAAACTGTCTTTTTTTTTTTAAAAAAAAAAAATCGTCATCCTTATATTCTGTTGGGGTATGTGCATTTAAAAGAATAATGTTACACCACCGATCCTTAAGAGAAGTAAAAGAAAATCTATCATTAACAAATTTAACCCATGTAATTGCTGATATTATTCGTTTGTGAACGTAAAGCCCTGTACCTAGTTGGTATTTTTTAATTCGTTTCTCGTAAAAGAACGTAAAATTTCCCGACTTGAATCCTCCATTTCCTTCTCATCTAACTTTCTGATATCCCATTAGGTCCATCCTCTATTTCTAAACTCATTCGTTACAAATTTTAACGTGCCTGCCCTAAAGAGACTTCTTATGTTCCATGTTCCAAATTTCAGGTCGATTTTACTTTGCTGAGTTCGTGCCAAGTTATCAGTTCTGATCCGAGGATTATGCGAATATACCTGAACAAGCCTTTTTTATAGGATGAGGTTGTTAGTCCCACACCAAATCCCCAAGCTGGAGGATCACCCCGTGTCGTCTGTCCGCGATTGCTTCATCAGTATATTCGCAGCTAACCTCCGTATCTAGAGGCCTTCTCCTCGATCCACAACCTGAGGACGTGCCATGCCGTGGTGATAGGAAGACCATATTTCACGGAAATTAATATAGCTATATTTTAGTAATATAATAGGTACTGATTAACCGAACACTGCTTTAAAACACACAGGAACAATCAATATATCGATGCATATTAAGACTGTGAAAGCTTCGGTGCCGTAAAAATCGTAAATTAGAGATGTTACCTTATGCCCAGCATAATGTAACATGGCCCGATGCTTTTGAGCACCTTGTATGTTGGTAGAAAAATGTAAAATTTATTTAGAATGTTAATAAAAACTTTTGTTTTATAGTAGAGCAAACCGTAGGTTGAGAATTTTGTGTAATTTTAGTAAAACAGATCATTTCAATATATGTTAGATGAAGATTACGTGATTATTAATTATATTATATATATTTTACGCATTTATCCATGAATATATTATTATTTTAGACAAATAAGTGTATATTTCAACGTTTTCAATGGTTTTCAGTTCATTTCTATTCATATTTCGGCATAGGGAATCTTCACAGGAAAGTAAAAAATTTTATTTCGTAAAATCTTCTTCAAAATTCCAAATTAATAAAGTCAGCCATAATTTCTTCTTGGTGCATCTCTTTGTTTCGAAGTAAAATTATCTGATTGGCTAATCCACAATCACAGCTGCGGCTGAGATTTCGGTTCTCTTTGATCTTCACTCAGAAGCCCATCATCCTATGATTACGTCATAATTATCTTCCAATTGGGGATCATCTTCTCGTAACTCTTTGTCTTACGGCGTCAGCCATTTCAAGAGTCAGACGTGCAGTGTTTAGCGTCTGCGGAAAAAGTGGAATAATTTGTAATCACGTGAAAATTGTGTCAAATTCTTCGTTTTGGCGAATATTGGAAGAGATAACTGTACGACATTTGGTGTTTCAACAAACTGTTAATTCGGAAATAGTACAATTGTGAAGTAATTTCGCATAACATAACGGATACTAGCCTGTAGCTATCCAGTGGTATGGAATGAGCTCCTTAGCAAATTTTGCGTTCTCGGTCCACCAGAGAACCTAAGAGAAGAAAGAGGAGACGGTGGAAGAGAGAGAAAGAATATTGAGTAGTGGTGCAGACACGAGGAAGAAGAAGTCAAGCCACGCTCGATGGCTTTTCTGGAAAGGTGCTGAAGGAGTTTCCAAAAACCTATTTTTGAGACCACGTATCACGAGTTTCCCAGGAACCTCGGGTGGAAGTTATCAGGACTTTTTTGTTGTTTAACATATCCGTTTAATCTCGGTGTAAGAAGAGGATGTCAAGTAAGTAAGGAACAGTGAAAGTGAAACTCAGGTATTTGGATTCAAATTTTTCCTTGTTCTGGCAAACTATCATGAGTGAATATATTTTCTGGTGTTTGAGTAGTCCTCGTAATATGAAGCACTAAATTCGTAAAGTTTCCCTCAACGCCGCACGCATGTAGATTTAGGCAATGTGACATCGTGTTTTCATTCGATGGGGGGGAAAAGAAAGCTAGAATCTCAGCACAGAGCGATTGTCGTAATCTCAAGAAAATGTGTGTACCACACACACATTTTCCCCAGAGTTGAAAGATGTTTTGGATTCCCCAAAAATCTAGAAATTATTCATTTTCGGTAATTCTGCTCAAAAATTCAACCTTTATTCATTTTGGCATGTTTTCTTTGGTTTGACGTAGAATGATTATGAATGTTGAATATGTAAACAAGTGTCAGTATCACGGCTATTTGTCTAGTGCAAGGGTACATGCATCTTGCGTACCGATAATCGAAAACTTTCATCAATAGGTTAAACCTACGTACTATTTTAGAAAACTGATACCCATCAAGTTATAAAATGCAATGTTGATAATTACTAGTAAATATTTTTCCTTCTTTTAAGAAATTAATTCAGAACGACACTATTGCAAAACTAACCACTGCGTCTTCGGTAGAAATGTGGTAGCGAAAACAAAATATAAATGCAAGTTAAGTATGGTGCTTTAGGAAATGTATGTGTGATTTTTTTTTTTTTAATATATATACTTGTTTAGGTTAAGTTAGTTTAGTTAGATTAGGGCTTTAGGTTTAAGTCGTGTGAATATATTATATGCATGTCTTGCCTGCGCTAGATTGTCATGTGGGTCCGAGCTGACAAGAGGTCGCGAAGAGCGTAAATCCTCTACGCCGGCCACGATCTCGATGCACAGAAGAGTGTAAGCACCAAGGAATATATGTAAACAAAAGGCAAATTAAGCTAACCACAATCTGTAGGCGGTGAATTTATTATTTTCGGTAGTGTTTTGTATTTTCTATTGTATTCTTTTGTTTGTTTTGCGTGTCGAATACCATGGAAATGCTCTAGAAGGCAAGAATATTCAATGAATATCAAAGAATGTGAATATTTCGAGAATATAAACAAAAGTAAATAATGTTTTGGCTTTGAAGTATAGAAATCGATTTTATTAATTTTATTCAGATGGGTATGTCAGTTCAATGTAAATATTTTCCTGTTAACGAATATTTTGTGCTACATTCATGAATATTTTGAAAGAAAATAAAACTTACTAGCCGTGAATGCATCTTTCTTTTTGAATACGAAATCTAATTAGCTTGTAATTTTGAGAAATAGTAAAAATACGTAGTCGATGTTTTTGGTATGTATGCGAAGCATGATACAAACAAGAGCAGTATGTGCAGAATAAGTTTACTGGGGAAATGAAATAGCTGTGAAATTCAGGGAAGAGACTTTCCTTAGTGTGACCGAGTTGAAAACAACCGAATCTGTAGAAATTTCTCAGGTTATCAATTTCTATCAAAATCTCAGTTTGGATTTTTTTTTTTATTACAAAATTCTGTTTCAAAAGATTTTTTTTTTTAAAATTCAGATAGGACTTTCACAGACAACATCAAGATCTTCTTTGTGCTCAGTGCCAGCTCCACTCGGGGGTCGGTGTCCTGTGTCTGTAGTCGTGGTTCACAACCTATTTCCGGATGGGATGTGAATGATGAACTGCAGGCCTGGATATCGGGCTGCGGGTTGAGATGGAACAGAGTTTGGAAGCTTTATATTTCGGGCCAAAATTTGAGTTCTTTTTTCCGTAGATGATTGGCATGGTGAGTGTATCAGTGACTGCTGATGACGAGCCCATACGGGCCCAGTAGGTTCGATGTCACTAGTCAGTGATACATTCAACATAGCATGTAATCTCAAGGAAAGGGAACATCATACAAGAACACAACAACAATTCATCATTTTATTATTTATTTATTATTTTATTTTTTTTTATTTTGTAAAAATGGCGACCCCTATCCAGGATTTCTGTTGTTTCAATCCTACGCGAGCGCTAAGGAAAGCAAACAATCACAGCAGAGTATTTGTAATGGGGATAATTACGACAATCGCTACATTGAATGAAACATGGTCACTTCTGAATCTATATGTGCGTGATGTTGTGGGAAACAATCTTCAATGAAAGTGGAAATGTCTGTGGGTAGCAGATCAAGTAATGAATCTCGTCATCCGAGTGAATATATATGCTGTTCAGACGAAATTGCTGGGTTTAGTGTTTATTGTGACAGCTGTTATAGATGGGTACATGCCCAATGTTATGGCTTGTCCGAGGAACAAGTACAGGAGTTAGACAAAAGTAGTGAGCCGTGGTTATGTAAGCCCTGCCTGGCGAAACAGGCGACAGTGTTGCCACTGCCGAAATCTTCGGAAACTGAAAGTGATGAAGGCGAACGTGGAACGCGGGGTAGTCCGAACAATTCTGATAATGAGGAAGGAAGTCGAGGAAACGTAGCTTCCGGTCCAAATGTGCAACTAACGGACTTTGCGGCCATGATGGAACGCTTCAGTCAAACTTTAACATTAACCCTAAACGAAAAATTTGAAAAGGTGGACAATAAATTTCAGGATATTAGCAATAAATTTCAGGACGTTCATAGTAACTTTCATGCGATGAGCAAACAGGTTGATAGTAAATTCCAGGATATGAATGAGAAATTCGATAATGTAAAATTTGAATTGTTACAAACGATAAATGAAAAAGTAGCCCATGTGAACGAAGACGTAGAGGCGGTTAGGTCGGAAGTTCGCGACTTATATACCTCTGTTGGGAATTATCAGAATAAAATAGACGCGCGGGTAGATGCCGTTGAGGAAGGTCTCCGGTTATCGGTTGAAGCGCAAAATCGACGATGTGACGACTTGACAAAGGAGTTCTCACATCTCGAACTCAGTACCCAAAGGTCGTGTCAGGCACTTGAAGCCAGGATTCAGACGTTAGAGGGAAAAACAAACCAAAGAAAAGATAAACGGTGTGGTCGTAAGCGAGCGCGAGACTTTGTTGTCGGTGATGGAATCGAGTCTGACGGGACCGAGTCAGACATCCAAGTGGATGTACCGGTCTCTTCAGTTGGGGAGACTCGTACTATTCCCACGGTGACTGTCTCTGTCTGTCAGCCGACCAACATTCACGGCACAAATGTCTTTCCCTTTGAATTATCTTCACGAACGTTGAATTTAAACAAGTCACATATGTCTGGTGTTGAGACAATAGGTAGTCAGGCGTTGTCCAGGAGGTCGAATCCATTGTTAGTTTCGCCTCAGGTGTCAGGATTTTCCAATCCTAGTTGTCGGTTGAACCATGTGGTGTCCTCTAGTAGTGTAGCAGACATGACTCCTTCGTGTGCTGGAGTTCAGGAGGGAATATGTGGTCACGCGGTGGTATCAATGCCAGACAACTTAATTTCTGGACAAAATTACCAACACTATTCCATTTTCGGTCAAAATCAATTGGGTGCAAAGAGCCCCGTGGTTGGCCACAATTCTCCCGTGAACCCCAGTAGAAGCGAGGAAGGCATTGGTAAGCGGACTCTAAATTTAAGACTTTCTGAATTAAATCACTTACCTACATTTTCTGGTGAATACGGTTTGGCTAGAACATTTCTAGAAAATTTGGAACAAACTTTTAAGGTAATTTCGGCGTCTGAACACGAACGTCTAACCTTGGTACCTTGTTGCTTAACAGCTGGGGCCAAGACATGGTTCCAGACTGTATGTCAAGACATAAATAGTTACGCGGATTTTGTGCGTCTGTTCCGAGAACACTATTTTTCAGCGAGAATGGAAAGGTTGCAAAAGAAGTTCATTCAGGGAATGAAATACGATCGAGCAAAGTACAGCCGATTAACGGACTTTGCGTGGAAAATAGTGGCAGAATATTATGCGGTGGCTCAACACCCGGATGAAAGTGAACTGATAGAGATAGTCTTGGATTGCTTACCAGCTGGTGACGCCAAGTTGTTGAGAGCTGTTGAGCCAAAGAACATTCAACACCTTATGGTGAAAATAGCTGAAATAGAGGGACATCCAGAGCCTAGTGAACCGGTCACGGACAAGAAGTTTAGACGTTTTCAGGTACGTCAGACGAAAATCGTCAAAAAGACAGAAAAGCTAGGGAAACAAGCCACCAAAGATACTTCGTCTCAGACGGAGGAAGACGAAAGCAAGAGGAAGGAAGGAAATTCCAATGGCAAAGGAGATGACCGATTTTCCGGAAACCGGGGTCGAAGAAGGAACTTTCAGTCTCGAAGACCATGGCCCAATCAAGGAAGACCGAATTGGGTAAGAGAGAGTAATGGAAATCGGAATGCTCCGTATGGGTACAACCAACGCTACTATCCAGCAGCGATGAGTTATGGGTATCCGCGGGGTACATCTCAGACATGCGCGCCAAACGCGATGACCTCAGCAGGAGCGCAAGCCTATCCGGGATACGCGCCGAATTTACTTCCTGGAGGGGGAGTGGCGGCTCCCACGTCCACTTCTTCCCCAGGAGTGAACTTGGCGATGTCTACTGGATGGCCTCCGCAATACACGTCATTCGTACCGACGATGGCTCAGCCACCGGAAACGAACGGGAATAGTTTGGGAAATGCATATCGCAGCCCTCATTAGGGGAGAGTGTGGACTGCGATGTGGATTCCTCAACTCCCCAGAAAGAACAAGATCGGTTAGCGAGTAGTCAAAATTCCAATTTGGTAGCAACCTCGTTCGATGTTGATACTAACCTTCTAAATTCGAAATTCAATGTTTTGGCAGATTCCGAAATTCGGGGATTTTAGAAAATTACATGCCATCTGGAGGGATTCTCAATTGTAGTGAGAACCAGTCCCAATGGAGTAATTTTCTAAAAGCAGCCCAAGATTTGTGTAATCACTCTTGGTGTGATGCTCTCGGATGTACTCCAGCGGAGCGTTTCTTAACGTATTCAGCATCCAAGAGCTTCAAAGAAAACTTCATTTGGCCCAAAGAGACGGTGCAAGTAAATGAAGACAAGAAATTTGTAGTTTCTGTTCCGGCAGCAGAACCGAAGAAGGAAAGAAAGCTGCGGAAACAGCAAGACGTCGTTACAGAAGGTTCTTTGGTGATGGTGAAAACTCACCATATATCGTCAATACCCAAAAAGGTGTTTGCTAAATTTATGCACACATACGTCGGACCTTACCAAGTGGTATCTCTGTCTCGAAATTCAGCGAGATTGCAAACTCTGAAGGGAGAAAACATAGGAGTTCAGAGTTTTGACAATCTGAAACTGTTTCGCTGTTCAGAAGAGAAAAGAAAGGAATTATTAGAAGGATGAAAAAAAAAAAAAAAAAAGAGAAAAGCTTAGTTTATAGGTTAAGGTTAGGTTAGGCTTGATTAGAATGTATAGTTGTAATTAGAATTGAGAAAAAAAAAAAGATGTTTTATCTTGTATAGTCTCTAGTAATTTAGTAGTAACAGAAAAAAAAAAAAACAACTTAAGAAGAACTCATAAGTTCAGATTTTTTTTTTTTTCTCCGAAGCTCCCGGAGGATGTTACCTTATGCCCAGCATAATGTAACATGGCCCGATGCTTTTGAGCACCTTGTATGTTGGTAGAAAAATGTAAAATTTATTTAGAATGTTAATAAAAACTTTTGTTTTATAGTAGAGCAAACCGTAGGTTGAGAATTTTGTGTAATTTTAGTAAAACAGATCATTTCAATATATGTTAGATGAAGATTACGTGATTATTAATTATATTATATATATTTTACGCATTTATCCATGAATATATTATTATTTTAGACAAATAAGTGTATATTTCAACGTTTTCAATGGTTTTCAGTTCATTTCTATTCATATTTCGGCATAGGGAATCTTCACAGGAAAGTAAAAAATTTTATTTCGTAAAATCTTCTTCAAAATTCCAAATTAATAAAGTCAGCCATAATTTCTTCTTGGTGCATCTCTTTGTTTCGAAGTAAAATTATCTGATTGGCTAATCCACAATCACAGCTGCGGCTGAGATTTCGGTTCTCTTTGATCTTCACTCAGAAGCCCATCATCCTATGATTACGTCATAATTATCTTCCAATTGGGGATCATCTTCTCGTAACTCTTTGTCTTACGGCGTCAGCCATTTCAAGAGTCAGACGTGCAGTGTTTAGCGTCTGCGGAAAAAGTGGAATAATTTGTAATCACGTGAAAATTGTGTCAAATTCTTCGTTTTGGCGAATATTGGAAGAGATAACTGTACGACATTTGGTGTTTCAACAAACTGTTAATTCGGAAATAGTACAATTGTGAAGTAATTTCGCATAACATAACGGATACTAGCCTGTAGCTATCCAGTGGTATGGAATGAGCTCCTTAGCAAATTTTGCGTTCTCGGTCCACCAGAGAACCTAAGAGAAGAAAGAGGAGACGGTGGAAGAGAGAGAAAGAATATTGAGTAGTGGTGCAGACACGAGGAAGAAGAAGTCAAGCCACGCTCGATGGCTTTTCTGGAAAGGTGCTGAAGGAGTTTCCAAAAACCTATTTTTGAGACCACGTATCACGAGTTTCCCAGGAACCTCGGGTGGAAGTTATCAGGACTTTTTTGTTGTTTAACATATCCGTTTAATCTCGGTGTAAGAAGAGGATGTCAAGTAAGTAAGGAACAGTGAAAGTGAAACTCAGGTATTTGGATTCAAATTTTTCCTTGTTCTGGCAAACTATCATGAGTGAATATATTTTCTGGTGTTTGAGTAGTCCTCGTAATATGAAGCACTAAATTCGTAAAGTTTCCCTCAACGCCGCACGCATGTAGATTTAGGCAATGTGACATCGTGTTTTCATTCGATGGGGGGGAAAAGAAAGCTAGAATCTCAGCACAGAGCGATTGTCGTAATCTCAAGAAA
Organism: Thermobia domestica; assembly: GCF_964235325.1. Taxonomy (NCBI): domain Eukaryota; kingdom Metazoa; phylum Arthropoda; class Insecta; order Zygentoma; family Lepismatidae; genus Thermobia; species Thermobia domestica. The sequence continues at coordinate 263,219,476 of NC_137461.1, forward strand.
ATGTGTGTACCACACACACATTTTCCCCAGAGTTGAAAGATGTTTTGGATTCCCCAAAAATCTAGAAATTATTCATTTTCGGTAATTCTGCTCAAAAATTCAACCTTTATTCATTTTGGCATGTTTTCTTTGGTTTGACGTAGAATGATTATGAATGTTGAATATGTAAACAAGTGTCAGTATCACGGCTATTTGTCTAGTGCAAGGGTACATGCATCTTGCGTACCGATAATCGAAAACTTTCATCAATAGGTTAAACCTACGTACTATTTTAGAAAACTGATACCCATCAAGTTATAAAATGCAATGTTGATAATTACTAGTAAATATTTTTCCTTCTTTTAAGAAATTAATTCAGAACGACACTATTGCAAAACTAACCACTGCGTCTTCGGTAGAAATGTGGTAGCGAAAACAAAATATAAATGCAAGTTAAGTATGGTGCTTTAGGAAATGTATGTGTGATTTTTTTTTTTTTTAATATATATACTTGTTTAGGTTAAGTTAGTTTAGTTAGATTAGGGCTTTAGGTTTAAGTCGTGTGAATATATTATATGCATGTCTTGCCTGCGCTAGATTGTCATGTGGGTCCGAGCTGACAAGAGGTCGCGAAGAGCGTAAATCCTCTACGCCGGCCACGATCTCGATGCACAGAAGAGTGTAAGCACCAAGGAATATATGTAAACAAAAGGCAAATTAAGCTAACCACAATCTGTAGGCGGTGAATTTATTATTTTCGGTAGTGTTTTGTATTTTCTATTGTATTCTTTTGTTTGTTTTGCGTGTCGAATACCATGGAAATGCTCTAGAAGGCAAGAATATTCAATGAATATCAAAGAATGTGAATATTTCGAGAATATAAACAAAAGTAAATAATGTTTTGGCTTTGAAGTATAGAAATCGATTTTATTAATTTTATTCAGATGGGTATGTCAGTTCAATGTAAATATTTTCCTGTTAACGAATATTTTGTGCTACATTCATGAATATTTTGAAAGAAAATAAAACTTACTAGCCGTGAATGCATCTTTCTTTTTGAATACGAAATCTAATTAGCTTGTAATTTTGAGAAATAGTAAAAATACGTAGTCGATGTTTTTGGTATGTATGCGAAGCATGATACAAACAAGAGCAGTATGTGCAGAATAAGTTTACTGGGGAAATGAAATAGCTGTGAAATTCAGGGAAGAGACTTTCCTTAGTGTGACCGAGTTGAAAACAACCGAATCTGTAGAAATTTCTCAGGTTATCAATTTCTATCAAAATCTCAGTTTGGATTTTTTTTTTTATTACAAAATTCTGTTTCAAAAGATTTTTTTTTTTAAAATTCAGATAGGACTTTCACAGACAACATCAAGATCTTCTTTGTGCTCAGTGCCAGCTCCACTCGGGGGTCGGTGTCCTGTGTCTGTAGTCGTGGTTCACAACCTATTTCCGGATGGGATGTGAATGATGAACTGCAGGCCTGGATATCGGGCTGCGGGTTGAGATGGAACAGAGTTTGGAAGCTTTATATTTCGGGCCAAAATTTGAGTTCTATTTTCCGTAGATGATTGGCATGGTGAGTGTATCAGTGACTGCTGATGACGAGCCCATACGGGCCCAGTAGGTTCGATGTCACTAGTCAGTGATACATTCAACATAGCATGTAATCTCAAGGAAAGGGAACATCATACAAGAAAACATAACACAACAATTCATTTTATTATTTTATTTATCATTATTATTATTATTTTTATTATTTTTTTTAGTAAAAGAGATAGTGTCAATGTAGCATTTCATGAATTTATCGTACGTTTGACTATCCGAACTATTCTTGGTGTATCATATTTCTATTGTTTCGTTTTATAGCTACATAACTTTATAATATTTTTGTAAGTGATAATACTCTTTGTCCTCTGCCAATAGCAGCTGTATGAATTTATAATACACAACTGAAATACAAAAGAATACGTTTTGTGATATTTCGCAGGGCATCTTATGTAAAGGGCGCCTTGTATTCTTCACAGGTTCTTTATTGACAGTCACTATTTGAATTTATTATACAAAGCTGGCATACAGGATAACTTAAACCACTTATCCATAATGTGATGTTTCGTAGGGCGCATTGTACTTTTCACGGGTTCTTTACCAGTAGTAACTGTATGTATTTATTGTACAGAACTGTGGTATACAGAAGAGTAAATAAAATCGTTCATCTTTGATGTGGTTTTGCAAGAGCGCCTAATGTGAAGGGCGTACTGCACTTTTCAATCCTACCAATAAAACTGTAAGAATTTATTATTAAAAACTTGTACCTTTATTTATATTGTGATGTTTCGGAGGGCGCACCGGGCGCGGGCCTGGTTGACAGTACACAGTTGCATTGATGCTCTGACCAGCTGGTAGCAGTTCCCAATGCACGTTGCCGCGAGCAGTCCACCAAACACACATGGGGACCTTCTGTGTTCTGCTGTTTTGAAATCGGTTCATGGGATACTAACTAGGGATGGCCACAAAGTTCCGGTTCCGGCGGAACCGGTTCTTGGAGATCCGGTTCCGGACCTGGATCCGAAAACCCGGTTCCAGAACCGGATCTTAGGAACCGGTTCCATATCTGGATCCGAAAACCCGGTTCCAGATCTGGATCTGAAAACCCGGTTCCAGAACCGGATCTGAAAACCCGGTTCCAGAACCGGATCTTAGGAACGGGTTCCAGACCTGGATCCGAAAGCCCCCAAAGACCCGTAAATGAGGCATAAAGATCACCTTCAAAAATAATGCAAAGAGGACCGTGCGCTTGTGCCTTCCTCGCCCAGACACGCTTGTGCCCCCAGAAAAAAAAATTTGGTCCACCAGTGGGTGTTTAGCCAAATGAGTTGGCCAGTTTGCCTGTTTAACCAATGAGTTTGCCAGTTACCCAGTTTATTTAGCCAAATGAGACAAGCTGCCGCCGCCTGGGCGCCTGCCTGTCGCTTCCACCATTTCATCTAGCATACTGTTCACAGCTTGCCAGCAGCTCGGTTTAGCGTAGGAACGGTCACAAAGTTTCGGTTCCAGTGGAACCGGTTCCAGACCTGGGTCCGAAGAACCGGTTCTAGACCTGGATCTGAAGAACCGGTTCCAGACCTGGATCCGAAGAACCGGTTCTAGACCTGGATCCGAAAAACCGGATCTTCTAGAACCGAATCCGTTCAGACCCGAAAACCGGTTCCACTAGGAACCGGTTCTGGCCATCCCTAATACTAACCAATGATGACGGCGCCGTAGAACTTCGTACAGGACCCACTTCTCTGCACATGTCAACACCCTGTCCATAAATGGCTCCTTCCTCAGATGAGACAAGAAGAAATACAGGTATCTACTCGCGTTGCCTTCTGGTCCGGAGACCCTTGGCCAATTTGTAGAGCTTCCAAAGTTGATGGAGGTGCTGCCGAATGGTTCTTCTCTCCACTGAATTGTAGTCCCGGTTCCTCACATGTCTGGCCACTGTTCACCTCAATTGCTGCCTTAAGATCTTCATTTTGTACATGTGTTGGTCTTCCGGCATGTGGTGCTTCTTCGAGTGTTTCGTCACCGTCCTTAAACTTGTTAAACCACCACTGCACTGTCCGCGTAGTCACGACACCCTCACCAAAGGCCTGGCATATCATTCGCCCTGCTGCAGCGGCGTTTGACCCCAAATTGAACTCGTACAGCATACACACCCTTATGACGCTCTGTGGATATCCTATGATCACTCTGTCCTTACTAAAGTTTACGGTGAAACTGAACTGCCACAATCAGGTAGTATGTTGGATATACCCACACCAACAACTAACCTTCGCCTTATCTCCATTCACGTTTAACTCACGGTGTGAGGGCCATTTGAACACAGACCTCCACAAAAAGCGACAGAACTTTCTTGGTTATCTTTATAGTATCTTGAGATTCTGATAAATGCGTAATCCTCTGTGCTGTTCACAATGTAGTAGTTTATAATGCCATTTTTCAGCGGACAAAGAGTTGTACAGTGCTCGACTGGGTGTGTGGGGTCCCTGGTTCGATCCTAGTCCCTGGTTCGAGTTGTGATGGACAGACACTGTGCGTGTGGATTTTCTTTCTCCGGTTTCTTCCCACTTTATTCATTCCACTATTATCATACATTTCATCATCACCGTCTCCCTTAGCTTCGGAGAATAGTCTTAGGATGTTAAACAATAAAAAAAAAAAGTATGATAAGTGGTGTCTCTTGAGGAAAGTCGCATTGTTAGAAATTTCAATTTTATCGCTACGAGCTGAAGGAAAAGGGATAGAAAGTACATCAGGCAAGGGTCCCCCCAAAGCTCATGTGGGCCCCTTTTGTACTTATGAATATAAAATATTTGGCATAATTTGAATGCGATTTGTCTTAAAATCTTCATATACACACCTTCTGCATCTGAATGGGCCGCCCCAAATTTACAGAGAAATCGGCGCCCTCGACATCAGGTAAGCTTTCTTCCCGTAGTTTGTAGCAATAATGTTGAAATTTTTGCCGATGCGACTTTTGTCGAATGTCGCCACTGAGAATTATTCGTAAACTTAAGATCCGTCACTAAAGGAGTGATTTTTATTGTTATTGTGAGGCGAAAAAAAGCGTAGTAGTGGCAATCGTGGCTACCAGTAACTGACTGCTAACGCCATCTAGTAAGACTCATCATAAACATGGAGTAACACACACACATTGAGTAATACTGCCATCTAGTGACGTATTGTGGTACTATTAGAAGGTTGAAGAATTTAGGATTTTCTGAAGTGGAGATACCTATAAATACGACGCAAATCTTAAAGCCTGTTCTTCGCACAGGAAAAATAGGTTTATGGGAAATATTTGAATCCCCTTTCTCCCTACAGCATTTCTTTCAATGAAAGGATAATGATAGAAATACAGAAAACACTGTACTTATGGCATAAATATTAAAACACTCAACCCTAACAGAATACGTCTTTAATCAAATTAATGATTAAAAAAAAAAAAAAAAAAAACTTGAAGTTGGTACTATCTTCCAAAGGTCATTTCAAACGGGTCAGACGTTTTCTTGACCCGGAAAACTATAAATTTGACACAAATATCAGCCAGTTTTGACATTTTTTTGTCATCTTCCCAACCCACTAGAGATGAACTTAAACGGCATTGAAAGCCTCACTATCCGTTTCAGCGAACCGAAAACTATGGATTCGACACTAATATTAGTCATTTTCAATTATTTTTACTCGTCACCGTCCCTCCCTTTGTTAGGAGTACTAAGGGGGATGAATCTAGATTGACACAGTATCGGAAGCATCACTGTTAATTTCAGCGACCCCGAAAATTACGGATTCGACACTCATATCGGTCGTTTTCGATCATTTTTGTATGTCATCCCTCGTACTCCCTTTAGGTGTGCTAGGGGGTCTTACCCTCACTAGGGAACTGAAATTGGACTGAAGGTAATCGGAACTGTCACCAATCAGCTCATGGATCCCAAAAGCAGTTAATTCAACACTAATATCGGCCATTTTGTATCATTTTTATGTATTCTCCTTCCTTTCCCCTAAGTGTGGCAGGCGGGTCTCGCATTCCCCCTTTCGTTCTCAGTTATGCTGGAACACACACACGCACATCCATTTTTAAGATTATGATTAATTGCTCATGATGTAAATTTTAATTGGCTTGTAGGAATAAACCAAAAGTTATTTTTGTATTTCTATGAGCATGTCCTTTCGAAGTCTCTCTGTGTAGACAAATTCTTTCTACTTGTCCAGTATTAGTAAAACTAGACGATTTTTTATTTTATTTTTTCTGATTGTGTATCAAGAATATATACAAGAAGTACGCAGAGGGTGGGTCGAACGAGCACGAATTCCCGCCTCCCGCGAAATCTCGATTTTTCTGTAAATTTAGTCTTATTTTGGTGGTGATTTTACAAATTTTAGTGATTTATTTTCATATTGAATTTGGATCACCCTCCCACGAAATAAATTCTTGCGTGAGTGCTTGTTTGTGTGTGTGTTCCGAAGTTTGTTATACAGGGTGGCCCAAAAGTAGGTATACACCCTGCATTGATCAAGTATAACATTCTAGCTTATAGGTTTATTTGCTTCGGCAGTTCTGAGCTTAAGATATAAGTAAAAAAAAATAGTAAGAACAAATAATAAAGAAACTAAGTCTACTTGATGAATAACAATAAGAAATGATATAAAAAAACAATGAGTTGATCAGTACGTGATTGTATACCTACTTTTGGGCCACCCTGTATAATATACGTTCTCGTATTCCCTATTAATCAGTTTTTATTTAAGAAATTTTGGAAATGTTCATATGAAGCTACGTGGTCTTCTAATAATTAATGAAGATTCATTTTGTGTTACAAAATAGTTTATGTTATATTGGAGTTAACATTCCTATCCAACACACACACAACACGTAGACTTAGGGTCCTTCCCTCTGCTCTAGTGGCCAGCGCGTGTACTGTACATGGTCCAAGATTCGACTCCCGATGGAAGAACACAAACATTTAATTTCATAATCATTCATTATCATTAATCATCCGTATCCAGTGCCGTAACTAAGGGCTTGGTGGCCACTCCGCAGACGACGTGGAATGGGGCCCCTTCTCTACGTCCTACATCACGATTTGGGGCCCCGTGATGTCTTCGGGCCCCCCACAATGCGGGGTCTGCGGGGCCCTTATTTACGCCTCTTTCCGTATCCTTTATTTATTTCATAAGTACAATACAACAGGCTTAATGCCCAGTTATAGTGTCGTATACGTAATTATTCAACATATGCTATTATACATACATTATTATACATACACAAATAAACGTCTTCTAATTATACAGAAGTTATTGCCTAACAATTCTTTTGAACTTATTTTCTGACATACCAAACACATCTACTACATGAAATTTAACCATTTCGTTATATGAAGCACACATTCTCCACAGAGGAGATTTATGTAACATATTAGTTCTTGCTTTTCTACAATAGAATGTCCCAGTGTTTGCTGTTCTAGTCTTACCTGTTGGGACACGTAATAATACTTCTGAAACTAATTCTGGACAATCAATTTTACTCTTTAATAATTTATGTAAGAACAACAAATCAGAAACCCATCTCCTTTTTTCTAATGTTTGAAAACTAAAATTCGTTACTAAGTCTTCGTAGGGGACATACTTTGGGTAGAAACCGGTTTTCTTGTATGCAAGGGCATAACGTTGGACGTTAAACAGAAAGTCATATTTCATTTCATTTTACGTAGACATACAGTTTAACGTGAGACATAATCCACAGTATTGCCATCAGAAGTCGAACTCGGGTTTTTCACAGGAAAGACGAAAACATCAAATTATTTAATCACAACGGGGTTCTTATAATGAATAGACATGCATGATTTAATATTTTGTTCTGTAGTGATTGGCGAAACACTTGCCTTTACAGCGTTATGAGCTGTAAGCGATGGATAAACACAAAGAATGCTGTTAAACGTTCTGGATCCCAGTGTCTGGCCCTGAGTCTAGGGAGCTTAGACCCCTAGTATTTTCAGTGACTAAAATAATTTAAGCTATTATTTATACTGGGTGATTCGTTACAACTTCAATCAGTTATAATTCTTTATTGGAACCATATACAGACTTGGTTTATATATCATTATACTGCAAAACGCTTTTTTTTGTGACAAATCCATTATGGCTTAATGTGTGCACCTGCGGTCATCCTGAACATATCCCAACGAAAGTCGATTTCCTGCGAAACAGTAGCCAGCATTTCGGGGGTAACGTGCACGCTGTTGTGATGCGATGTTTCAGTTCATTAACATTGATAGGTGGGGGAGGGATGTACATCTTATCTTTCACAGACCCCCACAGAAAGAAGTCAAGTGGCATGTAATCTGGAGATCGTGGCGGCCAGGCAATTGGTCCACCACGACCTATCCACTTACATCTTTGCTCTGGAAACAGCGCAAAACACGTTCATTTTGGGGTTGTCACGAAGCAGCTCCACGTGCGCATATGGATTTTCCGTGTTCCAAGTATGACAATTGTGTTTGTTGACTCGGCCGGAAAGGTGAAAAGTTGATTCGTCACTGAATACCACATTGTTCAAGAATGACTCATCACCACTAATGCGATCCAACGTGGTAACACAGAATGCATGTCTAGTATGTTTATCCGCTTCACTCAATGCTTGAACCAAGGACAGTCTGTATGGCTTCATGGACAAACGTCTACGCAATACACGCTAAACAGTGGTCTGAGGGATACCAGTTTCTTGTGATGTACGTCACATAGATTTTCGAGGACTGTCGCTAAAACTGTTCCTAACTGCTTCCACTACATCGTCAGTCACGGGTGAGCGCCCTGGAGCCTTTGTGTGTTGCACAGAACAACATGTTTCAACAAATGTCTGGTGCCATATGTACACTGTTGGTCTACTGGTTGATTCCTTGCCGTATTGTGTGCGAAACTTAGACTGTACACTCGTTGCTGACTTCATTTCTTCAAACCAAAACACGCACTTAGTTCTTTCCGCACCGTGAAAGTCTCCATTTTCAACGACTTACCGGTGGCGTCGCGTGTGATCAACTCCGCAACTACCTCACCACGTGAGTCAAACTTGAAGTGTTTTGCAGTATAATGACATATAAACCAAATCTGTATGTGGTTCCAATAAAGAATTGTAACTGATTGAAGCTGTAAACCCTATAAAGAATCACCCTGTATATTTCAAAGTTTAAAGTAAATTCAAGCCTTTTAGATCCGCCTCTGATGGTCCTCTGGAACTTTTCTATCTGTAATGTTTTATTATTATTATTATTATTATTTACTTATATATTGTTTGTGTGAAGTTCATATTTATAATTTTAAAAAAAAGTTAGCTAAATAGTGTTTTCTGACACATTGTAGAACGAAGATATGTTTTAGTAAGATTTAATTTGGAAAAGAAGGACACTGGAACATGAGAAAAATACCAAGAGCTTCACATACGTTAAGAAATCCATTTTCAAGACCAGGGTGGAGGACTTATTCAGGGATTGATACTAACAAGGAAAGTACTTGGGCTCGAACGGGTGAATATGCACAAAAAGGAAAGCATGTGTAATGTTAGCACCCCGGAAGCAAACAGTGATATCAGATTTTTTTTTTTCCTGCAAGATGATGTAAACGTCCGCAAGAGTAGGGCAAAGTAGAGCACGTGCAGTAACTACAGGGTGTCTGTAAAGTCTAACCCCGTGCCATTTATGCGGAAAAGGATTGGGTCAATGGAAAAATCAGCGAATACGTATCCCAGTATTTTAGGGGCATAGATTTTGAATGAAAATTTGTGTCCCCCTGGTGCCCCGGAGGGTCCCGGACAGGATCCAACCAAAAAATCAAATGATAAGTGGGATGAAGTAGTATATTGTTGGAAAGGTATTGTTAAAAGAAACATCCTGTTGTGTTATTGTAAAATTCCATCTATTGTTAAGTATTTAAAGCTGTAACAGATAAGAAGAGAGGTTATTGTTGAAACGGCTTGTAAACTTTTTCTACCCCTTTTGGCACATCGGCTTTCTTGTGCACATTTCAACAAGCAAAATCATATCCAGTTTTTGTTTCTTTTTTCTTATTGATAAAAGAAAATGATAATATTTCGATTGTTTCTGTAGATGTCTGTTCAATTCAACAGTCATTTAAAATATTAAAGTTTTCAATACTTTTTTTTTTAATATGCTGGAAAAAATAATGTAACTGTTGATTTAACATTGTTTTTTTTCTTTCTTGGGGCAGGGAGGAGAAGGAATTATAATCGAATTATTTTTCTTTCAGTTAACTTGTTGAAGACAGTGTGACCACCGCTAGTACTTTCGTACTAGATCTAGTACCTTTTATAATAGTTTAGTGTTCTAGTACGTTCACCAACAAATCTATTACTTTTCTTCTCTTCTTCTTTTCTCATAAATACATTTTGGAGAGAAAAAGGAATCTCATGAAAATTTAGCAATGTACGAAAATTTCACTGTTCCTGGTAATTTTTTCGTTTTTTTTTTTTTTTTTCAACAAAGGTATTTACAAGAGCTGACGTGGGACACAGGTGCCGTCCGGTCGCCTCCTCCAACTAATACATGACCACAGTAAACAATATTACATATTGGGTGATCTGTTTAAATAGTAAGCTATTAAGAAATCAAAACCCGAGTTTCTCAATAAGCCCATTTTATATTCTTGTTTTCTCCCGACATCCTCTATATTTGTCATACTTGTTACTTTAGTAGTTTTACAGTGAAAATGAAATGAAATCTTTGAATTTTACGTCCCACGGTTATGCCGGTTAGGCTAAAGGAGGCGGTGATTATGAGAAATGAATGAAATGGTGGAATGAAGAAAGTGGGAGGAAACGGGAGAACCCCGAGAAAACCCACGCACACGGTGTTTGTCCACCACAAAGTTCACTTGGTGGGGGCTGGGATCGAACCCGAGACCCCAAGCACCAGAGGTGAACGCTCTACCACTGAGCCACCACGGCCCCTAGTTTTACAGTGAGTTCTAATACGACAATTAAACAGGATTTCCATCAGGATTTTTAGTTTGGAGGTGTAAAGTCAAAATTGGGATGGTGTAAGTGGTTTGCACGGTTTGTATCGAATTTTGACTGTAAAAAAGTTAAAGTTGGTGGTTCTTTCAAGAATATGGGGGGTCGCTCCCCACCTACACAGGAGGGGGTTGCCGGATAATAAGATATTAATATCGTAAAATGTCATAAATAGGGTAAAACGGGAGCAGATAAAATTTTAGTACCGTACTTTTTTCCCAGATATAGTACTTTTTTCTATATAGGTTAGTACGAAATATTTTTGCTGGGTGGTCACACTGGTTGAAGACAGTGATGCCAATTGAAGGGAAATTTCCCTTGGCGCAGGGAAATTTTGAGTAAATTTTGGAGAAAAGGGAAAAAGGGAAATTGCTTGTAATCTCTCAATATTGCAGGGAAATTTGAACCTCTCTTCAATAATTTATAATTGAATGTATTTACGTATCAGATTAATCTCATTAAAATTCAGTATAAATTCAACATCCTATTTGTTCCAAACATAATCCGTTGCACATATTTCACATAAATTCTCATAAGTTATCTTGCTTTGCATTCGTTAATATTTATCAACATTACACATCGATCAACATATTCAGTTAAATTCGAAACATTACAACATGCTTATTTAAAATATTTTATCAAAATTAATCTTCCCATTATTGAATTTAATGCAATGCAATAAGACGAAATTTTTCTCAATAAAATTATCACTCCAACTATTATAACAGTTTGGTTTTCCCAATCAGAAGTTGTTTTTCCCAACCAAAAAAAATGATTGTGAAGAGGATTAATCGATGTAAGAGAAGAAAATCTGCGTATTGTGAATGTAAATATGTATATATGGGCGAATACTGGGTCATTAGTGTATGTGTGTTTGTGTAAGTTTACAAATTTTCTGGTGACTGTGCGCACAGAATTATAAATTCTTAAGAATTCCGCATCTCTAAACTTTGATTTAGTTTGTATTGTGCTTACGAACATTCCTTGTGTACAGCCAAGGACAGTAGCAGCTAGAGTTTTCTTTGTTCGTGTTCATTTCAGTAAATATGGGAGTGCTGTTCTTAAGTAAGTACATACCAAATATATACTTAATATTTTCTTTGTACCTTATTTTCCATTAATATTAAAATCTATCATGATATCTAGTATAAAAATTAAATTTACATAACATTTATTTTATATTTTTTATGATTTATTTAGGTTGTCCGTCCTGACCGGGATATTTATAGGGTTTTTCCTCAGTCACACCAGGCAAATGCAGAGATTGCAGCTTTAACATAGGTCCTAGCCTACACCTTTCCATTTTCTTTCCCTTTCTCTATCGCGACGCCTTATGGGGCGTTTACACTTGGTCGATTTAGTCGCACGGCTAAATCGACTCACTGCATTTGCGACTAAATCGAAGCAACTAGGCCGAATCAGATCGATGGATGTGTTCAATTGTTTCAACCGAAATTGAATGCTGCTTGTCGACTCGCTCTCCTCTGGTCGATTCAAAATCGACTGGCAATTTTAAAGATGTCCTAGCAAAAAGTAATTGGTACAATTTGCGGCGTTGTAGCAGAAGAAAATAGAATCGACCACAGAAAATAGAACGTCTTTCAATTCAATTGCTAGTCGATTTGTCGCTTTCGATCAACAAGCGATTAAGTTGAAGTCCCGTTTACACGGTCGATTAAGTTGAAAGTGACGTCAATTCAACTAAATCGAACGCAAATCGACTAAGTGTAAACGCCCCATTAGATACCTAAACAACAAATCAAGTTCAAACTCTGCGTAAGCTCAAAGGAAGGCTGTCAGGTATCTGCTTGTATGTGGTTATAAGATTGGGGTGAGGGGGTGGAAGTGAAAACAACTAAAAATACGTTTACTAAATACAGTACTTGAACGGTTTGGATGAAGGGAAATTTTGTCCGGAAAAGGGAAATTCTGAAGCTTGTGAAGGGAAAACGGCTCTGACGGAATTGGCATCACTGGTTGAAGACATCACGTTAGTCGAAGGTGGGTTGAGGTGCGTAGTTGTCAAACTGAATGTTCTTTATTTCATTTATTTATTTCAACAGATACTCAGATACAGTATAACGAGTGCGATTTACACAGAGAAACATAACAAACATGTATTAACAATAGAAAAAATAAAAATATTTTTTAAAAAAGACAAAGCAAAAATGAAGCGTCTTAGTTCATGTTTAGTTGTTTTGAATTTGTGTAATTATTCTGTCAAAAGCTGAGAAGCGTAAAAAATGTCCACGTCAGTGGTTATCTGATCATAATTATAAATTTGGTGCTCTATAAAAGAAGGGCCTTTTGAATAATCGACAGTGTAATGCGGGAAAGGTGGAAGAGGGGGTATTTCGTGCTACACAAGTAGGAATATGAAGAGATAATTCTTGAAGTAGGGCTTAAGACTTTGAGTTTCCATTGACAACCTTAGGTAGAAACTCTAGATCAGTGACATTTCTGCGAGCATCCGGAGTCTGGATATATTCAGATAATGCAGGAGATCTTTAGTCATAGAATGAACAGTGGCAACAGAGAAACATACTATAACAAGATGGTGAGCAGTAATCAATCTTGGATGATCCCATTTTTCACTAACTTGCTTTTCCTAAATGTGTAGGTTGCTGGCGCAGGTACGTTTTGACTAATGTTGATAAACCGCACTTAAAAAAAAAAAAAAAAAAAAAAAAAAGCCTGCCATTCAGGGCCGGCGCGAGGGGCAGTCGAGCCGTGCCGCCGCCCAGGGCGGCAAGTCTGATGGGCGAAGAAAGATGGGAAAAGAAAAGAATGCAGAGGTGGCAAAATTTGAGAAAGAAAATAATAAAGGGGCGGCATGTGAAAGTACCGCCCAGGGCGGCAAAATTTCTATCGTCGGCCTTACTGCCATTCCGCCCCCAAACGTTTCCGCCCTAGGCAGCCGCTTAGGTTGTGTATATGGCCGGCCGGACCTGGTGGTGGGGCAGCATCGTGGCCGTAGGGTTTTCTAGGGGTTTCCCCGTTTCCTCTCACGTTCTTCATTCCTCCATTTTGTTCATCATCCTCATCACAATCTTCCTGAGGCTCGGAGTATAATCGTAGGATGTGATAATGTAAAAAGAATGAAAATGCATAGGCCTATGTTAAAATGATTTTAAAATGGAGGAATACGTATGTGTCCCGTATTTGCGTCGTTGTAGCTTCCACGACCTTCTAATGCAGCTTTTCTGCCCACGTGGTGTGGCTGTGGAGCAATAAGAGAAGATCACACTTTAAAAAAACTTCAGGGTTTTCCTTTCTTTTGTTCTTCTTTTCCTCTCTTTCTTCCTTCATCCATCTCTCTCTCTCTCTCTTCGCTTTAGTTTATCTTCCTTGTTTTTTTCTCATTTCACTTGTTCTGCGTTGCCATGTTTCATCAAAGGGTAACCTTCATTTATCCTTTTCAATGGAGTCCCTGCTGCAACTGGTAGTGAATTGTGTTAACTCGAAGGACAATTCTTCTAACGTAACAACCCAAAAAACGAGGGAAAATGCACATTTGTGTTGCAGTACATAAATGCAGATTAGAGATGAAAAAAAAAAAATATGATAGAAACAAGGACACATAGGCTATATGTGTATTCTAGTAAATGCTCAAAAAATACACACATACACACACACACAGAAAAATTTTTCACTAAAAAACGAACAAGAGATTGAAAAACATTACCATTGCAAATTTATTTTAGAATTGCAAGCGATTATGTAAGGGTACATAAATTCGCTAAAACATCACGTTCGTTTGATTTTTCATTCATTCCTACGAATGTAATTGTTTTTTTTTTCTCCGCTCTTCTTTTTATTAGTGTTCTTTTACAAAGACCTTGAGGCTATAAGATATTCTTTCCTGGTAGTAACAAAAGTTACTATTAAATATATCAGCAATATTAGTGATATTCAATTTAAAATATTTCGTAAGGGTAAAAAAAATCCAAGAGTAGAACGAATTTTGCTACCCATTTCAATAGAAGTAATTAATAAATCTGTATACATTCGAAATACCACTGACTGGTCTGCCGAATCCCTTCTCTCCTCTCCCATCACTGCCGAATCCATTTTCTCTATCACTGTCTGCCGAATCCCTTTTCTTCTATCACTGTCAGCTGAATTTCTTCCCTTCCCTCCTGTCACTGTCTGCCGAATTCCTCCTCTTCTCTCCTATTAGTGTCTGTCGAATCCCTTCTCTTCCATCACTGCCGAATCCCTTCTCTTTCCACTATCTGCGGAATCCCTTCTCTTCTCTCCTATCATTGTCTGCCGAATCATTTCTCTTCTCTCGTGTCATTGTGTGTCGAATCCCATATCTTCTCTCCTATCACCGTCTGCTGAATCCCTTCTCTTCTCTGCTATCACTGTCTACCGAATCCCTTCTCTCCTATCACTATCTGCCGAATCCCTTCTCACCTGTCACTGTCTGCCGAATCCCTTTTTTCGTATCACATCTCTCCTATCACTGTCTGTAGAATCCTTTCTTTTCTCTGCTATCACTGTCGAATCACTTCTTTGCTATCACTGTCTACCGAATGCCTTCTCGTCTCGCCTACCACTATCTGCCGAATCTTTTCTCTTCTCTGCTATCACTGGCTGCCAAATCCTTTCTCTTCTATCGTAACACTGTCTGTCGAATCCCCTCTCTCCTAACACTGTCTGGCTAATCCCTTCTTTTCTCTCTCTCTTTTTCTTATTTTAGTGAATAATTTATAGGGAGAAATAATTCAAAATATAGAAAGTGAGCAAGATAGTAATCACAAAACACTATTAAATAAATTAATAACTGTTTCCAAACCTTTCTTTATAGACCGGAAATTTCGGTGGGCACTCTATCACGTCATAATTAGTAGTGGATACCCAAATTTATACATCATTCGAAAGATTTAACCTAGTAATCCTAAGTAGAGATGGAGAAAACTTGGTTTTTTGGGGGATGGAAGTTTTTTTTCATTAATACTTATAACGACATTCTGAAAGAGAAAAAAAAAACTGAAATTTTTAGCTTTTTTGACCTTTCTAATTATTTTCTTATACAGATATTACCTTTGTTTTCCTTAAGTTGATTCTACAATTTAAAAAAGTTGCTTTTCAGCAGTTTTTACTAATAAGTCGTATGCTCAGTCCGGGGCTAGCTATCTCTATTGAAGCATTTTCGAAGAGACATTTCATGGTGGCCAGCAGGAGTAAGTTATGCAACCCAACATATCAAAACCTTCATGGTGGTTGCCCAGCCATCTTATCAAGTTGTGTCATATATGTTGTTCGGGTTGCCTAAATTCGGGTGCAGACAAGAAAAAAAATAACACAAAGCCAGAAGCGCCTAGTGAGCAAGTTACGTTGGTAAAAAATTCGGACCAAAGCATATACTATCTAATAAATACTTACAGTTTCGGCAAAGTATCTTTACCTTCATCAGATACATTATCTCATTTGGTACGGATTCTCTTATAGCGAAAATCAATAAATAAAACAGCGTGATAATTTTCTTCAGACACCAATAAACCAAACAACTTAACGTAACGGCTCATTTGTGGGCCAAAGCCTGCTCCAGCGCCATCTGCTAGCGATGGGCTGAACTACGTCGAACCTAGCGGTAAGCATGTGGTCAGCGCGCTGCGACGCCCCGTTCTTAACAGGCGCACCAAGAGCTTTGTAGACCTAGTGACCGTCACGTGACTCCTCAGTTTGCCTCACGACGCTGGGTGGACGCCGAAGCACCGGCCGGGAATCGAATCCGGGACCACGCGGACATGAGTCCCAACGCTCTAACCACAAGACTTTGGTGCACCCCAGCTTCAGACACTAATAAGGTTTCCGACGTCATAATTATTGATATTTGCGAGGACTAGAGCTAACGTACCAAGTTCATTTTTAATCATATTTAGCGTTTTTAAATTGTATAAGTTCATAAAGTTAAATAATTTCCGGTTAGAATTTGTAGAACTAAGAATGAAAATCAATTCCAGTTGTGCGTGGTTGACT
The DNA here is from genome assembly GCF_964235325.1 of Thermobia domestica. NCBI lineage: Eukaryota > Metazoa > Arthropoda > Insecta > Zygentoma > Lepismatidae > Thermobia > Thermobia domestica. Next base: position 263,236,019 of record NC_137461.1, read on the forward strand.
CCAATCGCCTATTTGAAGACTATTACTTTCCAGTTACCAATAGCTAGACTTTTATTATTATTATTATTATTATTATTATTATTATTATTATTATTATTATTATTATTATTATTATTATTTAGTAATTTTGATTCCAAATGGAAAGTGGCGCGGGAGACCCGGGTTCGATTCCCGGCGGGAGCTCAAGTGGTTCGGAGTCCACGTTAATCAGTAGGTCCACGTCTCATATAGCCTCACTGCTGAACGGGACGTTAAACTCAAAAAATCAAATCCATCCAAATGGAAAGTATAGAAGACTACAAATAGAGAAGAAACATTTACATTAATGTGTGTGTAGGCACACGAACATTAGTGTATCTACCGTACATTAGGGCGGGCCAAAAATATATATATATATATATATATTTTTTTTTGTCAAGTCGTAATACCGGGGAAAAGTTGCGAATTGGGGAAACTTTAAAAAAAAAATCGGTTTATACCTTCCGGTCGCGCATGTGCTCTAAAGTTTTCCGAGTTTGGAAAAATTCACATTTCTACGATACCTTTTACCTTGTCAATATTTAAATGTAATAGCTCTAGTGGAATCATATTTGAACCAGGCCCGTAGCCAGTCCAAAAATTTAGGGGGGGCCCGACCCAATCATATTATATTTCATCACCATATTATAGTTCATTTGCAAGCCTACCGTAGGGGGCCAGCCAAATTTTAGGGGGGCCCGGCCCCCCTAGCCCCCGTGGATACGGGCCTGATTTGAACCTATAATAATGTAGAAGACAGAATTATTCAAATTGGTGAAGATACCCCGCTCGCGCAAGGCGCAACGGCTGTCAATTGTCATAATTTCTTCGCAAGAGTAGTGAGTATCCTTAAGTATTTTATCTTTGTTGAAAACTCAAAAACGATGTATGATGCGTCGAAAGTAAAGCTGTTACGTGTTTACTTTGTATTTAGGTCACAGCTTCTGACTGAGGAGACAAGAAACTTGCAATGAAGTTTAAATTTTGTCAAACTGTGGACCTGATTGGTGTAAAATTCTATGAAAAAAGACATTTATGATTCATCGTGTGAAATTATTGAGGAACAATGATTCCAAAATCTCTCTCATTTGCTGAATGTTAAAATTGCGTTGCCATGCTTGTGTATAAGCAATCATTCTATACATATGTGTGCTGTTGGGCTGCAAATAGCGAAATAATTGGGCGTGTAACTTAAATCCTTAGAAACGTCCGAAAGGAATTAAAATTTTACGCTTCATTTCTGAGAATAACATATTTATATGCTTGCTTTTCGTATATTCTGATTCATATTTCCCTATGTATATATGTGTGAATGTGCGAGAGAACTATTTTAGCCAGATCTCAGTTTTTGGACCACGTCAGGATGACTGCCTGGAGAAGTTACTGTTTCAAATATTTCTTCAATATTGTCTCCGTTGATTTTCAGATGCAGATCCCCAGCCGTGGGATATCATATGTAGTAGTGACTGTGGGCATGAGATGGGAATGATACGGCAAGTTCATGATCCCTCAAATGAAATAAACATGTTTTGGGATTATTATCATCAATTTCATACACCTTGCTGATAAGGTTGATCGTCTCAGTTTTTAAATGAAAAATATAATGAAATATTTAAGTTTTACGTCCCACGATTATGCCGGTTAGGTTAAAGGAGACGCTGTTGATAAATAATGAATGAAATGGTGGAATTAAGAAAGTGGGAGGAAACGGGAGAATCCCGAGAAAACTCACGCACATTTTGTTTGTCCACCACAAAGTTTACTTGGCGGGGGCTGGGATCGAACCCGGAACCCCAAGCACCAGAGGTGAACGCGTCTCAGTTTTGAATCTTAGATATTTGCTCGTTATTCCATTTCTTTCTTTTTTAAAATAGAAGAGTTAGCACCAATTATGTTACAATTCTGATGTGTTCGGCTCCGAACAATCAGTATACTGTATACACAAAATTATATTTGTGGTATTTGCTTCTAAAAAAGCAGCAAAGATTTTATCGCAGTACTTCTTTCGTAAACTAAATTACTCTGTAATGTGCAATGGAACTTGCTCCTAGTAATATTGACTAGCAAAAAAAATCACCAGTGCAATTAATGAAGAAGGTGGTCCTTGAAGCAAGTTTTATGTAATTACAAGGACATGCGTTGAGTAAGTTGCATGCCTAGAATGAATAGTTGTTATTTTTCTATATTATTTCCTGTTCATACTAAGATAAATTGACTTGTGTAAGAGAATATTGGTGATAAAACATGTAATATGTACAAAATTTCGTATAAGTAGGATAAGCGTAAATAGAATTCAATCCTGCTGGCGCAGGATTGCTGTACACAGTTCTCTAAGACTTTTGATATCGACCTGAAACTATGTAGTGCTACACCACCTGAAACAAAATTGCCTCGACATGTTTCATGGTATCACGAATAAATTGGATGTCGCAAATGTTATTGTATACACTTTCTTAATATACCATGTTTTTACAACATACACGCACAGTTTCAGAATTCCTCATACGGGAATGTATATGGGATTGAGATTAAGTGACGTTCTGACTATTTTATTGACCATATTCTCCCGCGTCTGCAAAACATTCAGTCAGTGGCTTATGATTTCTTCGTAAATTAGGTGACAGACCGTCAGTAGTATTGGCGACACTCTGCCTAACTTTGGATTATTTTTAATGAGGGGCCCCAAGGCCCGGGGTCAATGACCTAGGGGTACCTAGGACCACCCCCTCTAAATTTTGGCAGGGGTACCATGGCCCACCCCCTAAATTTTGGCAGGGGTACATAGGACCACCCCCCTTAAATTTCGGAAATTGCCAAATCTAAAAATTGGGTATGGTAGCCTAGGACCACAGTATGTACCTCTATCAGTATTGGGTGTCTATGTCGTTCCCTTTCATGGGTAAAAAATTGCCAAAAATTCAAATTTCGGGGGTTTTTGACCTAATTTATCCCCTTGGATGAGGTGTTTTTACCCTATATGGTTATATGGGCGTATACAGGGGTCCATTACCTTTCATAAGACATGGGTATATTAATGCACCCCTTGAAAAATTTGGGAGGGGTACCTTGGCCCACCCCTTCAATTTTGGAAATTGCCCAATTTCAACATTGGGTATTATAGTATAGGACCCTAATATGTATTATGATAAATTTGGGTGGTCCACCTCATTCCCTTCTAGGGGTACAAAATTGCCAAAACTATAAACGTAAGCAATACGTTGTACCACGTGTTTGGTTTTCGACCTAATTTATCTCCTTGGATGAGGTCCTATTACCTTATATGATTATATGGTCATGTATAGGGGTCCATTACCTATTATAAGACATAGGTACATTTGTGCACCCCGGGAGGGGTACCTTGGCCCACCCCTTTAATTTTGGAAATTGCCCAATTTAAACATTTGGTATTATAGTATAGAACACTAATATAGATCACTATAAATTTGGGTGGTCCACCTCGTTTCCTTTTAGGGGTACAAAATTGCCAAAATTTTAGTACAACCACGTGTTTGGTATTTGGTACATTTTTATCCCCCTTTGATGAGGTTCTGGTTATATGGTCATGTATAGGGGTTCATTATCTATCATAAGACATAGGTACATTGGTGCACCCCAAGAGGGGTACCTTGGCCCACCCCTTAAATTTTGGAAATTGCCCAATTTAAACATTTGGTATTATAGTACAGGTCCTCAATATGTATCATGATAAATTTGGATGGTCTACATCGTTCCCTTTTAGGGGTACAAAAATTGCCAAAATATAAACGTTGTACCACGTGTTTGTTTTTTTGGTCCATTTTATCCCCTTTGATGAGATCCTATGATTACAAGGGGTCCATATCCTATCATAAGACATGGGTATATTGTTGCACCCTTCTTAAATTTTGGCAATGGGGGTCCACTGAAATTGTCCAATTTAAGCATAGTACAGGACCTCAATATGTTTCGGTGGTCCTATTTTCAAATTTTTAAGTACAACCACGTGTTCGGTTACTGACTCAATTTATCCTATTTGATAAAGTTATAAGGTATGGACGGTATCTCCTTTCAATTTGGTAGTACCCTTCGGGTGTAGTACGGTCACGTGATCAATGATTTGGTTTTGATGCGCGACGAGGTCCCTGGTATTTGTGTACCAATCTTAAATTTTGGGAGGGGTACATTTCTTATTGTCATATCAATAATTGGTAATTGTTCTTAAAATTGGATAGTATCTCATTCATTGGGTAAATCATTATGATCACGTGATCAGTTATTGACCTATGATGGGATTAGGAGTCCAGGACATTGGTACATTGAAACTTTGTAGGATAATTTGAGAATGCGTCATTGGTATCGATTATTACAGCCAAATATAAACGTAAGCAATACGATGTACCACGTGATTGACCTTGATGAGGTAGTGTACAGGGATACATAGCTAACCTTATTCAATCTTATGACTCATAGTCTTAAGGGAATACATGCTACAACACTGGCAAAGTTATTGTTGATGCAATTTGATTGGTTGATCACTATCTTTCGTGCAATCTGATTGGCTGATCACTATCTTTAGTGCAATCTGATTGGTTGATGAATTTCAAATCTTTGCTGCATTCAGTTTTGTTTTAACATTTAAAAAGTTTGAAACTTTGGTTTGACATTTTTTCGTTTGATATTTTTAGTTTAAAAATTTTTGTTTCGAAATTTTTGTTTGAAAATTTTGTTTGAAACTTTTCGTTTGAAATTTTTGTTTGAAAAAAATTTTGTTTGAAAATTTTGTTTGAAACTTTTCGTTTGAAATTTTTGTTTGAAAAAATTTTTGTTTCGAAATTTTTGTTTGAAAATTTTGTTTGAAACTTTTCGTTTGAAATTTTTGTTTGAAAATTTTGTTTGAAACTTTTCGTTTGAAATTTTTGTTTGAAAAAATTTTTAGTTTGAAATTTTTTTGCTTGAAACTTTTTGTTTGAAATTTTTTTGTTTAAAAATTTTTTCGTTTGAAATTTTTTAAAATGTTTTCGTTTCAAAATTTTTTGTTTGAAATTTTTCGTTTCCAAATTTTTTGTTTGAAATTTTTTGTTTCAAAATTTTGTTTGAAATTTTTTTCGTTTCAAAATTTTGTTTGAATTTTTTTCGTTTGAAATTTTTTGTTTGAATTTTTTTCGTTTCAAAATTTTGTTTCAAAGATTTTTGTTTCAAAGTTTGGTTTGACATTTTTAAAGTTTGTGCACTCATTAGTAAAGAACCGGAACTGTTTACAACTAAAACCTCTGGCAACATTGTGGTGCAATAGTACACGTCAGAACATGATAATGAAACGTCATCAGTTTTGCATCATATATAAGTATCGTTCGAGTTAGTATTCATGATAACATCATCATGGCTACTTGTCTGCAGTTTCTAAACACACGTGATGTGATGAAATCATTTACCAAGATTACTGATTTACAACAGAATGTACCTTATAGAATCTTAGCTAGCCAAACGATCCCTACAAAGTTTGGATTAAGAATCGTAGTGAAGCTTGAAAATGATAAGAATATAATTTTACCAGCAAGATATTTTCCCATGGAAGCATCAAAACAAGAAGAACTGCTGCGTTTCTTAAATACTGGATCTGTATCATTATGTTACAAAGGATTCTTGGGTCGAAGTCATCAATTTGAATTTAGTACACAGTCAGATTCGTCAGCAATTGTGATGAAACCATGAATTCAAACGTCAGCACATTCCTTTCCAATGACGTGAGCCGTAGTTCTATAAATCAACCAATACACTGTCATCCCACGAAATCATTTGAGCAAGTGCTTTTCAGGAGGAAAGATGTGTACTTCTAACGATAAAGAGTTCATCTTCGCAAGCTATTATCCAATAAATATATTTCAAACAAAACATGTGATGATTGGTATCAGTGCTAGAACATTTGAACCTGTGATTCGATTGGGCAAAGCAGAACAATTTGGTGTACAACTGACCTGTGAAGAATGGCAAATATTATGTTCACGAATCGACCAAATGAACGATTATTTTCATGATGAGCTAAATGTGACCATAGTCAAATCATTAGGCTCAAATCATGAAGTGGTGCTGCGTACAGTCCTCGAAGAGAAGATGGTGCTGTTACGTAAAAAGAGTACATTCCATGTCCCTCGCAACATGGTGTATCTAACACAAACGGAATGGAACAAATTCATCAGCGTATTTCAGTATGTGAAACATGCAGTGGAAGTGTGCAACAAAACAAGTATATTCCTGAAAAAGTACTATTTTGAAAAATGTGTTATGCATATTGTACAACATGTATCTAGATATTGTGATGGTTGTCAACATCGTTCGTGGGTGCATACCTGCATTGATAAACAGTTTATTTGTGATCAAATGGACATTGAGTTTCCACCAATTGATATCGCAATAGACCTTAAAAGACTTCAATTGGAATTAAAATTATATGCTAAAGACAAACTAGTGCAAGAAGTTCAAAATACATTGTATCGACAATATCCAGAACCACTATCTGGTATGGATGTATGTGGAGTGTAATAAAATGATCCATTTCAATGAATTGTGTTTTTTCATTTCAAGTACAACCCCATATTCTGATGTGTACTATTGCACCACAATGTTGCCAGAGGTTTTAGTTCTAAACAGTTCCGGTTCTTTACTAATGGGTGCACGAACTTTTAAAAATGTCAAACCAAACTTTGAAACAAAATTTCAAACAAAAAATCTTTGAAACAAAATTTTGAAACGAAAAAAAAATTCAAACAAAAATTTCAAACGAAAAATTTTCAAACAAAATTTTGAAGCGAAAAAATTTTCAAACAAAATTTTGAAACAAAAAATTTCAAACAAAAAATTTGGAAACGAAAAATTTCAAACAAAAAATTTTAAACAAAATTTTCGAGAAATTTTCAAACAAAAAATTTCAAACGAAAAAAATTTTCAAACAAAAATTTCAAACGAAAAAATCCCAAACAAAATTTTGAAAATTTTCAAACAAAAAATTTTTAAAACGAAAAATTTCAAACCAAAGTTTCAAACAAAAAAAAATTCAAAAACTGAATGCAGAAAAAGATTTAAAACTCATCAACCTATCAGATTGCACGAAAGATAGTGATCAACCAATCAGATTGCAGGAAAGATAGTGATCATCCAATCAAATTGCATTAACAATAACTTTGCTAGTGTCAGATTACATCACCTTATGATTAAATTTCAAACTGTTGTAGCATGTATTGCCTTTCGTCTATGAGTCATAAGATTCAATAAGGTTAGCTATCAGATTTCAAATCAATCACCACCAATGATCTTAGACTATGAGCTGTGACTAAAGTTCAATGTATTGTTTCAAATTTCGCACCTTATGTTAAAATTCTGTTTATCACCATTCCCAAATTTAAAGAATACTTCTCTTGATATACCTAAGTCTTAGAGTTAATCATATCATTATATGTTCAATAAGGTCAATAATGTCCGTCAATTGTTTACCTGAGTAGAACCAACTGTTTTCTAGAAGTGTGTGTGTGTACTCAAACTTAAGAAGTACCACAACAAAGGAAATGAATCCCTGTACACTACTTCATCAAGGACAATCACGTGGTACAACGTCTTGCTTACGTTTATATTTGGCGGAAATAATCAAAACCAATGACGCATTCTCAAATTATCCTACAAAGTTTCAATGTACCAATGTTCTGGACTCCTAATCCCATCATAGGTTAATAACTGATCACGTGATCATAATGATTTACCCAATGAATGAGATACTATCCAATTACCAATTATTGATATGACAATAAGAAATGTACCTCCTCCCAAAATTTAAGATTGGTACACAAATACACCTGTGTCTTATGAAAAAGTAATAAATCCTGTACTTATTCAATAATAAAGCCGGTCAATAACCTTTAAATTTTGAATATTTGGTCATAAGAGGAACACCAATGGGTCCTAGAAAACGTTTACCGAATTTTGTTATTTGATAATTCCCAAATTTAAAAGGGAACATAAACATATAAAGGTAATAAACCATATAACGTGCTAAATAGGTGTCAATAACCTCCGAAATTTGATTTTTTCGTAGTTCTTTACCCATGAAAGGGAACGATGTGGACCATCCAAATTTATAGTGGTACATATTGAAGACCTGTACGAAGATACCAAATGCTTATATTAATCATTTTCTAAAACTGAGTGGATGAGTCAAGATACCCCTCCCAAATTTTTTAAAGGGTGCATCAATATACCCATGTCTTATAATAGGGAATGGACCAATATGCATAACCATATAATCATATAAGGTAATAGGACCTCATCAAAGGGGGATAAAATGTACCAAATACCAAACACGTGGTTATACTAAAATTTTGGCAATTTTGTACCCCTAAAAGGGAACGAGGTGGACCACCCAAATTTATAGTGATCTATATTAGTGTCCTATACTATAATACCAAATGTTTAAATTGGGCAATTTCCAAAATTAAAGGGGTGGGCCAAGGTACCCCTCCCGGGGTGCACAAATATACCCATATCTTATGAAAGGGAATGGACCCCTATACATGACCATATAATCATATAAGGTAATAGGACCTCATCCAAGGAGATAAATTAGGTCGAAAACCAAACACGTGGTATAACGTATTGCTTACGTTTATATTTTTTGGCAATTTTGTACCCCTAGAAGGGAATGAGGTGGACCAACCAAATTTATCATAATACATGTTAGGGTCCAGTACTATAATACCAAATATATAAAATGAGCAATTTCCAAAATTAAAGGGGTGGGCCAAAGTACCCCTCCCAAAAATTTAAAGAGTGCACAAATGTACCTATGTCTTATGATAGGTAATGGACCCCTATACATGACCATATAACCATATAAGGTAATAGGACCTCATCGAAGAGGATAAATTGGGCCAAAAGACCAAACACGTGGTTGTACTAAAATTTGGCAATTTCGTACCCCTAAAAGGGAACGAGGTGAACCACTCAAATTTATCATAATAATACATGTTAGGGTCCAGTACTAAAATACCAAATATATAAAATGAGCAATTTCCAAAATTTAAGGGGTGGGCCAAAGTACCCCTCCCAAATTTTTAAAGGAGTGCACAAATGTACCTATGTCTTATGATAGGGAATAGACCCCTATACATAACCATATAACCATATAAGGTAATAGAACCTCATCCAAGAGGATAAATTGGGCCAAAAGACCAAACACGTGGTACAACGTATTGCTTACGTTTATATTTTGACAATTTTGTACCCCTAAAATGGAACGAGGTGGACCACCCAAATTTATCATAATACATGTTAAGGTCCGGTACTATAATACCAAATGTTTAAATTGGGCAATTTCCAAAATTTAAGGGAGTGGCCCAAAGTACCCCTCCCAAATTTTTAAAGGATTGTACAAATATACCGATATCTTATGAAAGGTAATGGACCCCTATACATGACCATATAACCATATAAGGTAATAACATCTCATCAAAGGGGATAAAATCGACCAAAAACCAAACACGTGGTATAACGTATTGCTTACGTTTATATTTTGGCAATTTTGTGCCCCTGGAAGGGAACGAGGTGGACCGCCCAAATTTATCATGATACATATTAGGGTCCTGTACTATAATACCCAATGTTTAAATTGGTCAATTTCCAAAATTTAAGGGGTGGGCCAAGGTACCCCTCCCAAAAATTTAAAGGGGTGCACAAATGTACCTATGTCTTATGATAGGTAATGGACCCCTATACATGACCATATAATCATATAAGGTAATAATACCTCATCCAAGGGGATAAATTAGGTCAAAAACTCCCGAAATTTAAATTTTTGGCAATTTTTTACCCATGAAAGGGAACGACATAGACCCCCAATACTGATAGAGGTACATACTATGGTCCTACCCTACCACACCGAATTTTTAGATTTGGCAATTTCCAAAATTTAAGGGGGGTGGTCCTATGTACCCCTGCCAAAATTTAGGGGGTGGGCCAAGGTACCCCTGCCAAAATTTAGAGGGGGTGGTCCTAGGTACCCCTAGGTCATTGACCCCGGGCCTTGGGGCCCCTCATTAAAAATAATCCAAAGTTAGGCAGAGTGTCGCCAATACTACTCCGTCTTTCACAAATCATACAGAATACTCTCCAATGAAATTGAACACGAGTAGGATCATTCGGCATACGATGATAATATGTGGACAAAATGTGGATTACGAGAACGGAAAATGAATTTGATTTCATAGTTGGATTTCAACATTTCGTATATTGCAAACATTTGAAGTCCCATAATTTATGATGTTACTGTGAACGCAGATTCCTGGCCTACAAGTCAGAAGCAGTTATTTGCTCATTTAATAATATTTTGTTGAAACTGTCTGTCTAATTTTCTAAATTTTGACATTCTCCAGTCAGTGAAGTTTTTAAAAGTAAGAAATTCTTTTGCTGTTTTAAATACCGGTAATAACTATGATATTTGCGTAAGAAATAAATATAGAAAAATAACCAAGAAAGTTCTGTCGCTTTTTGTGGAGGTATGTGCTCAATTGGTTCTCACACCGTAAGTTGAACGTGAATAGAGATAAGGCGAAGGTCAGTTGTTGGTGTGGGTATATCCAACATACTACCTTGTTGTGGCCGTTGAGTTACACCGTGAACTTGCGTAAGAACAGAGTGAACATGGGATCTCCACAGAGCGTCATAAGGGCGTGTATGCTGTACGAGTTCAAACTGGGGGTTAAATGCCGCTGCAGCGGGCCGGAAGATATGCCATGCCTTTGGTAAGGCTGTTGTGACTACGCGGACAGTGCAGCAGTGGTTTAACAAGTTTAAGGACGTTGACGGAACAGTCGAAGACGCATCAAGAGCCGGAAAACCAGCACATGTACAAAATGAAGATCTTCAGGCAGCAATCGAAGCGAACAGTAGCCAGTTATGTGAGGGGAAAGACGAACTTAGGTTTCCGCAACCTGTTTGGTAGGAAGACTCAAGAAAGCATTTGCAATCGCGAAAATTCGACCAAAACTTACAGGTCCTGCACCTCATGATCCCTACGGGGTCCCTCAGGCCTCGGGCCGTTGGCGATTGCCATGTAGCAAACGTGGACAGTCCGGCAGTACTAGTAGAGGTGCAAAATGCACTTGATACTTTCTTCGCTCCACGGCCCACCAAGTTCTATCACGATGGAATCCATGGCTTTTCAAATCATTGGCAGAAGGTCGTTGATGCTGATGGGGACTATTTTTGATCTTCGAGGTACGTCTTATGTGACATATCGATGTTCGAAGGTGGTGGGTGAAAAAGCGACGGAACTTTGTTGGTTACCTTTATATTTTCATGAAGAAATGAATAACCAAATAGCTGAAGAGAGAAAATCAGTAAAATGATAATATTAAAAATCAGTCAAGTTTTGGCCAAAATAAATAATTTTCCCATACAAATCAATGGGCAGTATCTTCAAGATGCCCGCGGTGTTGCACAACCTTTAAAAGAAAAATGTTTATATTTCATAAGACGTTACACCGTATAAATTGTTTTAAAGTGTCTGTATTGTTCCGTGGATTAAAAAAAAATCTGTTGAAGATTAAATACAAATATCATGAAAAGAAAGGAAGGCATCATGATGATAATTGAAGTGATGATTTCAACTTGTTACATGATGGTGGATGATGTAGTATGTTGTGTCAGAGGCATGAATTGTCTAATAGCACCGTGTTTGGTTATGTTCTTGTTTTTATGTGCTGTAAGCAGCATTATTCCAATAAGCAAAGAAGACAACCAAAAGCTCACAGAATTTGCAAATTGTCATTAAAAGACAAAGTATTGTTGTATATCCTATTGGTGAATGTAGGTAGATCTTAAACCCAGTGACGTGAAGATCACTTGAAGGTGACAATAGGAACCTAATTTTCCTTTTTTTAAAAAAGAAGCAAAAAAAGGGTAATCGCTTCGTCAGTGGAAAAATTCGACCTTGTCATTGATTACGTTACTTTCACATCAGCAATGAAATTGCCACCAATAGGAAGACGGAATCGAATTTTGGAGAATGTATTGTTAGCTGCAGGTTTCTGTAGGTTACCTTGACAGATATGCAAAAAGTCTCTCTTTTTCAGGCAGGACTAGACTCTAATATGAATTATTAGTGACAAGTTAATAAGGAACAGCTTTTATAAAAGAGATCGTATGCATATTGACATTCAAATGGTTCGCTTTATATACAGTCTGTCTGTCCATGAAAGATGCAAGTAGGCGGTGGCTGGCAAAACATCACTTATTCTTGATGCGTACCATAAGCAATCACACCCATTCTCTGTTTTATAGCGATAGAGGACTACCAAATCCACATCAACTCTTTTTAGTTTGGATTCGTATGCTGATGCTCTTCCCATCCGAGAAGATGAAGAAGAAGAAAAAGAAAGGAGGGATGCTGTGTTGGCGTCATCTCGAACGCCTGAGGTGGTTCGATCACGTGAACTTGAACTGCACATTTTACCGCCAAGCTTCTGGCTTGCGTAAGAGACATGCTAAACTCACGTCTTGGCAACTGGCTCACGTGTATTACAAATGGGCATAAGCATAGGGAATACCTTTAATTACCTTCACAGCTCTTGTTTACTCACACCCTTGACGGTTATCATCTTTTTTTTTTTTTTTTTTTTTGAATTTGTTTTACATTTCCCGTTAAGATGCCGCCGTTAAGATGCTTGATTCCTGATTATCGTTATTATTTTAAATTTCAAAGTAACGAAAACACCATTAACAATTTCAACATTTAGGAAAGAAAACATATTACGAAATTATCATTGTGTTCAAGTAGACACGCGAAGACTAAATAAATAAATAAAAATTAAAAAAAAACTTTTTGGAGAAAGAAATTAAGTTCGTTTCCTCGTTTCAAAAAAGATTTTATTTTTAAAAGAATCAGTTTAGATGACCACTTCTCATTATAATACGGAAAATAATTAAGTGTATTCTGTATTAGAAGGGGGGCTAATTCCATACAGGTTTGTGTCAACGCAACGCAAAATGTGTGTTTGCAATAATCTGTATAGCACGTACAATTGCGTTGCGTTATGGTCCGCAAAAATTTTGCAAAAACTGGAAAAGGAATGAGGCTCCTAAACATTTTGTAGAAGTGATTAAAATTAATACATTGCGAAGAAATCAATACTTGCTGTAACCTAAACGGTAATAATATTCTTACTGATGCGATAATACGTGATTCCTGCTGATATGGATTGATTTGTTTGAATTCATTATACGCAGAGATTATAAAATTTGTAAGGCTTTTGTCTACTTTAGGGTCAAAACGTCGGTTTCTAATTTGAGCATCCCGGTTTGCTAACATAAAATCGTTTTCGAAATTAGCAACAGCGCATTTTTAAAATCAGAATAATTACGCAGACTACCTGTTATTGCTTTGTACCATACCGAAGAAGGTGGTAACAAAATATGCGGTAAGATTTTGAGAAAGTTAGCTTTATCTATTCCAATTAATTCACACTCTTCCTCAAATTTCTCTAATATATATAGGCTCTATATATACAAGCTGGGATGTTTTCAGATCTGCCCCTGAATTTAGTTAATTATCTTATTAATATTTCACTGAATTTCACACGACTGTTATTATTACTAAAATACCTTTGATGTCGGGGTTTTACATGTGTACGGTTCCTGCGATGTAGTTTTCTTTCTTCGTCTTCAGAATTTAAGATGGTATCTCCCTTTTCAGAATAGACTTCTGACGAGTTGTCTTCTTCACAGGGTCTTGACACATTTTTAGTATGTTCTTCATACACAGCGTGAGGGCAGGTTTCAGGATTACACTGGACCGTACTGATTTCTCTTTGATGGTGCGAATCTCTTCTTGCAGTCTTCGAATTTGGTTTGTATGTTCGTTTACTTGCGTTTCGACTACATCAACAGTACTTCTTACTACTGCAAAGCTATGAATAATTTGTTCCATCCTGTTGTCGGTTATTTCCAATTTGGTATTTATCTGCTGCGTTACTTGTTCCAATCTGGAATCCATCAGCTGTCCTATTTGCTGTGCCACCTGTTGTGCCACTTGTTCCAATTTAGTATCCAATTTGAAATCAATTTGCTGTCCTATTTGCTGTGCCACTTGTTCCAATCTGGTATCCAATTTGGAATCCATTTGCTGTCCTATTTGCTGTGCCACTTGTTCCAATCTGGTATCCAATTTGGAATCCATTTGCTGTGTCACTTGTTGGAATCTGGAATCCATCTGCTGTGTCATGGAATTCATCTGCTGTCCAAGCTGCCGTAAAAGATCAACTACATTCGTTGAAGTCTCCATTGCTGGGATATTGACATCTTCAACTTCTGTAGTGGGTACTCATTTTAGATTTCTATAAATCTTTCTGGTCTTTTATTACGCAGTAAAATGTGATCCGTGATGAGATAGTTTACTAAACTTCTGACTAATCTCAAGATTTCCACGGTTTCGGTACCATAAAAAATATGTAACGTTAATTATTTTTCGTTACTTTACTTTCCCTGGTTACTAATGTATATTTATACGGATTACGAAATTATTCTGGATTGCACAACACACTTATTCACTTTAGAACATATATTTTCACTATCAAAATATATCGTATTGTTACATTACAATATCATGCAATCAATCCACACAATATGGCACTTCGTTCTATTGTCTTTCTACATTGCCATGACAATGACATCAAAAAGATAAACAAGTCGTCATAACAACCAAATTAACAAATATTTTAATAAGATACAAACATTTAAATTATATCTTTATAACTTTCTTCTTCTTCTTAAGTGCTTGTGCCTTCAAAATAACACTTTTGCCCGTAGCTACAAACAATACTCAGAAAGTATTTACAAAGATAGACAATATCGTTGTATGTTCAAGGGTTTATACACTTTAAAATGAAGGTACACTCTAATAACTAAGATTTAGCAGAGGGTATACGGCGTGTACCACCGTGTACCCTCGACCACAGCCCTGACATGTTCTGTCTAACTATCTAAGTCCACTCAAGTCGAGATAATTTTTCTTCGATAACCCCCGCCTACAATAATGACTCCGATTT
The DNA here is from genome assembly GCF_964235325.1 of Thermobia domestica. NCBI lineage: Eukaryota > Metazoa > Arthropoda > Insecta > Zygentoma > Lepismatidae > Thermobia > Thermobia domestica. The sequence goes on from NC_137461.1 coordinate 263,251,102, forward strand.
TGTAATTTACATTGACAGGGTAAAAGCGAATATTAAAAACAGCGACCCAAGTCTCACTCATTCTACACAAGCGGTTGAAGTGTGACGGTTTTTTATGTTATGCTTGACTTGCCGGGTAACCAAACGTGCCCTGGAAACATTTACATTTACTGCAAAATCTTCAACTACATTTTATTGCCACTGACGCATTAAAACTTGGACATATTCTCGCCCAGCTGATATCTTCATTTCTGTTGAACCTTGTGTTATTATGCCATCAAGGTGTGAAACGGTTGTGTGCATTATGAATAATCTTGATCTTAATTCGTCATATGTGTTTTTCTCTGTCTGTAACTTGGAAAAATGAACAACTTTGAGATGTTATGCTTTGGCATAGAGATAACGTTATGTCCTGAACCTTACAAAATCCAAAGACAGCTCACATTGGGCTATTCATGCCTGTTATTGAGGAGAAAGCATGTAAGAGAACTTACACTTTTGCTCCGGCTGTAACGAAAAGAGCAGTGAAATAAAGCTTCGCTTATAAAGTTTGTAGAAAACTGGTAAATTAATCCCAGAAACAAAAATCCGAAAGTTGTAAAGGATGGTAAATTGAATATTTTGATGAAGGCGTGAAATCCGTGTGTGGCGTCATTGTGAAGACACATGCGATGCGACGAATGTTTTTTTTCTTTAATCGTGGCGTTGTGCCAGATAAGTAGTGCTTCGAACACCTGTTAGTGTGCATGTATTTTACTGCTCGAGTTGGATCTCGCCCATTTCTTTAGAAAAGAATGTGGGCGTTTGCAAGGTGTGGTTTCATTAGGTTTCGTTCTCTTCAAAACTCTGATCTATTTTCTAGGTACTAAATTTGCTTTTCTTAATTATTTTCTTAGTTATGAGAAACTTCTGAGATTTTATTTAATGAAATTCGTATTGTAGACATTACTGGATCTGGTATCTTTATATCATATGCAATTGACTGTCTGCATAATGGTGCCGCAGTTGCTTACAGTTTGCATTCATTGTATCTCATCTGCAATTGTCCGTTTACAAAGTGTTCAAATCTAACTGAAGCTTTAAAAAAAACAAAAAAAAACGCAGTTTTATGATTGCTGGAAATAGAAAGGCAAAAGAAGTTATTTGTGACGGAAGTTTTTCATAAAACCCCGTCTTCTTGTAAAAATTTACATTTTTAAATGATTTTCTTATTAAATTACCTCCTTCCCCCAATGTATTCTATTAGTGGCGTACCCAGAAGTTCTTGAAGGGGGACGTGTGTTCAAGTTCCCAACTTTATATAATTTCAAGTGTTCATATGTATATATGGTAATACCTTATTTTTACGTAATATCACGCTCAAGCGGGAGTTAAAACTCTCAAATCTTCCCCACGCCACTAGATTTCATGATTACCTTTTACAATATACAGTACTTGTAAGTGCTATGCTCAATCCCCACGCGGCTGTCTTGACCAAGTTTTGCTTTTGAACTGATGTATTTTTTTATTATTTTTTTTTATCTGCGGTAGTTTATGCAAACAAACAGCATGTGTCCATGTTTTCTGAGTTGCATAAGTATAAACTTGCAGGCGAGAAAATGATACTTCCTTGACTAACTAGACATTAAAACCAGTGAAATCACATTTTTGTTTTGGAATTTAAAAGATACGCTCACATAATTATGCTTATGAGCTGTGAAGAGCCTAATGTGCATGTTGTTTGCAAAATTAAAGAATTGATTGTCATTACTGATTAAAAAAAAAAAAAAAGTTATTTGCATTGTGGAACATTTGGACTGAGAAAGGGAAATTCTGATGTTGTGAAGGGATTTTATGCTGCTTCAGGTTGGCAACACTGACCGGAGATCAAAGACGAAGATTTTCCTTTTTCGATCTCGAAATAGATCACAAATTCGTTAATTGTTTATCATTAACACATTTGTGTCGTAATTGAATGCTCCCTTAGGCCCACCATCTACTGAGACAACATATTTTTTTGTCTTTTCTGTCAGTAAGGTGCTGTCACCTAAAGAGAAATAGTAAAACTAAATCTTGCCTTGCATCCACTAATAAATTTCAGCTTCTCCAGGATTAATAGACCCTTAATAAGGGATAGATTTTCATGGATGTCTCTGGTACGCAAGGGGTTAAACGTTTTAAGTTTATTACAATTTAACTTGTTGGACAAGCTAAATTTGTTCTGGACGTTTTGGTTTGGTGTGCATTTACACCGCGAGCGGGATGAGATTGTTAGAAAGAGTATTGATGGTTGTTGATACCATTTTAATTATTTCTTATATAATTTTCCGTGGTGAGGGTTATTTGGATGTATTACTTTTTTATCACTCACTAATAGTATTTTCTCACTTAGTATTTTAAGCTTGTAGTATTCATTAAAAAAAATTACAAAAAAGTTGTAGTCAATTTCCAATTACAAAACGTCTTACTTTTTAGGTTTTTTAATTCCGTGGATATTTCTTGACAATTTTGAAATGATAATTTACTAGAATAAAATGTAATAATTACATTTACAGTACAGATATTGCTAAAGTTATATGCTACTGTAGACTATTACTGTAATAGTTCTGCAAATCATTCGTTGCAGCTGGACAACCCACTAGACTTCTTTCTTATCTATCGATTTCCAGATTTTCATTAGTTCTACCGTAGATTTATCATTTACTTATCTTCAGAATATGGAATTATAAATATTTTTGGATCAAAAGATCCATTATATTTCAGGCAAAAAAAAAAAAAAAAAAATTCTTGTAGACCTTATATCTGGAGAACTACATATAGTAATTAGCCAAACCCAAAGTATCACTTAACTCAATATGATGTACTTATTCCGTAAGAAATATTAAAACTCGATTTAAGGGGCGTTCAAAAATTTTGTGGCCCCTGGTCCAAAATTGCGTCAAATGATCCAATATGTTTCAATCAAAAAATTTCTTGACGCCTTATATCTGGAGAATACATATAGTGTGGCCAAACCCAAACTATCACTTAACACAGTATGATATCCTTATTCCGTAAAAACATACAACTCGATTTAGGGGCCGTTCAAAAATTTTGTGGCACCTGATTCAAAAATGCATCAAAAGATCCAATACGCCCTATATCTGGAGAACTACATATAGTGTAGCCAAACCCAAAGTATCACTTAACTCAATATGATGTGCTTATTCCGTAATAAATTCGAAAACTTGACTTAGGGACCGTTTGAAAATTTTGTGATCCCTCACCCAAAAATCAATTATTGGCAAAAATCAAATCTTTTGATCCATTTTTTTTATAATTCCGAAAATTCTTATTTCTTCAGATATTTCTTCATCAAAGTTATATTTTTTTTAAGAAAAAGAAAACAGCCGAAATTCAGAGGCAAAAAGCCGTGTTTTTTAATAAAAAAGTAATAAAGTGCTTTGCAATTTCCACACCACTATGTATAATTGTATATTATTTCATTCGCATATGATGGGAGTTTAGTATATGTAAGAACATCATTAAATATGTTTCGTTAACGATGAAAGTTTTGATTCATTTTGTGACCTTTTATTATCTTATCCATTGAAGCACTGTAAAAGAAGCCAATTTAGATTTTTGGTCATTGACACTTCAACATAATCTTGTATGTTGTAATGTCTGTAAAAGAGGAAAAGAAAGCAATAATGAAAATTACAAAAAGAGAACTGGAAAATATTTAACTGAAGTTTAAGATTACAAAATATTTGTTACCACTTTATTTCTTACAGCCAAACTGCAATGTACTTTATTTAAAACGGTACAATGATCTTTCTTCTTGGTATGATTTGAGTTGTGGTTGTGTGTATACCTGGATGCTTCAGCTCCTCTTACGGTAGTTATATTTAGATAAAGCAATCGTTGATAATTTCCTGCCAGAACATTTCCATAGAAACAGTTGTCAAGGAAGATTTGCTCTGGACGTGCAAGCGAAGTTATAGATAGCTCCCATCAACTTTTTATTCCTTGTACGTAAATGTTCGTAATGATGAAAGTTTTACCTTTTATATGTAATATTACTCCCCTCAAGAATTGATAGTCCGCTACTGGATGAAGGTCTCTCCAACTTATCTCCACAAGCATCCATCTTGAACAATTCTTTTCCACGTTATTCCGCAGTGCTTCTTGATTTCATCATGCTGCCTTGTAGTAAGACGTTTCACACGTCGTTTCTTGTCTCTTGCTATTCAGATAAGGATTGCTTTTGTCCATCGATCATCGTTCCTCTTTGCGATATGTCCAGCCTACTATCACATCAGCGTTTTTATTTTCATGATAATAGCCATCATCCCTGTTAACTTTCTAATCTATATTATTATTTTTATATCTTTGTGGGTGATTCCTAACATACAGTTCTCCATGCTTCGTTATGTAGTCTGCAGATATTATCTGTAGACCGTATCTTATATATATGGTATGGATGTTTATTGTATTATTACTATTGCTGGATGATGTGTTATCAGTAGGACTTGGAAGTTACATATTTAATGAATACTAGCATATATTACCCACTTCGCTGGGTTGAAATAAATAATTTAAGTGCACACTGATATTGCTCATTTTGGATCATTTAAATGTATGTCATCCCTCCTCATCCCCCAAGTGTCAGGGCTGAAAATGGACTTAAACAGCATCAAAAGTGTCTGTTCATTTCGGCGACCGCAAAAGCTATAGATTCAACAATAGTATGTCATTTTTGATCATTTATATATATATACATATATAAATTTCCCCCACCCCATGTTGCGGGCCATGGCATCGGAAGTGTCACCGTTCATCTCAGCGACCTTAAAAAATTTGGATTCAGCACTAATATCGGTTATTTTCGATGATTTTTTAAATATCTCTTCCTCCCCCTCCCCCAAGTTGTGGGTTTGAATTTGGATTTAAACGGGATCGAAAGTATCACTCTTCATCTAAGGGATTCAGAAAACTATAAATTCGACACTGAGAGTGACCATTTTCGATCATTTTTATATATCTCTTTCTTCCCCTCCCCCAAGTGGCGGGGCTCATTTTAGATTTAAACCGGATCGGAAATGCCATTGTTCATCTGAATGATCCCAAAAACTATGGATTAGACATTTTCGATCATTATTATATATAGCTCCCCCTCCCCCTCCTCCTTGCTGCGACACACGGCATCAACATTGTCACTGTTAATCTCAGCTACTCCTAAAACTATGGATTCGACACTAATATTAGTCATTTTCGATCATTTTTAAATGTTTATCCCCCTCCCCTACGTTGTACCATCCCTTTCCCCAACGATCAGAGCTGAACTTCGATTCAAAACAGCATCAGAAGTGTCACTGTTTATCTCATCGACCCCGAAAACTATGGATTCAACACTAATATCGGTCATTTTTGATCATTTTGAAATTTCTCTCCCTCCCCCCATTCCCCTACGTTGCATCGCCAAACTGAATAGCCTAAAGCAATACCTGCCCCTAAACTCATGTATGTTGTTGAAAATTTGATTGAGATCAGTCGGGTGGTTCAAGAGTGATGAAGTCACAAAAGCAGTCATTTTTATTTATTTTTTTTTTACATATATCTCCTCCTTCCCCTCCGTTACGTTGGCTCGTCAAAATGAAATGGTAAAAAACTCCCAAGGCCCGATCCTCATATAGGTTGAAAATTTGATCGAGATTGGTTGGGTGGTTCAAAAGTTATTAGGTTTTATTAGTTTTTATTTATACGTCCCCCTCCCCTAGGATCTACCGTTAAAGTAAAATTGCAAATATGTTTTCAGATCCGAACCTCGTGTATCTTGAAAATTTGGTTGAGATCAGTTGGGTAGTTCAAGAGTTATTAAGTTACAAAAATAGTCACTTTCAGTCTTATATAAATTGATTTTTATATATCTCCTCCCTCCCTCTCCCCTAGGTTGCACCTTAAAAGTGAAATGACGAAAATATTCCAGGCCCGAACCCTATCATGTTGAAAGTTTGATCAAGATCGGTCTGATGGTTCAAGAGTTATTAAGTTTATTTTTATAGATTTCTCCCCTCCCCCTCCCTTAAGTTCTACCGTTAAGGTGATATGATAAATACCACCTCAGGTCCGAACCTCATCTATATTGATTTTCTTTAAAGATCGGTCGGGTGATTTAAGCGTGATGAAGTCACAAAGACAGTCACTTTTATTTTTACTTTTTTATGTATATCTCCCCCTCCTCCTCCCCTTCGTTGCACTGTAAAAGTGAAATGAGGAAAACATCCCATGCCCGAACTTTATCTATGTTGAACTTTGATCGAGATCGGTCGGGTGGTTTAAGAGTTATTAAGTTTTATTTTTATATATCTGCCCCTCCCCCTAAGTTCTACAGTTAAAGTGATATGATAAAACCACCTTAAGTCTGAACTTCATCTATGTTGAAAATTTGGTTAAGATCGGTTGGGTGGTTTAAGCGTGATGAAGTCACAAAGACAGTCACTTTTATTTTTACTTTTTTGACACATATCTCCCCCTCCCCTTCGGTGTACTGTAAAAGTGAAATGAAGAAACCTTATCTATGTTGAAAATTAGATCAAGATCGGTAAGGTGGTTCAAGAGTTATTAAGTTTTATTCATTTTCATATATTTCCCCTGCCCCTCCCCTAAAATCTACTGTTAAAATGAAATGATTAAAAAAAAAACTTCCCAGGTTTGAACTTCATATATGTTGAAAATTTGATTGAGATCGATCGGGTGGTTCAAAAGTTATTAATTCACAAACATAGTCACTTTTATTTTTATATTTCCACGCCACCTCTCCTCTTACTTAGAAGTACATATGAAATATATAAAGCAAGAAAAAATTACGTGAAAAAATGAACTTTTACTTTCGTATTGAACTAATATCATGCCAAAATGGCAGTTTATGGCATTAATTTTGTAGAGTGAAGGGGCCGCGACGGCTCAGTGGTAGAGCGTTCACCTCTGTTGTCTAGGGCCTTTGGTTCGATCCCAGCTCGCGCTAAGTGAACTTTATGGTGGACGAACACCGTGTGCATAGGTTTTCTCGGGGTTCTCCCGTTTCCTCCCACTTGATTCCACCATTTCATTCATTTCTTATCATCACCGTCTCCTTTAGCCCAACCAACATAACCGTATTGCGTAAAACTTAAAGATTTCATTTTATTTTTTGTAACGTGAATCCATATTAGGTTCTAATACAATATCAGAAGCTCACAATAAAATGTTTCCGGAGTGGGGAACGAGATATAAGCGAAATTTTTATACCAAAACATTTTTTTTTTTTTGTATTTGTTTATTTATAGTAATTTTTTTTTGTCTGCCAGTTTGAATGTAGCAACACTATGACAAAATATGTAACTTTCAGGTACTTGGTAAGGCGTGGTTAGGCAACCAAGCAGTACCTGTGATGTCTAGTGTTGCATAATTTACACTTGCTGTCAACCAATGCAAGGCCAATTAGGAAACCGTGTCCGTATTGAACATGGGACTTACAAATATCAAATATTGTAAAGGCACTTCGTTAATTGTAGAATTTACTACAGGAAAACACTGGTAGTACTTGAATAAGAAAATCATTTTTTTTTTCTTTTAAAAAAGGGGCTTTATGGGGAGAAAAACCTCAATCCCCCCCCCAAAAAAAACGACATTTTTGCACCTCTAGTGTTCAGATCTTGGCAGTGCCTATTGCTGTCCCGAATATATCTGCCCTTCATAATTATATCGTGTTGACTGTTATCCTGATGCTATATGTCAGTAGGTTGTTAACTCTACCCTGTCCTTTCGCTGAGTTGAAATTAAAGACTTTTTTTTTTTTCCATAGCTGCGTTGTTCTCAACAGTGTCCCTTCCGTGGTATCAAAGTAGTAGATAACGCAGTTATCTCAGAATATAAGTTCATACAATATGTTGCCGCTGTCATTGGTTATCAGTATATTGCACTTCACTTTTTTGTTTACTGTTTTTGATAAGTTTTTAATGTGTTTTAGAGGCCCACAAATGTCATTTGGAGGCACGTCTCTTCAAAAGAACAAACCTGATAACAAAGCGTGCTACTAAGCCACGCCTAACTGTCAAGAAATGCGTAGTTAAAATTTTGCATCGCGTACAATTTCTCGGTTTTCCATAGCTGCGAATGTGCAGGGAATTGCGTTGTAATATTATTTCTGCCTCTTAGAAACTGCTGTGCACGTACGCTTTTTATCTTGCCTGTAGAAGCGTGTATTACAGAAACAAAACAGCTGCGAATGTTTTTGAGTGAACTTTTTTTTTCCCTTTCTAATTTATGAAATGAGGGAGATGAGTTTCAGGTTTACTTGTTTCAACATTACGTCATTATTTGTTGTTGTGTTTTAAACAAATCATTTGAAAGTCTTTTGTTAACGGATAATTTATTTACGCATCATTAAGGATTTTTTGTTTTCTTTCTTTTGTTTGAATCTTTGAAGGCTGAGTCGTGAGGACATCTTCGTTTTAAACAGCGGAATGCATATTCATTTTGTACGACACGTGTGAATATGGTATTACCCCATTTGTAGTGTAATTCATGTTATTCATAAAAACTTGTATCTTATTTTGGTTTCCTTTTGGTCAAGTAGTTTATTACTGTTGCTTTTGGTGCGAGGAACCCAGGTTCGATTTCCGGTGAACCATTGCAATTCTCTGATGAAATGTTACTTGTAGGGTGTAGAGATGTCAGGAGATGATGTTTGGCATGTGTGGGATTTAGATGTCGAAAATCGGTAACGTTACAGTACCGAAACTCGGTCATAGAATCGACCAAGCACAGTAACTCTGAAAACTTTTCGGTCACATGAAACTCCCATTCATTCGTGTTAATACTGTGAAAAATATAAGTCAGTTAGTGATTTGAAGTATGGAATATGAAGAATTACATGTTTGACAACCGAAAAAAAAAAAACTTTCGTTGTAGGACAAAAATAAACGTCAAGAAAGGAAAATATGACACCACACACACACACACGAAAAAAAAATGAAGATTACCAATACTGTGGAAAACAATGTCCAAAACAGTTGGTGTATGTGTCAGAGACAGCAATTTCAGTGTGCTCAATGGGACGGAGAGGCAAGAACAGAGCGTTTGATCAGCATAAGCTATTGTCTATCATCACGCAAAGGGCAAAAGCTGCCGTCAAATTGCGGAAATGTTAATGAATGAAGAAAAGTGTGGTGTACGACATAAACGTTTCAGCAAGGAAGACAGGCTCGAACTACATCCTAGAGAAAGACATCCAAGGAAGTTTTCCATTAGAGAACAGTTCATAGTTACGAAAGTGAAGAGGAATGCCCGTTGTAAGTGTTCCGAAAATCACTGCAGAACTGGGGAAACAAGCATTGTAGAAACTGCTCTCAGAGTATTGAGCAGGGCAGATTTTCATGGCTGCGTCGCGAGAAGGAAGCCGTATCAATCAAAGGAAAAGACAGGTTTTCACTAGAGAACATATGGAAAAGGACGAAAAGTGGTGGAATCGGGCATTTTTTGCCGATGAATCGAAATTCAATGTCCGTGGATCTGATGGGAGAATTATAGCATAGAGAAAACTCAATGGAGAGCTTTTGGAGGAGAACACACAAGCCATTGTGAAGCACGGTGGTGTACATCAGGTGAGTTGGTATTTATTGATCAGCCAATGAATGAAAGTTCTTTTCTTCCCATCCTAAAAGACAATTTGAAGAAAAATGCAGAAAAACGTAGCTTATTCAATACGTCCATGTTCTACCAAGATAACACCCGAAAGCACACATCGCATGTTGTGCAACTTTGCCTGTCATACAATTGTCCAAAAGTTCTTCATCCACCTCCCCGATCGCCATACGTGAACGTCACAGAAAATCTATTAAATAAATTGGAGAAGAAGATACAAAAGTCGCCCATAAAGTCTAAAGAACATCGGAGGAAGAGATTATGGGAAGAGTAGAAGAATAGGAGAAACTTTAAGTCCCTTGGTACTGAGAACAGGCGTTAGAACTGCAATCGATGCCATGCAGTACATTGGTCACGTTAGAATCACACAATTTTCCGAGCTTGAAACGAATGTCGTCACCTGAATTAATTTGTTTTGTTCTGTTCAAACTTTTATTATTAATAGAATGTGTTACTTTTTAACTCAAATATTTCTCCAGGTACTTTGTGATAACACTCCAATTCTTATATATATGCTCCTACTAAGAATTAAATCCGAAATTCGAACCAAAAGTAAGCGTTTCTACTATCTACTAAAGCGTGGGACTCAGTCAATGGCCTGTGAGTTAGGTGAATAAAACGAAGCCCGTGACCCAACGTTGTGATGTAATAAAAGGGTGTGGCTAAGCAGACGCACTATAGCGCCAGCAGGTGACAGATAAGCTGACATGAATGTGTACGAAGGTGAGAACACCGCATCCGTTTCATTTGCTAACAGCGCATATAAAGGAAACTCGTAACGCTGTCTTCAAATGGCATAAACGCTGTCCCTTGGTATAACTGTCATATAATCACCATTCTCTTTTTCTATTTTTAGGCTTGTCCCCGAGACGAGACAGCCTCATATCTTGTATAATAGGCAGGCCTATCTACTTTAGTTCCCAGATTATGCTATATAGGCTCAAAAGCACTATAATGAGTACCAAAGTGATTACCAGTCGTAGACTTGACTGAAACATATGAAAGAGTGCTCCAGATCCCATCGTTCAATTACAGTGAAATAAGAAAATATATGTATCATTGGAGTAAATAAGAATACCACTAAAATTATATAATCAATAAAGTGAAATGACACTCCCAGTTACATCGAGTTTAATAAAATGTAGTTCCCGAAAATAAACGATTTGTTTTTCAAACATATGGAGCATCGTTTGAAATGAAAAATCGAAGACGAAATGCGATTCGCTGTATATACCGGTATTTGGAAAACAAATTCTCTCTTTAAAAAAAAAAAAAAAAAAAAAAAAAAAAAAAAAAAAACTTAAATTGGAAACCATTCGAACCGCACTATGGGTAAAAATAAATAAATAAACTAATTTAATGGTGATGAAAAACTAGTTGTAATGTGAGATTACGTTTCAAGTTAAATACTAATAAAAATAGTATGTAATGGAAATAAGGTTATTTCCGGCTGAAAATTTGAAGGTCATAGTTAGGAACTCGAACCTGTCTAAAAGCTTGGGGGTGCATCGTTATCATATGTATTATGTCATTACTGGTAGTTTACGTATCAAGGGGGCGCGGTGGCTCAGTGGTAGAGCGTTCATTTCCGGTGCTTGGGGTCCTGGTTCGATCCCAGCTCGCGCTGCGTGGACTGTGGTGGACAAACACTGTGCTCGTGGGTTTTCTCGGGGTTCTCCCGTTTCCTCCCACTTCATTCCACCATTTCACTCATCTCTCATCATCACCGTCTCCTTTAGCCTAACTGGCATAACCGTGGGACGTAAAACTTAAAAAGATTCCACTTCATTTTTTACGTGTTTCAAACTGAGAAGAAGTTCACATGCACCACAGTCAGTTAACCCCTCCTTCTTTTTCTTTCTACTACATCTGCTACCACGTCCTTCATTATACCTCAGTTCCTTCTCAGCCAATGTCCCAACTAGTTTCACTTCATCTTTTTAATTACATATTGTTCGCTGCTCAAGTCGTATTCCTAACACTTCATTCGTTTTTCGTTTGACCCGGCTATTTTTTCTCTTCTTGCCTGCTGAGTCCACTTGAGGGAAAATTGTTAATGTTGGTTGCTTTGAGTGGGAGATCCGGCTTCAGCTCTCGTTAGAACTACGTCCGGCTTCAGCTCGAATCCACGTCTCACATAATGTCATTGCTGAAAAGATATATTAAAAATTAAATCTAATATGATACAATATTGTTGTCCAAAAGAAGTGCAGTCCCGGGTTTGATTCTCACATATTACTGTGGTGCGGATTCCACCTTAAACTAAAGGTCCGCATCTTATATAGCCTCGGTGCTGAAAGGAACGCTAAACTCAAATCAGCCAACCCTGCGGTATGTGATATAATATTCTGTTGCAGTAATATTTTCCCTCCTCTTTCATTCGTTTATTCGTTTCAGGTAAGAAAATGTCGCAGTGTTATCCATGTTAATATGGCATTATCCCTTTCATGCGCCTCTTTGAATACGTTGCCCTTCACCATTATCTTTATGTAATTCCTCTCGTTCTCCTTGGATGCACTGTCCCTGATTTCCCCTCCTCTACCGCTTGTATTTGTAGTTTCGTCTTTGTTTTAATTTTCAAGGAGTGCATACAACAAATACATGAATTCTTTTTCGCCAATTAAGACAAGGGATTTTCCTCGTGTGGGCGAACAAGAAAGACCAAATAGCAAACAGTTCTTCAAAAACTAATTTAAGTGAGTGCATTAATAGATAGTATATTGTGTAAAAAAAGAAAAAAAAGTTTACGATTCATTGAACAAACTAAAGTTTAATATTTCTAGTGTGTAAGAGATCCGGGTTTGATTAGTAGAGGAAGATTAAGTCGTTTGTGGACAATGCATGCCACGTTGGCTATACCCTTGCTCCTGAAGATGGAACATTAAACTCTAATTCTATGAACGATCACAAAGACTGTCCTGTCGATTTAGCGGCAGAGGCAAAAATAAATTTCGGGCCCAATGGCATAGGTCAGCGTTTCCCAACCGGTGTGCCGCGGCACACTGGTGTGCCGTGAATGGGCTGCTGGTGTGCCGCGAGGAAATTGAAACAAAATTATTAATTCTATAGCAATCAAGTTGCAAAACGCAGGGGAAAATGTACACTTGTATCGCACATTACTATGAACCTCTACTATGAATTTACAATTTTAAGTTTCATGCTGTGTTACTTTTCTGTACATTTCTGATGTTGAAAAAAGTATTTGTTATTGTCATGACCATTATTGCTTTATTTTTGCAGACTATTTCGTAACATGAAAATTTAAAATATCATTCAATCCTTTCGACAAATTAAATACATTTGCGTTTTAAAGGTAAAAGAGATTTGTTTATCCGTTCGTTATTTAATGATCTTCCTTTGTAGTAAAAGGTTTTATACAGTTTTCGAAAAAGGAAGCGTATTTTTTAAAAAAACAAGTCCAATATTTAATTGCAATTGTTTTCTGTTTTTAAATTAAGACGAAAAATAAGCATAGTAATTTACCATGGGGAAAAACCAGTGATCGAGCTTTCTTCTCTGTGCGAAGATCAGTAATAAAAAATACCACTGTGTTTTATATTTACAAATAATAATATGTATAAGCGTGCCGCGAAAATCCAAGTTACATCCGTAGTGTGCCGCGAGAATCCAAGTTACACCCGTAGTGTGCCGCAAGTTGAAAAAGGTTGGGAATCGCCGGCATAGGTGATTATTCTATATCCAGCATGAGTACTGCTCACTCAAGGTTTGGAACTACATTTAACTTAAGCTACATAAAATCTGACCACAGCGAGCATTATTATTGCTAATTATGTGACAGTTTCGGCATTTTATTATTGCCTTCATCAGACACATTCACGCGTATAACGTCACAAACTCAGTACAATCCCAGTAAACAGGCTGGGAGTACCCAGACTGTGTGCGTTATTGAATAGCAGTGAAGCAGTGCGTTGTTGAATAGGGACGCGTCTTACAGTATATTTTAATATTATATTATCATTAAAAATAAACTCATATGGCGAAACTGTCACAAGATATTAGTTTTATAATAAACTAGCTGAACCTGCGCTCTATACACAGCACAACATTCACATATAAACATGAATCTCCTTGTCATTCGTCACACATATGTACGTGTCCCTTTACATACAGACACAAGTGAAAGACGTCTTGATAGAAATTGGCAAGGGGTACCATAAAGGGGAGATTATTTTCGATTATTTGTTCAGTATCTCGCACCATTTGCAAGATTTGAGCCTACTTCCGATTGGAATTTTTAATTCATGTATGATCAGTGTTTTCTTTCATCTTACATGCAGTATGTAATAAGCAAATACATTACACAAACAATTAATTATAATGTCAGTGATTTACGGTGTTCATTGGGCAAAACACTCCAAACAATAAAGATTCATCTTAAACTAGAGAAATGGTTATCTTTCGTTTTTTTTATCATCATTTTGCCATGAAAGAAATGCCTGGGAGATATATAACCCGTGTATACAAATGTGTTTTGTTGGGATGTATAACCAGTAAGATATGTTGCATTACTTTTATTTTAAATTTCAACAGTTCCATTGTACCCCTAAAAATGTAATAAAGAAATAACGGCCACGTTTTCTAAATATTCAATTAGAACTAGACAATCTACATAAAATTTGGAATCAACCAGTGAAAACTGCACGTTTCTAACACTTGTGGTTTTCGAGATTTCATTGTCAAAAGGATTGGAGACAAACATATAAACTTTTCTTTGGAGACAAACATAAATCCTGGGATTTTAATATATAGACTAGCTGAACCTGCGCTCTCTACACAGCGCATCATTTGCATATGAGCATAAATCTCCTTATCATTCCTTACAACATCTGTACCTGTCCCTTTACAGACACAAGTGAAAGACATATTGATTTTTTTAAAAAAAAAAAGCCAAGGGATATCATAAAGGAGAGACTTTTTTCGATTATTTTTTCTCAATATCTCGCACCGTTTGCAAGATTTGAGCCTGCTTCCGGTTGGAGTTTCTAATTCATGTATGACCAGTGTTTTCTTTCTTCTTGGATGCAGTAGGTAATAAGCAAATACATTACATACACAATTAATTATAATGTCAGTTATATATGGTGTTCATTGGGCAAAACACTCCCCAAAAAAAGGTTCATCTTAGACTGGAGAAATGGTTATCCTTCCTTTTCCATTATTATTTGGCCATGAAACAAATGCCTGAGACATATACAACCCCTATATACAACAGTGTAGTGTTGGAATGTATAATGCTTAGGATGTGATGCTTTAGTTTTTTTTTAATTTCAACACTTCCAATGTACCTGTAAAAATGTAATAAAGAAATAGTGCCCATGTTTTTTTAAATATTCAATTAGAACTGGACAATCTACATGAAATTTCCAATCGATCAATGTAAACGTCATCTTTTTAGAGCCTTTAGTTTCCGAGATCTCATTGTCGAAAGGATTGGACATAAACATATAAACGTAGTTTAAAAGAGCTCCAAAGATGGCAGCACAATTCATTTGCTTTTATTTCTCAGAAGGCTTATTAAAGGCAAAGGTCTTTGAAGAATAATTTAAAAGGATAAATTTTGTGAAAAATGCTATTTTTTTTAAAGCACACTCTTTTAAAAATATTTGTCTTTGTTATAAATGTGAAATCACAAATAACCGTAAATCAAAGATTTGAAAGCTAAGTTTATAGGTTAGAGCTCGGTCGCTCTTAATTGGTACTGTAGCATTTTAATAGATAGATTGCTTAAATTTGCTTAGCGATTAGTATTTAATTTTAAACTGGAAACTCAATTGAAAAAAGACCATTAGGAAGACCTAGGCGCGAACAGGGTTAGCATGGATCTCGCAGAAATAGAAATACAAAATAGAAATCGATGCAGTTGGTTATGACAAAACTCAGTGGAGAGTTTTTGTGAATGCTGCATTGAACCACCTGTTCCATAGGTCATAGAGTGATTGAATTAATTCTTTTGACGGGCCAGAAATTGAAGTAGTTATTTGAATTAATCGGATCTATTTCCTTCCGTGTCAAGAGGAAATAATAAAAGAAAACCACTTTACATATCCTTTTTTTGGCCACAGCTTGTGGGTGTTGCATATTTGTTTATCCACAGGACTAAGCTTATCATCTGATATACTTTCTGTATCTATTTAGTTTTCATGATTGACACGTTTTTGTGCCCAGTTTGCCGCGTAAGACAGTGGAGATTATACTCAACTGAAAAAAAAAATCAAACCTCTATCTGTGATGACATAATAAAACAGAAAACGAATGTATGAGGCAAGTCCGGAAGTAAGGCAAACGGTATTCATTCAAAAAATATGTATCTGACAAAATGTCAACTACAACATACTAACAAGTAAACCTTACGTTTGGGTGAATCGAGTTGCTGACTGAGACACATATGAAAATGTAGTACTAAATGTGATCAGTATTTCAGTGAAGTTATAGGTGCGAAGCTCCAGGGGTTTAGAAGATACAGCTACCAGAACATCACATGGAAGTACAGCATAGTCTTTATACAGTTGGAGGTAAACGCTCTGTAAGACCTGTTGTAACGACAAAAGGTGAATAACAAATACATGGGTACATATTAGGACTATGAAGAAGTCATATAGTAAGGGTATACCTGACGGCGGCCATCTTGAAATCCGCCATTTTGAATTAAGGTTAAGTTTTTAAAATAGGAATAGAGTCATGTGATACATGATTTAAGGCGCAAATTTAATCAGAAGAACAATGGTGACGCTAATTTTGATTTACGCGCAATTGGTAAAAAGTTACAGAGAAATTAAATATTGTTGCTGCATATGTATTAGTCCTTTACCCCACCTTGTAAATTTTGTTTTAATGATAATAATTAAATAAAAAGCAGATGGATAAATATTAGGTTTATGGTAAGAGTTGCCTTGATGGCGGCCATGTTCAAATCCGCTATTTTGAATCAGACAAAAGTTTTAAACAAAACGCATAACAGTGACACCTTATTAATAGCAAATTTTACCATAACTTCAACGGTATAACCATTTTTGCTTTATCATTAACCAGCACAAAATTAAATGGATCGCTCCTTACGACTACTGCTTTGACGGAATTGTTAACGACAAATGTGTCAAGTGTAACTCGATTGCCTGTGTCAGGTGTGCTCACTGTGAGCAGAGCATTTGTGCAAGTCATGCACTCTTTCTGAACTACATATTGACTGTACTAATTGAGGACTTTTCTTGAAGAAAGACCCAAGTTCAATTTTGACTCAATTCCACTTTGGTCATTTTTCCTTAAACTAGCAACTTGTTTATGCGATAACAAGTGCTGGTTAATGATAAAGCAAAAATGGTTATACCGTTGGTTTTATGGTAAAATTTGCTATTAATAAGGTGTCAATGTTATGCGTTTTGTTTAAAACTTTTATCTGATTCAAAATGGCGGATTTGAACATGGCCGCCATCAAGGCAACTCTTACCATAGACCTAATATTTATCCATCTGCTTTTTATTTAATTATTATCATTAAAACAAAATTTACAAGGTGGGGTAAAGGACTAATACATATGCAGCAACAATATCTAATTTCCCTGTAACTTTTTACCAATTGCGCGTAAATCAAAATTAGCGTCACCATTGTTCTTCTGATTAAATTTGCGCCTTAAATCATGTATCACATGACCCTATTCCTATTTTAAAAACTTAACCTTAATTCAAAATGGCGGATTTCAAGATGGCCGCCGTCAGGTATACCCTTACTATATGACTTCCCCCTAGTCCTAATATGTACCCATGTATTTGTTATTCACCTTTTGTCGTTACAACAGGTCTTACAGAGCGTTTCCCTCCAACTGTATGAAGACTATTCTGTACTTCCATGTGATGTTCTGGTAGCTGTATCTCCTAAACCCCTGGAGCTTCGCACCTACAACTTCACTGAAATACTAACCACATTTAGTACTACTTTCTCATATGTGTCTCAGTCAGCAACTCGATTCACCCAAACGTAAGGTTTACTTGTAAGTAGTACAGGGGTTATTTCGACGTAATTACTTCTGTTGTCCAAACCAAACACTTGTTTAGTCGGTTTACTAGCTTCTATATCCCACGTGACAAAATTCTAATGCCTGCTCCTGGAACCATATTTCAACTTGGTTCTTGATCTTTTGATCAGTGTTGAAGTGTTGTCCAGCAAGATGTATCCTAAACGAGAACAAGTGCTGGGCACTTACGGTGTGCTTGGAGAAGGCGCATGACAGCCACTTCGGATTTGACGGGATTCTGACTGAGTCGGCCGAGATTATACCCATATGAAACGTAGACTTAAAAGTTTAAGGTGACATCCGATCTTTGGTATGAGACTTTGGGTAGGTTAAGAGAAAGATGAGACAAAGCAAGATCTTGTGGGGTGAATAAATCAATCTTTACTCGATTAGGTGGGTACGAGATACACACTAATGTGTTTCTTCTATGGCGATTAACCTTTTAGTCATTATACAAAATGTTGTGTAGCAAGGTTAGGGATTTTTTTTTTCTTGTGAAAGTTAATTAAATTTTACATTAGCGTGGACTACTGATGTGGAGTGCTGAAAACCAGTTCTTAATTGCTAATAAGGCAAAAGAAAAAAATAAATAAAGAGTCGGAGGATAATGCCTAGCTTAGCAACGAGATAGACTGCATGGTTCGCGGTTTTGACGGCAGTCGTTTAGTGCTGCAGTCTGGAGAACGCAAAAAGAGAAACAAGAGAAAGAGAGAGAGAGAGAATGCGGTTGAAGCCTTGGGGCGCAGGGTAGGAGGAGAGCTTCCCGGATCGAAACGTCCGGAAATACGAAACTGCGCAATAGTTGGACCCTAGCAACCGTACCTGTTCCACGACTTCTAACAGCAACCAAAGTCTTGTCAGGCGCGCGCGATAAGCAAGCAATACGTGGATCGAATCACATTACAATATAAAAATAAAATACTATAAGTAGCTACATTTCTAATAAAACTTTTCTAGCTTTGCGCTTCCATTTAAAAGCACTGAGTTTGTTCCATCAGCATGATAAACTGTCTACATTATCGTACGAAAATAATTAAGGAGGTGCACACACACATACACGTAGTGAAACATTTTATTATTTATTTATTTAAATGGCACTTGGAGTAACGGGTCCGCATCTCACTTATGCTAATATAGTAATTAAGAACGATCGGTCATTTGTAGAGCTCTCATACCCCCGAGTTGAGCCAGGATAATTCCAGACTTACATCATACAGCAAAAATGATTCAAAACTAAATATTTTGTTGTTTTTTTTTCTCCAAAACATACGTAAATATCATTCCAGAGATACTTTTAAAATATACGACTTAAGTCATCGTTACTCAACTAATAGAAACAATACACTGTCCGTCAGTCACTTTGGGAATGTTGACCTATTATTTCATTAATTATGATAACATCTGAAAAAAGCAAGTGAATAACTGACTATTGTAAGTTTTCATAGAGTGTCCGGTTTTTAGCATAAATTTTCACAGAATACCCCCTAGTAGCAAGCTTGGTTGGCCCACCATTGGGGATTGAATGGGTTTTGATCAAGACGGTGGATGATGGTCGGTGCGTGCCTATAGCGAAAAATCTTATGTTGGCCAGACATTGGTTAAATGTATGGTTGGCCAACCAACTTTTCTCCCGACCTTCACGCAACGATACTAGAATTGATTGTTTTCCCAATCAAGAATTATGGTATTTTAGCGTTGGCTAAATATCGGAGAACCAACCACTCTGTTGGTTGTTGAATGGGTGGGAAATGGTTGCCAAAGTGGCTAAACCTCACATTGAGTCACCGTTGGTATGTCGCATCGCCACTATTTTCCCAACGTTGGGCAAGCGATTTTGCTACTAGGAACGGTTTTTATTATAAACTTTTCATAGAGAACTAGGTTTTTAGCGTAGATTTTCATAGAGTATCCGGTTTTTCTTATACATTTTCATAATGTCTCTGTTTTTAGCGTGAAGTTTCATAGTGCCCGGTTTCTTGTGTAAATTTTCAAAGAACGCCCGGTTTTTAGTGTAAATTTTCATAGAACGACCGGATTTTAGTGTAAATTTTCATAGTATGTTCGGTTTTTAGTGTAAATTTTCATACAGTGCTCAGTTTTTAGTGTAAATGTTCATACAGTGCTCGGTTTCTAGTGTATATTTTCATACAGTGCTCGGTTTTTAGTGTAAATTTTCATATAGTGCCCGATTTTTAGTGTAAATTTTCATACAGTGCTCGGTTTTTAGTGTAAATGTTCATAGAGTGTCCAGGTTTTGGACTGAAAATATGATAGCCCTCACTGAATAGACGAAAAAACTTCAGTCGTAACACTTTCACTCGTAACGCTGTGTAGGACCTGGGATATTTTTTTCATGGAAATGGATGAAGCCTGAGTTTAGTTCGGGCATTACGTATAAGTCTCTCATTACCTTCCATGGGTGGTGACCGGTTCTCTGTTTGTGGAAAACTTATTCGGGTTCGCAAAATAAAACATTATTTGCTTGACCTAGTGAGCTTGTACAGTTTTAGAAACGTCTTAAAAACCTTGGGGGGAGGTATGGAAAATTGACCTATTAACCTTCTCCTCCCACTACATGGTAGTAAAACAAACATTTTCTCCGAAATCCGGTGTTTCCAAGAAATTCAAGCTAGCTGACAGTTTTCGACCAGAGGGGTGAGTGCGTATTCCTCTCTTCACTTGAGAAAGGTTTTGGCGAAAAAAAAAAAAAAAAAAAAAAAGTAGCGTGGAAACTCCGAATGGTTTGTGTTGTTTTGTTATTTGACACTTTGAGTGGAAAAATCTTCTTTCTTCCTTTGGAGAGGAACAAAATTCGAACTGGACGGCAGCTCTCGGCAAAAATAGGGGGTGAGCAAAAGCTGATCTTCTCAGTCATATGAATATGGAATGGAATGTCTCAAATGTTTTGGCGAAGAAAAAAGTAGTCTGGAAACTCCGAGTGCTTGATGTTGCTGTTATTTGACACTTTCAACCTGCTTTCAACAGAATATTTCTTTTTCCATTGAGAAGGAATGATCTATATATGCAGGCAAATTGGTCAGTGTTTGTTTATTTCCCTCTTCTCTATATAGAAAGAAAGATCCCAATGTGTAAGCCATTAATCACAGTGTAATGGGGACCAAAGCTATGGTAACGTCGTTGAACATAAGTTAAGTTACAATGTTACTAGTAAGAGGATATGATTGTTCGGACAGTTCCGAATTACCACCCACTAAGGTTTTTAAGATCCTGCCAGTTCTCTATCCAGAAAGCTGTTGTCAATTTGTTGTTATTATTATAGTTTCACGTCCTAGCATTATCCACCAAGGTTACGAGAGACGATGATGATGATAATGAATGAAATGGTGGAATGATAAATGGGAGGAAACGGGAGAATCAAAAGAATCTTTATCCACTACAAAGTTCGGCTGGGATCGAACCAAGGACCCCACGCGCCAGAAATAAGCACTCTACCACCGAGGAGACACTGTGCTCTCTGTTGTCAGTTCTGTTGTTTGTAGTATTTTGATGACAAATATTGATAGACGTTTGTGGTAAAGTTGTTTTACTTCTTTTGTAGTAATACGTGAAGAAACAAATGGACGAAAAACGAATAGCGAACATTGTATGGTTTCACTGAATGGTAACAAACAAATAAAAATGAAATAAAATGAAATCTTTGAGTTTAACGTCCAACGATTATGTCCGTTAGGCTAAGGAAGACTTATGATTTAGACAAGTGAATGATTATGAAATATTTGGTGGAATGAGGATGTGGGAGGAAACGGGAGTTCCTGGAGAAAACCTATGGACACGATGTTGTTCACGTGCCCCGCGTAGCGTAGTCGCCAACGCTCTCGCCTTCAGTGCGAGGGATCCCGGGTTCAATTCCCGGTGGGGTCATTCGGTAGAAAAAGTGTAACAGCTTTTTCAGGCCAGCCCCCCTGAATGAGGTTTTCCTCATTCACACCAGGCAAATGCCAGGGTGGTACCTAACTTATAGATCCCAGACCGCTTTCTTCCTTCCCTTTTCCCGGATTGTGTGCTCGCCGAGGGACGTCATCCCTCAAATCGGGAAGGGCTAAATGGTCTTTGATGCCGAAAGCCCAGAAATCCAAATCTTAAAATCCCCCCACGATGTTGTTCACCGCAAACTTCTTTCGTCGGGATCGAACTAGGGACCCCACACACTAGAGGTAAGCGCTCTACTACTGAGCCATTGTGCCCCCGTTCAGCTCAGTGTGATGTATTGATTGGTACGGGGTCATCTTTGAAAAATTTTATTTTCTATTAAATATTAATAGTATTGTCGATTTAATATAAAGTGTGAATTCGTGTAGAGAAAAATACAATATTCTACCGGCTTTTTTTTTTTTTTTGTGTGTGTGTGTGTGTGTGTGTGTGTAATTAATGACGTTCCCCAGCTGGACCACTCCTATGAGCACTGATGACATGAGACAAGGAAATCTTGTTTCAATGTTTTGAAAGCCTACACTTAAATTGACTCCTGACATTCAAGGCAATGATGTGATCATATACAAAACACGCCCGAAGTGGGTAGTAAAATAGACATGGATGATGCATGCAACTGCGTAATACTTATTTTATTTTACGTTATTTATTTTTAAATAGTAATCCATACAAGTGGTTTTTGGTATTCTCTGACTGGCAAAAGTTATGGAAGAATTTTGAGAACGGAAAAGTGGAAGAAGTCAAGCTACTTTTGAACGATGTATTTTTTTTTTTTTTTTTTTTTTTTTTTTTTTGGACGTAGAACATTGTACCTAGGTATAGGTCAAGGTGTCCAATCTTTAGTTGTAAGTGGCGTATTAAGTTATCTGAAAGGTTTTGTGGGCCTCAGCTTTCTATTTGTTTTCCATTTATGACATTGTAATATTCGCATAAAAGACTCCAAAAGGCTCCTACTTGTATCTTGTATCATAGTGTAGGAAGAAAGGATTATTATTAAATATTCTACTTGTTAACAGGTTCTATGACTAATGATTCCTGGGGGGGGGGGGGGCTGGAAATGTTTCATCCAGTTTCTCGATCTTTAGCTTCCTCTTTTAATTCCCAATATTTTCGTCTATTTTTCAAATAATCGATTAGTTGTATTCTTCCTGCTTTTCGCTTTCCGACTATGGAGTTATGAAGAAGACAATTTCTTCGCAAGATATGTCCCATCCAATTGGTCTTCCTATGAAGAATGCTGGCTAGAACATCGTCTTCTCTCGTATTCGTTTTAAAACATCTTCGTTTGTTATTCTCTCTGTCCATTTTACCTTCTCTATCTCCTTCCAACACAACATTGCGAAGCTCTCTGAATATTTCTTCTCTAACTTTCGTAATGTCCAAGTCTCTGAACAAAGGATGTCTCCTTTTATTCGTCACTATAGTACGGAAGGTATAACGTCGTTGGCTTCCCGCGAAAAAGTTGTGACGTTTATAGGGAGTTGCCAGCTTGGTTTGGTTCGCTGAGCGCGGTGATTGGCCAGTGGTGATTGGCTATCCTCTTACCACACCCCCAGTGACGAGCAGGCCCAAGCGCGGGAACCCAACGACGTTGAAGTGTTCGTTCGAAGCAGGAATTAAATGCTATGCAACCTGCAACACTATAAAGTAGTGTGAGTTGTCTAACTTGAAGCGATTCTGAGATTGTACTTTATGAACCTCCAAAACGTATGTCCCCTTATCCTCCCTCGAGTTCGAAATTGAAAAAAACGGCTTCGGACTCGGTTAGATCTGATGAAGATCCATCTGTGTACATTTGGGGCTCTAGGTAATTCTTTTTTTATATGACAAATCTGATTACAAACACATACACACACACATTATTTGTGTATTGGTAGGTGTGACTTCCAATTCAAACCAGAGCTGTTAAGCAATGGTCTACATGTATTGTTTGGTGTTGAATTTCTGAGTCTTGCGTGCCGCAGAAAGTCAGTTGCTGCGTTGCAGGTTAAAAATCCTGAAATAGGAGAATGTACAAATTTGTATGAGACCACTTGAGCGATGTATTAGGCAAGTTTCCTATGGAGAGAGGGAAGTTTCAAAGTTATGTTTTCACAAATTTGTGAATTTCCTAGTATTTATAGGGTTGTAGGAAGATCTTTGGAAAGCTATGTAAAATGTATAAAAAATTATTATTGTCACATCTCTTTTACGTTAAGTAAACAAGAAATCATGTATGAATAAAAAAGATAAAAATAATTACCTGTTTACGAGAATTTTTCCATTTACAACGTTCCATAGATATGCACTGATCTATTCCGTATCAAAAGAGAACACGGGGGCGATTTATCTATCAGGAATTATATATCCGGTAACCTGAGCGGAAATGATGAACAAGAAATTCGAACGAATCCAGTACAGAAAAATTAAATAGAAATTTGGTACTATAAGTTGAAAAAATCCATAAAAAATTTGCTAATGAGCGGGAATTCCATAAAAAATATTTTTTCCAGGCTAGGATGAAATTTAGGGACAGGGCAGTACTGTTCACTGTACAGTATGTTTGGATATGACATTTTTTTCTGATTCATCTTTGGAAATAAATCCATGGGATTTTGTAATGCGTCCCAAAAATGTGTGTATCAAAGTCAACGTACTTCTACCAATAATTCTGTAACAGCTGAATGCCCGTACAGAAGAATGTTTTGTTCGTATGCAAACACTGGTCTTCAACACTTGTAATGTCTTAATCACTGGAAAATTTGTGTGCTCGGAGATGAATTATAGTCAGTTAGACCGAAGTCAAGAATATGATGGGTACTGCAGTATTTGGAATTGTGTTGCCGGATGTGGGGATGTGGTACATTAGAGCTAGAAGTACGGCATAATACTGACGTACCATTGTAGACTTATGTGGTAGATAACCGACAAACAGTATACTCTCAAGGTCTCAGAAACTAAAGCCATGGCTTTCCTGCTAGGCCTGTGCACAGAATTTTTTCGGCATTGGTAGTATTCTTCCTTTCAAACCATGGTCTGTTTTTGAGGCTCGAAGTGATGTACCCAAGTTTCTTTCCCTATAGTAATGCTGGACCAAAATGCTGTAGAACCCTGTTAGTGATGAGTCAAATTATAACTCCATTTATTGCAAAGCATCCAATGACAGCATATCTTCTTAATACTTAATAAAATGGAAACGTTACTGCTTCCATTTTAAAGTGTTTTTTCACACGTGGGATGTTTTTGAAGTGATAGGTATTGATGGATGTCCCGAGGGGCCTTTATCTTCGTGTAACGCCTAAAATAAAACCAAAAGAAATACCTGATACTGTTTCTTAATGCAAAGTATGCAGTGGAATTATCACCTATTGTATGTATCATATTATAAACTTGCCCTGGCGTCAGTCCTTGCAATGGTCTGTATTTTCGTGGAACTTTTTCGGATGTATTTCATGGTTTGAGTATTCTTGTCCCATTTTGTAGTAGGAGTATTTCGTAATACAGTGTAAAATATCACAAATATTGGTGAATAGAAAATATTCAAACCCATGAGGAACTTGGATTCAATACCGTCTTGTAGAGGTAAACAATGTCTTGAGGTTGGTTTCAGTAGAAATGACTAGATTTGTCAACGACAATAGATTTTATTGCCCCCTTAATTGCTTTTATGACTGTATACATTTGATGTCAATATGGCCGTGTCGGCCTTGGAGAGGCCGGCCCCGTCCTTGGGGGAGGTTTCTGGGGGAAGTGGTTTTATTAGTTGTGCAATAGAGGTTGTTTGGAAAAGTGGAATGACCTCCTTTCTTGTTGAAACATGCTCCTATACGATTCTTGAATCGAAATTTTAATCAAATTAGAATTAAAACTATGATTTAGATAATTAGAGCATTGGTATACGTCATTGAACGCAATCCCTAGCTTCAAACATGAAACAACACGATATTTGATTGAGGATACGGCTTTGAACGGTGTTCCTAGCTTCAAACATGATTTAATACGTTTATTGAATCAAAATTATAATCAAATTAGAATTAAAACTATGATTTAGATAATTAGAGCAATGGTATACGTCATTGAACGCGATCCAACAGGATTTTTGATTGAGGATACGGCTTTGAACGCTGTTCCTAGCTTTAAACACGCTCCTATACGTTTTTTGAATCGAAATTATAATTAAATTAGAATTAAAACTATGATTTAGATAATTACAACTTCAGTATAGGGCTTAAAACGCGGTCCCTAGTTCCCACAAGGTTTTTTCCCATTAATTTAATTATGATTTGACTTGTAAAGCTTGTAACTAATTGAACACTCTTATTTGAACTAGAAAATTATGAATAATGAATATGATTACACCCTTTAAGCTCCAATGTTTAGCAATGATTTTTAATGGTGCTTTGTTTTACGGAGTAAAGTATTAAGATGGGAGGGAAAAAGGAAGGAAAGGAAGAAATATTTATTTATTTTCATTTATTTTTCTTGTTGCGAACTGCACTTCTTTCGTTTAGCTTGTATGGTTCTTAAATGACAAACTTAACTCTGCTATTTTTCAGCGGCGCTCAGTACGAAATTTGCAGACTGATGTGTTCTTTCTTCAACTGCCATTGCAATACTGAGGGTGAAGATTGAAGTTCAGTTTCTCACACCCTATGCAAACAACCTTGCGATATGATTGGCCAGGAAAAACCAGTTTGCTCCGCCTGCAATGTTTAACAATGGGGACCAATCATTCCCTTTAGTTTGACTGAACGGGAGAACCCACCCGTCCCCGCTTCTCTTTCCATCATCAATGTCTTGTGTGAACAAGTTTCTACCCGCTCCCCACCCTTCCCCGCATCTCTTGACCGCATTCTGTGTGATCAGGTTTTTACCCTGCGACAAGTGACACACATTTTTCCCCACCCCTCACTGCCACTCTTTGGTTGCATCCTGTGTGAACATGCTTATACCTTCTCTCCCCCCCAACGGCGATAACTGACACATTTTTCCTCACAAAGGGTGTTTTTCAAACCAGTTCTGGTGGATGGTTTCCGGACAACAACCTTTTCCCCGCCCATTTAGACAAACAAACAAGTAGGATGTCCTTGTACTCATTGCCAATAACCTGATGAATAAATGGTTGTCCTTCATTTTGACTACTGCAAAACAACACACACACAAAAAAGAACCTGTAGAATTACAACATACAATAATTATGCTGTTCTTTTCGGCAAGATACAAGCTATTGAAACAGTTGTTGAAATGATAGCTATATAGCTTACTGAATAAAGCCGGAATTTTAAAATTTAGGAACATTGTTGCCTGAACCCAACTAACGAATTTTATTGCTTGGTAAACAACTATTTGCTGTGAAAAATACGACAATTTGGCGTCTTTAAGGTATGAATTGAGACATGCTGGCGATGTTTTTCAAACTTTAGGCATTGTGTGAAAATTCCATGGTATTACCTCTATAGAAAAGAAATATTTGCTTCGATTCGGCAAGAGACCGACAAAGGAATTCTTTTCTGATTCTTTGCAGAGCGAGGCAATGCTGTATTACAAGGCAAATTCATTTACTTTATTTTTTTTCTTCCCCTATTCCATTCCCCTTATGTTAATGAATAAATAAAAAATATATTATATAAGTGCAGTATACATTTCCTGTATTAACAATTTTGCTCGTGAAGTCTTCTGCCTTGCTTCTGCATTGTTTCTTTAAAGTGATTTTTTGGATTTTTTTTTTCTGTGTTTGTTCAAAGAAGAAGATAATATATTCAAGTAAGTTTTATATCATTATAATTGATTAGATATATTTGCATAAGTATCGAATGGTGGGACTCCTCCTAGAAAATTAACACATATTGTTTTTCTTATGAAAATAATTAACACGGTGTAGAAACGAGCTATGAGTTTGCCAATATGTTTCAATTTGTGGGGAGCATAACGCCCCGAACCTTAGGGATTCACGTCTGACTTATATTCCCTTACGTGTTTACCGAAAATCGGGGTAGCTGTGCATGGGGGCATAGCCCCCCAAACCTGAGGGAACCGCGTGTGACTTATAACAGCTTCTGTGTTTGCCAAACAGGGGAAACCATACATGGGGGCATAGCCCCCCAAACCTGAGGGAACCGCGTTTGACTTATATTGTTTTATGTGTTTACCGAAAACCGAGGGGAAGCATACATGGGGGCATAGCCCCCAAACCTGAGGGAACCGCGTTTGACTTATAACACCTTATGTGTTTACCGAAAACCGATGGGGAAGCATACATGGGGGCATAGCCCCCCAAACCTGAGGGAATCGCGTCCGACTTATATCGCCTTTTGTGTTGCCAAACAGTGGGTTTACCAACACCGGAAAAGCTAGCTTCCTGAACGGTCACCACAAAGGAACGAAATATATATATATTTTTTTTTAAATTTGTTTGAAGACTATGTTTGAGTTTTGATTCCGTTTCGGTTGTGTTTTTGGACAAGTTAACCACAGGAAAGAGTGAAGAATGGAACTAGCATTATTATTATAGTTAAGAATATGTGGGGACACGAAAAATCTTTGGCAGTGTTAATCTTTTTAGAGAAAAAAAATGCGTTGTGACATCCCTTAAGAACCGCCAATGAGATACTTTACATATTAGTTGGTATTTTAGAAATGCGTGGTGACGTCCCTTAAGAACCGCCAATGACGGTTGGACTTATAGTTTTAGAAATGTATGGTGACATCCCTTAAGAACCGCCACTGATGGACTTTACGGCAAAAAATCAAGTGCGCAATTTCTTTGAATCTTTATAACTGAAATTGTGATTAAACAGAATTGCGTACTGTCCAATATTTTTGATGGTAGATTTTATATAAATACATTGTGTCTGAATGATTTGTCATGAATCTGTATTCATATTGGATTGTCTTTTCGGAAAATAAGCAATTTACACATAAAGAACACTTTTAGAACACATACATATTCAATATTTACTACAGATAATGTTCAAAATATATTGTTTAGTGTAAAATAATTAAGTTCAACAGAAAAGATAGACATTTGTCTTGCTTGTATCCCTAATATTTAGAAAATCAGTCAGTATTAAGTGTACAGATGTATTCACAAAGTGTTCAGAAGTGAACAAAAAGTGTTTAGATCCGCGAAAAAGTGTTTCAATGTGTTTTCACACTGAAAAATGTACTTATATAAAGAGTTCTTAGTTGTAGTGGATGCAATTTTCCAAGATACATGCGAATATTGCAATTTTACGTAAATGTGTAGACTTTTCTTTCCCACAGTTAGACTCCAAAGAAAAGAACTAGGTTCATTGATTCATTTTGAATCATAGCAACGGACTTTTCCCTTTGAATTCGTGTTAGAATAGCTTGGCTATCACGAAACGTAGTGAATACTCAAATGGATCTTTTTCCAAGACATGAGGAATAAACGAATATAATTGAGTGAGAAGTGTTGGGAATATATTTGAAAAATATATAAAATATGAACTTGCGTATTTTTAACATGTGATACAGTATTCAGAATCTTAATCATATGGTAGTCACATGGTTTTTGTACATACTAACTCTATATTAAGCAAGGTAATGAGTGAGAAAAATGAAATGAAATACGAAATATTTTGTTAGGGATGCAGAAAGAGAATCCAATGCAGTGTGAACGCGCTCTTTTGCGTGGAGGAAAAGGGGGGCTATACCCGGAGTGAATTTCCCCTCATAACTTTTCCAAATAGTGAATGCACTCTTTTGCATGGAGAAGAGGGGGTACTATACCCGGAGTGAATTTCCCCTCACAACTTTTCAATTACTGAATGCGCTCTGTTGCGTGGAGAAGAGGGGACACTATGCCCGGACTGAATTCCCCTCATAACTTTTAATTACTGAATGCACTCTTTTTTGCGTAGAGAAAAGGGGGTATACCAGTCTTTAAGAGTAATGCCTCCCATTACTGAACGTTACTTGTTTTATATATGGATTTTGCAGTGAGGCACTAGGATTTCAATGTAAATGTATGCAGCAGTACTAGTAGAGGGGGTTATCCCCCTGAAAGACTGGGGTTCATATCCCAGAAATGATGTGGTACCGCACCACTTAAGTAAATGTTTGCTTGTCACTGAAAGACATGGGTTTATATTCCTTATTTAACCCAATAGTTTTACTTATATGCGTTTGATCTTCAATAGTTTGATAGAATATTAAGACCAACAGAATATACAAGCATGTGCTATGGTTTATTACACATTGAAAACATATATACTATACTCACCTGAGAAATATACGGAACTTTGTCGCACACGCGTCAGCACTGCGGAACTTTCAACGCACAACTAATCTTTAATTATGACTTTTGCCGATAGGTGTCACTAGTAGTAGTGGTTGTGCAATACATGATAGGACACGATATAACATGCATTTGGCGTGTGGGGGTATCATTTCCTTTCACGGCAGCGTACGTGTAAGATCAAGGACAAGCTTTAGCGCATCTTAATTAATTAACTATATAGTTTTAATACTATTAAATAAAGTATAAAGAAATTGATTCAAGCCTATTGTATTCCAGACATTGAAGCTTTGCCGAACCTTGAGTGGTGGTAGCAGCACAAATAGAATACCCAGACATTTTTGTTTAGACTTACAGCGACACAGTGTCGACATTTTTTCTTCTTTTTTGGTTTTGTGAACGAACAACTGAGGCTTGAAAGGTGTGTATTTCTTCACTTATTGTTTTTTTTTAAAAAAAAGAAATTATACATGTTTGAGCTGTATTTAACCAATATTAATGAACAGAGAGAGACTTATTGTGTCTGGATATTTTAAAAGAATAGATTACATCTGAATATAAGTGAATATATTTTATTGATTTTTTCATAAATTGAACAAATTGCTTTCTATTTACATATCATTATTTGACTATAGATTGAAAATAAGTGAATGCTTTTTATTTACATATCATTATTTGACTATAGATTGAAAATAAGTGTTTGCTTTTTATGTACATATTATTAAAATATAACTATAGGTTGAAAGTAATTGAATGTGCTCTCTCTCTTTTATATTCAAGTGATATATTAACGTCAACTTGATAACTCAAAATAGTTTTTCTTTGTCTTATTTCTTTCAGATGGATTTCTTCTGCCCAAGCGAAGAATTGAATATGGTTGATGAAATTTATCTCCAGGAATTGGTGCGCGGTTTCAACGAGTACCCGAGGGTCTTCAGTACCTGGAAAGCCATCATGGAATTGAACAGGCTGGGATATCGGGGCTCGGGGAGATGCGATGCACTCCTACGCGCCCTTCGTGCCTTCGAAGGTAATGATACATTACTTCTCCAGCACTGCGTAAGCAGTGCTGATATAATAGACTTATTTTTGTATGGATTTTTCCGTACATGTGATACTTACGAATCGGCGCAGTCAAAACTCTTTTATTTATTATCATGTGGGGAAGGTCAGGTGGATAGGATAAAAGATACAGAGTTATCGGACTTTTTTGATTTTGGCACGCGCTTTGTTTCGGAACCGTGCTTAATCCCATCCACAAATAATGCCATAGTCATGCCCCCTCAAGAAAATCATAACTTGAGTCCTAATAATCTATATCAATTAACAAATGAAGATTTAGCTTTCTTGGATGAAGTAAATGGGATTGGCACTCAAAATTCCGATGAAATACCAGCTGAAGAAATGAGGAGTTTGGTTCAAAACGAGGACAATGCTGTGGTTATACCCACGCAACAAGTCCAGGGAGAAAATCCTGTATACAATCCGCCTGAATACTGTGTACAGGATAATCATGACTATGGGGACCAAATGATTTTTACTCCTCAGCCTAACCCGTCATATGCCAATGTTCCACCAATGGTTGGACATGGCAACATAAACAACAACAATAGTACAACTGGTACTATTAGTAGTCCTAATAGTGGTAGTACAGGTGGTAGTGGTAGTGATAATAATAATGGCGGGGATAATCAAAGAAATAGTAATTTCGAAGTTATAAGAGAAAGCAGACAAAGGTTTCGTAAGTTTCATCTTACGGGACATGAAATTGCCGTCAGACCTGTGGGTGATGAAAGGAATATTAATAACCCAGAGGCTTATATCGAAAGCTTAGTTAATTTTGCGTTGGAACATGTGATCTCCAATGCACGCCCCTCGGACTACATTGGCTTATACATAGAGAGTAGTAATAGTACCAACAACAAACCAGTGTACGTTCCATTTAGAAGAAAGGGCAATTTCTCTGCTAGGACAGTCCTCACTTCAATCGAACGTGTATTAAATTCGAATGAAGTGTTCCTTTTGGGGCAAGAACTATTGTTTCGATTCCATATCGCTGAGAGTATGCACGGCCAGGGAAGAAATGCAACGAGTGCCGTTGACAAATATGCAAAATATCAAGATTACTTAGAAAAACGATTAATTCGTATTGAAAATAGAAATATTTACTGCCTCCCTATGGCCATTGTATACTGGATAACCAAGCATACATCAAGCAGGCAGAGTTTGCATCTTTTAAGAACAAGAGACCAAGATACATGGCTTCTTAAAGCAGAAGTTCTCTGCGAGATGGCAGGTGTTAACGTTGAAAGTAAGCAAGGTTGTGACTTTTCCGATCTGATCCTCTTTCAAACATATTTGAAAGGGGAATATCAAATCGTAGTTTATGAGGAGCATGAAAAGAATAACCGGGAATATATAGTACGTTACCCGGGAGAACCGGCAGAAAATAAGATTTTTATCCTTTATCGAAGAGGTAACACTATTGGTCATTTCGAACCTATTCGTAACATTAGAACTTTCCTCAAGGCACGAAAGTATTGTTATTATTGTTTGGAAGCTTATGATGAAAGGTCACGTGCACACAAGTGTAAAACTCGATGTACTTATTGCGAACATACTCACGAACGGGACTATACTGCGAACAGAATTAAATGCAATGCATGCAATAGAGAGTTTGCTGAAGGTGAATGCTTTAATAATCATCTGACACCTAATAAAGCGGCTAGGTCTGTATGTGATAATGTAAAGCTCTGCATCAATTGCGGTGTCATCTTTGATAAGAGAAGTCGAAAATCTGATCACATGTGTGGTGAACATTTCTGTTCAACGTGCCACGCATATGTTGATACAAACCATACATGTTTTGTTCAGAGACAGCGACCTGTTCATACGAAAAGGTTTATGTACATCACCTATGATGTAGAGACGATGTTGAAGGCACCGAATGATCGCGGTGAAAGGGAACACGAAGTTGTACTGGTGTGCTGTCGTCATGTTTGTCACGCCTGTATAAGAAAAGGTATCGATGAGCCCTGTAAAACGTGCGGTGACAATGTTGGAAATCGTTCGTTTTCTTTTAAGACAATGACGGCTTTTATTAACCATGTGTTAGTAGAGCGTCCTGTCTTTCAGAAAATCGTGGCAATCGCCCATAATGGTAGTCGCTACGATGGTCTCTTCTGTCTTAGAACTCTAATAGAAGACCAGCATATTGTACCCAGTGTCCTTATTCAGGGTCAAAAGATTTTTAATATCAGCATAGGTAATCGTATCTTTTTCCGCGACTCTTACCTTTATATTGGCGTCAAATTATCCAAATTACCAAAAACGTTAGGCCTTAGTCAAAATTTAAAGAAGGGAGATTTCCCATATTTATTCAATACTGAAGAAAATCAAAATTATGTTGGTCCCTACCCTCCGATTGAGTACTATGACCCTGAAGGGCGAAGCACAGAAGAAAGAAAACAACTGGAAGCCTGGCACCAAGAACGTGCGGAAAGTGGCGAGGAGTTTAACCTGCAGAGGGATATGCTGGCATATTGTGAGAATGATGTTAGAATTCTAACAGAAGCGGTCATTAAGTTTAGCGCTATCATCGAAGAGAAAACGGAGGGTTTGCAATGTTTCATAACATCATCTACCATTGCAAGTCTTGCGATGCGGACATATCGTACCTTGCACTTACCGGAGAATACTATTCCTATCATTCCCGCGTTGGGATTTCATCATAAGACCAAGTATAGTACAAAAGCTATGCAATGGCTTATGTATATGGAAGACCAATTAGGGATAGAAATCCAGCATGCTAGGAGAGGTGGGGAAAAGTATATTGGTAGGTACAAGGTCGATGGATGGCACGAAGGACTCAACGCTGCCTTCGACTTTTACGGGTGTTATTTCCATGCCTGCCGCCTTTGCTTCCCCTTTAACCGTGACGCGGTTTTGCACGATGCCCAGGACTCGTACAATACGATGGAGAAACGATATGAGCAAACCATGCGCCGCCGTAGGTACCTGAAAAGTATAGGTGTAAACCTATACGAAATATGGGAATGTTCTTGGGACAATAAGGTAAAGACGGATAAGAAAGTGCAAAAGTTTGTTCAAGAACGTTGTACTAATCTACCTGATTTTCTTATTCCTAAGAACTGTTACAACGGTGGTCGCACGGAGGTCTTTCGTTCCTACGTCAATTGTGCGAGTGATGAGCGAATTTCCTACGCCGATGTAACATCGTTATACCCTTGGGTGATGGCACGTAAACCTATGCCGGTTAAATCACCTAAGATTCACACGGGACCGGACTTTCCAGATGTGGAAAGTATTCACGGTGTAGTCAAATGCACAATCGTCCCTCCAAAGGACCTCTACTTTCCGATCTTACCATACGTTGCGGGAGGTCGATTACTTTTCGGCCTTTGCCGCACATGCATGGAAGAAGAAAACACTAACGAATGTACCCATAGCGATGCTGAGTGTGCTCTCACAGGAACATTTTGTACACCAGAGTTACACCTTGCTCTTAAAAAAGGTTACAAAATAATCGATATACATGAGATATGGGAATTTGAACTTTTAGATCCTGAAGAGGGGAATTCAGGAGGGCTGTTCGGGACCTACGTGAATTCCTTCCTTCAGATGAAGCAGGAAGCCTCTGGTTTTCCTGCTTACTGTACCACTGAAGAAGACAAACAAAAATATATCGATGAATATTATGCCCATGAAGGCATACGATTAAATTATGACAATATTAGGATGAACCCGGGATTGAGGCAATGTGCAAAGCTATACCTCAATTCATTGTATGGTAAGTGGGGGCAACGCACAGACATGTCGCAGAGTATAATCGTTAGTGATGAGGTTACCTTTCTTAGGTATTTAACTACGGCAAGGTATGAAATTCAAAGTGTGGTGCCAATTGATGATGACCATCTCATTCTCACGTACAGAGACATTGAAAATGAAAACGTTCCGTTGGAGTTTTCCAATGTGATACTAGCCGCATTTATTACTTCGTGGGCTAGACTTAGACTTTACGAACTACTGACGACTGTAGGACCTGACAGAGTAATCTACTGTGACACTGACAGTATCATGTACTTACAGAAAAAAGATGAGGAACCCTTGTTACCGCTCGGAAACTATTTGGGTGATCTGACGAATGAAATTCCTGAAGGTTGGGAGTTTACAACCTTTATTGGTCTTGGCTGTAAAAATTATGCAATGCGGCTAACAAATGCCCAAGGGGATGTTCGGCATATATACAAAATTAGGGGGATAACACTAAATGATAGGACCTCTCAGAAAATTAACTTTGAGAGTTTCTATAAATTAGTGTCTGGACAATTAGAGTCCACAGTAATAGAAAACCCAAATAGCATCGTTCGTAGACCGGGGTTCCGTATCTTTAGCTGTAGAGAGACAAAGACACACCGTGAGGTCAACAAAAAACGAAAACGGATTGACGAACCTAACATGACCGACGATGAACCAATACGAAAACGTGCAAGTGTACCTTACGGTTATAGGCCCGCGGATGAGTAAATGTGACTTGTATGAGTGTCTCTTTCGTGTAATGAAACCCCGAACCATCATCGATTGTAAAAATATTTATTTTTTAATTTATTCTTAATTTATTCCTAATTTATTTAATTTATTCTTAATTTATTTTATTCTTTTTATATTTTCGTTTGCTGTGCAAACAATGTATAATCTAGGCACTTCAGCTTTAATCTTATATCCCAGTGATTTTTTATCCATTTCATTACTATGTATACTCCGAACAATCAACGATTGTAAAAATATTAAAATTCAATGTATGAGTGTGAGTGTGTATATAAAGCAGAGTCTCTATTGTATGCATTCATTTGGTTACAAGATGTTAAAGTTTCAACATCCCTCTACTATTTTAATCGCTGGTCCTTCAAGGGCTGGTAAAACTTGTTTTGTAAATCGTTTACTTAATGAACATGATCAAATGTTTAGTATAAAGTTTAATGATATTGTTTGGTGTTATGGTGCAGTAATACCAAAATTAGATGCAAATGCAAAAATACGTTTTGTAGAGGGAATACCTGACATGAATAATTTTGAAATCAAAGAAAATTCATTATTAATACTTGATGATTTAATGTCAGAAACTAATGGTGATGTTGCTAATTTATTTACAAAGTATGCACATCACAAAAAGTTAACTGTAATATTTATTATTCAAAATTTATTTCCAAAAGGAAAACATGCACGTGATATTAGTTTAAATGCACATTATATTATAGTATTTAAAAATCCACGTGATAAATTACAAATACAATATTTAGCAAGGCAAATTATGCCTCGGTATAGTAAAGAAGTCGTGAGTGTGTTCGAAGAAGTAACACGAGAGCCTCACACTTATTTATTATTTGACTTGACACAAAAAACAAACGATGCATTGCGAATACGTACAAATATTTTTCCGAATGAAATCATGTATGTGTACGCTAACGTAAAAGACATGCATACAGAAATTTTTGTTTAGTCTGCATCAAGATGTTGAAGGTGAAACAACACTACAGCACGCTCCGTGCACTGTGCAAATGCAAGAATACCAAACGAAAACAAATTTTACAAAATGCTTCAGGGGATTTAATAAGAACAATATCTCAAGTAGCTAAGAACACAATAAAAGGAAACATCCCTTTAAATTCTCGTCAGAAGCAACGTTTACGTAGACATAAAAAGATCTTACGTGCTCTATCTCAGCAACGTACTGCATTGAATAAAAAGAAAAAGTTGTTACTACAGAAAGGTGGTGCTCTTTTACCGTTAATCTTG
This sequence comes from Thermobia domestica, assembly GCF_964235325.1. Lineage (NCBI taxonomy): Eukaryota > Metazoa > Arthropoda > Insecta > Zygentoma > Lepismatidae > Thermobia > Thermobia domestica. Next base: position 263,287,761 of record NC_137461.1, read on the forward strand.
GGACCACTTCTTGCAGCAGTGGGAAGCAGTATTTTTAGTCGTTAAATATGTCAGAATTACGTAAAATGATTTTAGTTCCTGAAAATGCTGTACATGAAATTCAATCGAATCTTAAATCCATAGATTCACATCAGTCACGTTTAGATGAAGAAATGAATAACATCTTAAAACGTCGTGATCTTAGTGTACAACAAAAGTGGAAATTATATCAACAAGCTTTGCATCGTTATTTACAGTATACATCTTCTTCACATAAACCTATTACTTTACCTATCATTCAAGAAGAAGAAGAAAAATCATCATCATCAACAACTTCCAAACAAGATAGCAATACTTCTATTTTACCATTTGTATCAGACATTTTACAATCAGTACCGAAAACACTTCGTAGGAAAACAGATCTATTATTAAAACAGTTGACAAGTTGTAATAAAATTCAGTGGGATAAGTCTGGTACAGTACGTATTCATGAAAAAACAATACCAGGTTCAAATATTATAGATTTAGTAAATGATGTTGTTCGTACAAGAAAATATTCAAGAAATCCTATAGGTATTCATGAATTTAAAAATTTATTAGAAGATCTTAATGTTCCTAAAGAATTTATTGGTACACCTATTAGCACGCCAGCATCAAAAGTGAAAAGTAGTAGTAGTAGTAGTAGTAGTAGTAGTAGGCAACGTATTCGTAAAGTAAGAAAATCTCCTAGTCCTGCAGTAGTAGCTAATTTATTTAAACATTGGAAAGAATATAGTATGTAAAATGACAAAATTATCCAAAATATATTATGATTATTCAAATCCTGATTCTTTATCAAGTATACAAACATTACAACGCAAAACAAAGTTATCTAAAAAGAAAATTAAAAAATGGTTAGCTTCTCAAGATGCTTATACATTACATGCACCAGCTCGTAAAGTTTTTGAACGTAAAAAGTATTATGTTAGTGCACCAAATGAAACATTACAAATGGATTTAGCAGATATGCAAAATATTGCAAAGTATAATAATAATTATAAATATATATTATGCTGTATTGACATTTTTTCACGTTATGCATATTGTGTTCCGTTAAAAACAAAGAAAGGTCCTGAAATGGTAAAAGCAATAACAAAAATTTTTAAAAATTTCAAGTTACCTGTGTTTAACGTACAAACAGATTTAGGTGGTGAATTTTATAATCGACATGTAAAACAATTGTTTAAAGAATATGAAATTAATCATTATAGTGTTCATTCCGAAATTAAGTGTGCGTTAGCAGAACGCTTTATACGTACATTAAAAGAAAGATTGTATCGTTATTTTACTGCAAAGAATACTTATCGTTATATTAATATATTAGATCAAATTGTAAAAAATTATAATCATTCATACCATTCAAGTATTAAAATGGCACCTGCACAAGTAAATGATTCCAATGTGAATCAAGTGTGGGAAACATTATACGGAAATAAAAAGAATAAGAAAAATATAACTTGCAAATTTAGTTCGGGTGATTATGTTCGTGTTAGTAAGTATAAACATAAATTAGAAAAAGGATATTTACCTAAATGGTCACAAGAAATATTTATTGTTGACAAATGTATAAAGTCAGATCCTGTCACTTACAAATTAAAAGATTGGAACGGTGAGGAAATTAAAGGAATATTTTATGCAGAAGAATTACAAAAAGTAATTATAAATTCAAAGAAAACATATCTTATTGAAAAAGTATTGAAACGTAAAAATGGGTGGATGTATGTAAAATGGTTAGGATATCCATCAAGTATGAATTCGTGGATTAGATCAGATTCTATTCAGTCTGCAAAATGAATTCGAACTTTACACACGACTTTTACGTTACTCTTCCTTCAAATGCAAGTAGCAATCTTTTTTATAATAATACATCATCATTTCGAGTTAAATTGGCACAACCTATTGATTTACGTGATGGGGAATGGGGTGTTGCATTAACACAAATTAATATTCCGTGGAGTTTTTACAATGTTGGTGAAAATGAAGAAATTATAATTACTAGTGTTATCGATGGTAAAGTTGAACGCCACCATGTTCCAATTACACCTGGATATTATTCATCAATTGAATCTATTCTACAATTAATTCCTGAAAATGCTCGTATGTTACACTATTTAAAAAATAAAAATCAAATTGTTATTAAACATTCTTTGAAATTAGAAGATCAATGTATGATTGGTGTTACACCAGGATTACAACACATTTTTGGATTTATTAATGAAAATACGTATGATGTTAAAAAAGTTGTATACACAAAAGTTAGAAATGTTGATTTAATATTAGCACGTGGAAAATTTCCATGTGATTTAGATTATAATATTCCCAATACAATTAATGTTTGCATTGATATTGTAAAACAACAACAAAATATAGGACCATTAGTTCGAAAACTTAGTGTATATAATGTACAACACGGTCATGTAAAATCTTTTGTGTTTCACTCACCACATTATGTTAAAGTTGAAAAGAAATATTTTGATACGATAGAAGTAAACTTAAAAGATGAACACGGGTTAAAATTACCATTTCGTTTTGGAACTTCAAACCTAACACTTCACTTTAAACGAAAATGATTTCTGAAAGTATTGATGATAGTTTTTACATTACACTAGTTTCAAATGCTAGTACAGATGTATATCCTACAAATAGTCCAACACATTTTATTAATCAATTAAAAAATAATATTCGTTTATCAGAATCCGATTGGTATGTAGGATTAAGTGAAGTACATATTCCATTAACATGTTATAATGTTACTGAAGGTGAAAATGTTATATGGTACAAATTTAAAAATGCAGAACCTATGAAAAGTAAAATTCTTGTTGGATATTATCCATCCATTCATCATTTACTAGAGGAATTAAACGCAATATCAAGTTTTATAAAATTTAGTTTTTCAAATGTTGTGCATGTTGAATGTGATGAACGTGTAGAATCAGTGACATTGTCGCCTACATTAGCTTTACAATTAGGTTTTTCTGAAAAATCAGATCTTGTTAAAGAATCTCGTGGATTCAAACAACCATATGTTGATATCGGATATCCACATCAAATTTTTATATATACAGATATTATACAATATCAATTTTTAGGTGATACAAAAGCACCATTATTACGTATAGCAACAATCTCTGATATTAAATACGGAAAAGTTCAAACAATTACCTTTGAAGATATTCATTATATGCCACTTGCAAAATTTTGTTTTAACACAATTGAAATACTATTAAAAGATCATGCAGGGCGAAATTTGCCATTTCGTTCTGGGACACTGACCGTAACACTACATTTTAAACGCTCTCCTGCATCTGCTAAATAATAATTATAGAAAAAAAAGATGAGAGCAAGACGTGTTACTTATCACCGTGGGCGCGGAATACCATATTTTTCAGGACCTGTATATCAAAGGGGACATGGTATAGGTAGTTTCTTTAAAGGATTATTTCGTTTTGCTTTACCATTTCTTAAACAAGGTGCAAAAACTGTAGGACGTCAAGCATTACAAACCGGTATGCAAGTTGCGGGTGATGTATTAGAAAATCGACCATTTAAAGAATCTGTTCGTGCGCGTGTAAAAGAAGCTGGTAATAGTTTAAAGACAAAAGCAATTAATAAAGTTGGGCAGTTGCTAACTGGTAACGGCAAGAGACGGTCACGCAAGAGGAAAGCTCCTGCAATTGTAAAGTTTGGACCACCAACAAAACGTAAACATATACACGACATCTTTTCATAATGGCGCTCCTAAATTCAAGTAGTTTTGAATGTTGTACCAATGAATTTGATTTCTTTTCTATACCAATGACACAAACAGCTATTGAAGCAACTACAAATGCTGAATATCGTCCTATTTCCACATTAACCTCAGAAGGACCTATTGAATTTGTTATTCCAGGAGAAACAGGGGAATTTATTCATCCTGCATATCTATATCTTTATGTACGTTGTAAAATTACTAAAGCTGATGGTACAACTTTAGCTAATGATGATACTGTTGCACCAGTAAATAATTTCTTACATTCTTTATTTAGTCAAATTGATATTTCGTTAAATGATAAATTAATTAGTTCCTCATCAGGATCTTATCCTTATCGTGCATACATTGAAACATTATTAAATTATTCTTATGATGCTTCTCAAACACATTTAGCATGTGGGTTGTGGCATAAAGATACTGCAAAAAATTTTAATAAATTAGATAATACAAATGCTGGTTTTCAAAAACGTGCTAATAAGGTGAAAAATAGTAAATCTTTTGAAATGTATGGACGTCTTCATACTGATATTGTAAGTTTAGATCGTATGCTTCCTAACAAAGTAAGTTTACGTGTAAAACTGCATCGTAGTAAAGATAATTTTTGCTTAATGTCTCCTGAAAATACAAGTTATAAAGTTGCACTTGAGGAAGTTATTCTTCATGTACGACGTATTGATGTAGCTGCAGATTTAGCTATGCAATTAAATACACGAATGGGTTCGGAAACAGCCAAGTTACCTCTGACGAGAGTGGAGACAAGATCTTATACTATACCTGCACAAGTAAAGTCTTACAACATTGATAATCTTTTCCTGGGTAATGTTCCTAAAGGCCTGGTTATTGGTTTCATCTCCAACACAGCCTTCAATGGGAAATCACATCTTAATCCCTTTGAATTTCGAAACTTTAACGTTAACAAACTGCAATTACAAGTCGGCTCAAAATCATTTCCTCCCAACCCCCTCACTCCTGATTTTAATAACAATTTATACCTTCTAAGTTACTATACTTTGATTTCAGGTACTGGTATATATTATCAAAATTATTCACATACTGTTACTCTTGATGAGTATCCAAACGGATATGCTCTGTATGCTTTTATTCTATCTCCAACAGGAACTTTAGACGATAACACGTGGGATGTGGTACGCGATTCCCCTGTAAATTTAAAAGTATCATTTTCAGAAACTTTAACTGAACCTGTTACATGCATTGTGTATGCACAATTCGATTCTTTAGCACAAGTAGACAAAGATAGAAATATTTATACTGATAACACCTTCTAATTTATTCAGTTGAGTAGGATGAGGGTTGTTGTACACTTCTCGGCGTATCATGATAACGAAGATGACTTTATTGTAAAAGAATTAGCCATTGTAAATCCTGACGTTCCCTTTTTCCAAAATTGGATTTTTAAACCACCATTTCCTTTAAATAAGTTAGCTGAGCCGATCGTAAGTACAAACAAATATCTAGGTGAGAATGTGTATGGCATTACCTGGCACGAAGGCGATGTAGAATATTCCCATCTTAAAGAAATACTTCAATCATATTGTTCAAATACTACAACAATATACACCTACGGAATAAATAGAAAGTGTTTTCTTCAAGAAATTCTTCAAAGAGAAGTTACAAATTTAGAAGAAATAAACTGTCCAAAGTATACTGCATTAAGTTTTCACGTTCATCGGTGTGCACATAATAAACATTGTTTCGGACAATATAGGTGCAGTGTTCATGAAGCATTACTGTATAGTGAATATGTAAAAGTGTATGACTATGTCTTACATGTGAATAACAGTGATAGTTACATACCTACTACAATTAAAAATAATAATCTTCATCATGTATAGTGACGAATTGTTAAAAGTGTTACTAAGTGATAAAGTGACTGGTGCAAGTGTTACTGGAATTTACCCTATTGACAGACTTCCTGTAACGGTAGAACCTCCTGCTGCACTTGTGATTAATCTTGATACATCTGATTCTGCTGGTTCCCACTGGGTCGCAGTGTACATCAATAAGAAAAAACATGGGTACTACTTTGACAGTCTTGCTATGGACATTCCCAAAGAAATAAAAAACTTTTTGTCGAAAAATACTAAAATGTACTTTACGAATAATCATCAATATCAACATGATAATTCTGTGTTGTGCGGGTATTTTGTGTTGTTCTTTTTGCATCATATTATCCGCACTCAATCATTTCAAAAGTGTTTAAAAATGTTTAACAAGAAAAATTTGAAAAAGAATGATGATATCGTTTATAAACATGTGAACAAATTTTTTAAAAAAAGAAAACAGAAATAATTTTTTTTATTTTTTTATTTTTTTTCTTATTATATGTTTACAATTTTTTTATTTTTTCTATCATATATACAATTTTTTTTCTTAAATTTTCAATAAATTTTTTTTAAACTTACATCCCTGCATTTTATTTACAATTCCTAAGAAAAACATTACAATCTTGATAATGCATTAGTTAATGCTGTTGATCTTTCATATTTCCACCAATAATTCAACTGATGTGCATTACGATATGCACATCCTGATTTCTTTACAATATTTGTATGAAAATTACAATAATCATTAAATGTGTTTCCACATAATTCACTTAATGGTGGACAATGTTTTGTTTCTAAATCAATGACATTATCTAATGCAAATATTCTTTTAATCCAAAGAGATTTCTCTAAACCTTTACAATAAAAGGATGAATTCTTTGAACATAATTGATATACAAGGTTTCGTATGCATGATACAGTATATCCAGTTTTGCTATTCCATTTCAAACCATGTAAATTTAAAGTTAACCAATCAATTTGTTTTTGACATCCTAATGATAATAAATTATAATCTATTGGTGATTTTACCAAGCAATGGAAATTTACTGTATCATCGCATGCAGTTAAACAAAACTCACGAATGATAAATTCATTATCAGACATTTTAAAACCTTGAATATCGATAATATATTGATTTACACATGGTGAAATTTCATTTGTGTGATAAATGAAAAACGGAATAATCTGTCCAACAAATTCTGTATTTTTTAAAAGATCACAAATTTTACGCATAAACCATATAAATGAGATTTCACTATGTTCTTGTTCAAAAACTTCAAAAAGTTCACTAAGAGTTTTATCAAGAGATAAGTACTTCGTTGCAAATGTTCCAGTATTATGAAGATGAGTGCAATCATGAGGAAGATTTAACTTGCATTCCATGCATTCAATTGGATTGGTGTTACGTAAGTATACTTTTATAGTTTTTAATACACAGTTCACATTAATGTTTTCATCACTGCATAACACACATAAAACGCTAACTCTATTCGAATACATTTTCTCAATCTGAAATATTCGCTTTCCGTTTGTCTTTTCTTATGAAAATGTCCAGTAATTCCGGAAGATAGTCTGTATCACTTAATAATTCCACATACGTTTCATAGAATTTTTCTCTTGTTAATATTCCAATAATATGGGTGTTTGCATACAAGTAAAACACATCTTCTTCAACACTAGGACTTGCAATAATACTCCATGCACGGGTTTCCAATGACTCTGGGTGTACATTCATACAATCATGCGCAAAATCGTGAGGGGATCCTTCTCTACATCCATCGCATATTAATGTATCGTTGAAATCCCATTTTTCAATAGCCTTCTTTATACATTCACGGTCCACCTTTTGACTATTACAACAACAATCTAAACCCCAAAATCGTGATGTTCTTGATAATACTGCTGGTGATGACGGTGGCGTTGGTGAAACTGTTGTTAGCACTGGTGAATCTATTGCATCAAAATCATATTCATCATCTGACGATGATTCGTATATTTCTGTTTCAGCATCGGATATTGCTTCAGTGTTAACCTCGTAGCGTTCTTCTTTCTCAAAGAGATGCATGGTGTCTCTATATATATTTTCCGCTATAGCCCGTATTTAAAGTAGTTTCATAGCCACAAGGTAATCACGTGTTCATCATTCGCCGCGCAAAACTTCTTTTTATTACCAATTAGCAAAGGGGCATGATTCAACATGTTTACCTGCCACAACCTCAATCTTCTTTGTATTCTTCGCCGACAATGTCTTGTGTTCAACTACCCTGGCGCCAAACTTGTTTTTATTACGCTGTCGGCACTCTGTGATGTATACTAAACGTGTCGTCGGTTTTCCTTTGTATTTGTCTTCATGTTTTAACACGCACCTGTTACCCAACAACGCCATCTTTCCCTGTTGCACAACCAGTTTCCAAAAAAGCGCGCGAAAAGTTCAGTTCGTGTCTTAAGTTCACCAGCGAAAGACGTACGAAAACCACGCTCTGTATATCGTACCGCACTATACATATTCTATACACGAAATTTCTAGTATGCTCACACAGTGTTCGAGAAAATAAAGATACGATCCGTCAAATTAAGAAGTCCCGCATGAATAAAGATTATTCCCTCCAATTTATAACAACGAGTATTATTATAAATAATACGAAAGAACAAAAATACAAGTTGCTATGCAAATGGTCAAATTAATTAATATGATCACAATCAAATTTAACAACGTGTATGCTTTAGCATACGATTTGGGAAAAATAATAAGGAGCTTGCTTAGCAAGCGATCCGTAAAATAAAATGTTCCAATTAATTTATTAAAAGAATGCAAATAAGAATGAGCTTCTAATGAAGCGAATTAATTAATATAATCACAATCAGAGGTTGTTCTATGGAGTATGCTTTAGCATACGATCCAATAAATAAGGAGTTTGCACAGCAAACGATCCAATAAATAAGCAGAGTATGCTTTAGCATACAATCCAATAAATAAGGAGCTTGCTTAGCAAGCAATCCAATACAAATTGTTCCAATTAATTTATTAAGAAAATACAAATAAAAGAATAATTAATTTGATCATAGCATAGCTGTTAGAAACAACCCTATCAAAATCATGTCCTTCATCCTCTTTTCTAGAAACTACTCCATCCATCCTAACACTCAACCTTTTCCAGGAACCCGTCTAACCACCTAACAAACAGGGTAATAAAACCACCTCCCCCTAAAACCTCCCCAAGGCCGACACGGCCATATTGACATCAAATGTATACAGTCATAAAAGCAATTAAGGGGGCAATAAAATCTATTGTCGTTGACAAATCTAGTCATTTCTACTGGTTTCAACCTCAGTATCGAGGTTGAAACTAAGAAACAGCTAGAGAAATCTTTCAAATCTGTACTTACTACCTAACAACGTGATCGGATTTTACCTTGTTATTTTAAGTGTCGAATATCGATTCGAAGTCATGTAAATTAACAAGTAGGTATTTTGATAATTTCGATATATCGAGTTTCTCATATCGATTTTAGGTATCAAAATCAGAATTGCGTAGAGCCCTAGTTATCGTTTGACACTATATATATTTGATAAAGCGAGATAAACTAATATACGAGGGTTATTCTTCAAAACTTGAAGCAAATTATCGTCGCCGAAGTCATATAAATTGATAAATGGTTATTTCAATGTTTTCGATAATCGTTCGAATTTCTCAACATCGATTTTCGATATGAAAATCAAGATGGCGCACAACCGTAGTTGTTGTACGAAACCAGTTCTGCTCTTCAGTAAAGCGAGAATATCTGATGAAGATTGTACTAAGGAAGAAGTTGGCCAGGTGCTATATATATATATAGAGCATTGGACTGTATGATTCAGAGACTTGGACATTAAGAAAGTTAGAGAAGTAATATTCAGAGAGCTTCGAAATGTTTGTGTTGGAGGAAGATGGAGAAGATAAAATGAACGGGGAGAGTAACAAATGAAGATGTTTTAAAACAGATAGGAGAGAAGAGGACGCTTCTAGTCAGCATCCTTCGGAGAAAGCCCAATTGGATTGGACACATCTTTCGAAGAAATGGTCTTCTTCATACTGCCATAGAAGGGAAGATGCTGCCAGGAAAGCCAGGAATAGGAAGAATATGAATTGATCTATGATTTGAAAAACAGAAGAAAATCTAGAGTTAAAAGATGAAGCTGAAGATAGAGAAACGTGGGAAAAATATTTCCAGGCCTAAACAAACAAACAAACAAATAATCCCAGGACCTGCCAAAGGCAGAATACTTAATAGCAAATAATAATCTAATGTATACCGGTGATTTTTACAGAACCGTACAAATATACGAACAAAAAAATGCTCATAACTTGTGAAAACCCCATCAGCGCCAGATGAACCAAGGTTAATTAAATTTATTTTATGACAAGTATATAGCGTAGCGTAATATATAGTTACATTGATTTATCTCTCTCTGAAAAAAAAATCGATTTAAAACATAGTGGCCAGTACATAATTGTTGACAAATTAACTACTTACTGTTTACGTCTAAAGTGAGTTAGTGACATTGAAACTTTTGTTTTGCCAATAGCTGTACAAATAACAGTAGCAGTGTTGCATAATGTGCGAAGAGTGCTAAACTATGAAACATACAAAACAACAGGATAAAAGAATGTCGTTCAAGGCCCTAGTGAAATGATACTTTTCCAACGTTTCGAAGCCTATGTTTACAAATACATTGGGGAGAAAAAGTGAGAGTGAAGGAGAGCTAAGTTTATTCTGTTTGTGCAACACCGCAAAGCTGTAATACGTGCATACAGTAGAATGATTCTCATATTACATAAATGGCTCTAATTAAGAAACGACGTGCATATTGCACTTGGCGTTGTTTCAAAAGGAAAGCTGAATGCACAAAATTACGTTATGTTAGAATTGCTAACCAGTGGCGGACCTAGAGGGTAAAAACAAGGGCGGGGCAGCCAAAACCCGAAAAAAAAAATAGTTTAACGTCCGAGATTATGCACCGAAACTAAGGAAGACAGTGGTGATGAGAATGAATGAAATGGTGGAATGAAGAAAATAGGAGGAATCGGAAGAACCACGGGAAAACCTATGCACACGGTGTGGGCAGAGAAGCGCAATGGGTGCGAGAGGGAATCGAACCAGGAACCCCACTTACCAGAGGTGAGCATTCTTGCACTGCGCTTCTCTGGCTTCTAATGATGAGATGTTGAAAGTGTGAGCAGATTTCGTTGAAATAACATTTTTATTTATTTAGATGCAACCAGCAAATAGGGATTTGCATATATATATATATATATATATATATATATATATATAGACAGATAGACCTTCATCGGATCTAATGGCGTACGAAACCGATTTTTTTTCGGTTCGAGGGGGAGGGGGTTACACGTTTCGGTAGTTCAAAAAGTACAGAGTGTCTTAGAAGCCCTTCAAGTTAGCTCTACCAACATTCCTGCAACTGCACAATACCCTGGTGATAAAACTTGGCGGTCGTGGATGTAAAGAAGCCTGTGAGTGCGTTCCGCAGATCTCCCACGTAGGTGATTATCGAGGGAATGAAATAGGTAGTAATCTGTTGGTGCAAAGACTGTGAATAATGGTGCATGGCATGATGTCTCCCAGCCAAGTGTTGAAGGCTCTTTCTTTTCCTCTTTGCCACATGTGGCTTGTCATTGTCGTGCAGAAGCAGCACATCCTTGCGATTCACCAATACCGGCTCCTTCTGCCGCGGTGCACGTACACCCTTTTGCAACTGCTGAGAGTAGAGGCCATTAGTTATAGTGTGATCCAAGTGGAAGAAGCTCATATTGCACCACTTACTGACAATTCCACCATACAGAGAGCATAACCTTTCGTGCGTGCAGAGATGGTCTTGAGGTAGATGAGATAGAAACAGGGTAATTTCGTTTCTGTCTGTGAGTGCATGATTAATGAGACGTCAAGAACGGCAAGACCTATTTCGATTACCTTATATTTGTATTAATCTTCAAATTCAATATGCAGTTTTTTCACCAGTTTCTTTCTTCGTTTATTCCAGTTGTTTTTAAAACAAATCTTTATTTTGAACAGGTCTTCTCGGGCTAGCAGCCAGGTAAATACTGTTATATCTTGCGACGTTTCGAGGGCTGACATCGTCCTCATCTTCAGGCGAATATGATGGTGCAAAAAGCAAGCAAGGCAAGAGTGTCTGTTTACCTTCCCATAGTCTGGAAAGGATGGGCGTCCAGCCGGAGGCTGCTTTGCCCGTTGGAGTAAAGAATTTGTTTGTTTGTCTGTCTTCGAATTTCTTTGGGGGCGGTGTCTCCCGAGTGAAGCAAGTTCTGTGTCTCTTCTTCCTGGTTTGTGTGGAGACGTGTTCCGGCGTTTGTTCTTCGTGTTTCCTCGTGGTTGTGGTGTGTCATAGCTCGCCGTGTGGTTACATTATTTCTTGTCGCTCTTCGATGATTTGTCGTCGCTCTCCTTCATGTTTCTTCGTTTTAGCAAGCTTAGTGGTTGGGTGTTAACGAGGAGTGGAGTTTGCGTGGATGTGTGTGTTGTGTTCTTCCTTGTTGTGTTTAGATTTTTTTTCTATTCGGTCGTACGGTTGGAGGTTTTCTGTGGGTTTTCTTTTTGTGGGTTTTTTTCCTATTTGTTGTGTGTAATTTTGGATATAATGTGTTGTTTATTTGGCTGCTGGGTTGTTATTCTGTTGAGTGCGGGCTGTGATGTTGTTATGTGTTTGGTTGTGATATGCTTTTGTTTTGTGGTTTGTGGGTTGTCTGTGTGATGTACACATCTCCTTTTGTTGACGTGACGATGTTGATGGACTTGGACAGAAGGTGTCTGGATGCTTTCTGGATGGCTTTGTGCAGAACGGTGATCTTGGTTGGTTCAGCATACGTGGTTAGTATGTAGGTTATCCACTTCATGATCGTTTCTGTGGCTTCATTGACGGCTATTTGTATCATATTCTTGATCTCTCTGTTCGATTTGGTGGATGTAGTCTCATCTGTCTGTAGTGGCGTGTCAGCTGCTGTGTGGTCCTGAAAAGGGCCGGAAGTTGCAGTTGCTTTGGTTTTGTTCAGGATTCTTGGTAGGGTGTCTCGTTTTTCGTTTTGTCGGATTGGTCTGCTGGGGCATTGGCTGCTTCCAGTGCGGTGTCCGGTTGTGGCGCAGGTAACGCAGAACAACTTGTTGAGGGGTGAGTCGCAGACGTTCTCATGGTGGGTACCGCACCTGACACATTTGCGTTTTGCTTTGCATTAGTAGGACCGATGTCCGTACTCAAAGCAATTTGTGCATGGTTTTGGCCTGGCTTCGTTCTTGGATGCTTCTACACGACATTTCTTGTTTCCAATAGTGATTCCGGTTTGGATTAAGGAGTCTATCTCTTCCGGGTTTCGAGAGAAGAGCCTGACCAGCGGCACCGGCCCTTTGTCGTTGACGATCCTGGTGACGTTCGTGAAATCGACTTGTTGGGTTTTCAGTTCTTGTTTTATTTGTGTGGTGGACATTTCGATAGAGACTCCTTTAATCACACAGGTATATGTGGGGGATTGTTTCCTGTCCTTTTCAGGGCCATTGCGTGGATAGTTTGGAGGACGGGAGGTCTGTTGTTTCTCTGCCCTCTCTTCTGTATGGGTTGTTATGATTGGATTTCTGCTTGTTGGTGGGTTTCTTGGCTTTGTTTGAAGGTCTTGAGCGTCTTGGGATGTTTCTGGGTGAGGAGAAGTATATCCGGATGTGTTCAGCATCTTCTTTGCTTTGGTTGCTTCTTCTTCCTGATAAGAGGACTGTGAGGGCGGGGAGGTGGGAGGATTTGGTGGCGATAGACATTTGCCACTCTTGTCTTCTTGGGAGGTGGTTGGGGTGGAGAGCCTGTTATTTCGGTTGGGGCTTGCCAAAATTTTTCTTTCTGGGTTGGTGACGGGGTGTCATCTTCGTCTGTTGTGTAGTCTGGGTATTTATCATGCTTGGACATGCTGTGTAGCCCACGTTCCGCAGCTTTGGATGGTACGTAATATATCTTGGAGTGTTTTCCGAAGTCTTGGTCGTGGAATTGTTCATCGAAGGAGTCTATCACCTCTTCGTCAGTAATCGGAAGTAGGTAGTGCTTCTTATTTTGAGTCATGTAGCCTGGGATGCAGGCCACACGTTTGCGTCCCAATTTCTTCGTGAGTTTTTCGCATACAGCATTCGGGTCTCTGAATTCAGGAGATGGATTGACGATTGCGAATACGGTCCCCTCTGCATATATGTCACGCTGTTTTGCTTTTTCTTCGTTATCCTTGATATCTCCCCATGCAGGCTGGTTCTTCTGTTTGTTCTGCTTGCGTTTCACCATTCTGTTTGGGGTGAGGATTGTGTTTGATGGAGCTAGATGTGTGTTTGTGTGGTGTGGGCCTAAAAAGGGCCGTGCGTGTTTGGAGTACAGATCCGGGGAAAGGCGATTGAAACCCAAGCCAGCGACTATCGGCAAGGCCTGTACAGGTCAGGTAGCCAGACACTACGAACTTAGTTCTACCTGAGGGTCTGCCAGCAGGGGGTCAATCACAATTTCCCATGATATGCATCCTGTGTGGAACTAGTGAGAAAAAGGTGGGATGCTTGCTCTTTGTGTCGTAAGGAGAGCGACAGAATTATCTCAAAAGACTATCCTGTGCTTCTTTTTTGGGTCTCTTCTCTTTATAGCAGAATTATCTTAAAAGACTATTCTGCTAGCGATTGTAAGATCTTCACGAGTGTAGTAATCACACTTGCTGCGCAGAGCTGCACCGTCCTTCTGCGTTGGTTTCTTCACTCACCCTATGATGGTGCAATGGAGTGTATGGAATATATGTACTCATTTATGTATGATTGGACTCTTCTGATTGGTGGTTGAAATGGCGGCTTCTGATTGGTGCTTGAAATGGCGGGATATGATTGGTGTCCATGTTTTACTCAGTTGGAATCCTGTGTCTCTGTTAAGGTTCGTTTTTTCTTGTATGATTGCAACGGCTTCTTTTATCCTCCTGTCCCAAACTCTTGAGCATTTTGCTATTATTTCGGCATCTGTGAATAAAATCTTATGTTGCTGTTTGATGCTATGTTCAGCCAGTCTGGATTTTTCTGGTTGGTTTAGCCTGATGTAACTGTTGTGTTCTTTGCATCTGGCTTCAATGGTTCGTCCTGTTTGTCCAATATATGACTTACCACATTCACATGGAATGCGGTAAACTCCAGGAGTTCGGAGGCCCAGGTCGTCTTTGGTTGATCGTATTAAGTTGGTTAATCTTTATTTCTTTAAAAATCTTGTTCAGTATTATTTGCCATGTTTGATAACAAGTATGGAAATAAAAATGAATATCAAAACAAGAAATTCAATATAATCTTTAAACACACTTTTTCCGCTATTATATCCTAAATATAATTATCTTTTTCACCTCCCTTCTCGACCCCAAAGGTGAGAAGCCCCGCTCTTAAGGTATTCATACTTCGTAATATTCTCGGAATCTCCCAAAATATCTGATAAAGCGTTGTTCAAATCAAAAGACACATATATCATCCGCCCATTACGGCCATCAGATCCTAGATTTTTTAAAAGCTAGCCTAGCTTTTCTAGTTTCGGATTTTTTTTTCATTCCATATCTTGCAAAGAGGGAAAAAATGCTTGCCGCTTGTGACGCAGTAGTTCCGGTCTGCAGTTTTTTTTTTTTTTAATGTAAATTTTCCTGCACGTAATACACAAATGACACGCTTGAATTAATAATGAAGGTCCTTACTACAGTAAAAAGTTTTATTGCTACAAATGTAACGTTGATTACGTTATATTCTTGTATTTCAATTTAAAGTAGCGATTTATGATAGGACTGACAGAACGTTAAGGTTCAAAAATACTTTCTGATAAAATCGGTAGTTTGTCTCTCCTTTAGAGGATGTGAAGTGGGTCGCGTGCTTTTTAATATAGATTCATGTCGAAATTATATACTGTATGAGGAGTGGTGACTCTTGGGTACGAAATGAACGGAGAAGGTAACGATTTGCCATAATACAAAGAGTATTATGTGGTTAAAGGTCTTCAATACAGCGAAATTAAACTACCGCTGATTTTAGAGTTTTTCTGTAATATCTTCAAAACAAATAAAAATATTCGAAAAGCAGAAACGTAGTAAACTAGACAATACGATTTTGCATGTGATACTGTTATCGCAAGTCATCTATCTGCTTTCCATTTGCAATTGTAGATAGATTTAGCATTTTTTGCGGGTTCTGTAAATAGCGCCATTCCCAAAGCAGATATCTGAATTATGGTAAAGGTATCGCATGCAAAATCGTATTTGTCTGGTTCACTACGTTTCTGCTTTTCAAATATTTTTATTTGTTTTGAAGATATTACAGAAAAACTCTAATTTCGCTGTATTGAAAACCCTTAATATCTGAGAATATGATTTTTGCCATATATCTTTCACTGTTTGGGGCTATAGCCATTAGGAGGGAAAACAGAAATCACGATTACGAGGAGGGAAATCAAATTACGAAAAGGTATCAAAAAGTTACGAGGCTAATTCTATTTACAAGGAAACACTGTATTTATCTGCATTTACACATAATCGCCTTCAAAATACTCCCCTTGAACAGTAATAAAGCGTTTCCGCTCCCAACGTTCCTGAGACTTCTGGAATACGTCCTCGAATTCTTCTGTTAGAAATGTGTCAAGTACCTTATGTGATTCACAAAATCTTAAGTACACTAAATTGAGAATTGTGTTGTGAACAATATTTAAAATAGAATATTAACTTGAAGTTGTGCTGTATAATGTAAATGTAAAACCTTTAACTATGTTAATAAACAACTCTTCGCAACTGCTTATTACAAGGGGAAAAATGTCTAGCTTCAGTTGCTTTTCCGTTGAATGTTGTTTATGTATATTAGTCACTGCCATATTACAATCGCAACCGTCGTCGCCTCTTTTAAAATCTGGCCGAGTTTTTTTTTTTCTTTCTTTCTTTCTTCAACTGTTTCCCCAACTATATTTTCTACATTAGTCGAATTATGTTCGTTATATCGGAAATCCTTTGATTCGAGGTCCATTAAATCGAGGATTTACTGTTCATTTTTTTTCTAAGATAATAAAATTAGACCCATCCATTTTCATGAATTCATTGTGAAGAACTCAGAGGGAGCAGTTGAAGAAGGAGAGATACAAATATTGTAGAAGATAATACCTGGGGGCATTTGCCGAATAAGTTCATAACAATAAGTAAGTTACATGAGGAATCTCTACGATTAGTAGGAACGTATTCTATCACTAAGCAATAGACCTATCTCCATCTTGAAACTGTAGGACCACGTCTTGTATAGCCTTGGTGCTGGAAACGGGCGCTAAACTTTAACAGGCAACGGAAACTCTAGAAAATATCGATATCTGTGGTAGTTGCTTCTTCAGACTTTCGGGGGGTGGGAGTATGGCTCAATGGTAGAGTCTTACCTCTGGTTCATGGTACCCCTGGTTCGATCCCCGGCCAACATCGTGTCCGTGAGTTTTCTCAGGTACTCTCGTTTTCTCCCACATGTCATTCCACCAATCGAAGGATGTTAAACTGAAATATTTCATTTCGTTTCATTTTCCAGGCCTTCTGCTTCTCTGTGAATTGCTTGCACACTAGCGACATCTCTTGGTGTCAAGTAGGAGGTAGCACAGCCAACGACAACTATTAGTCTCAAGTGTAAACTGTTAGCAGCGTGATTTTCAGATCGAGACGTCTTGCTTTTATAATAAGAATATTCATGAAACTAAAGATTCGGAATACGATATACTGTTCAGTCACCTTAAATACGACCTTGAGAAACATAATCACTAAATGAGGTTATATAACAAGTAGACAAATTTGATATACGTATTTATTAGAAGAAATAGTAAAAAGTTTTCTTTCCTTGAAAGGATAAGGAAAAAGTAAAGTAACGAAAAAGCAATCAATAGGCGAGATGTCTTGCCTGATAATACCTCAACCACACTTACTGTAACGCGTAGTTGGTTGCGTCATCGCAGGATAAATGCTCTATCGAATAAAACATCATAGGAAATTCCACAACCGGTCATATATTTTTTCTTTCTTCTTTTCAACTTGGAACATTCATCGATTCTATCGCCATAGTATGTTGCAAACAACATAGATTAACGTTCTAAAAGTCTGTATGAATGAGTATAGGGTCTAAGCATATACCTATTGGAAACATAAGATACTTCAATTATCTAATGTGGTGCGTAAAATATGAGAATTTATATTATTTGAAAATATTATCAAGCGTTATATTCCATGCTTTTTTCCTAATAACTGCAATAGAATAACCACGAAATTATTGTGCGGAAATAGTGTCAAAATTTAAAATAACTGAATTCAGTGTCAAAGTTGCAAGAAATGTATATATGAGATATCCCGTTGTCGTATTAACACTATAGTTGTCTTTCATTGTAAGAGATAACGTGAGCTATAATCGAACTTGTTCCCATGCGCACAAGAGACAATGAAACGCCATGCTCCCTGAAAGTTTATTACCGTTGTGGAAGAACTAACTTCGTATGCTTCTATTGCATTAAGAATTTTCTGACACTGTAAAACCTGCAGAACGTTCTAATTCTGTTATTTTATCGTGTCTTGTCTGTGTTTTTCCCAAAGATAGATTTTAGTCAATTTACTTAATTGTTTTGGCGGGACTGCTAAGCCAGCAGAACAATGATAGGGTAACGAATTCCTTTCCCGATTGGTTCAAAAGCGTATATGAAAAACTATACAGGTTGGAGAGCTGCAGTAGATGAATAAATTCAAACCTACCAACTCTCCCACATTTCGACGTTCATTCCGCTCTCCCGCAACGAAGTAGCAAACTCCTGCATACTCGAAATGGGGTAGGGGGAAAGTAACTGCTTAACATACCTTTTCTTTTTCAAAAAATATCGTTAAAATTTCACCTAATTTATTTTTCGGCTGAAATAAAGTACATATTGAACTACAATAATACAGGGTGCGGCACGTAAAACCGGCCCGTAAAGTGAACACACAAAATGAAATGTAATGTATTGAATATGATTAACTACAACACATAAATGAAATGTAATGTATTGAATATGACTACTCACCTTCACAGCAGCCTTCACAGCAGGTGCTGAAAGTGTCCTCCGCCCACTTCAACACACATGTGAGCACGATTGCGGAGATTCATATATACCCTTGTCAGTTCTTGTGTTGTAATGCTATTGGTGACATCCTGGATCCTGGTCTTGAGTTCTTCAATTGTGTGTGGATTTGTTTCGTATACTCTTCCCTTTAACAGTCCCCATAAGTAAAAGTCTCACGTGGACAAGTCTGGTGACCGAGGAGGCCACAAGCCTTTGCTGATTGTCCTCTCTGGTGTAAACATCTCATGCACAAGGGACAATGATGCAGCTGATGTGTGGCATGTTGCACCGTCCTGCTGAAAGTAACATAACTGACGCTCCTCTTCGGTCAAGTGTGTATAAAACTCCTCCAGGATTCCCATATATACGTCACTGTTCACTGTCGTCTCAAAGAATATGGGCCCAATAACGCGTGTGGCGGAAATGGCACACCAAACACCAATCTTCTCATCATGCAAGGGTACCTGGTGGATTGCGTGTGGATTTTCTGTCGACCAGTACCGGTTGTTTTGGGAATTTACGTACCCAGACAGGTGGAAAGACGCCTCGTCACTCATGATGAGCATTAGTGGATCCAAGAAACCACTTGCAACATTGCTCAACAGCCATGAATAGAAATGCACCCTCTTCTGCAGGTCAGACTCCTTCAGTTCTTGCACAACACTTATCCGGTACGGTTTTAACTTCAGTCCCCTTAAAACACGTCTGCAACTTCTCTCACTCGCATGAACCTGTTGCAGGTCACGTAAGTCGACCCGACCTCGACACGCCATCTCTTGGTAGGAAGGTAGATTATTTAAGTGTTGCCAAAAACACAATATACCAGAATATTACGACGGGCCGGTTTTACGTGCCGCACCCTGTAGTAGGTACCTGTTCCCCATCCATAGGCACCTGTTCCCCATCATTAGACAATTTTGTGTTGGTCACTCACAGTAGAAACTAACGGATCGAATTTAAGACCGAGCTATGTTTACATACACGTGTGCTTGTGTGTGTGAGTGAGAGAGAGAGAGAGAGAAGGAAAGAGAGAGAGTGAGTGAGAGACAGATAGTCTATCCGTCCTCCGACGGCTACTACTATTATAGTTTATATTTCGAGGAAGTCTCCCGCCTAAAATTCCTCCCAGGTTGGCAGGTCTGTAAATTGGAGATTAGAATTTGGAATATCGTGTAGTGACGAGGCTTGAAGGCAAGTTGCATTGAGAAAAATCAAGAGATAGTATAACATTTTAATTGACAAATTGCTTTTCGTATCAGTGTTCAACTCTTAACTTTACTTTTCCGGTAAATTTATTGGTACACGAAATTATTGCTATAGGAGAGATAAATTGCTCTTGTTCCAAAGCAAGCTTCACTACTAAAGCATAAACTGAGAAGGAAAGTAGGTGAAGTGGTACGCGGGGATCTGCATGTGTTATATATTGTTGGAAAGGTCATATCTATTACATCACACATGTAAAATATCTCACTTGAATGGGACCTGTAGGGGGCGTAGCGACCATTTGAAGATCCGATCAAGGCACTCTTCGAAACACCAGAAAACGTGGACAAAATAGGAAGCTATGATGTAATTGTTTTGAGACGTGGTATATAGCGGATCCAACATGGTGGACACAAATTACAAAATTGAGTATATTGGGGGTCCGAAATTGGGTATATAGAAATATTCGACATCGCTATGTATGAATCGGATACCAGAAGTGTAAAATTCAAAATGGTGGGTCCAAGATGGTGAACAAAATGCAAAACACTGCTATGAAACTGAAAGTGGGTACGTAGAGATTTTCGTGATCGCGGAGTACGAATCCAATGTTTAAAGTGCAAAATTCAGTATAGCGGACAAAATGGCAAAAAATATGTACAGAACGGACATATCAGGGCCTTGCTTGGAAGAGAAAGGTCAAACCCGAAAAATCGATTTTTTCCCTTCGCATCGGACAGGTCTGGACAACACATAGATATCGCGTTTTGGCCTGCTTCGCCCTTAGTTTTCTCACAGTTTCAAGATAAAGAAAAATTCGTCCTAGCGATATTAATGTACTTGCAAAACTTTTAGCTTGATTTCCCAACACCCCGATTTCAGGATTCGCCTTTTCTCTTCTAAGGTCCTCATATATGATTATTATACGTGTAGTAGAAAATACGTATAGTACATAATGGGGCAAGCAGGGGCAGCTGATTATGTTTTACAGTAAACAGGGAGCATGTTATGCTATGCAGTCATGCTAATGTTGAGGCACCGAATGAAGGGAAGTTTTTGTAGCGCACATGAAAGTTTTGTTATATGAACAGATTGCAATCATAGACAATAATTATTTTACTACAAACTCCCTCCCCTGACCCCGAAGAGATACGCGAGGATCGGCATGTGTTATATGTCGCTGGGAAGGTCAAGGTGTCAAGGATATTAATTTTTCTTTCGACGAACCCATTTTCCATATCTGCAAGCAGAAGAACTCCAGCATGGCATGTTCTTATGTATTTTGTCGTAACAAAGCCTGTATTACACCTGTTTCTTTGACCTCTATCATTATCATTAGTCATTCTACACTTTTTCACTCATCCTTTTATACGCATGTTACGCACAGCAGTGCATACCTATGGGCTACAAGAAGTGTAAATGGGGTGATACTAGAAATACAGTGTCGAAGTATAACGCATATTTTCACTCCAAAACGCGCACGTTTCCACTGCCATTGCAATGTTTCAGTTCCATAGCAATGTTTTGAATTTTGTCCGCCATTTTGAATTTCACAGTTAATATCGGATACATACATAGTGATGTCGAATATCTCTATATATCCAATTTCAGATCCATAGTGTATATATATATATATATATATATATATATATATATATATATATATACACCCTCCGCTAAGTAGCACTGACAAAGTGAAATGATAAAAATACTCCCAGGCCCGAACCTCATCTACTTTGAAAATTCGATGGAGATCGGTCTAGTGGTTCAAGCGATCCACAGTCACCCCTCCCGTACCTTGTACTGTCAAGATGAAATGATAAAAACACTCCCAGGAACGAACCTCTGTACAATTTTTCAGATGGATAATGGATAATAACATAATAATCTGACTATTTCTGCAAATTGTCATATTCCTTATATCCATTTCTCTACTCTCCCGTTCCCTTTTTCTCCCATTCTATTATGTCCTTATTGTGCACATTCATTCTTGGCCTTTTTATGCAGTAGACCAAAACTCTGACGTAAGTCAATTATAAAAGGATGGTGTTTGTTTTGCGTCTTAGTCTCTCTCTCAGCTATTTTTTTTTTTTTTTTTTACTTCGTAGTATGATTTATAGTTGTTTCTCTTTTTTATTATTATTATTAATACATGATTACTACGCATTTTCAAAATACAAGAAGCTGTTGGATATTGTGGACCTGCTTGGTATAACATTTTAAAAAATAGCACAATAATAATAACTTCAAGTTTTCCGCTTCTTCTGTCTTTATGTTTTCAGTCTGATTTCAAACCCATATATCCTTTTTAGTGATGTTTTTACGTTCACCTTATTAAGGTCAAGGTTAGGAAAATTTTCCCGCTTTTTTTTACCTTTCCTTGAAATTATTCACTACGCAAGCAAGTGGCACAAAAGTCCAGTCCTAGATCAGACTTATTTAATTCATTAAAATGTAAGCACAATTACGCTTGATTCAATTCTCATAAGTAAGGCTTCGCAAATGTTAATACACTGCTTTCGATCAAATGTTTTAGATTTGTAGACGAGCCCGAAACCAGTCACAGGGGTTTGAGAGGAGGGCAAGAATATGTTAGGGGAGCCAAGTCATTAAAAATTCTCTTACAAATATCTAATTTTTTTGTATTAATAATAGCATTTTGTATTGAAGTCTGGAGGGGCTAGTGAAAGTTTAGGGGCGGCCAGGCCGCCCCCTAGCTCCCCTCTGGTTGCGGACCTGTTTGTAGAATATTGGAAAATAGAGATGCAAAAAAGCCGGCTTTTTTGAATCGATGGTTTGTTTCACATAAAAAGCCGACTTTTTTGGGAAAAAAACGAGAATTTTGGAAATTTTGGCTTTTTTCAACTTCATGATTTTTCTATCTAAATAGCTTTCTTATAGTATATTCTATAGTTAGATAAAAATTCCATGACCTGAATGTGATATTTCGCTCTGAAATTCACCATCAAGATGGATGGAGCACATGTTTTACGAATTAAAGCTAACATGAAGAATGTAGTATTTGAGGGTAATTTTAGAGGCTATTTAACTTTATTTTAACTTTTGAGTTATCGACATCTTTTTTCTTCTCTAGTTTGTCATCCGTGTTTCATTTCTAAGAGCTTTTAGTACTCTAGCTTCTAGCGCAAAAGTTAAACTTGCCCGTTTTTTCTATTTATCCCTCAAAGCGTACGTTTTTCAATATATCCGTCAAACCGTACTTCCACATTTCTGTTATACTGTAGCTGTGAAGTGATTTAGCAATAATTTTCCGGACACAACCTTGAATACCAATTTATACAAATAATCAGTAGCGGATTTAGAAAAGTACTTTAGGAGGGTTTTTTCTGATTGTTTCGTTTCCTAAAAAGTCCTAATTTTATTTGGGAAGTGCTTGAAGTTTATGAGTACAGGCATAACTAATATTTCGTTTCGTTTATATGTTTAGCAATAATCTTACGGATACAACTTTAAAAATCATTTTATACTGAGAATCAGTGGCGGATTTAGAAAAGTATTTTGGGAAGGGTTTCTTACTAATGTTTAGTTTTTTTAAACATTCGTAATTTTTATTTGACGGTAGCTTAAAGTTTATGAGTAAAGGCATAAATAATAGATATTTCGTTTGTTGCAGACATTCCGTAACTTTGGGGAACGGGCTTCAGTCCGAAAGACCGCCCCTCTAACCTTCGCAAAACCGTCACTGCTGGTAATTAGTAATAATAACGATTTAAAAACAATAAAAAAGGAAGTCGCCCAACTCACAGTACACGCACTATTTCTACATTCACAGATGGAATGAAGACAAGCTTTGTCAGAATGGTCGAATGCTGGTTGAATCCCGGACTTCCCGATAGAAGCGCAAAAGCTAATCACTCAGCCATGTTTGTTGTGCAGTTGTATTTAGCTTAACTTAAATATATTCCGTAGTCTTTTTTTTTGGGGGGGGGGAGTTCCGTAATGATATGTTGAATCCCTCTTGTTAAAAATTCAGAAAACTTGAGGATTGGGTAAACTGTGATGGTGGTTCTATAAAACTTAACTGTAGAATTTCAAGAATATACAGAACCAAAAGCTCTAGATGTGCAGCCTTTAAGTGTATCATATAAATCTAAGTATTTCTCTCATGTTTTATTTTAATTTTATTTTGTTTCAAAAAGAGGGTGTGGAATATTTTAAAGTAAAAATACTACATACTATTTTGCTAGTTATTTGTGTATTCTTTAAAAAGAAGTGTTTACTTTTATGGTTGGCTGATTTACACCAACTTTTTTTTTAATAACTGGTTTAAACCACAAAAATAAAAAGAATGAAAAATGCGAATCGTGTGAACTTCATCGTAACGTTTCCAGATATCAAACCACCTGCAATAGTTTTATTTCCCTTTCACCTTTTAATCAAGGTGTCCCATGTTCAATTCTCGGTCGAACCACAATCCTTCTTTCATGCGTAACCCAAGTAGCGGTTCGGATGTCAGTTTAAGCGAAAGTCTTCTCCTTGATAACCTCGGTATTTCGTAAGGATGTTAAGCCTAAATATACGAAACAAACCAAATTGTATATTTCTACATGCCTAAATGCGTGTTGTTTTATAAAGAAGCCAATATTGCTTAAATATATTGATAGAAATTGGCAAAATTTATCGATTGCCTACGTAGCTTTCAACATTAGCTTGGATTGGACTTTCAATGATATCTACGTACCGGTACTAAATTTGTAATTTAATACCTCAGTTTTAGCGTACTGATTATGGTACGTTGACCTTTAAATTTTACATGCAAAGCAATAACAGGATTTTCCCGTTATTGTCTTACATTTCAAGTAATGACGGGATTTTCCCAATGGCTAGGGCGGGAGATTCTCAACTTAAGAAATTTACCGACCGCACTTCTTTAAGCTTATGGGAGTTCTTCCGGCATAACCCCGCTGTTGCATAATAACATCAAGGCGAAACAAACTTAGGCTATTTCTGTGAATATGTAATATAAATACATAAAGCAAAAAATCTAAGTCAAAAAAGCCTGGTTTAAACCAAAAAAGCCTGGTTTAAACATCCCCCAAAAAACGGGTTTTTGGCATATTCAAAAACAACCACGGTTCTTGCCAACTCTGCTTACTTTTGTATATAGGAGGTTAAAAAATTCTTATTATATACATTGGTTAATCCTGTGGAATTCATAATGTAAATATGTTGAAGTAAAATTGTTTGAAATATCTTTTCGAAATTCATAGTTTATTTTCGATGTTTTATATTATTATCAGCATCAACCACTAATTAAATGAATTTTTGTGTTATAGAGAAGCGATACAAAGTCTGTTTTATCAATTTAAAGCAGTATTTTGAAAAAAAGCCCAAAATTTCCGAAGCAAAAAAGCAAAGCAGAAAAAACCGAGTTTTTTTCCAAAAAAGCCGGTTTTTTTCCGAGCCCTTGCATCTCTATTGGAAAATAAGGCAGCAGAGAATGTCACCTTATACAAAGGATGCACTGAGAAAAAAATTATAGGTAACACACTTAAAATTATAGGTTACATTCGTAATTCCTGTAGTTTTTGGACAACGTACAGCAGACGTATAACTGAAAACGCATATTTTATAATACTTTCCATATACCTGTTCCATCTATATGTACTTTCCGTATGAAACAATATAGGTGGTCAGGATCTCACATACAAATGGATTTATATAACATATAGCAGAGGAATATAACATAAGTATATGCATGTGATATACGGAAAACTGTTAGGTGTCAGACATCCTGCAACGCCATTTGTTTTTCTAAAATCTAAGGTCAGTGCGTATGTATCATATGGATAGCGTATGCTCCGTACTGATTTTTTTAGTAAGCAAGAGGATTCCGTATATTTGTACAATATACCGCTGTCCGGAGAACGGATTATTCTCAGTATGGTACGATAACACACCAACAAAATGAAGTAGGTGGTAATAGATATGAAATTAAGCAAAAAAAAAAAAAAAAAGTCAAAATATTACACAGAAAATTGACCCTGACAAATGTAATGACGACCAATGAAATGGTCACCTTGTTACAGGGATTCCTGGAAACAGAGGGAGAATTCACACACGTATTCCCCATTGTGGAGATCCCCGTTGCGCAGCGATCGCTCCGCTACCATTCAAACGGTATTTTCTTATTTAGATATGACATAAAACACTGAAACAAACACCTCGAGTTTTAAAATTAGTTCAATACACTGAGAAAACCCCGTTATCCGGACAGCGGTGTATTGTACAAATATACAAGTTTACCACGGAAATATGTATGGAGCGTATGTTATCCATATACTGCATACGTACTGTTTTTAATTTCCGCTTAGATGTTACATCGTGCCGTAGCAGGATGTCTAATATCTAACGGTCTTCCGTATATTACATACGTATACGTATATTACGTCAGCTATGCGGAAGGTACGTATAGATGGAACACTTATACGGAAAGTATTGTAAAATATACGTTTTAGTTGCACTTATACGGAACATGTAATCGATTCGAGTTCGGGTCGCTGTTCGGGCTGCCATTTATTTGTAACCACTCCAATTCGAGGTCTCTATTTGGGTGAACATTTATTTGTAACCACTCCGTGTAATCTGGTCGCTGTTCGTGGTTCATGGTCCTACCAATAAGTATTCTCCTGAGACTGGAACTTACCTGGACAGGACAAAGGACCTCTCCAAGAAGAGTTACAAATTGTTCCCAAATCGCTCGTCGGTCTCAATGATGAGATGAGCATTAGGCGCCGAGAGGTTCGGGTGTCTCGTCTCGAAAACCTCACGGACGATCAGACGGTCATCCAGACCATAACGCACACAAACATCACTCATACAAATAACGAAAACACACTGGATTAAATAACACTGTACTTATTTATTAGAACACTATTATATAAAAAAAATAACGAAGAGAAATTAACACAACACGACACAGAATATGTGTAATAATTTTCATCACTGAAATCACACTTTGCCTTTTTATGCAATGTACCCTTTATATATATATGATTATAATTCAGATTTCACTGTAAATGCTTCTCTCACACATTGACGCGCTTGGGGGATTAGCACTGGGGAAAATTTGTTAGGACAATTCCACGAGGGATCCAGTTGCTGCGGCAAACAATCCTGAAGCGTAAAGATGAATCTTCAGCAAATTAAACAAGAAATTCTCCAAAGTAGAATGCTGATGTTGGAGGGCGCGTGTATAACATTTTAAACGCACAAGGTCTGCGGACCTGGGACTTCACTAGTTGGGGGCTAGCCGTAAGAAAACGTCCTTCGCCGGCTAATAGCTTGTGCCCCTTAACACACAATCGTACTTGGTTCCCGACGCAACGTGCGTGGTGGCTGCGTACAAGCTCCGGAGTCAAACTCCCTGAGCACCAAAGCTCAAGGTACGGGCTGCAATGGTCGACTGAAGAGGGTTGGCAGTTCATTCCAAAAATCACTCAATTAACTCACCTGTATGCACATGCAAGCAGAATACGGAAAATAATTTGTGTTAATTTTAGTCAACTGTCTATAATGCACTAGACACGGCGATAACTCTGGCGTGAGAAAGTACAGATAACGAGCTGCGAAACAATGCAGTTGGTGTCACTTTGGTCACTGGAACATCTGGTCAGCCCGTGTTTCTCTAAACTACTGCAATGTTTCATAAGCGATTAAAGAAAGTACTTAATTCAGTTCCCAATAACTATAGAATATATACTGTGCATATAATAAATCAGGAAGAAACACTGAAATGGTTCGTCACTAACTGAAACGTTTTCACCAAAAGTAATGTTTTAAATATATATATGAAAAAGCGATGAAAGACTTCTTTGTCCAATTGTGTGGGAAAGAAGCAATTCCCACCGAAGAAAGAACTTATATGCGTCGCAGAATAAAGTACAAATCGAAAATAATAATCACTGTCTTTACGAAATATACAGAGTGTCCACAAAAAAATCCTTCTATAACCTGGTAGTGGTTATAAACACTTATACGGAAAGTATTGTAAAACATACGTTTGCTGCAGGATGTTACCTATAGTCGTACGTTAAGCCCGAAAACTACAGGATTTACGCATGTAACTTACGTTTTACGTGCGCCACACTTTTTTTCTCTGTCTAATGAAGGGAAACATTTGTTGTTTCCTATTCGAACTGAAGAAAGGATAATTTGGTTGGTACTTCCATATACGAAACTACTGTATTTCGATATATTTTCCGTAGCATGGAGTGACCGCATCCGAAATCGAATTTCAGATTCTTTTGATTAGTTTGCTTTGAATTTAGTCTTTCCAGCATCTTACACATTTGCTTTATATGTTTGTTAGTTTTCTGACTGTTATACCGTTTGAAGTGAATTTTGAAACATAGTATAGTCCTTACATTCAACTGGGTTTTTATCATTTTTTAAAATACGTGTCAACGGGGCTTAGGAAGATGAAGCTCGGTGTGTGTATATAAACACCTCATTAAATATCATTGGACACGTTTTCCAATGTTTTCGAAAATTCCGCTTCTAAAAGAAGAATTGAAGGAGTTTCTTTGTTTTAATTTCCTATTTTGTTACGAAATGATTAAAACTGTTTAAAATTATTTTTAAAGGTATTTAACACTTGGGTTGACCTGATTCTTTTTTATCTTTATACTTTTATTGAAATACATATTTTAAGAAGGGGAAAATGTTTACATTTTTCACAAAGAATATCTGGTTGCACCGTTTTGAAACGAATTTTGACGTATGATTAGCATTTGGGTGAAGCTCTTTTTTATTGTTATTATTTCATTTCGATTTAAGCACGCATTGTAAAGAGGAATGGGGGCCCCAATATGTCTTTTCAAATATTTGTCATAAACCTATTCTTCCCGTGCGAAGAACGAGCATCTCAACTGGTAGCCTATTAGCAAAACTTAGATAAATTAAAACCTTAATAATATTTATGTATCATTATGTGTAGATATTTGAAATTTCGTAAATATAGATGAGTTTCTTCTTCCACCATTTTGCCTTGTTCTGTCACGATTTGACGAGAGTAGCGGAAACATTTATTAATGTCACTGAAAACCGTAACCACACTTCCTCCGCGATAAGGTTGAATTCGCTTTGTAAAGGTCATTGACGAAGAAATATTATTTTGTTTGAATATTAACATCTGTTTTATCATTGAGGTTATATTAAACCTGGTAAACCCGGTGCTTAACATGGTTTGTGAATTATAGCTATGTACCCCCCATAATTCCCGATTGGAGTACATAGTATGGATGCGGTTTGGACGTCACTTTAAATAGGAAGCCTCCATCTCAAATAGGCTCCAATTTTTAAAGAGAACTTTTACATAAACAAAAAAAAATCGTCAAGTACGCATGAAAATGAAATGAAATGAAATTTTTGAGTTTTACGTCCCACGGTTATGCCGGGTAGGCTAAAGGAGACGGTGATGATGAGAGATGAATGAAATGGTGAAATGAAGAAAGTGGGAGCAAATGGGAGAACCCCGAGAAAACCCACGCACACGGTGTTTGTCCACCACAAAGTTCACTTGGCCGGAGCAGGGTTTGAACTCGGGATCCCAGACACCAGAGGTGAACGCTCTACCACTGTCAAGTACACATGAGTATTTTGCGTAATCTACAAGATGAATTATGAGAAACTAAGTTTGCAGTATAGCATACAATAAAGGTTAGATTTTATGTACAGCTAGACTTTTTTTTTTTCAATCTTGATTGGCTTGAGTCACGTGATAAGGCTTTTTTCATAGTTATTAATGGCAGAAGTAGACCTTGCCTTTATTATTTTTGAAAGGGGCCCAAAGCTTTTGTGAGGGGTTCAAATTCAATATGAAGATAAATTATTTGTAAAATAAGTCCTAATATTAGACTAAATTTAGAGAAAAGTTGGGATTTCGGTGGTCCGGACCTCCAGGACCAACTCCATACGCCAACGAATAATCTACATTCTATAATAATAATAATACGCGTAATAATAATAATAATAATAATAATAATAATAATAATAATAATAATAATAATAATAATAATAATAATAATAATAATAATAATAATATAAATCCTATTCTCTTCATGACCAGTAGCTAATGCACGTAGTCCGAGGTTCGATTCCCAGTGGGAATATTTGCTTCGCGTACAACCCACAGTAGTCTTCGTCTTGTACTGCCTTGGTGCTGAAACGAAACGTTTAACTCAGATGAATCAATCAACGTTAATATTTTTATATTACTTAGTAGAAATTAGTGTTGCCGACGACATGAAGCGGAAAATAAGGTTTTCTCGTCATGTCTCATAAATTTCGCAATAATCTCGTCTCGCTTCGATTCTCGAAGGACTCTTTGTCGTCTCACATGGAATATTTCTAATAAATTTATGTACTTGTCTTTTGGAAGCAGTGCAAACAGTCAGGCACGTATCCAGGAATTTATTTCGGGAAGGGTTCAAATGCAATATGAGAATAAATTAAAAAATGTAATATCACTTCTAAAATTATACTAAATATACAGAAAAGTTCGGATTTCGACGGGGGTCCGTACCCACAGGACCCACCTACTCCCTGCATACGTCGCTGCAAACAATAGAAATAGAATTGTATTTCGTATACTAAATATAATATTTAAGAATTTCTATTGTTTGCAGCGACGTTGCTTCTACTTCATTATCATCATGGTCGGTTGTTGGCATATACATCTCCATGCCGTTGACCATCTAGTGATTCGTCCGCCTTTTAGAACAGTTTCCCCCTCCTAAGGACAGGAAGGTGCCCTGACCTCCACCCGCTCCGGCCGCCCTCCGAGAAGATCGTTGGCACTTGATAGAAGCTGACTCCTTATACCGGGAGTCGGTCGGTCCCCACCTACGTTAGCCGCCGCCAAAGACGTTGCTCGCTAGAGGTGCAAAATGCACTTGATACCTTCTTCGATTCACGGCCCACCAAGTTCTACCGCGATGGAAAAATGAAATGAAATCTTTTAAGTTTTACGTCCCACGTTTATGCCGGGTGGGCTAAAGGAGACGGTGATAATGAGAAATAGATGGAATGAAGAAAGTGGGAGGAAGCGGGAGAACCCGAGGAAACCCACGCACACGGTGTTGGTCTACCACAAAGTTCACTTGGCACTACCGCGATTGAATCAATAGCGTTGGCAGAAGGCCGTCGATGCTGATGGGGACTTTTTTTTTTCACCTTCCCGGTACGTCTTAGGTGACATATGGATGTTCGAAGGGTGAAAAAGCGACAGAACTTTCTTGGTTAGCTTTATAGTTTTTGAGAAGCAGGATTACCAGTTCATCTAAGTTGTTAACGTATAAATAGCGTATATTTTAATAAATATGAGTTTACGTGTATTATTAAGTATTCTGCCTTTTGGGAGGTCCTGGGACTAATTAGTTTTTTGGGGGGGAGGGGGGCCTGAAATGTTTCTTCCACATTTCTCGACTTTCAGCTTCGTCTTGTAACTCCCAACATTTTCATCTGTTCTTCAAATCATGGATCAGTTGTGTTCTTCTTCTTCCTATTCCTCGCTTTCCTTTCATCTTTCCTTCTATGCTTGTATGAAGAAGACAATTTCTTCGCAAGATGTGTCTAATCCAATTGTCCTTCCTACGAAGGATGCTGGCTAAAGCGCCCTCTTCTCTCCTATCCGTTTTAAAACATCTTCGTTTGTTTCTCTCTCTCTCTCTCTCTGTCCATTTTATCTTCTTCATTTTCCCCCAGCACAACATTTCCAAGCTCTCTGAATATTTCTTTTCTAACTTTCTTAATGTCCAAGTTTCTGAATCAAACAATTCAATGCTCCATATGTAGCACGTAGCCAACTTCTTCCTTAGCCCATTATTAAGCCTGGTAGTTAAAAGTGATCTTTTCTTACGGCAATTCGTGACCTGACGCTTCGGTACACAATAATAAAAGTGGTTTAAATCACGTTATATCATACCTCTCATGATGCAGAAGGGTACTGCTAACTACTAGAAGAAAAATGCAGACAGAAATTTGAAACCTAAATTTAGTAAACGAGACGAGGAAACCTTATTCCTCGTCTCGTGCTATTCTTGGATCCGTTATTATCCGTGCACTGCCAACATTTGTTTAGCTCATCTCTTTCCCATCTCCTCTGGATGTTTCTGACTGCCATTTCTCTGTTATTGTAAAAGTATGCTCCTACTACTACAACTCCAAGTAAATATTAAGGGTGGCGAGCACCAACCAAGAGTAAGTGAAACTAAAGTAGTAAGTTACTAAAAGAGAAGGAAATCGGCGACTTCCAGTCGAGAGAACTGAACTAAAGGAGTAAATTACTACAGTAATTTTTCATTTACTCCTGTAGTAAATTTATTTACTCCATAACTAGTGGAGAGCACCAACTTAAGGAGGAAATAAGGCAAAAATTTACTCCTAAGCAGTAGTAGGAGTAAAGTTAGAGAGTAAAATGTGTTCTTTAATTTCTGGGTATTAAATATCGAATTCTATGGATTATCTGGACTACGAAGAATATATGGAGATGTAGGAAGAAGTAGACAACCCTAGAATTAGGATTTTAATGGAGATAAGAAACCCATCTGCGATGTATAGCGACAGTGATTTCAAAGAGCGGTTTGGGTTTCGTAAGGAATCTTTTTGAGTCGCTGTGTGGTATGTTAGAGCCGTTACTGCGGCATAATTTTGATAGGAACCGTGCTTTGTCTCCTAGGCTGCAACTTCTTTGTGGATTGCGAATCTTTTGCAGTGGTACTTATCAAATCGTAGCAGGGGATCTCATTAACACCCATCGTACTACTGCTGGAAAAGCTTTTAACGGTGTGATAAAAATGTTAATTGCCTTAAAGCCACTGTATGAGTCCATGCCACAGAACAAAGAAAATATACATCAAGGAACAAAAGGAAATTTAAGGAATTGGTGGATTCCCGTATGTCATAGGGCCATAGATTATGTACACTCATGTCCAAAATTATTGTCGCATGTCTATAAATATGTTGTTGTAGGAATATAATTTGATAACGAATTCGCCCGGTATTTCTTATAATGTTTGTGTGTGTATAATCGGCAAAGACATGTATGTGGCAAATTTCATGTCAAAAGAACAGTAAATAAGAACAATAAAACGAAAATAAAATTTTCTTGTCCATTACATTTCCCGATTATACACGTACTATCAGTATTAATAGTATCCTGCAAAATCATTATCAAATTGTATTCTTACAACAAGACAGTTATAGATATGCGACAATAATTTTGGACATGAGTGTACATATACCCATACTTTGTCCTTCTGGAGCAAGCAGAGCTATACAGAAAATCAAAAATTTCTTTTCTAGTAATACACAAATCATTTCTGATGCCAATATGAAGATTTTGAACTTGGTAAGCCGTGGCTGGGTTTCACGTATGATGCATGCATTTGGGACATTGGTAATCTTATAGTTCTGTAGAATTTGAAAATGGACAGTATGATGGGTTGTTTGTTGGAGATAGCGGATAAGCTCTCTTCAAACATCTTATGACTCCTGAGTTTCGACCTCAGACAGAAGCCGAAGAGCGCTACAATAGCCCATATTGCTACAAGATGTATAATAGAACGTTCATTCGGTGTTTGCAAGAAACGTTTCCAAATTTTCACTGAAACAGTGCGATATTTTAAAAAAAAATGTAGGAATGTTATTGTTATCTGCACAACTCTGGAATAGAAGTTAGAGATGTGTTTCACTCTGATGCTGTGCATGTGAATGACATCAACCAATATGCATTTCAGCCAGAAGCAGATGCTGCAGGGCAAGCTGTCAGAATGTCTATTATACTTAATTATTTTAATTAACGTTGTACCTAATTTGCTAGTAGAATAAGAAGTTATTGTAAAGACTTTTCCCTCTTAAATGAATATAAAGCACTGAATCGTCACTACCGCAGTGAAATGTGACCCATTTTATTTATGTATAATTTTATAGTTTTGGTTCTCTGTTTTCTTTCTTTCTTTTTCTTTCTTTCTTTTTTTCTTTTTTTCTTTTCTTTTCTTTTTTTTTTCAACTAGGGGATTAACATTTTCATTTTATTTCTTACTTCAGTACGCAAAGTTATACAATAAAGATGTTTTGATTATTTCTAAGAAACACAAGACATCTACTCTTATAATTTTGCTAATACAAATAGATATTAGTATGTGGTAATTAGAAAAATTAAATGTACTGATGCAGAAACAATAAACACAAAAGTCATGTGAAAAACAAAATCATATTAACCATTGGAAAAAATGTCAATCAAATAAAATATATTTCATACATATGAAACATATTCATATTCATTTACAAAAACATAAATTTCTCGAGCACATTGCCTGAAGAACCGGAACCTAAAGTTTGCTCCATTTCGTTGTTGAACTTATTCATAACTTCCATTTTAAGGTTGTTTTCTATGATTTTTCTCTTTTAATTAACAACATTTGTGCATTATATTCCTCTCGTATGAAACGCATTTTCAACGAAAGAAACTCGTCCGCTTTTTCCAATAACTTCATGTTCTTCACTACAACTCTGCCGCATGTTCTCTGCCTTTTTTCATGGGCGCATCTTTTGATAAGCTTCAGCTCCCGATAGCAAACGAAATACACGTACCAGCAGTGTGTAGAAATGACTTACTCCATTTAGTAAAAAAGGCGTTACTAACTTAGTTACAACTAAAGAAGTAAATATAAATTGAGCTCTCCAACAGTTACTAAAACAGTATATTACTATGGAAGTAACTTACTAAAGTAGTCCAGACTAAAGAAGTAAGAGTTACTAAAAGAGTAATTTATACTAGTTTGGTGCTCGTAAATTACAGATTGAAAAAGTGATATTACCTGCAAGGTATGCAAGCACACAAAGCATTTGAGATAAAAGGGTTGCCTGTTCTCCAAGGATATAACAGACCAAGGAAATTCACTTGCGTCGACAGCGGCAGGATTCTCGAGAAGGGTTCCAGTACCGAACGAATCAGTAGTAATTTCTAAATCCCCAAAATTGCATATCGATTGATATAACTTCATTTGGATCTTTCGAATAACCATATCAGCGGTTTTTAAGATCGTGTATATTCTAAAGTTTTATTTATTTATTTATTTTCTTTGTGTATGATTTTAAGATAACCACAAAACAGATCGCTTATTCCTGCTCATTGCTCATTGTTGCTGATTCCACCGTTATCCAAGTTCACGCTTTCATGGGGTTCGGAAGGCAGCTAGCTCCACGAATCATACCGATTTCTTTCGAGGCGTTATAGTAGTCAGTGTTGCCAATTTAGCGACTTTGTCGCTAGAACTAACGACTTTTGGAAGTGTCTAACGACAAAAATTTTTATTTAGCGCCTAGCGACAAATCTAGCGACATTTAGGAATTCAAATATTTTGTTCTATATTTATATTAAAGTTTTCAAAATTTTGCAGTTTCTGATACTAATAATTACTTTTACACACTCGGTTACACTACTGCTATGAGCGACTTACCTCGTTGGATTCATCGCTGCTATAAGGATTATGCCCTTCTTCACTGCGGTTCGGAAATCCGGGAATTTCCCGTATCTAACTAGTTGCGTAATAGCTGGTAACCTCTTCCATTGCACAGTGCGTACAGTGACAGTGACGTTGGAGAACGTTGTGCTTTTCTGGTTCAGTGTAGTGCGTGTGATTTATATATTAATTTAACTGCGGTTGTTCTTAATATAAATTATACAGAAATTTCGTGAGGTGAGTTCGGTGAATTGTTCCAATACGAAAGCAAAATGAATTTCCCAACCCCTCCAAAAAATATAATCTTACTCTATAAGAAGAAATGGAAAAAAGTGATCCAAAATTTCAAGTTCTGTATTTGCAAACTTTTAATGCTATAGACTTCCATTGTACATGAAAAATATTTAAATTATTTTAATTCCTTTGTAAAATTATATAGCGACTTTTTTAGTGACTTGGCAGGAGGCGTTTAGCGACTTCTAGCGACTTTAGAGTACTAAACTAGCGACATTTCACACTGGCGAGTTGGCAACAGTGATAGTAGTTCTATGATTGTTATAGAGCGCAGGCTTCACGAGTCATCGGAGTGAGTATAGTTACAGCGATCATAGTGAGAGGAAATAGTATCCTCGAAAAAAATGCGAACTTGTTTTCACTTTCTTCTTCATCTTTTTCCTTTTTATGAGAAACCAATTAAAATATTTCGCCTTAACCAAACATATTTCCATATACGTGTATGCAGTATAGCCAGATTTTGAACTTGATTTATTTTTCAAGTTGTCTCACGCCTATTTGGGTGCACTGGAACCTGATTCAAATTGAATGCCTTCCCTTAAATTAAATCCGAGCCCATCGCATCAAAAATGAGCCTATTTAGTGGTCTGTACCGGTGGTTCTCAACCGATGTGTCGCGACACTGGTGTGTCACGCATTCCCCTGAGGTGTGTTCCCAAATTAAAATTTAAAAATCATGAAGAATTTAATAATAGGGTCTAATGTTAAAATCGAGACAGCCTGTACCAGTCAACACCTCCAGAGGTAGCAGTAATGCTCAGTGCTATATAGAATCATTATAAAAACTAATTAATTTCAGTATTATTATATATATTAATAATAATAATAATAATATCAAACAAGTGTGTCGCGATGTCGCGAGTAAAGTGTGTCTTCGTCGGTCTATACAAGGCTTGCTATATCGACATTTAAAAATAAAAAATAAGCTATTGTAGAAACCAAAAGGAAAAAAAATATCAAAATTGGGTGCTAAGCGTATTTTAACATTATTTCTTCGCATAATGTCAGCCGACTTGCATATTTTTTTTTAACCTTATAAATATTTAAATTATTGGTGCATATTGGCGCTCCTTTATCAGACTTGGATTCAATTTCTGTTCGTTATAGTTTTAACATTGCATGGTATTTAATAGTTGTTTTTTTTTTTTTTTTTTAATCTCGCGTATAAATACTAGTACTAGATTAATACAAGGAAAACATATGACCTGATTGCTACATTTCGCACTTTATTTGGCATCACCTGTCCTGAATATACTTTAATTTTATATTAGCTGAAATGTCCTTTCACACTGTTGAAAAAATATTTAAACCCCCTTTCCATGCCCCCTTATGATGCGTATTCGAATCGAAATGAAATTACAAAAACAGCTCGGCCGATTTACTGTGTTCAACATTAGAACAGTGCAGCCGTTATTCTGTGAAAAATGTAAACCCCCGTCTCCCTTACGCATTTGTAACCCAGATCGACCCAAGTGCTAAATATTAACAAAAATAAATAAATAAATGAACGGTTCAGCAATTTAGTTTCTTTTCTTTTGCCGTTTTATAAATCCAAAATGGGAAATTAAAGTAATATAGGCCTACAAACTGATTTGAAAAGCGGAAAAGTCGAAAACGCTAGATCACTTGTCCACTTTTTCTTTCTTTTTTTCTTTTTTTTTTTTAATCATCACGCAATTATCACCAAAGCTAAGGGAGACTGTGATCATGAAATGGGTGGAAAAATAAATCTTTCTTTTTTAAGTTTTACGTCCCACATTTATGCTGACTATCCTAAATAAGACGGTGATGATGAGATTGAATGAAATAGTGGAATGAAGAAAATGGACTGAAACGGAAAGACTGGAATGAGGAAAGTTGGTGGAAACGAGATTCTGGAAAAACTCACATGTACGATGTTTGTTTATGACAAAGTCCATTTGACTGGAGCTGGGATCGGGAGCGCTCTATCTCGAAGCCAGCGCGACACCTTGTCCGCTTTTGATGCATGCTGTTTTGTTTGCTTGTTTTTATGATGATGATGATGATGATGATGATGATTATTATTATTATTATTATTATTATTATTATTATTATTATTATTATTATTATTATTATTATTATTATTATTATTTTCGTTGATACAATATAGTGCTTCAACTCCTAGTCTGAATATACTAAAACTATAATGTTAATCAAAATAATACGACCTATAGGCCTTTGTGGTTTTGATTTTGTAATTTTGTTTTCTGTTTCCCGTTGCCCGTCAATTAAAAAGAAAAAATGTGAAGCAAACAATTGCGCTTTTCCTTTTATACGACATTGGCAGTTAAAAAAAAAAAAAAAAAAAAAGGAATCAATTTCATCCTCGACAGTTAAAAATTACCGTTCATATTCGCAGTATTCTCCGAGAAGTAGCAATGGAAACTCGTTGCATCATTTTCAGTGCTTAGTAGAGTAGGTATAATTAGGCGCCGAAAGTCAAATAATGTGAGAATACAGTCCTCATATACTATAGCAATCCATTGTGTATCTGCATAAGGTAGTTTCCATATTCAAACACGAATATACTTGTGTCGCATCAAATTTGTGTATTTTTTTTTTCTTTCTTCACGCTTCGCTTACGATGTGCAGATGCATCGTAAATTGTCCCGTCATTGAATTTGTGCATTATGGTTCGTAGTGGAAAGGAAAGGCAATAGCGGTAGTTAGAATATGGGTCGTTTCAGTTGGTTGGCTTAAAATCGAGGGTGTTGTGAGTTGCATTTTTCTCTTTCTTTCTGTCTTTTTCATTATTTTTTGTTGTTTTCCCGTGTTGCTTCGTCACACTGTTCTCCGGGGGCACGTCGAACTTAACTGCGACGTAGGAAGTCTC
This sequence comes from Thermobia domestica, assembly GCF_964235325.1. Classification (NCBI taxonomy): domain Eukaryota; kingdom Metazoa; phylum Arthropoda; class Insecta; order Zygentoma; family Lepismatidae; genus Thermobia; species Thermobia domestica. The sequence continues at coordinate 263,326,351 of NC_137461.1, forward strand.
GATAAGGTCGAAAATCGCGTGTCTGGGTGTTGCGTCGTCTTGTAGCGATCTGCTGGTGCGTAGTTGTCTGGGGCCTGTCTGGTTGCAGCGGCCGAGCAAGGAAGCTGGTTGGTGAGTTCACTGAAAGTGTCGTTTGTTTATTTTTTTTAATGCGTTGTTCTTGTATTTCATAGTGTTGGCAAGTACTTTTATTATTAACTAATAAACCAGACTTTATTGATATGTATACTGAAACTATAATCTGAAATGTAAATACGTGAACATTGTGTAGTTTTAAAATTTTCGGAAGTTTTTATCACCCGGTGAGTAACTACGTATGACCATCTATCAGCTGCTGAAGGCTGATTGTGGAAACTGGGTTGAGGATTTTTCGTCTTGAAATCACATTGCATTGCATTTCTGACACTTTCCAGTACACAATACAAGGAATGCACGGAAATCATTTTGATGGAAAAGTATACTTTAGATACGAGTACTGCATTAAAACAAAGGAAATTAAAGTTTTTGCGTCATAGTGAAGTTCGGTCTTTTTATCAAGTTTTTTTTCTTTTTTCTTTATTTAAGGGGAAAAGTACGGTCATATTTAAATGAAATGTCGACGGATGGTTAAGAATATACGCTTAGTAACTATTATCAGTACGACTTGTGATTTTTTCCCCTCCCGTTTCTTTTAACCGACTGACAGGCGGAATACTTGTTTGTAGAATATAACATTTATTGAAAATCAATCTTATCTTTTCAAGTTAAAACGAACACAACTCGTTTTGTTATATAATATTCCATTATGGATATAATAGAGACAGTGGCGCATCTACGCCAGGGCCAGGGGGCCTAAAGTGACAAAAATAATTTTAGCTATTATTTATATATTTTCAAAAGTTTATAGTAAACTCATGATATACCTATCATAGTAGGTATTCTGGCTGCCCCCCCCCCTCCAGTTTTACCTTCTAGATACGCCAGTGAATACAGATTTGATCTTCAGATAATTGTGCATTATAAAAAGCGCCCCCCCCCCCCTCTGATTTCTAGCATGTAAAAAAATTGGTCTGCAATTGCTTCGAAGATTTTGGATAGTGTGTGGATTTGAAGGTATTCACTTTCGTTTTAGTTGTGTTGAGGGATTTAGTTTTAGTTGTGTTCTTAGACCCTACGTGTATTTTCAGTGGCGGATCTAGCCCCAGGGCGCCTAGGCCACCCCAGTTTCTTTGAGTGACAAATAATTTAAGGTATTATTTATATAATTTTGAAAGTTTATAATAAACTCATGATATACCTATCATTGACTTCTGGCTCCAGTTTCTATCTTGTAGGTCCGCCACTGTGTATTTTTACATAATACTCGAGGTTTGGATAACTGATCGAGTTTCAGATTCCAGTCCTATTACAAATAGTTCATATTTGTACTGACAAAACAAGTTTTCTGGTTTTCCCTCATCAACACCAGGCAAATGCCGGGGTGATATCTTAAGTCCCGTTCCACAATCCTTTCTTCCTTCGTTTTCCGCGGATAGTGTGCTCGCCGAGAGACACCATCCCTCAAACGTGACGGGATAAGTGGTCTTAATGCCGAAAGCACAGAAATTTATATCCTATAAAACGGAGAGAAGTTAATGAGTGAAAAAAATGTAAAAAAAAAAAAATGATGTGTTTTTTGTTTTGCTGCCACAGTGTAGTTGAATCAGGATGAGATCCCTGTGAAGTTGCGTGCTTATGAGATAGATAGATGGATGGTGGTAGAAACACCTGTCGGAGGGTTTGGATGAAAGACGTGTGATTGTGTGACATAACAAAACAAAATTGAGGAAGTCAGTGAAAAGTAATGCTTTTTTTTTCTTTCTTTTTCATTTGGTATCCGTATCTAAACTTGAAGCACGATGAAGTTGGCAAGGTAGCCAGCCTTTTATTGCCATTTAATTTCGGCGTTTGAAAAAGACACGTTAACAAATTATTTACTATATCATGTCTATTCGGAGATATTACAATTGTGTTAATGACGTACCAATTGTAACATAACTTTGCAAACTTTTTTTTTTTTTTTTTTTTTGTAGCACGTCGTTACATATTTGTAAGGAGTTTGGTTTCCCAAAACTTCGTTTTTTTTTTGTTTTTTTTTTTTTACTTTGTTCGTGTGTCTGTGGAGACAAAAAAAAAGCACTTCTTGGTGGGTCACCAATTTTGGCCAGAGTGTAAAGGATCAGAAGTAATTAGAAGTAGAGTTCGTTCATGGAGGTGTTTATTTAATCCGGAGCTGCATTGCTCAAGCGTCCCAACTGCCAAGAATACAATTCATTTGTATCCTTAATTCTCTACTAGCAAAAAACTGTTAAGAAAGCGATAAACTGCTTTTTTTTTTTTTATAATCGATTTAGCGTTTTAAGAATATCTATCATATTCTATCTTAAAGCTTTTGTTCAAATTGGAAGTGTGGAGTCCACGGTGGCTAAGTGGCATAGCGTTCACTTCAGATGCATCGTGTCCCTGCTTCGATCCCAGCTCGCCCAAAGTGGGCTTGGTGACGGACAAACACCGTGTGCGTGGTTTTTCTCGGTGTTCTTTTACTTCATCCATGCCCTCATTTAGCCTATACGTCATAACCGTGCAAGTTAAATTCTCTGTTACCCACTTCTAATATTCACAAAAATAATATTACTATTTATATATATAATAAAACGTAATTTAGCGAAGCAAAATACATTTAAATACACGAAAAGCACACTATCAAAATCCCCGTTCATTTTAAAGAAAAGAGAAATATATTTTCTCCTGTAAATAAATAGGCTGAAGAACTGACATAGCGCTAAGCTTGTATTGAACACCGTTAAGAGTAAGTAGGCAACCATAAAGAAGGCTATAATACTGGACCATAACTGCACTGTTGAAGTTTCTCTGAATATTGAAATTGATGATAAGTTTTTTCCTTTGCGTGTAATGCTTGTAAAAGGTCACAGGACAACTCTGTACTAATAATTGTACTGTGAAGTGCCATTTGTTAAACAAAATGCAGTTGGGTTATTGAAGAATAGTAGCCCCCAAACTACACTGGTATTACTACACGGAGACAATCACACAATGCATGGATGATTTGTGTCGCATGTAGTGCGTGAGGTCTCTGGTTCGATTCCACTTAGCGCCAAGTGAGCTTTGTGGTAGACAAACGCTGTACGTGGGTTTTCTCGGGGGGTTTCTATTTCCTCACTCTTTATTCCGCCATTTTATATCCCTTAACCTCAGTATATAATCGTGGGAAGTTAAACAACAACAACAACAAAATAACGATTGAGAGTTTAGATATAGTTATATTGGGTAAATTATTCGTTGAATTTTGATTTAACAATTTAATCTTTCAGACGCTGTTATCTTTGATTGAGCTCGTGTTGTATATTGCAAGTTGTTTGTTTTCGTATGGTTGCTGTACAGTATTGAATCATGGTTTCCGTACGGAATAAAAAAAAATACAGTTGTGCGTGGTTAGCCTATCACGAATCACATCACGTTATTTCTGGTTTCCTTGATAATTCTAAACTGGGGTATGTATGGTCAGTTCAGCCCAAATCTCATCGCTGTTACAACCGGTTCCCTTGACCGTTTTATTAATCAATCCATCGCAGTGATCGCTAGTTTCCTTGACCGTTTTAAACTGCGGATGTATGGTCAGCTCTTCCTGGATTTCATTGCTTCTATTTCCAGGTTCCGTGACAGTTTTAAACTTCGTTATGTGTGGTCAGCACATTTCGTCCCATCGCTTTTATTGCTGTTTCTGTTGACCGTTTTAGGCTGAAAGATGTCTGGCCAGGCCATCTTGAATGCCATAACTTGATTTCGCTGGTTTTCTTAACCGAAGTCCATACAACTTTCATTCGAGAATCTCTAGTTGTTACAACACTACGTGGACACTACAATGCCAAGATGAACGACCACTTGTCTGTGCATTGACCGGACCCAATATTAGTTCAACTTCACGGGAGTCGGTAGACCATTGTAGCTGGGGTTTTACTAAAGTACCAGCAATCGTAAGTATAAATACTGTTTTAGACAATAACTTGAAGAATGTCTTACTAGTTAGTAAAGATATGTTTTTTTTTTTTTGGGGGGGGGAGCATAATTTAAAAAAAAAAGAAAGAAAGAAAAAGAAGGAACATCGAGTTCAACATAAGAAGGAAGTGAAGTAGTAATTTTACACGCGACTCATCATTAAAATTGTTTGTTTTTCATTAATAGATGATTTGTAGGTCATGTCCGCTACACCTGTGGACAAGCAGCTGCTTTTGTTTTTCGTCCATGCTTCATGACAGGTGTGAACTTGTGCGGTTAAAAAAGTTAAAAACAAACATAGTTTCCGGTGTTCTTTTCCCTAATAGAAAGAAAACAAAAATAGGAAACAGGAAGAGTTTCAAAAACTCATAGATAAAAATAACAGAACTTGTTTTCATACTTACTATAAATCTCTCTGTATATATATATATATATACTCGTATATAACAAACGATAATACGAAAACGTGATGAAGATAGATATAAAACAAATGGTGCAACAGGGAGTGTAATTGTGAACTAAGGGTGGAAGCAATTTTAATAGCCTACTAACTTCAACGGAAGCGTGTACTTTTCCCTGGACTTTGAAACTTCTGTGAACTACACTGCCGTGCTAAGCGAAAAGGCCTTAACTCCATTTCACATACTTTCGAGAAAATAAGCAAAACGCGTTTTGGCTTAGGCTGTACGTTCAAATTTGTTGTATTTCAGTAAAACTTTATTAAATATATGAACTTTATTAAATACAATCTAAAATTTGTGTGGTAATACAGTTAAATATTATTGCGTATGAATTGCCACTTAACCCTTATCCGGGCAAGCTATTTTTGTAACGTAGACTGCAACTGGGGCCTTACCAACTCGATATGTTCATAACTTTAACTTCGACTAAAGATAGAAGAATACAGAATTTTATGACATCGAAATATTTGTGGTTATTAAGAAATTCGAAGAAAAATATGAAGCTACTGGGCCTGGGAGGCCCCGGTTGCCCGGATAAGGGTTAAGGTATTTTTTGCTTACTTTCAGTTACAGTTTTGAACATAAGGTAAACAATCATTACGTCATTACCCCCTACCTCAGCGTTTCCCAACCGGTGTGCCGCGGCACATTGGTGTGCCGCGAATGGGCCGCTAGTGTGCCGCGAGGAAATCGAAACAAATTATTAATTTTATAGGAATCAAATTGCAAGACATAGGGGAAAATGTATATTTGTATTTCACATTACTATGAACCTCTACTATAAATCTACAATTTTAAGTTTCATACTGTGTTACTTTTCTCTACATTTTTAATGTTGGAAAACGCATTTATCATTGTCATGATCATTATTGCTTCTTTATTGTTGCAGACTATTTCGTAACTTGAAATTTTAACATATCATTCAATAAATTCAACAAAGCAAATATGCATACAAATTAGCTACATTTGTGTTTTAAAAGTATAGGATATTTGTTTATTTATTCGTTATTTAGTGATCTTCCCTTTTAGTTAAAGGTTAGATACAGTTTTCGAAAGAGAAAGTGGATTTTTAAAAACCCTAGTCTATATTTCATTGCAATTGTTTTCTATTTTAAAATTGGAATGAAAAATAAGCATAATAATTTACCACGGGGGAAAATCAGTGATCGAGCTTTCTTTTCTGTAAGGAGAGCAGTAATCACATAAAAATACCACGGTATTTTATATTTACAAATAATATATATATAATATGGGTGTGCCGCGAGAATTCAAGTTACACCTATAGTGTGCCGCAAGTTGAAAAAGGTTGGGAAACGCTGCCCTACCTATTGGTCAAACCACGTCAATTTCACTTTAGATAGATGCAGAATTGTACTACGAACATTCCCATACCAATATCTCGATTTTCGAAAAATGTGGAGTTAAGGGCTTTTCCTTTAGGACGGCAGTGCAGTGGAGGATTTAGGAGGTAAAACCGGGGGACAGCCTGAACCCAAACTACGATAGGTATTAACAGGAGTTTACAATATTTCATGGGTCCTGCAAAAGTTTCCAACTTTCGTTTGATGAATATTATGGCTAGATTAAACGCTTAAGATTGTAGACCTCAAGCATTGTTTTACACATTGCATAACAGAAATTGCAACAAACTATATCTGACATTTAAAAAAAAAAAAAAAAAAATCCAACAAAGAATAAAAGGCAACACCTACTATAAGCTCAAAAATGTATAAATGATAGCTTTAATTATTTTTCACTCAAACTGGGGGGAATAAGTCCCTCCAGCCCCGGGCTGGATCCGCCATTGGTGAACTAACTGTGAATTAAAGTAGCTTTGTGGATACGCTTTAATAGTTAATAATAATAATGTGTGTGTGTGTCTGTCATCTTTTCGCATAAAAATGAATGAGCTAGACCCCATATATTTTCACCAGATCTGTTCACATACGAAGCCCTGTTTTCGGTTTTCAGCTCGGGGGGGATTGGATTCGAGTGGTGATGGTGAAAATGTATGCACGTTTGTTACTCTTTCTAAGAAGCCTTGCATGCCTGCAACCCACAGTACGTTTTGGTTGTGCAGGCTTACACATCAAGTAGGAAAAAAATAAAATGAAATGAAATCTTTATGAGTTTTACGTTCCACGGTTATGCTGGCTAGGCTAAAGGAGATGGTGATGATGGATGATAAGTGAATGAAATGGTGGAATGAAGAAAGTGGGAGGAAAAGGGAGAATCCCGAGGAAACCCACGCACACGCTGTTTGCTACACATCAGTAGAGAACTAAACCGGCAGCGATGGTTGCTTACAGTTAGTTTATTATACCTTAGTCCTGTTTATAAGAATACAGTTTCATAGCAACGAGCTTTTTTAATTTTTTTTTAGTGTCTGAAGATTGTATTACAAAATGAACTTTTTAATATGTTTTGATGCAAAATTTGTTAATATTAACACTAAGTATCATACTTTTTAATATGTTTTGATGCAAAATTTGTTAATATTAACACTAAGTATCATCCTTTCATCATCATAACATTAGGATTTCATATTGTAGATAGTTGTATCATATTTTTTTATCACTCTAAAGTTTTGAGGTAGTGTATGTAGGTGATCAATAGTTGAAAGAGGGACTTTTTGATAAGACTTTTGTCTTGGAGACAAAGTAAGCTTCATGTAAAAATATTTACAATCCAATGTTCTTCAATTACTCCTTTTATTTTCAAAGTGCATTCACAATGTGGCGCGTAAAAATTAGGACATTTAAAACTAATTATGATGTAGATCCTCATTACAGAATTATTTTGCATTTTCTGAAATAATATTTTGTATAACTGCATTTCTTTTGTACTCCTTTAATGTTTCATTGTGATCAGTGGCATTAACTATGCAGAAAAAAATGTTTTCATAAGTGTGCTGTAGGATTAAAATGCAGTTGGTGCGCCAATATATATATATATATATATATATATATATATATATATATATATATATATATATAGAGAGAGAGAGAGAGAGAGAGAGAGAGAGAGAGAGAGAGTTGAAAAACGCTTAATTGGTGTCTGAAAATAAAGACAACATGATTGGTTGCTGAAACAATACCAGGAAACTTGAGAGTAGAAATCAGGGCACATAAATATGGATAGTTGTTAGTTTCTGCCAAATGTACTAAACTTGTTTGTTGTTAAGGTTTAATTTGTTAATAGTTCGTTGGTATTGGTTAAAATCTGACAAACTTAGGTTTGTTTTACCCTTGGTACTGTGAATAATCATTTTTCTTCTTAACCTTTTCAGGACGAACGGCTCAACCCTTGAGCCAGCAATTTAAACCTCTCTAGCTCAGCTCCTAATTAACCTAGAGATATGATTTTGGTATGTATCTCTTCAGAAAGGATGGAACTTTCTAATCCTGTGTATATCATTCATGTAATGGGTCCCGCCGTGAAGGGGGAGGGGGGCAAAGTTGTGTGTTTATAGTGTTTCCTCTCTCCCTTCAGAATTTGGGGGAGGTACCCCCCTGATGGAGCTACAAGAATAAAAAATGGCAACCATAAAGACAAATGAACATACTAACTAGCCATACCCAGTCCATGACTTTTGGGCTTGAGAGGGGTGAATTGGAGTGGTATTGAATGTACCCTTTTTCTTATTGTATATTTTCTTATAGAGACAAAAAAAAAATCAAATTTGAGGAACTCTGGCAACATTCTTATTCATCGTACGCAAGAAAAAAATCTCACATTTACGACAGATATTTGGGACAATGATATACAAAAGTCAAACCCGTCGGTTCAATACGAATGGAAAAAGAAATTCGGAACCCCGAACCTACGTGACACATCTTGTATATTATTCAATATCCACTGTAATGTATTCTAACGTTGATAGCCCTAGCGACATTCCTAATTATCACAGACACACAAACCATACCTCGTTGAAAACCTTATAGACCAGCCATTCCAACAATGTAACTTTTGTGTGTGTTTAGATTGTGGTATACGCTAAATATCGGCAGGCTTGGCCACGCTCCTAATTGTCACAAACATATTAGCTATACCTCGTTGGAAAGCTTCTGAAACAGACATTCCAGCGAGGTCACTTTCATGCCCCTCGGGCTAAACCAGTAAAAGAAGAAGAAGACGAAAGTCAAAATTTTAGGTGGAAAATCAAATTTTTCGAAATTTGTCGGACTATGGCAACGCTGTTATTTGTCGTACGCAAGGGAAAAAAATCTCACATTTACGCCAGGAACAACGATATAAAAAATGAATGGTGTAGTTGCAATAGGAGTTGTAGTTTCGATAGATTGTGGTATACGCTAATATCGGCAGGGTTGGCCACGCTCCTAATTGTCACAAGCATATCAGTTATACCTCGTTGGAAAGCTTATAGAACAGACATTCCAACAAGGTAACTTATAGAACACACATACACAGAGAGAGAGAGAGAGAGAGAGAGCGAAAGGAAAACAGTTATCACCTCAAAACGCACCGCTCTACTTCCTGGTCAAGTTCAGCTGTAGCTATCAGTTGAACCCATAAGGGTCGTAAATATGCAATACATTTCTTTGAACTCCCTCCTTTGACAAGTTATTTAGTTTTAGAAAAAAATCTTCCTGCCGAAGCAAAAGAAAAGAAAAGCAATGATCTTTCGACGAACAATGTTAGGTGAACCAATGCGAGTTTATTCTCTGCCGTTAGGAAGATAGAATTTTTCTGTATTCCTACTGCACTTACACGGTTTATTTTTTTCACAACTGTTCACAATAACGGGGGTAAATGTGAGAATTTTTTTCTTGCATACGACAAACAACAGCGTTGCCATAGTCCGACAAATTTCGAAAAACTTGATTTTCCCCCCAAAATTTCCATTTTTGTCTTCTTTTTCTTTTACTAGTTTGGCCCAACAAATACGAAAGTTACCTTGTTGGAATAATTGTTCCATAAGCTTTCCAACAAGGTATAGCTGACATGTTTGTGACAATCAGGAGCGTGGCCAAGCCTGCCGATATTAGCGTATACCACAATCTATCGAAAAAAAATACAGGATGATCCACGTAGATTCGGTGCTTCGAATTTTTTCTTCCATTTCTATTGCACCTACACCATTCATTTTTTTTATATCATTGTCCCCAGTGTCTGGCGTAAATCTGAGATTTTTTTGCTTGCGTACGGTATATAACAGCGTTGCCACAGTCTGACAAAATCTGAAGAAATGTTGTTTTTTTTTAATGATTTTTGTCTTCTTTTACTAATTTGGTCCGAGAGACACGAAAGTTACTTTGCTGAAATGTCTGTTCTATAAGGTTTCCAACGAGGTATGGTTTGTTTTTGTGTAACATTTAGGGGCGTCGCCAAGCCTGCCAACGTAAGGGTAGACGAAAATTTCTCGGGAAAATAGGAACAGGATGATTCACCTAGATTCTACCTTCCGATTTTTTTTTTTTTTTTTACCTAGGTATTTTACCTTTGTCCTTCATTTCTTGGTATAATTATTATCAATGTCTGGCCTACAGGTCAGAATATTTTTTCTAGCGTACGACTAGAAAAAGTGTTGCCAGACTCACAAATTTCGAAAAAAAATATTTTTTCACTTTTTCTCTTTCTTCTTCTTCTTCTACGGGTTGGGTACGGTAGCCTCAAAGGTTATCTTACTAGAATCTTTGTTTCATAAGCTTTCCAACAAGGTATAATTCATACCCATGGAAGAATTAGAAGGGGTGCTAGGGCCGCCAAAGTAAAGGTCTACGATTTTCTTGAAATCCCTGCCCGTCCTGAAAAGGTTAATTTTTAAATTGCTTCAGACTTCCGTAGCATTAACCTGCTCTTGGTTTTAGCAAATATATTCATGTTTAAATATTTATTACTTTGTAATGTGTACTCAATTGTTGATACATTTTGTTTTGTGTTCTTTTTTGCAGGAGGGCACTCGTGGAGAACGGAAGGAGGGGGGGAAACGTGGTCGGAAGCCAGGCAGGAAGGCCGAGAAGGTGGATATGAAGGCTAAACTGGGTGAGTTAGCAAACTTTACACGTTCATTGTACACATCCGTAATTCTAGCACAAGCATTATTAATCTATAACTACGGTCATTATTTGTCTATTACATGTAAACAGTAGTTTTTAATGACTACTCATAATAATAATTATCCTTTCATCTTTCTGTTTATGTCGATATGAAGAAGATACTTTCTTCGCAAGATGTGTTGAGAGTCTAATGGCTAAAAGCGTATTCTTCTCTCCTATCCGTTTTAAAACAGCTTCGTTTGTTACTCTGTCCGTCCCTTTATCTTCTCCATCTTCCTTCAACACCTGATATGATAATATAAATACGCTTAGTCTGAAAGCAGTATCCGGACATCCTCATTTGCTAATTTTGCAAAGTGATGGTACACAATGGATAGAAGGTTAAGGCAAATTTATATTTCTTAAAGAATGGTAAACTTAAGTCAGCTTTTATTATTGATAATACAAGAAAACTGCATTCAAGTAATATTCATATAGTAGTTGTGGAAAAGATACCCAAAAGAGTAGAATCAGAAGCAACAGGAGTTCTGACAGCAAAAACATCCTTTTGCAGCAGCAAAAAGGAAATCTCACAAATACAGTAGGACCAAGGTAAACTACTGATAAAGTTCAGTTCAGTAACATGTGGACTTCACTAGTTATGCAAATAATCTATGTTCCTTATATAACATCGATTCCCGTTACCAGTGTTATTATTATTATTATTATTATTATTATTATTATTATTATTATTATTATTATTATTATTATTATTATTATTATTATTATTGAAAAGGGCCGCGGTGGCTCAGTGGTAGAGCGTTCACCTCTGGTGCATGGGGTCCTGGGCTCGATCCCAGCCCAAGTGAACTTTGTGGTGGACAAACACCGTGTGCGTGGGTTTTCTCGGGGTTCTCCCGTTTCCTCCCACTTTTTTCATTCCACCATTTCATTCCTTGCTGATAATTACCGTCTCCTGTAGCCTAGCCGGCATAACTGTGGGACGTACAACTTACAGATTTCATTATTATTATTATTATTATTATTATTATTATTATTATTATTATTATTATTATTATTATTACTGTATCTCGGTTTAAAACGGTTTCAACTTAATTCGTTCTGTTGGTCAACCCAAGTATAGTTTGTATTTATCGTTTTCAAATTAGGTTAATATTTATAGTACGTAATTATTATTTACACCGGACACCCCTCTCCCTTCCTTTACAAACCTTGAAGCTACTTACTTTCCCTTTTAAACCACACTACATATCATTTCTAATAAACCAAATAAATGCTTAGTATGGGAGAAGTAGTTTTTAAGTGATGCTCTTCGTAAATTTCGCAAGCTTCACTCCTACCATCAGTGAGTAAACATCACACCAAAAACAGACCATTCATACATTTGGGTCGAATCTCTTAGTGTCAATTTCAGGTGGAGATGCAATAAATATTCCTTATCTTGTTATAATCTTAGAGAACACATGGTCTTTCTTATTTACAGAAACATGCTGGAAAGCGTGTTTTTTTTTATTTTGAAATTGCCAGAAGGAAATTGTAGGTGGTTACTTATTTTTGCAGATGACTGTACAGAAGTGTGGATCGAAAAAAACAAATCGAATTTGTTTTTCATCATTTCTGATAATGCGGGAAGGTTACCTTTTGATGTTCAAAAGACAAAAATAAAATTTTAGGGTAATCGGAACATGCTTTGAGGTGCCACAAGTTCAGTAATAATGTTTCATAAATTTGATATACCTTGCTCTATAAGCCTCTTGGACATTTTACAGTGCAAAAATCTTGATTGTACTTGTTACGTACTTTTGTTGATGAAACAAAATTTGAGGGGAATAGAAGAGTTTAAATTTATGGTGAAGTTAAAAAACAATTAAATCATTAACCAGAAATATACAAGAAATCGTACTTTAAACAAACAAACAAACAAAAAAAAAAAAAAAAAAAAAAAAAAAACTGAATGTTACTGTATATAAGATAGAATTAATGCACCGTTATTCCTCCTTCCCCCCTCCAAAAGTTTGTTTTTTCAATGAAAAGACATATCAACTACAGTCAAGGTTTTTAAAATGCACATTTAAAAAAAAAATGAAAGAGACCGAAATACAACAATAAATGTCAAATTTATTGAACGTCATCGTACTTGAGGCACCTCAAAACATGCTTCGATAGTTTTATCTTAGTCTTTTTCATATCAAAAGGTAATTCTTCTCCACTATTAGAAATAATAATAATAATAATAATAATAATAATAATAATAATAATAATAATAATAATAATAATAATAATAGTTTTTCGTTCCACCCCTACTGTACAGTCTTCCCGGTTGTCCCTTGGTCTTACTGGGTTCTCACCTTCTTTCTGTCTTCGGAGGCGCGACCTCGGTACGTAAGAAAATGTCCGTGTAAGTGATTCAATGGTCCTAGTAACGAGATTATGTAGCGTAAAGAAAAAAAAAAACGGAGAAAAGATAGTTTGATTTTTTTAAATAATAATAATATAGATTATTGTCCATTGTGGCAAAAGCATGGGCGTCTCTGGCTGGGGGGACGCGTCCCCCCAATATTTTGAAATACTACATATTCAGTATTTTAATTTAATTTATTTAGATACTCACTAGCAGTTAGATCATTTTCTTTGATGTCCCCCCAAATTTTACATGCCAGAGACGCCAATGGGCAAAAGATAAACTATTGAATTGTATCTGACCTCGACCGGGGTCTCTGTTGTAATAAACTCAGCCGTATTTTTACGACTGTAGCTTTTTGTTGTACAATCTCCTTGTTTGAACTGTGTTTATGCCTGATTTACTTATTATTTGTTTAAAGAAACTATTGTTAATTACTTTTTTTAAAACTTTAATCATTACAAAATATATAAAGTCACGCTTGGAAATTGCACATTATTTGTTGCAATGCCATTAAACTTCGTTAGGTGAATTAAAAACTAAAATTAATACAGGGTTGTGGGGAAAGTACATGCGTAGTTGACAGATTAAAAGAAATAATATTTATTCTAACGTGTTCACTCTGCGTCGCGTAACTTCACAAAGAAGGGAGTCTTCTTCCCACTGTCTATTGTAAAGCAGTTTCTAGACCTTATTGTAATTGTGTTCATCATATACCTTTCTTTCCTTCAATACTTTCCAAAAATTATTTCAGTTTAAGTCGTTGAAAATGTCTTTCAGTAAATTACAGTGTCTAATTGCAAGACAAAGAGTTCTATTTACATTCTACATGTCTGTATTCAAAAGTTGACCTCTTTCTGTTAAAATGCACCTCTGTTAGTTGTGTTCCTGGTCGTTACTATCAAGTGGACATACAGTAGAAAAATGTAGCTAACGTTTTTTCTTTGAAAAGCCACTCGTGTTGACATGGACACACACATCTATCCGGAAATAAAATGTTCCATACACAAGCACGAGCTAGTACGAACAGCAATAGGTAAAACCATGAGGTGACAGTACACGTGCACATGGGACGAATGTGGATGAAGACTTGATTAGTAGAAAAATGAAATTAAAGTTGAACTTTTGTTTAAAAAAAAAAATATGATTTAATGGAGGAAAATATAGTTAAGATCTTTGAAGTAATTGTGACTAATACGTACAAAAAGGCAGAGTAAGAGATAGAAGGAGAAACATGAGTTGACTGATTGTTGCGTTGCCAGAAATTCTGTCTGTTTACAAGCGTAGACTAACGATGTTTCTGAGATTTCTTTTGCTTTCGTATGTTTCTACTCGTTTTTGATTCCGTTTCCGTGTGTTAATGATTGTGCTATGGTTAACAGGATTAAAATAAACATTCTTGTATATTCAGATGATAGTTATGGTGATTTCCCTTTTTCACAGTACCTGTGCTTATCTGAGAACAAAAGGTTGAAGTACAAATTCGTAATATTACATTAGGTCAGAAATTTTATTTCGTAAACCAGAGTACACCTATTTTCTCGCATAAAATGGATATTTTCAACATTGCTGTAGGCAATATGCTTTCAGATCTTCGTCTATACCAGCTATATGCAACAACGGGTCTGTCCAGGTCCACTGAACCCATTATTGAGAATGTATTTCTTTTTTAATCTCTCGAACTGAATTGATTTTTTTCCCCTTGAATAACTCATGTCCATCAGTGTACAGTCCGCAGCAAAAAACCTACAACATGAGCATATAAGTTTATTGTGAAACAAGGAAATCTTGCTCCTAAATAAGTGTACAGGGGAGGACGCCGAGGTTTCTCCTGGCGTGATTCGTGCCACTTAGACGTTATATTGATTCCCAGGGCTGTTAGGCGTAGTTTCACAATAAACTTACATGCTCATGTTGCATGTTTTTTGCTGCGGACTGTACCACCGAACATCGTGAGACTAGTTCAGAACATAAAAAGGGTCTAGTTTCTCACTAGCTTTTTTTAAGTAAATAAATAACATTTTTTATGTTCCTGTGATATTAGTGTATGATGGACTAATTTCTCCACTGAAAATGACTTTCAATTCTTGTGAAAATGTATATATATTATAAAGAATTTGGGATAGTTTTACGTTAATGTCTTTTTTATTTTAAAATGTTTAATAAAACACTTGTAAGAGTAATGTTTGATTAGAATTCAAGAGATTACAAAATTGTTTATACTAGCAAAAGGAACTCATCACAAGCATGTAGACAAATTTAATAATGCAAGACAATTTAAAACAATATATGTGTAGAAACATAGACTATGAGAACAATAATATTGGAAATTGACAACACCTGAGGAACAATTTATTTTAAAATTATATTTATGTGCAATGTATATCATTTTATATTTCCTGCAGTTAAGAACAAAATTTATTTTAAAATATGTTCTTTTTTGTCTTCCTTCCCTTCATAAATTTTTTAAAACGTAAGTGTATTACATAACAAACATTTATAAAGTATTGGCTTAAAAGGTCAAAAATGGTATGAAAAGTATATTTTTAATGATACGAGTGAGACAGGAAGTAAGAATTATAGAACTTTTTTTTTTTTATCCACATTAGACTGGATAGTCGGAAATCTACTCTATAAATAAAATTAATCAAGAAGTAACTCGTAGTTACGATAGTGTCACTAACTCATAACATAACGTGCAGCATTTAGTACAAATACTAGGAAGTATAAAGACCTGGCAGACGAAATGCAAAGGATTTGGAAACGTTAGAAAGTTACTGTAAGACTAATCATTATCTCAATTACAGCTGTTGTCCCTAAAAAGGCTGTAACACAGATGATTGCAAAACATGTAATAACCATACAAAATACGTACTTCTGACCACCGACATATGGTTAATCTCACTGGTTTAAAGTTAGTCATCAGACTATTAAGTTAAAAGCGGTTGAAGATATTATTATTATTTCGGTTATTGCGTTATGTTTTCGGTCTAATAAAATAAATACAAAGAAATAAATATGTGTAAGTGAAATTTAAATGGTAATTACTATCCTTCACAATTTTTAACATGTAAACTTCTTTTATCCCCACAGAACGTAGTCGACAGAGTGCGCGGGAATGCCGGGCCCGGAAGAAGTTGAGGTATCAATACTTGGAAGAGTTAGTTGCAGATAGGGAAAAGGCTGTGTTTGCCCTCAGAAAGGAGTTGGATATGGTAAGGAAAACAAGAGTTTACTTTGTGATGAAGTACTAGGTACACGATTAGTATTTTTATTCTTGTAGCTTCGGTCAGTTATTTTATGTGTCAATCCTCTATTGTGATTATATTTTGGATGAGAACTTTGTGAAATACAAATAAAATCTGACCAAAACAACACTTACGTCAATAAGCTGTGCGACAGTTTCGGCAGTATATCTTTACCTTCATCAGAGATTTGCTTTTGTCAGGTTTAAGTCGTACGTAGTTCCAAAGCTAGGATGAACGGTATTCTTATAGAATTTCGTGTGCCTGAAAGTACAGATTTTGAGCTATTTAATTTTCTTGAAATATCATCTAGTTATATTAGAACAAGCTTTTAAATTGATATTTTGTATGTTTAGTGTTCTTTTTAAATTAATTGTGAGAGCTTCCATTTTAATATTATTATGAATTTTAATTTTAGTTGTAACTTCAGTATATTCACAAAGTTGCAACAAAGAAATACAGAAGAGGAAATGAGAATTATAATTTGTATCCTCTTGTTCCTCTGGTCTATTCTGTATTTATTGTTACGATGTCCGAAGGAAGTTACAAAAAAGATGTATTTTTTTTTTTCAAAAAAATGTAGAAAATGTTCATTGATCGACGAAAAAACCAAATTCTTATTGATATGCAGAAAGACTCCACTGCTAACAACATTCCAGTTATCAGTAGAATCATTCTTCCCAATATGTAATGTTCTCAGTGTATATGTAATTTGCGGACTAAAATATTGGTATAATGTACGAGGCATAGTCCAGAAATAAGTCTCCGTATTGCACGTGTAGTTATTCTAAAATATTTGTATTTTGTGTAGAAATAGGTGTATATGTTCTCTATTTCTTTTCATCATTGACATTAAGGCACTTGTCACATCGCTGCATTCGCTTCAAGAACGCCTATCCATATGGAAGAATCGGTGGTTTTCACCTCATTGTTGCTTGGAAAACTCTTTCCTCCCAGCCAAGCTCCTTCGTGGATAAGAGATTAGCGTACGCGCCTTTGGCGTGGGAGGACCAGATTCGATTCCCGGCGGGAGATAATGTGATTGGGATTCCATGTTAATCAGTAGGTCCACGTCTCATATAGCCTCGCTGCTGAAAGGGACAGTAAACTCAAAATCAACATCATCATCATCATCTTTCCTCCCAACCACTTTCTCAATGCAGAGAATAAGTAAAACTCACAGGATGCAAGATCCAAACTGAAAGAAGGATGCTTAATAGCTCCCCCCACAAGTTTATGCATATGTTCCACACTCAGGCCTGTCGTTTCGTCAAAGAGAATGACACCTGATGTGAACATGCCAAGTCTTTTTCCGCGTGATTGCAGCCTTCAAATGCGATAGTTTCGCAGTATTGCTGTACATTAGGAGCTCCTTCTTCGAAGGAAGTCCAGCTGAAGATCATGCACCAGTAGATAGTAAGAAACACTTTACACACCGATGGAACCACTGGTGAAATGGTATGTTTCCACTCCATGGATACTGATTTAATTGTTGATGTGTAGTGGTGGACAAAACTAGCTTTCTGTAAGAATTTTGCTAGCGAAACTGTTGACCACGCGAAACTGTTGACCACCCGAACATCAAATTGATGAGGTACCCAACGCGTTAAAATTCATTGGTATTGTAGAACATCGTGAATGATTGCCTGTGCAATGCTAAGCTTACAGGCAATTTTATCAAAAGTCAGCCTCCTTTTTGCTTGAATAAGTTCATTGCAACACACTACCATCTGCAGTTATGTTGTCTCAAAACGCGGTTTCATAATATGGTTTTATGAAATTATGGTGTTTGAATTTCTTCGCTTTAGGAGAACCAGAGTGCCATCATTGCAGCTGCTTCCGCCCCCCTCCCAACCCCAGTGGCGTACGA
This sequence comes from Thermobia domestica, assembly GCF_964235325.1. NCBI lineage: Eukaryota > Metazoa > Arthropoda > Insecta > Zygentoma > Lepismatidae > Thermobia > Thermobia domestica. Next base: position 263,344,383 of record NC_137461.1, read on the forward strand.
TATCTAAGTTTCATCCCTCGTAACTGTGTGAAAAAAGAGGTCATCCCCACACTTTTTCGTGCAGGTATCTTTCTCCAAACTACTGCGCCGTCACCACTGGTAACGAATATCTACAGTATTATATATATATATATATATATATATATATATATATATATATATATATATATATAAGGGCCAATATTTAAAAAATGATAGAAGAAATTTATTGTGCTTGATGCACTAGTACATACCTTTACTATTTTTCGACGTAAATCACCATGAACCTCCGGATATTTCTAGTAGCGTGACACAAGCTTCCATATACCCCCTGTGTATAAATCTGTCACCTAAGAGTGCAGCCAGTCCAAAACTGATGTCTTAAGCACTTCATTTTTGTCGAAATGCTTCGATACAAGCCACTTTTTCAGGTGAACCAAAAGAAAGTAATCGCTGAGGCAAGGTCGGAGCTGTAAGGGGGATGATTGAATTGTCTTTGAAATCTTTGAATTGTCTCAATAGTATGAGCAGCTGTGTGTGGGTGGGCGTTCTCATGGATCAGAAGAATTCCAGAGCTTAGTACTTTACTCCGCCGATTTTCGATGGCATGTCGGAGATTATTCAGTGTGTGGTAATTCACATCTGCTATAATTGTTTGTTGTGGTTCCAAGAATTCCATAAAAATCACACTCTTCTGGTCCCAAAACGGGATTACCATGACTTTATGAAATGATGGTGTTTAAATTTCTTCGCTTTAGGAGAACCAGAGTGCTGGCATTGCATTGACTGCTGTGTTGATCCCCTAGTGGCGTACGATATCCAAGTTTCATCCCTCGTAACCATGTAAGAAAAGAGGTCATCACCATCCTCTCCCCAACGGGCCAAAGACTCGCATGTAGCTGTCGTTCTTTGCTCTTTGTAAGCTCCTGATAAATGTCAGCTGCATTCTGTTCTTTGGCGTTCAGAAATGACAGATCTCACTTCATATTTGGTGAGATTTTGTATTACGGCAGTCATTTCACCGTACTGCTACTCACGTGCCCAGCTCCATTCGGACGATTCTGTCTCTGTTGCAAGCACAGAATACTAGGGCATGGTCCTGCCTATGCGCAACTTCATCGGTGTTGCCAACTTGGCTTTTTTTTTTTATACGTAACACTGTATGTCTATATACCATGGGTAGTGAAAAGATGTACCTATTATATGATATGATAGCATTTAAGAACATTGTCACCATGCAGTGCTAAATATATATATATATATATATATTACCGGACTGTCCCTTGTGCATTACCGTGTAATTCATTGTGTTTACTATTAGTAGTGTAGAACTATAAAACAAAATTTTCTTGTTGTTTATTTTTCAAGTATCGGCAATGGGGCAAGGATTTGGATGAAGGTAAAGTTCCAGAAGGACTCCAGACATTATTGGAGGAAATGGGGAAAGTGAAGCCTGAATCGAAGTAACTGCAGTTGTGATTGGTTGCGTTGGAATACGAGAGGATGCGTAAGCTTAGGGGAGAGAGGGGAGTATGCTAGTGTATAAATAGCTTGCTTTTTTTTTTTTTTTTTTTTTTTTTTTTTTTTTTTTTTTTTTTTTTAAATCTATAACGTAATTTGTAGACATCAATAATACAGCTTTTCTTACTGTTGTGCAGTATTCTATACACTATAGAAATTACGCAAAAGTCTTTTTTTTTCTTTTCAGTGCTGTTTTAATTGCGAATTGGTTTGTTAAAAACAACCGCATTGATGTATGTATATATACATTTAAATAATAGAGAATTCTGAGATTGTATATATAGAAAAAGCTATTTGAAAACGGAATGAGTATGTTTTGTACATATCATTATGTGTTTATTAAGCATTTGAATCCTTCCGAGTCTGGTTGATTACTGTTTTGTACTTGTGGAAGTTTAATGGGGCATGAGGGGAAAAATGAATAAATAAAAAGGTACCTTCATACTTTGCACAAATTGGCAATTCATAGCGATAATTCTTTCAAAATTGGTTTATTAAAATATGAGAAATACTAGAAATTTCTTAATATTTAAAATGAAGATTTTTTCCGGAAAAGTTGAAAAGCCAGACTTGTAAGGATTTATTTTATTATTGTTATTTGCGAATGAGGGCGTATGTTCATTATGTGTACATAAAAAAAATATATATTTTTGTGTAAAGTAAAAAGGTAATGTTAGTAATATTAAACTCTTCTTAGGTCTTGCACTTAATCTATATAAAAAGGAATAGATAAAACTTGTATGGCTAATATTAATTAAGCTTTCCTTTTTTTTTTTTTTTGTTATTATTTTTGGTATTTTTCTGTACATGTGTTTACTTTTTAACCTTGTTTGTCCACCTGTAATGTAATACCTAATTTAGCATCACATAGATTAAACAGAATTAGTTGAATCAAAATTTCTTTTTAAAAATTTGAAAAACTACAACGGACCGATATATATATAAAATTATTTTTAAAAAGTTCTCCAATATTGACAAATAGACCGGCCGGATAGATCGAATATTATAAACATTAGCAATCAGGCTGTGATATTGGTATTTAAGGAATCTTATTAAATCAGATATTTAATAATATGACTTACATTTAAGCACACAGTCAACTATAATAGGTAATAATCACTTCTTGAATAGTTTCCTCTTTTTTTGTGTGTGTCGATGAGTAAACACAATGTATATTATACAAGGATGCATGAGAAACCATATAAACGACACGTGTCCTGAATGTGAAAGAAGTCTTTATTATATGTATAAATGTACATTATGTATGTGTGTATTAAATATAGTTAATTCTATATTAAGTAATAGGCATAGGGCTGTCATGTTATTGTACTATATTAGTATGTAAAATGTTAAAAATCTTGTCATTAACTTCTAATATGGCGTATGTTTTTTTCTCTTAAAAAATACAATCTTTTGAAAAAATTTAAAAGAATACATATAGCTATATATGATTTTTCTATACATTTTTGGAAATCGGCCAATTGAAATACAAATAACACTTCATTTTTATAAAAAAGCATTTTGTAAACTTTGGCAAACCTATGCAATAAACTAGTGGAATTTATTAAAATCGTTCATTTTAATATTACGTGAGAATCATATGTACTTAATGGCAAGTAATTTGACTCTGTAAATTTTCAGTTTATATTACGTTTTTTGATAGAGGTTTTTCCACTATTATTGCTCAATAGCTTTGCCAGAGTTTTGTAATTATTTTTATGTAAATTTAAAGCATTAGTCATTCCTTGTTCTTAGTTATGTTATTTCAGTAAATTTTAATAGACACTTTTACTACTAATGCTCTATTATACTAATCTAATCGTAATGTTTGAAGGAAATGTTTATTTGTGCGATGTAGTGGAGTTGTGTGTTTACAGAAAGGAAATGTTAAAACGAAGAAGAATTTAGAAGTAAATGCTGTAGGAAATTAAAATGGATTCATGGTTTGGAATGCAGAGAAAAGGTAATCACAGAAATAGGATTAGATACGTGTAAATATGTACAGATTACTTTTAAAGTTCTTCATAATCAGCGAAAGGGGTTTGGTTGCTACTAGGTGATTAACTATATATATTCAGAAAACTACTTCTATTTGTATTATTTCTAATTTTGACTTAAGCTCCTGGTTTAATAAACAACTTCTGTTACAAGTAATAAAAATTCGTTATCACATTAATTGAAAACGTCTTATTAGTAAAATTGTGAAATGATTCTTCTCCGAAGCTCTTTAAATGCATTATGTAACTGAATATTATTAAGTCGACTAATAAATTTCCCTTCTAATCGAATATTTAAAAAGTAATTTTATGTTAATGGGCGTAATTTATATTAAAATATTCTTACATATTTTCTATATGTATTATGCTAAATTTGTTTTTTAAACGAACAGAAAATAATATGCAGGGAATGCCACACAGGCTTAATTTGAGATGAAGCTTTAGAACTGGAATAAATCGTTGTATTCTGTATACGTGTGTTCTGTTACAGGCTTTTATTTTAATAACAGGTATAAAGCAAGAGATCCAGCTTATATAAAACATGAAAATAATTTCAGTAATACACGGCGTTGAAAAAAGTATTGGCGTAATTTCCAGTTTCGATAGGATCTTTGCTGCTAATAAATGTGTTGGTTGTTAATTAAAATAATAATAATCATGTTGGATGCGTCAGCGTATATTCAGCAAGAGGAACAATTCATGCCTATAACAAATAAGTGAAACTGGTTTGTTACATTTTTAGAATAAGTTCGATAAGACATAGTTCCTTTATAGTTAGAGATCTCAACGTAATAAGAGTAGTCAGTTCATGTCTCATCTTTTTTCACAAATGTATTGAAAGTAAATTTCTTTGATTTATAAACTCGTAATTAGTTCGGTAAATTGTCTTTTTGTAATTATTGATGTAACTGGGATGGATGTTTGGTGTTATTTTGGAATAATGTAGAGAGTTTGGGTGTATGATTATCTGTTACTGAAAAGAAGAGTAACAGGCGATTATATCACACGCACACTTGCATCTACTTAATTGTGATAGATTAGGTATACCTAACTATGTAATTATAAGAATTTATAGCAGAAAGCACTGTAATATAATCTATGCTGATAATTTAACTCGATTTTTGATGAATGTGTTGTTAAAACAGTGTAATATTAAACGGTGTGAATTTTTAAGTGCAGGTGACGATAATATTTACTATATAACATTACAAACATAACTCCATACTTTACTGTAGACAATAGAAAGCTGAGTTGTAAAATTCTGGCATTACTCTTACAGTGTGCAATATAACAAGCGGAGAATGAAGTTTGCGAAGCTAATTTAGGCAATTTAAATTCAAATGTAAAATTGGAAATGAAAAAAACAACCCATTTTATTTCCTCAGATTGCAGGATTAAATTCCTCCGTATTTCTGTGTAAAAATTGGAAGATAAATTTAAAGATTGTTTCTATTGTAGACACATGGCCTTGGTTTGATTTGGAGAATTTCCGTCTTCTTCTAATTTCCCATAATGGAATCATAATCTTCCATCATTTTCAGCAATTCTCTGCTTTCTGCTGTTCAAGTAATTGTATAATATGTTATGAAGACTTGTCAATTATTTAGAATATATGTTAAGTAGGATCTATCATATATATAGAATATAGAATTTAAAATAAACAGGCCATTGATGACATACGTCGTATTTTTGTTATGGGATAATAATAAACATGTTGATGCCATTAAAAGAAATCTTTAAGTCGTGAATATTATGATAAAAATATTTGTGAAATATCAACTAAGGCGTATAGTTACTCATTAACGATCGCAAGAAGTCTTGTAAGTCTGTAAAGTCAATAAAATACCTAATAATGACAATATCTTAATAAAACAACAAACATGTGTTTTGAAGGAAGAGAATTCATTCATTAAATAAAGCAAGAATCCATGAAATGAAAATGAAATACTTCTTTCGGTCCAAGTTTTTGTTTCCAAACATATTTTGTTTTATTTGACATGAATTCTTGTTCTTTACTACATATTGTGATAAGTTAACACGTATCAATGAAAGTTGCAAGAAACAGGATTTTTTTTAAAAAAATCATTATTGTTTTAAAATTATTTAAAAACAGTTAAAAATTGGGTAAAATTAAGTATTAGTTACATGTGACTTTCACATTGGTGTGATGAAATATGATCACAGTTTAACAAATTTGATTAAAGATAGTTAAAAATCCTATTACAAAGAAAAGAAGAGTTTACATATTTGTGTTAAGTTATTGAGTTTTTATGTACGGTATTCATTTTTTTAAATACATGACGTACATAATAAAAAGAAAAAATCCTGCTTCTGAAGCAACAAAATCTTAAGATGTATTCAGAAACAAATACGTTATACAACAACGCTTGTATGTATGTATATGCATAGTAATAAGTTTTATTTACATAATTTGTATATAATGTACATTAGTAATATAAGTAGGTATATATTTTAAGATGACCTGAGTCGTGGACCGTGAATCGTAAACTTCGTTGGTATAGTAAAGTTAAGTTACAGTGTTACTAATATTTAGTTTATATAAGCAAAACCCAGGACGTGGATCTCTTATGATGATGTATATAATGTTTTAAGTGCTTTTGTAGAATAGGCTTACTGATGTAATATCTTTTTTTCCCCTTTCATTAAAGCTAAGAGACCTAAACTAATTACACAAAACTTGCACCAAATTACAAAGTAAAACCAAATAATTAGTAATTTGTTTAATCGATTTAGAATTGTATATGTAATGTGTAATACTTAGTGAATAATAATAATTGGATGGAGCCAAATAAATCAATGCCAAATATAAGTACGTGGATGCTATTTGGCCAAAGAAGTTCTTCGTACCAAAGACATCGTAAATCTTCTCAAGTTTCACTAGCATGACAAAGCAAACTTATCTTTAATTGACCATTAAGAGACCATTTTGATTATTAATCCAAAGGCATTAGCTCAGGCTGATGATCGTATCATCCACGTGTATTGTAGAATTCAAAGAAATTTCGCAAATGTTAGTAATTTAACTAAATCCAGTAATATCTAGAAGTAACTTGTATATCTTAGTTTGTGTACTCTTAGCATGTACAGTTTTTTTTTTTTTTTTTTTTTTTTTTTTATTCCCATGGTAAGTATATAAAAAAAACTTGGGATCAGCCGATACATAATGAACAAACATGCCACTTGGCTTTTGTGTGATAAACATAGTTGTAACATAGTGTATTGTCAATTAATATTGTTAATCTCAAATGCTTGTAAGATTCTCTTAATAGGAGTGGTTATTGTGGATAACTTACGTACTAATACATCTGTAAAATACAGTTTTTTTTATTGAAGTTAACAATAGGTAAAAAAAAATCAAAACTCTACTGTGTTGATGTTTTTTTAGTCATTTAACATACATGCGTGGAGTAAATATAAAACTTGTTAGTTTTTTTTTCTTTCTTCAAGAATTTAATACTACGCTATGAACATTATTTAGGTAAAATAATTAAATAAATTTACATTTTTATTAATAATATTCAAATTTCGGTCAAATGTTGTACTTTCTGCAGTGTTTTGGGAATTATTTTAATAATCTAAACTTTTTTTAAAAAAATAGTAGCACAGTAAAATTTCTTGAATCCTGAACGAAATTATCAGTTTAACTTCTTTTTTTTAAAAAAAGAAATATATTCGCAAATACAAGTCTTTGACAGTAGGGAAGGTAGAGGAGGGGTCTAATGATATGTTTCGATTTAATGTTGAAACTTTTTAACACGACAGACACAATCTTGAAGTCAGAATTTGTCTTTACAATAGACGGGAAATATACCGTAGCGTTTCGCGAATGTCTTCTCATTTATAGATTGCTGAAATTTTTACCTGTTGTAAATTTCGTTTAAGAAAATAAAAAAGAAAAGCATGTACTAACAATCTTCTTGTGATAAAAATAAGTGTAAAATTTTACATCCTTTGTACTAATAATAAGCATTAATTAGTAGCAATATAATGAATAGCTTACATGAAATATCAATGTTCCTATTATTGACCAAATTGTGGTATCTTTACTCAGTGATGATATGTAATGCTTATCTAATAACTTCTCGTATTATTAAGGTACCGTTATTAAATCACAAAGATATTCCAAAGTGTAGAAATGGTCTTGCTTTTAGCCTAAATAGTGTGTGTTTTTTGGAATATACTTAAAAAAAATGTTCCAAACAATCAGGTATTCTTTAATAGTGTTTATTGGTCAGGTTGTTAATCTACCTCAGCATGGAGGCTATTGTTTAATTATAGTGACATATATATATATATATATATATATATATATATATATATATATATATATATATATATATATATATATATATTAAAAAGCTTTACATGTCCTAAAAAAGAATGTTTGGTCCTGCACCAAAGAGGCTTCTGTCATGTGAGTCAAAACTCTATATATATTATTATTACTACTTTTAAATCATTATTGTACGTTTATGTTATTTGGAAAAAGTGATTTTCATTTGGGTGTTGTACAAAAGAGGCTATTTGTTCCCACCACGTCTTTTGAGTTCTACATTTTCTTTTTTATTTCCTCGTAATAATAAACTAGGTAGCGTGAACGGTTTTCTCAGAAGTTTTAGCAGTAAATATAGTTTTATTGAGTAATATTTTGAATACACATTCTTGATATACTATTTTTGCTACAGATTCGAGAAGAAATCAAATCCAAAATTGTAGATCCCAAATTCTGCAAGAATTAAAGTATAGGCTTCAGGATGTCCAAAAAATCAGAAGAAATGTTGATATAGGTAATCAAGTTTCTTCTTAGTATTGTTAATAACTGATTTTCTATATCCTAAATTTCAGTAAATTACCCGGAATATATTTGAAGATAAGGATTTTTTTTTCCCTCTGTAATAGTAAGTTATAAGAACAGTATCGTGTCCCACCAGCATCAGCGAACAACTTATAAATCAGTATATACATTCAAATTGTCATTGATTTGCTTCTTAGCTGTAACGTCAAGAAGAATGACTTTAACAATTAAATAATGATTCTTTGCGCCAGTTTGATATCTTATCGATTTTAGGGGTGTAGATAATAGAATCTCTTAATTGTTAAATGTATTTAATACATTTCGAGTAGAATTAAATAGTTCGAAAATTTAAAAGAAATAATTACAAAACTATTTCGTAAAAATAAATTTAAATCTATCATTGATTGTGTATATTTTTCTCTTGAACTGCAAATTCGAGACCCGTCAAAATTTGTGTACGACTTCTGGAACACACAGTATAAAATTTATATATAATGTAAAAATAAAAGTTATACCGTCCTTTCGTCTGTTTGTCGTTTTAATAATCGTATGACATTTTGCTGCCTATAAGGGTCGAGGTAGGTGTCCATCTTATGTATATATTTAATATATCTTAATGTGTGCCATGTACGTGAATCTTTATCTTTTTCTTTTCTTTATAAGTGAAGACTTAGTGTAATGTTATTCCAGTATATATATATATATAAAAAAAACAGTTCGATAGTAAGCAAGAAAATAGAATTCATATTGTAAAATTATTTGGTATTATTACATCGTGTCTTAGTAATCAGTAATCAATTAGTAATTAGTAATCAATTTTTATTCACGTAGACTGTTACGAAATTATACATTTCTTGTAAGTCAGAGGCATATGGTTTGTTGATAATTGGCTTGTGAAGCCATTCGTTAAACGATTGCTTGTCATTAAAATGTACACAGAGTTAACGGTTTCAGAAATTCTTTAATAAGCCAGCTTTCCCTGTGTATCATGAAATCTAAATTAAGTCTATATATGTTAAAAAAATGACACTGTAAATCTCTAAGCGTATACACTATATCAAAGGCCAGTATCTTGATATTTTTTCTTATCCACTCTATATCTGATGGAATAATGTTTTATCTTTCATATATGTCCTTCAAAATTTAGAATTCTGACTGGAGGGGGAGGGGGACAACACACAGATGGAAGTAGATTATTGTAGGGATTCATTAAAATGTGCAATTCTTCAGAGTAAATCGGTATTTGTGATATTTCTTTTTTTTTATCCAAAAATAGAGTATTTTCAATTATTTTAGAATTTGAATGAAAAGATAATTGTAAAAATATGAAAGAAAATAACTAAACAAGGTCACATCCACTGTACACATACAAAGTTTAAAACCATTAAAAAATTGGATTGTGCGTGTCAAACTTTTTGCTGTCGAAGAAAAAAAAAATAGAATTTAATGTTGCATTTAGTGCCTGTAGTGAAATGCCGTTAGTTTTCACGAGATGTCCGGTCTTCCAATTTCTTGCAACTAACTACGCAGCCCAACTGAAAAGAATTCGGACCAATATGTTGTCTGTTACAATTGTCATGTAATCAGTAATATTTTACGCACTGCATTACTTTCGGGGTGGTTAATAGTTAGGTTTGTTGTTATTTCAAAATCACCAGCCATACAATCAATAGATAACATACTATACTCCGCGTCACCCGAAATGGCGTATGATATCAGCCAATAAGCTCGCAGTGCGCTGTTACTAAATCTCAAAAGAGGAATCTTAATCTTTCATAATTGCTTTTGTTCATATTTGTAAACAATTATGAATGATTAGATTCGTCACTGAAGTTTTGGTAACAGCGCACTGCGAGCTTATTGGCTGACGCCGTACACCAATTCGGGTGATGAGTATAGTAATTTCCGTAACACACTTAATTTTTCCATGTGTTAACTGACAAAGAGAAAGTATGATATTTTGTAAACTGCAATCATCAGCAAGAGGAGCACATTTTCTCTACATGTTCCATAGCAGTTGAGGATGGTACTGACCATTTTGAGTTCTGGTTTTTGGTAAGTTAACAGCGAATTACGATCTTTTTATGCCAAAAAACTGTACTCAAATTTGTTCATCCGTTCGTAAGTAACAAGATAACATGTAGGGGGAAGATATACTTTTGCTAGCGACAGTACCATACAACATCTCTTTTCTTATATATATATATTCATACGGGCATTATAAAACAATACTAAGAACAATAGATTCTATTAAAGATTCATGTACTTGACCCGTATTATAGTACAAACTCGTGAAACGAGATAGAGTTTTGCCTCATAGACATTTTAGTTTACTGCTTTAATTTTGCAAATAGCGCACACTTTTAATATCGCTGCTTTAAGCTGTTTACTAATAGTAAGTTAAAGCAATACATGTAATTAATAAAGACATATAGTTAATTGATTTGTTAAATATCAAGGCATTGTAATAATCAAATATTTTTTTTAATGTATGTAACATAGCATGTAAGGAGACAATGACACAAAAGTTAGTGTACCGGCTTGACTATTAGCGTCATGTTTCATTATTTTTGGTTGGTAAAAGAAACCACCGATATGTGATTAAGGAAATGAAACCTTGATTCTAAACAACTAAGTCGCTCAGTGGTAATCATAAAAGTGTATCGATATGAAAAAAAAATGTTGCTAGTCATCGCTGTTAAGTTCATCGTAATGGAATGGGTGTTACATGTATGCATGTGTCATATAACATCATTGTATTCATTAGTTATTAAGTAATTAAGATTTAAGGTAATTACCCGTTTTCCTTTGTCATGATCTGCATTTTCTTTTAATATTTTCTTTTAAATCTCAAAAGAAGAAGTAAGTACTGATTGATATTCTGCGATTGATTTTGAATATTGAATTTTTATATACGTGCCGTTCTATTTGTTTGCCATTGAAGAGTTAACAGTTTCTCTCTCAATAAACCAGATTTAAACACATATTGGGAAACATACGGAAGAAATAAAATCATAATAATAATAAATAAAGTTTTCAAGACTTTTCATTTCCTGTACATAATTCTTGCAGTGTAGGATTTTTAACACCAGGATAAAATTATAAAAATTTCTACGCATAAAATTAAGTAAATGTTTTACCTGCCAGTATCTGAATTTTAAAATTACAGCATTAGTAAAAAAAATTGTCCAGTTGTATCAAGTGTAAATACCCTTTTAATTTATATGTTTCATCGTCGGAAAATTGTTTCGTGTGTTTCAATTAGCTTCAAAGTTCTGGTCAAAACTAAAGGAGTGTCAACGCAGTCATTATTGCTTACGTGGTTGAATAGAAGACAAACTCAGTGCTTAAGGTTGTACGATTCCGAATATACTTATTCTTCTTTCAATTTAATATCTAACAATTTCCTTAACTAGTACCTGAGTAGTTACTTAGTAACATAATCGGATGCGTATTAATTAAATGTTGAAGTTACACTGAAGCATCTAGATGTTGACGGCAAATAACACTGCGTTTTAGTGACCCCTTGTTATCTTTGTCAAGCGAGTATATTATAGGAAAGTTAGGCTCCTTGTTGAACTAAATATTCTGATCAGAATCCTCCACTGTAAAGACGATTTAAAAGTTCCTGGAATCACCGCTATAAAAATTTCCTTATCAGTAGCTAGGCACTCCTTCTTTTATAAGAGCACGTTAACAGCCCATTGCAATGTGGAAGTAAATCAATATTTTTCAAACTGTGTTGTTTTAATCAAATCACTTATGAAGAAGTCAGCAGAAAGGATCATTGAAACGTGGCGTGAGGATTTTTTTATTATTATTATTGGAACCTGAGTAATTTATTTTCATGGGGAAATTGCCGTTGAGTTAGATGTTCTTCATTGTATCTTGCAATTTAGTATTTCTGTCCATCGGAATAGTTGTCTTTAATACAATAATAATAAAAAAATATGAAAAAGGCAGAACGGCATTAAATCGTTGGAGTGTGCTCACATCGAAGAGACGGACAAAGGAAGGGTCATATATTCTCGTACATTAATACCAGTAACGGAAGGTGTCATATATTCGCATAATAATGCCAGTAATGCATGCATGTATGTGCATGTGTGTTGTATGTATGTATGTATATAGAAACATGTACAAATTTTCACATCAGGAATAGATGCAGATCATGACAAAAGATCATTTATGTGACAAAGACATTATTTTTAAGAATGCCTAGCTTTAAGTTTGCACAAAATAAAAACTAAAAATGTAAAGTTGCATTTTGTATATGTGTATTAATATCTTTAAATAGTAATAGTAATCTTTGTAAGCTGGTCATTAAATTAGTGCCATAAAGATTTTTTTTTCTGTAAATAACATTCTTCCTTACATCACTAACATGACGCAGAATATTTCTTTTTAAGCAGTAAATCGGAATCACTATTATTACCTTTAGTATGAATCAACATTGCAAGTTTAAAACGAAGTTCAAAATTGATTCCAAAGATTTAAATTTGATTTGAGGGGAGAGGCAAGGAGATTTATACTTTCGCGGCGAACACTAGTTAATATGTACTATTAATGTCTGTTATAAAGTTATAAATGCTGTACGATATTCATTAACCCTTTTAAATTCTGGCTTTTTTTTTTTTTTTTTTTTTTTTTTTTAAAGGTAAATTATAGACTTTCAATCAAGCAGCTACTGTATCATCCTTATTTATCCTAGGATGATGATTCGTATCGTTCTCTTCAGAATAGATCAGCCCTTCAAACGGTACCATTCATATTTCCCTATCATATGTCTGAGGTGGGACATTTTGAGAGAAATCGGGATTTTTCTGAAAAAAAAAAATCAAATTTTGAGCCATTCTGGACCCTTCCCCCCCGTGGTAACGCACCAGAATCAACTGGAAAATACTAAGAGCTGTACTAAATTTCAAGGTTCTATCTTGTGTAATAAGGAAGGGGGGGATATTTACCAATGAGCCCCTCAATGCCCCAGATTACTCCAAAAGAGCCGGATGTAATATAAAAATAGGCACCAGAACTTAAAAGGGTTAATAGATGATATTAGAACGTAAAAGATCCATGAAAAGATGGCAAACAAATTCTTTTTAACATATTTTGAATTTCCATTACAGTGTCAGTACTTAATAGACAGATGTAAGGAAGAGTGCTTTCTAAGATTTGTGTCATTGTGTGTAATTAATAATTTGAATAATGTAATTGTCAAAAGTGTGTGTTTGACTCGGAATTCGACGTTCCACTTGAATTCCACTAACATCGTCGCACAAATACTCCGTAAGTGTGTGTTTTATTGTTTAAACCGTTGTCAAATATTTAGGAGGTACGTAGTACTGATTAAGGACAAATGTATTGTAAAGAGACTGAATATTTTTTTCCTTGTAAAGGCGGTTCGGAACGTAGATACCTTTTACATATTTCTCGAATGGTAATTCTTTGAACAGTTTGCTTAAAGTATAGAAATCAAATCAACTCGAAAGGTAAATCTTGCAAGAAAGGAGAAATGTACCTCTTTTTATCTTTTTGCACTTTAATGTATCTTTTTCTTAGTTACTAGACATTGAAAGTGACATTAATAAGCTATTAATAAGCTATTAAACTAGTCTACCAAACAGTACTTCTTTTTTATTTAAAAAAAAAATCAATTGGCTTGATAAAATAATTATTGGAAAATAAGTTTTATTCGAATCGGCTTGATTAGCGTCGTTGTGTTATCTTTGTTAAAGCTTGTGAATGAAGTGTTTCGTAGGCTGGTTTATAACTGTCTAATAAGTATAATTAATATAGTACTTTTAAATATTATAGAGGGACCAGGTACAAATATGAAGTAATTTTGTGTTAATTTGTAAGTTAGCCAGTAATTATCTACGTTAACGGTGCAGGGACTTCCGTATTGTGTAAAATAATAATAATCGATTCATAATTCCCACTGGTACAAGTATGTATATAAATGTTGCACTGCGCATCATTCATATTCTTGATTTAGATGAGTTAATATACAAGACGACGCTGTTCGATGGAGTACTCCAAGGATGGCAGTCGTTAGTTAATCGCTTTTGATTGATATCTTGGTTTGTGGGTATATGTATGTCTGGAATTAGCTTTTTCCAGTTGTAATTATTGTTAATAGTTCCAGGTGGACTATCAAGTAGTTACATTGCATGGTAGTGAATATCACTGGACGGAACACCTTAGATCTCACTCTTATGTTCCTCATTCCCAATATAGACGTGCGTGACACTGAGTTTTCTTCTTCTGCACATACATAGAAGTATATTATCATCGTTCTCAAACTTTTTTTTTTTTTTTTTTAAATCCGTCGACAGTAGTAATTTATAATTCGCATTTAATAAAGTGTGCAGTTTCAGGTTTGTAGTTTCTGTGATAATAATAATAATCGAAGTTTGCATTGTATTTGAGTTTTGATGGCTTAAATAGTACAGTCAACAAGTCAAAATAACTTTCTAAAGTTTAATTTACATATAACTCAATGGTTTGATAAAATCTAAAACGATTTCGACTGATGTTTACAGTTAGAATACCTAAAAAAGTTTTGTCAACATTTTGTGAAATTCTCTGATGTGTTGACAAGTTAATAGGACATGAAATTTTAATTTTTGTTGACTGTACATGCATGCTTAGGAAGTAATGCTGTTAAAATTCCGAATAATTCATTATTCGAATAATATTCATTACTCCAATGATTATTAGGATAACTAATAAATATTCAAACAGTTATCAGGTAACGAGTAAGTATGCAAATAGTTATCAGGATAACGAATAATTATTCGAACAATTATTAGGATAACAAAATTATTCGAACAATTATTCGGATACCGAATAAGTATCAAACGGTAATATAATAACGAATAATTCGAACATTTAATAGGATAACATAATTATTCCGACAGTGAACAAGTATTCAAACAGTTACCAGGATAACGAATAAATTATTTGAACAATTATTAGGATAACATAATTATTCGAACAATTATTCTGATAGCGAATAAGTATTTAATAGTTTTCAGGATAACGAATAATTCGAACATTTATTGGGATAACATAATTATTCGAATGGCAGATAAGTATTCAAACAGTTATCAAGATACTGAATAATTCGAACATTTATTAGGATAACAAAATTATTCGGTTAGTAAATAAGTATTCAAACAGTTATCAGGATAACAAATAAGTATTCAAACCGTTATCAGGATAACGAATAAGTATTCAAACAGTTATCAGGATAACGAATAATTCGAACAATTATTGGGATACACATAATTATTCATAAGTGGATAAGTATTGAAATAATTATCAGGATAACGAAAGTAACGAATAATTGTTCTAATAAATGAAAAAATTAGAATAATTTTAACAGCACTATTAGGAAGCATAGCTCAGCTGTTAACTTCCGTCCTATAGTGGAAGAAGAGGCAGTTGCCATGTTTTCATCCCCTTTTTAAGTGTACAGAGAAAGAAAGCACTCCCTTGATTTATGGAATAACTTCACTAATTTATGGTGACACACATATCTCTATTAACATCGAAATATATATATCAGGATAAACTAAACTAACTGTAATAACATGTTGGTTGTGTACGTAGATATAAATGTCTACAAATTTCTCGTAAATCAAAGTGGAAAATAATATGTATTACGATAAATCTTCTCTAAAGATGTTAGTGCATAAGTTGTCCCGACTTGAATTTCTATGTCGTCCTCACCTTGGTGTTTTTGATGCACAAGATCATTACTTGTCTTATTCAGGATTTGTCATCTATGCATGTGCTATTTATAAATGTAAAACAGCTTGGTGGAGTAGATTTTATTGTAAAGTTTCTGTCATTCATGAGTTTTAATTAACAACCAACACAGAGAGAATAATTATGATTCAAGTGTTAGAAAAAACAAAACATAATTAGTGTATTTAAATATAAATTTGGCTTTGTTTATATATATATATATCTCAGGTTAACTACTCAAGGTTCCTTGTGAACTAGTAGGAACGAAAATAAAATCTAGACATTGAGAAATGCAAAGCTAAAGTAAACATGCGAAACAAATTGGATTTCTCGTATCAAGCGTACATAATAAATAAATAAATAAATAAATAAATGTAAGTCCAATATTGGCTAATTTTGTCACCTATGGGACAATGAAATATTTTTCAGAGAGAATTGGTATGGAAATAGTAACACACATAGTTATCAAAGGTTATCATCATCAGATCACAAAGTAATGGAAATAATGGGTATGAAGTAAATTCAAAACTTATATTGATTTTTTTTTTTTTTTTTTCAAAATTTAAATGTTCATGAGCTCGATAAATATAAAACAACTTTGTTGCTAGCAACTCATGTGATAAAAATGTGAGCAATGAAGTAAATACCAATCAAAACATTAATTCTCCCTGTGTTCACTAAGAAAATTATGTGCAAATTATATGTATTGCGTATAAAAATGCTTTTAATCAGTTATTGTAAAATTACGAGGAAAAGAAATTGGATCTTATTGAAAAAAAAAAAAAAAAAAAATCAAAAAGAATTTAAATTGAAGAAAATTCTTAATATACTGTGGAGCCGCGATGGCTCAGTGGTTCACCTCCGGTGCTTGGAGTTCCGGGTTCGATCCCAGCCCCAGCCAAGTGAACTTTGTGGTGGACAAACACCGTGTGCGTGGGTTTTCTCGGGGTTCTCCCGTTTCCTCCCACTTACTTCATTCCACCATTTCATTCATCACTCATCATCACCGTCTCCTTTAGCCTAACCGGCATAACCGTGGGACGTAAAACTCAAAGATTTTTTCTTAATATACTGTGTTGACTAATTTACTGAATACGGCAACATCATTATAATAAATAAAAACAAAAAAGTATTCATATCTAATCAAATGAGGTTTTGATGTTGTAACCAAAATTTGTAAATGGTACAAATGAATCAAGAGTGAATAGTAATAATAAACTAGGTAAGAATCCGTAATAATTCTACATTTTTTTGGGGGGGAGGGGGGGGAGATGAAGCTGTATTAAGTAATAATATTCAGTTACATGGTAATTATAAACAGTCTTGAAAAATTGTCATCATCCCCGTTGGTATTTTAATGCTTGAAGGTAGTTAACACGATTGGCAATAGCTTAATAATAACACCAATTTGAAAAAACACTCACGTGTTCGTGTTGAAGGCAGAAAATAATAATAAATTCGTATATTGCCTTCAATTTGAATCCAATATTTGTTTTGTACAGTCACCTGGAAAATTTAGTTTTAAAAAAATGACAAAAATCTTCGAAGTAGGTAAATCAATTTCAGAACAGTATTCTGTATTAACAAAGTTGTCATTTTATGTCAAGTTACAGAAAACTGTGCTCAAACCAGTGTACTTACTACAAAGTTATTGGCAAAATCGTGTAGGAAGTGTATCAAATTCTCCAGGTGATTGTACCATTGAAATAATGTACTTCAATAACTGTGCACGTGCATTGAGATTATTTTTAAATACTATTCGTTATATTTTGTGGATGATGTTTAATGAAATCAAGTCCCATCGTTCATGCTTTGATGGTCGTATATAATGAGCCTACCAGAAATTTAAAGGGTAGATACAAAATTTACATAAATCTGGAATTCTGTTAGGAATATATTTTGTACTCTTAAGTAAGCTGAGTTTAAAAGACTCACCCGCACAAGGTTGATTCAGACAGAAAATTATGGTGAACCTGTACTTAATAAAATTTTAGTCGCGTGAGATAATTAAGCTAAAATAAGATGCGGTAATAAGTCGTAACCAAACCCCTTCCGTAAGATTTTCTAATGTAATAGATTTCATTCAGTTGTACGTACGTGGTCATATATGGTCACCATGTTTTATATGTAGGAGATAATGCAGTGTTAGGTTATGTTTTTTTTTTTTTTCTTTCCTTAATGTTTAATCAATCAAATATTTTAAAACTGACAACTACACTACTACGAATAGATTTTAAGTTGTGTTCCATAATATTCAGGTGCTATTGAGTTAAAAATAGATTATTTTGCCTTTTTATTTGTAGATTAAGCATTTATGTTTATTGATATTGCTAGTCGATGTTTCTTTACTGGAATATAATTTGGCTCAATTGGTCCTTGGAAAAATGGTTGTGTTAACTATCGTTTAGATACTGACTTTCTTCTTTTCTACCTCATGTGTAATCTTCGTGATACAGTGAAAATTCCCTGTAATTAATCTAATAGCAGCTGAGTGATCAACCGCATAATTTATCGAACAAATCAGGCGAGGTTGAAATTATACTGCTGGACTTCACACTGAATGACATATCCATTTGGTATTCTTTCGAAATAAGCTTTCAGTCAATAACACGCCTGCATATATGTTGCAAAGACATTGCAGAAATATGACATTTTTAATCAGGTCCGTCTTAACATTGTAAATAATTTGTATCAGGCAAAACACTAGGGCCTCTCATGTCTTTGAACCCATAGAAACAAAAATATAAATGGTCCATAAGGGTATTGATATGCTTTGATAGCTAAACGAACAAAAAATAAGCTAAAAATAAAAAAATAAAAAAAAATCCCAGATTCAAAAAAGGAAAAAAATTCTGGTCTTAAAGCGAGTCATCTTTAGAAAGCAGCGAAAAGGAATTTAAAAAGCTTGTCTTTTGTTTATTATTCTCTCCGAAGGTGCTTCACATCATATTTTTTTTTTTTCTTCGTACAGATTTCCTTTGGATGTAGCACTAGAAAGAATTGTTGAAAAGATAATTCTTTCACTAATTTCCCTCTTATTGTCCCCTAAAAAGTTTCCACCGGGTGACATGAAAATATCTCACTTGGCATAGATAAAATTCAAGGGGTCTACCAGAAGTAATTGTTGATAAATTACAATTCTTTTACGATTTGCGTATAAATACGGCTTTCGGGTGTGTAACATAAGAACTACAGTGCAAAAAACACAAACCAACATGTGCTAGGTAGCCACTAAAAGCACGAATGCTGTCTAACCACGTAGAGGCAGAGCGAAGCTGATGGTCCACGCTGCGTCCGAATAGAGCAGGCGTGTCAGCTATGGTGGGTATGCGTACAAGCGAGGTTAGTGGAAAGAAGTAGGTTTTGGCAATGATATGAGTTTCAATAGCACATGTTATGGTTCCAAACTAGTAACGCTCCACTTGCAAATATATAATACAGGTTCTGTATACTGTGCAGAAATATACTGTCGGTGGAAAGTGGCATTTAATAGAGCCATCTTTCATATACAGTCACCGATTTTATCCGTTGTAAAGCACTTGTAATAATTTAATACTAGTAAGCCTACACTTGTAAACCTAAAATGCTGCTGTATTACTTTGTATTTAATTCCGTTGCCTGCAGATTTTTTTTTTTTTTTTTTTTTTTTTTTCCTCTCTTCTCCTTATTAACATGTTTTATCATGCCAAGTATTGAATTTTACCTGTTAAATCTTTCAAAATGTGGTGCGCCAAAACTACTACTGCACCATTTTCTTTCTTATAATATGATATTGAGATGAGTTGAGGTTTTGGTACTTTTCAATAATAATGTGCTAAGCATTTGTTTAAACAATTTATAAATGATAAAAATCTGCTATTGGAGATCATGCAGCATAAATACTCACTAAATAAGTTAAAAAGTGTTTTGTAATTAAAGAAAGGTATATACATATCTTAAAATTTTGACTATAATATATTGCATCATTCATTTATTGACAGTGTTTACATATTGGTATAAGTCCCTTTAGGCAACTGATTTTGCGTTTATGTCTTTATAAAAAAACGATCCTGTTTGTGATTACGGAATATTGTGGATATGAAAACATAAAAACACTGAAGTTCAGCGTTTACGATAAAAGCTATGAATTCATAAATCAAACTATGCATCCTAATGTACCTTCCGGACTAATATAATGAAACTCCTGATATGAGAAATAGATATTGCTAACAAAAACATTGTGACAATGAGTGAAAAAACATGTGCTTTTCTGAATCTGACGATAATATTCAATGCCTTGTATACAATTTCTTCGTATAAATTTTAAATTACCAGGCACAAAGAGATGAATTTATGTAAACTCTTTAACACACAGAGAAAAAAGAAGTGTATTGAGTAATTTTCTAACACCTAAAAATAATAATAATAATAATAATAATGCATACCATCATTTGGTCTTTCAGAATTTTGAAAATAGTAATTCCGATAAAAAGAAAGCCTTTCCTTTGAAGTAAACTATGAAAATGTACGAAAGAAAGAATATTAAATAATTGGGCTATGTTATTGGCCGTGGACGAATCAAATAAAATGTAATATCATCCACAGTCATTAATCATAACTTGACTGCACTTTTGAAAACAATATAAAATAAATTTAAAATACTTGAAAAAGGATTTTTACATTTCAAAAGTCTTTTAAGCGTTAAATATTTTAAAGCTTCGGGGTAATACCAGGAAATACTGACTGCTATCATTATCAAGTTTCTCCTGAAACAGCTAAATGTAAATAATCAAGAATAATTTTACTTTTCTGACGAAATAATAATAATAATAATAATCTCAAAAGGGGGAATTTTCACTGTAGCATAAAAATAGTCTTCTGTTTGGATGTATTTTGGATATTATGTTTTACATAAATAATAAACAATGAATAGTACACGTAAGATGTATTATTAATTCAATAATCTTTCTCTTATCAAAAATGTTAATCTTACTTGTAGATTAATCAAAAATGTTAATCTTAACTGTAGATTAATCAAGTGATACAAACCTGAATTAAGGATCGATTGATCTTCCAATAAAGTAAATAATTCTTTAGGCCATGAGCCACTTGATAGATAGTAGTTCTAAAATTGAGGAAAAAAATTGTGTGTTTTGATTAATGTCAGACACATTGTACCTGAGTGTGGAAGAGTGTGTAAACATGTACAGAATGTAAATGTCATGTGCGTATGTGTGTGTGTAATAAAAATGTAGTGTGTGAAGAAATAAGTCGTTTTATTTACAAGTAAATTCCCTCAAGCTAGGTGACACATCACTTCAGAGATGGTTTAAAAAGAAATATTGCAGCTATTGTTTTGTGTGCGTTTTAATAGCGTTTTATCCTAGTATATTCAGAAAACAATAAGAAGTGTCATAGTTGTTTTTAAATATTGCAATTGTTACAAGACAACCAGGAAAGTTCTTGCCGGTTTTGACGCCCCATTAATCGTACACCCACAGAGAGGAAACCTAATGACTAGAGACCGGATGTTTAGGCACTAAAAACCTGGAAAATAGGCACTAAAAATTTAAAAAATAGGCAGTAAAATAGGCATTAAAATGTAACTCGAAATAATGAAAGTAAATACTCAATACCATTGAAAAATAGATTCAAGTCATAGATAATGTTCAAAGAATATAGAAACATAATTTTGTTAATATCTTCTTTTATTGTATATGTAAAAACGAAGCTTGTTATGCATTTCATACATAATGGGTGAACCTGAAAGATGTGCACATACTTTGGGAGCTGACTCATGACATCAAAAGAAGACAAAAAGTCCTGTTGCATGTTGTCGAATTCTGCGTCGTGTACGAGTGACAGGGTGACCAACTTGGGAATCCAAAATCGAATCCTGACAATTGGAACGAGACATAAAGGTGTTCACATACTTCGGGAGGTGATTCGTGACATCCAAGAGGACTTTTTGTCTTCTTTTCATGTCACGAATCACCTCTCAAAGTATGTGCACATCTTCCGGTTCCGTTCCAATTGTCAGGATTCAATTTTCAATACCAAATTGGCACTTTGTCAGTCGTACAAGACACGGAATTCGACAAAATACAAGAAAACATTTTGTCTTCTTTTGATATTACTAATCACCTCCCGAAGTATGTGCACATCTTTGAAGTTCACCATGTATATATATCGTAACGTACCACGTGCTTGTGTTTACAAACACTTAATATGTATGTATTATTTATGTTATATAAATTATATATTTTCCCAATGAAGGCTTATTTTGAAGAAAATGCATAGAATAGGCAATATTAGGCACTAAAGCAATTGTTTAGGCACTAAAGGTCAAAATAGGCAAAATAAAATTGGCTTAAATCGAAAGTATAAACCCCCATATAAACTTTAAAACGTTATTTTTGATCATATCTTTAATAATAAAGAATAGGCATTTTGCCTAACATCCAGTCTCTACTAATGACGTACGCGCCTGTCAAATGATCGCGAGGTAGTCTGACCATTGACCTTCGGTACTACAGGTACGTTGTGCACGACCGCCAAGTTTTATCCAGGGAATTGTGGAGCTGGAGAAATGTTGGCAAATGGTGTTAGATGCTGATGGAGATAACTTCGAAACCTAGAAGTACGTACCGCCCACTGTATTGCTCTTTGTTTTTATCATTGCTCTAGAACGGCAAGAACTTTTTTTTGGTTCTTGTGTATATACACTTAGTCAAAAGTCGAGAGCACTATTGATTTTTCAAAATTTCCTCCCCCCCCCCCCAAAAAAAAAAAAAGTACATACAAAACCCAGGCTGTTGGACTTGGTTTATGCTTATATAAAGAAATTGAAACGTATGATCCTTTCCACTGAGACAAATTTCAATGTGTTTGCGTTCAGTGAAATGCAAAACTTATAGCCTTGCTAAGAGCTTTACAAATTCCAAGCATTTTTTTTTATTTATCCAACTTCTGCGAAGTTTTGCAACTCCATTAGCTCTGAAGAGCTGTAGAGTATTCGTTGGCATCTATTTACGGACTATACTGTCAAGTTCATTATACAAGAGCTCGATGGGTATCAAATCCGGGGACTATGGTGACTATTCTATTTGTTTGTGGTGTAAGCATCTTGTTTGTATTGTAGATAAATACTTCATAGCGTGGAAGAATATTTGGGATTGTCCATTATTCCATTAGTTCGAACTAAATTACCAACTTGGTAGTCTATAAAACAACCCCAAATAGTGATGCTACCTTGTCCATGCCTTACTGTAGGTGTTTACAAGTACATAGTTGGGATGAAAACACTCTTCGGGACGAAGACACACGAACTTCCAGCATTGGAAGGCGAAAAGTTGTAATCTAGATTCGCCTGTACTGAGTGCTTTATTCCATTGTTCATCGTTCCAGTCTTTTATTTTATTTTATTTATTTATTTATTTATTTTTTTTTAGGCCAGGAGTATCTTTTTGTAATGTTTTTTTGCTTGAAGGAATAGTTGCTTCACCGCAATTCTACTCCCAAGACCATATATCTGAAGGCTCTCGGCCGCCGTCCTATATGATAACTGATTCGAAATGGCTCTTCCGCAGCGGTTAACGTCTATTCCGATTTGCTTGTTTTCCAGTGAACTTTATCCTTAAGAGATCGTTATTTTTGGACAATCGGTTCGTTTCCGTGTAATATTTACACCACTTTATGACTATCTTTCAAGAGTCGGACGCATTGTTCCGCCCGATCTGAGCTATTTTTCGCAGAGAATGATTCTCTTTTCTCAAAGTAACCACTTGAACAGTTGTATTAACTCATAGGTAACGGTTTCTGTTCCGCATTTTATAGTATTTGCTTTTTTTTTTTTTACAATACTCAACTGATTCAAGCGAATGAAAACCGTAAGATCGCAGATTTGCACCCAATATTGTCTATATTATGACACGATTGAATAACGCATACACGACTGTTCGATGAAGTAAGGAGATAACTATTGACAAGGGTTCATACACCACTAGGTGTCGTTGAAACGTTACATCATCAAACAAAGCGTGACGTTAGTGCCAAGCAACTTTCCCCAATGTCTCGATATCAATAAGACTATGAATTTTCGTATCATTATATATATGATTTTTTGAAGTCCAATAAACGTGGTTTGGATACACTGTCTTCTATTTGGAAAATTCTGAAAAACCAAATAGTGTTCTCAGACTTTTGATAATGACTATATTCGATGTGCACACCAAACGTTTGTGCCGTTTCGTTAATTTCCAAGAACGATTACTCTTGTCTATTTTGTATAGCACGTGGCACAGTCATCTTTGAGGATATAATGCTGTTTCAGATACTGAAAAATAACTCTTCCCATGGATGGTATGCGGGTAAAGTGATGTCCACAAAGAGAATCCTTGAGGTTTAGGAACAACCAGAAGTCACTCGGGGCTAAATCTGGTAGGTCTGGCAGAAGTTCAATGCCATTGTCAACCAAGAATGAGGTCACAACATTAGCACGGTGGAGGATGAAATGTTATTGCCATTTGTAGTCGTTTCTCAGTCAATATTGGCAAAAATGTTCGAAAACACTCACCTGTAATTGTATGACCTTTCAGAACAGAGTGGGACAATATTACTTCCCGGAAATCCCAGAAGATGGCGTACAGCCCCTTATTGGATGCCACCTGACGAAAATGTTTAGGAGGATGGTAAGTCTGTGTGTTTCCACTGTATCAACTGCTTTTTTGTTTCTGGTTTGAATTATGGAATCTGATTTTAGCCCATTGTTACAACACTATCCATTGTCGCTCTCTTTTGAAACGTGTAAAATTTGCAATACTTGATCGAATCCTTGCCTCGTTTTGACATCAATAAGCATTCGTGGAACCCAGCGAGAAGAAACTTTTCTTAGGCCCAGTTTGTTTGTAATTATTCGTTCTCCTGTTCCCATTGTTAGCCCTAGTATATCATAAATCTGCTGCATGGCTATACGCCTTTTTTCCATGATGAAATTTTCAACACGGGTAATATTAATGTCAGTTCATGCTGTTTTTGGATGTCCATATCTCTGCTCATCTTTCACTCTGGTTGACCCTACTTTGAACTCTCGCACTCACTTCGTAACAGTATTTACTGTAAGAGCTCTTACCACCACACACGCACTCTCCAATTGGCGGTGAATACCTGCTGCACAACGTCCAGCTGCGTGAGGAATTTTACAATTATCCGTTGCTCTTCAACTGAAAATTTCATGTCCCCGGGCAGTATCAGAAACACGTCTTACTCGTTCAGGCACTGAATCAACTACTCGCACGTAGTAAGAAAAACTTGGACTGCTTCGAGACGAAGGATGGAGGTACGCGACGTCGCAGTTGCTTCCCTGAAATCACAGAAAATGTGGACTTTAGAACAAAACGGCATGCGAACGAGACTTGGTATGACCTCGAGTGCTAGAAAATGCTCAGTGCAAGATATTATTTCTGTTTAAAATTCTGTAAGGTGAGAGGCAGGTTTCCGTTTAAAATAACCATATATGACAATTTAACTTGATCTATCATATACTGATTGGTTCATTTCTATGTTTATCGAATGGACTAGGTTTGATTCGGATGACACGTTCATGTCCGTTCCTTGTAATACCCGTTTTGATTTTTTTGTAAACGTAGAAATTCATGCTTACGATAACCATATTTCTCAGGGGCGTCATTTAGGGGGCAAGAGAGAGGAATTCCCCCCCCCCAAGAGTTTGAGGAATACATATACTTTAATTGATTATCTACTAATATACTATTACAAAACGTGAGTCTTGGTGGTGGTGCTCCCCTTCCCCTTCAAGCGAAGTCTGAAATGATACCCCTGATGTTTCTTATTAAGATGAAACTGGTACCTTATATCCTCGTCAAGCTCTTCATTATGATATTAACAAGATGAGGTACAGAGATAATATGGTCAATGAGAGTGTCAAATTTATTTACCTGTAATATTGTCTAAAGATGTGACGTATATCAATGGATAGATCATAACTAACAAAATGAGATGCTTAAGGTTTAATTGCTATGCGTAGTTTTTCGAAAAAAAAAAAAAAAAAAGCTTTTTTGTAACGCCAAAAAGTATCTCCTTCGTTGGCAATAATTGAGTAGTTATTCTGCTGGGAAAAAATGAAATCTTTCAGTTAAACATCGTACGATTATGCCCTTTACGCTGAGAGAGAGGAATGATTAAGGCAAGCGAATGTTGATGGACGAATTGGTGGAAACAGGAGTTCCGAGAAAACACACATGTTGTCCACCACAAACATATCCAGCGATCGAACCAGGACTTTACGCACCAGAAGTAAGCGCTCTCCCACTGAGCCACCGTGTGCTCTGATACGTAAAAAAAAAAAAAAAAAAAAAAAAGTATCTATTGTTTTCTTTTAACAATAATGCACAGAATACTTGTAAAATTCAATCTTGTCAATGTTAAATGACTTTTTTCTAACTTACTTTCTGTAAAGATTTTTTTTTCCAACTATCTGTTCAATGAACACCCTAAAATAACAAATTAAAAAATAATTTCTTATTTCACCTATTCCATAACAGTATAAATAGAAATCCTAGTCTATTTTTGGACTGGGAAATAAGGAATAAAACGTAAGGGTTCGAAATTGGAAAGCTGTTTCTCATTTTCATGTTTTGACATGTACTCAATATTTTTCTTTAAAGAAAAAAAAATATAGAAAAAAGTTTGTTTCTGGAAATTTATTATTACGATGAGAAATGACCGACAAACTTTTATTACGAACGTATAAAAACTATAGAAACTCGATTCCGCAAATTGCATGAGATGTTCGCAGAACTCACCAGAGGTACGGGCAATAAATTAAATGTGCAGGTCTTTGGTAATGGTAATCAGTTCGATAAAAGAGGTTCGTCAGTGAACGTCAAACCGTGTGTGTAGAACATCCTATAGTTCGAACACTATTCCCGGACGTGGATGCAGTGTTCCAGGATAACTGCCCCATTCACACTACTTGTCTCAGAATAGTTCGATGAGCATGATAGTAAGGTTGAACATCGGCCATGGCCCGCTCAATCGCCGTATCTCAACATTATTGAGCCTATATGGGGTTGTTAGAGGGTCGAATGAGGGAATTTTTCGCTCCACCACATGCACGTGTTAAATTTCTCCCTGCGCTTGACAAGTAATGGCTGAGAATCTCTCTACAAATTATGCGGAACCTGTTATCAATCGTTCCTTAGTCATGGTGCTGCTGTACTGGCTGCCAAACGCGCCCTAACACCTTACAAATCCAAATTATGGCTTTCTACCAGTGTTCCAGCTTCAGTGTCCACTACCTGTGTACATATAAAACTCATATAGAGCCAGGATCAAGGAACATTTGACACAAGTAAGAAAAAGACGCGGTACTACAAGCAGTACATTTTGAAATTATTTTACCTAACTATTATATTATCGAAAACAAACGTACAAATAGGTCAATTGGGTTTTCAAAGAAATTAAACCAATATTTTTGGTTCTTCATTTCGTTCTTTATTTTGATCTTACTGCACATCTCATATTCTTGCAGCTGACAATACACGTACAAACACGATTTGCTGAAATTTGTGATTTCTCCTTCCCGAACACCTTCCGCTGAATAAGGTAACAACATTTACTCTACCGCACGACGATCAATTTTGCTTCATGTGCATTTTTCGGTACATTCACATACCCGTTTTTTCAGGTACGAGCTACTACAGAATATTAATAAGAATAAACAATTTTCAGAATTGTGTATCTCTACACAAATACATACATAACTAAAATGTTATCACACTACCATACATAATATTTCATAAAGTTTGTGTAAAATCTACATTTTGGTCGTGAACTTTCCTTCGGTTTATACACTACCAACAAGTTAGCTTTGTATCAAATTTTCACTCTTTCTCAGTGCCTTTCATGACTGTTAGCAGGTTTTAATTTAGGATACTAAACTCAATTCCAAAATTTCAGTTTTATCCCATACCAAAACAAGTTCTTTTAGTTAGTATGTTGTCTCCATGCTTATACGTATTGGTACTCACTATGTTGAACACGTATTATACGCACCTAGCTTTACGTTCAGCAATGCATACTGGAAAATACCTCCATTCCTATAATGAAGAACAAAGAGAACTTGAAGAGGTCGATTATTTCAAGAATCTGGGAAGCATTCTGACCACAGACGCTTACTGCACCAAAGAGGCAGGTCAATAACTGCTATAGTCAAAGAAGCATCCAACAAGAAAAGATCACTCAACTAACAGGCTTAATATTGGAGTATCAAAGAAGTTGGTCAAGTTCTATTTATGGAGTATTAGACTGTGTGGTTCAGCAAGTTAGACATTACGGACGGAAGTTAGAGAGGAATTATTTAGAAAGCTTGGAAATGTAGTGTTGGAGGAAGATGGAGAAGATGAAATGAATAGAGAAGGAAACAAACGAAGATGTTTTAAAAAGGATAGAAGAGGACTCTTTCAGCTAGCATTCATCGTATGAAAGCCAACTGGATTGGACACATCATCTCAAGAAATTGGAAGAAAAAGAAGTGATCGATGAACTGAAAAATAGAAGAAAACATTTCCAGGCCAAAACCTAAAATAAATAAAACCTCGTTTGTCCCAGGACCTGCCAAACGACAGAATACTTAATAATAATCCTATAATCCACTTCTCTTAGAGGCGAGATAGTGTGATGGGGAATGGTCTATACTATGAAGGTTGATGCTTTGTTCACCGATTCAAGCAATGGTCGTAATTCTGAGCCTGTCCCGAGATTTGTACCCTTGGTGCTGCCAATATAATAAAGACGCGGAACACAAAAAGCGAAACTCCACTGGAAAATAAATCTAGGATTACGGCATTATCTGATTCCGAAATTTTCTTGATTAAGAAGTCAAATGTGTTTCGCATAAAGAATACACTAGTCAACCTTAGTAATTATACTACGTATGTAACTGGAAAGAAAACGATCTGTTAAGGTAACGATTCGAACCTCAATTTTCCAGTAGACAAGCGAGTTTATTACTTCTGATATATCTAATTTCGCGTATTTTAACGAAAGACGCTTATTACATCACGGAGATCAGGTCAAGAATTGCCATACCCAAAGAAGCATTCAACAAAAAAAGATCACTCTTAACTAGCAGGTTTAATATTGGACTAAGGAAGAAGATAGTCAAGTGTTATGTATGTAGTTTTGAACTGTATGGTTTCAGAGACTTGGACATTACGGAAATTAGAGAAGAAATATTTAAGAGCTTCGAAATGTTGTGTTGGAGAAGATGGAGATAAAATGGACAGAAAGCAACAAACGAAACGAAGATGTTTCGAAACGGATAGCCAGCATCCTTTGTAGGAAGGCCAATTACATTGGATATATCTTGCGAAGAAATTGTCTTCATATCGCCATAGAGGAAAAGATGGAAGGAAAGCGAGGAATAGGAAGAACACAACTGATTGAAGATTTGAAGAATAGAAGAAAAATATTGGAAGTTATAAAAAGAAGCTGAAGATCGAGAAACGTGGAAGAACTATTTCTAGGTCCAAACCTAAATAAATAAATAAAGTCTCATTAGTCTCAGCACCTGCCAACAGGCAGAATAATAATAATAACTAATTTAGCATATCTGATATCTGATTTACATATTCAGATCTTTTATGTTCATTTAAGTGTTTGATCAACAGAAACTTTGGGTACTCAGTATTTGTGTACGGATCTGAAAATTCACAAGATATGATATTCAGTAAAACTGCATTTTCTAAAGCGAACTTGTCTGGTAGCTGGGATATCTCGGGGAACCAACTCCCTGAAAATGTCTCTCAAAACGTAAAAGTATGGCTGGCTACTCTGACTCCTTGGTTTTTTTGTCTCTTGTCACTGAGAAAAGTAACTCTGGCAGATTTTCTTTTTCTTTCTTTCTTTCTTTTTTTTTTTTTTTTTTTGGACCTGAACAAAGTCTTGTATTTTTTTCTTAACAAATAAGCTTTAATTACTTTTTTACTTCTATGAGATCGCAGAACACAAAGCCGAGAAAGTAATATTAAAATCTTATAAATAAATGTCTTACGTATTGATTCAGAAGTCAAACTTGGCCTTAGATTTGATACAAAGTTAACTAATCTCGTTCAATTCGACCATCGTAATACATTGTCCCTACGCAAAATCTTTCGAACCTTATTAAAACTATTCGAATGTTCTATATTTTATGTACACATTAAAATCTACCTTTTTTACTAGCAAATTAAAATTGAATTAGGATTTCATTCAAACACTTTCTTTAAATTACCTCTTACCAAGCGTATCGTTACGTGTACGTTTTCAGGAAGTCTTTTTAAACCAACCAACATTCCAGAATACACTTTGATATTGTCACCTTCAATTAAATGCAAAAAAGTACACACAACGTCAAAGTTTCCATTCAGATCATCAAAAGTAATATTAAATAATACTCTTTACAAGTAGTTCCAAAATCTGGTATATCCTTTGGAGGATTTGAATCACTTGACATAGACACGTTTCAGTCTTAGAAAATGCAGAGGTTGTTTCCCATGTATGGTGACGGATTTGCACATCTGTAGCAGCACCACAAAGCGGGAAGGAAACGATGCTGCCAATCATGTGGATACCTTGAACTGTTAACTGTACTAGAGATCTGCACGGGCTCGGGCCGGACTTGGGCCTACAAAATATTACCACTCCGGGCCCGCGCCGTAAATTTGCAAATATACAACCATATTTCTAGAGTCTTTTCGGATCTAACTTTGTAAATATACTGTACAACGATATTTATTGGACCGTTTTCAGGAGAACTTTTATAGCACAACTCAAAATTAAACCTCTAATTGCTGTAAATAAAAGTACAATTTTGCGTTAATTATTAAGTTTCTGTAATTCGGGCTTATTTGATTATCACAAGAGCTCGGGCCTAAATGCTAAAACATATTTCGGACTCGGGCCGGGCTGGACCGGGCCTGGTCTACAAATTCCGCAGACCCTAGACTGTACGTGATAGGTATGATAATCATGTATCATAAAGAACGCTATCGAAACTCAGTACATATTCGTTGCATAACAGCACTTTCCAACGTAAACTATAGTTATAGTATCATTTTAAAAAATCTCACTTGTGGGGAAAGGGGCAGGTAAGGCACGGGGAGGGATGATTCCTGTGGGGCAGAAAAAGACCAAACAACACTTGGCCTATCTCAAGCCCATCTACGATTCGGGAAGTCAGGGCTCTTATCGCCGGCGAGAATCGAGCTACTCACGGAAGTATCGTGAACCAGCTACAAACATTACTGAAAACAGTGCACACCATAATTCACGGTGATTTCGGTTTAGAAAAGCGACGAAAGAGGCGTATCCATAAGCTTTTGCAAACAGCCATTCAGGAACGCCGCACCAACTGTCGAAAACTTTGAGCAGCACCTGTTGGGTGCAAAGTGGAAGTTTGTTATTACAACGGACGATGCATTAGTTTATCTTCACGACTGTGACAAGTCATGTGCAATCTGTTATGGTGTGAGGCACTTTCGAAGATGGTCCACTGAATGTAAGGAAAGTTTTGGCACAGGTTTATGATAATTACTGATACTCGTAAATGCCAAGCTCATCATACATAGCGCTGGAAAAAATATGAACGGTATTTCAGAATATTATTAGGGTAACCCTGACACCCGTTTATCGCCATGACATTCCCATGTCTACAGGAGGGGCCAGAATCGTATGTAGGTGCATGATGATAAGGAATCAAGTCACACTGCTCGCCTGCCTCTTTCTCCAGTACATGGCAGAAGAAACTAGCCTTCGTGGCAATCCGTTTACAGACATTCCGGTGAAGTTACCTGATGCCTCATCGATAGATTATTGCGCCTTCGGCCTACTGAAACGAACCCTGTCTCAAAGGACACCCCGCACCATTGAAGAACTCTGGAAAGTTGGTCACGAAGAGTGAGTTACAAATAGACATGTCTACCCTTCGAGCCAGTCTTTTACAGTGGAAATTTCTATGTCAGGCAACTGCCAAGATACAGAGCACCACTGATACTGGTAGCATGGCTTTTCTTAAGACAGGCACTGTTTGAAATCGTCACCATAAATCGGAAATAAACACTGTATTTTCCTTTTAAAATCTTAGAAGTATAGAAGTATAATATAAATTAACACATATATACTCTTAAAAAATTTACAGTTTTAGGAGTCCTTAACAGAAGCATAATGATGTGGAAACTGGAAAAAAAATATTTTAAAGAAAACTAAGGACAAGCTAAAGAAATCTAAATCCAGCCACAACAAACATTCTTAAATATTTGCTAATTGCAATTAACAACGCAGGAAAATACTTTTCAAATGACTGATTTCTTTGGGTAGTAATACATTCTATCACAGACAATTCAATAATGAAAATCGTATACGCAGAACAACAATGATATTGCGTTTGAAGGATTGTTATTAGCGCAGCCAATTTTATTTAACATAATTTTTTCCTCCTCTGCAACAATGAAATGTAGCATTCCTTTTCAACTGCATGCCTATATGAGACATGGTATCCAAACTGTATAAGATAGTGGTATGGATCCCATTTCATACAGTAGACCCCGTCTCATTTAACCCCAGTGCTGAACAAAGGGGTTAATATACCATAGGAGGTCCCACAGTAATGACATCCTACACCTTAGCAGCACGGGGATCATTAATGATTTAGCCATAAGGCATATATTCTGTTCTTTACACGAATTAAAATGTTTCAAGCAAAAAACATTGAAGCAGAATAACTTCTACTACTATCTAACAAACTTTCAAGAAAATTAAACTATGAACACAACTAAATTAAAAATTCAGCTCCTACGATCATACTGACAAGAATGTTATGGTAGTAGTACACTCCTATTTATTCTTTGAATGTTTTAACTGTATTGTGAATAACGGTTTAATCATAATTTCTATTAGCAACAATTATAACAACACTATCTATAGCTTTGGATTGAATATTGTAACAAAAATACTGACCAAAGTTTCAAAATGGGATAAGAGATGGCGCTGTAAACACTAAGTATTGGGGAGCTTTGCTCTCAGTTTTTATTCAATTTTTACTATTTACATTTCAATATTTTTGACAATTTTGTTATTTGTTACAATTTTAATATATTGTTATTCAATTTCAATATGTTCATGTGCCGCTTATTCTTCCTTATTACATTAACAGTGTGAAAAACAATTATAATTAAAAACAGACTAATTCGGCTATTTTGGTACGAGCCATCTTACTAGATAATCTTATTTTAAACAAATTTAAAACAAAATTAGTGAAACAGTCCACAGGGCTCTAAGGCCGGGACTTCCTTTAGATAAATCTGCCGTAAGGAAGGTAACTGGAACTGGAACTGGAAGTTTCAACATACACTACATTTTAAACTACAATGTTGTTACAGTTTCGCATATCTACCATATCCTTCATGAGACACTATAGAACATAAATGAAGATAAAAA
The DNA here is from genome assembly GCF_964235325.1 of Thermobia domestica. NCBI lineage: Eukaryota > Metazoa > Arthropoda > Insecta > Zygentoma > Lepismatidae > Thermobia > Thermobia domestica. The sequence continues at coordinate 263,377,923 of NC_137461.1, forward strand.
CATATCTTCGTGGATAAGAGTACGAAGAGGAATTTCATAATCAATATGATACGAAGAATAGAAATGCTGGAGGATGAAGAGGACGGAAGGAAGAAGAGCATAGAGAAATTCTACAGATAAAAATGATACAGCAGGAAGGAGTTAGAGAGGGAAGAACGCAGGAGGAAGAAGAGGCAGAAAGAAGGAAGAGAATGAGAGTGGAAGATGGCATGGTATAGAAAGCATGGGAGAAGAAACTGAGAAACTGAAGAAGTTACTTAAGAAAGGAGGGGTCAGAGCTTATAGAAGGAGTAGAGAAAACTTACGGAGATCAATAAAGAAGAATAGAAAAGGCACCAAGAAGATTAATGAAGGAGAAGGAGTCACCTACAGGGTATAATGTGGGAACTGCGATATGTCATATATAGGAGATACGGGAAAGAGAATGAAAGGAAGGATAAAACAACCTAGATGACGTGACGAGGAAGAAAGATACCAATGTGATATACAAACATGTTAAGGAGACTAATCACGAAATTAACTGGGATAAGACAGAAGTATTGGTGGTAGAGAAGAGAATAATGAGGAAGTGGAAAGAAGCAAATTGGATAAAGAAGGTAGGAAGAGATAAGCTGATGAACTGGACAGGGGACTTACCTATCAATGAATTATGGCACAGATTTTTGGGATAGCATAGACAGGAAGATGTAATTGAAAAATGCCCTTATACGGACCAAAAATGACGGCACGTGATTGGCAGGAAAGTGGACACGGGGAACAGCCAATAGAATTTCGACTTTTTCATAAGGATGACTATACATATGTCTGTATCTTCATTTATGTTCTATAGTGTCTATATAGTGTCTGATAAAGGATATGGTAGATATCTGAAACTGTGACACATTATAGTTTAAAATACAGTATATGCTGAAGGTTTGGTCAGTATTTCTTTTGTTACAATAGCAACAATTAATTTTCAAACTGAAAGTCTTTTCGTCCTTTTTCAATTGCGAATCATTCTCTCCGAAAAAAATGATCTTCAATAATATAGTTCCAAAAAGGGAAAAATAAATTGGAAGTAAGATATCTACCACAATTCTTCTAAGGTAAACTTCAGCTGTTTAGTCTTAGATATTAATTTATTGATTTCCTTAAAATAATCCATATGTTGATCCTCTAGTTCTATTAAAACCTTTTACTACGTTCGTACATATCCCATCTACAGTTCTGTTCAAGTTTTGATTTTACTTCTTTTGTCTAATTCTTGCATCTTGTCTAATTCTTTTCTTCTGTCAACAAACTTATTACCCATACCTCTAGTATTGTTATTTTTTATCGAATTACTATCTTATTCTTCTATGCCAAGTGACCCAATCTTTCATTCACACACACACATGCAATTTTCTGCCTTTTAACAGTCTCAAAACATGGCTTTACAACGCTATTTGGTTAGCAGCATTGAACACAAATCATACCTTAACTAGGATATTAAAGGATCCTGTGATTCACCAGGAACAACAGCATCCCTTTATAAAGATTCAAGTTAAAAATGTAACAATATTAATTTGAATTACTTGAGCGAGATGTATTAGCTCACATATAAACAACTAAGCGTTTCACATTTTATGGTATGTTTCTTTATTAGTTACAATGTATACTGGAAGATACAGTTACATTTATAATGTAGTATACCAAACATCCACTGAAGTTTGATCTAAATAAAGATAATGAAAAAAAAAAAAACTGCCAATTTTAGTTGCCAGGTTGAGAAAAAATCCAATTAAATTTTTAACAATATAAACTTGTCGCATTATTCAGATATAATATTTGTACTTAACGAGCAGTAGCATGGAGCGAGCGAATACAAAGACATTCCTCTAATATTCTGTATCATCTTCAACAAACAAATAATCCTATTTAATATATTATCTTGAGAAATTTCAAATCATTGCACAGGATAACATACATTATTACCATTTTTATGCCTCTTTCTTTTGTGAGTGCGTGTATGTGTGTTCAAAAATATCCAATCTTAAATTCTAACTTCTTCATTTGTTGTATTTCCTTCTGCTTTAGGACATGAAACAACTATTTATAGATTACAAGGTGAAACATAACGCAGCCTTCTAAGCCAAATTCTAGGATAAGGATTCATAATTCTTTAAATAAATGTAGGACGACCAAAATATTACCTGGATTAAGGTTATTTAATAAACACAGTGATCTTTCAATAGAATGATTTTACTACATTTTCTGTTTCAGGCGAATATCATCAGCCTTAAGATCCTAACATATTAAAAATAATACAAAATTTACCATTTTTCTTTTGCGTTTTTCGTAAGAGAACGGAGATAATGAAATGCAACTTACCACAATTATAGATAATGTTATTCTACAACAGAAAATATGAACTTGAAAAATTTTCAATGTTGCCAGAAATAACTTTTCCCCCAAAATCTAAGTCAAGGCAGCGAATAGAGGAACGAACTCAACTGCATTTGATTAAGTATCATGTTGTTTTGGAATTCTGTGAACTACTTTCTAAATAACATTAGTATTTAATTTTAGTAACTGTATGTTAAAACTATTTCGTTTATTACAAATTAAATACAACTATTATTTAAAAAAAAAAAATAGTTCACAGGATTCCAAAACAATGTGATACGTAATCAAATGCAGTTGAGTTTGTTCTTCTAGTCGCTACCTGAACTTAGATTTTGGGGGAAATGTTATTCTAGCAACACTGAAAATTCTTCAGGTTCACACTTTCTGTTGTAGAATAACATTATCTATGATTGTGGTAAGCTGCATTTCATTATCTCCTTTCACTTATGAAAAACAAGCAAAAGAAAAATGGTGTATTTTGTATTATTTTCAGTAGGTCAGGTTGTTAATCAAAAGTTAGAATTAGCTTGTTTCACATGTTTGACAGGAAATTGTTGTAATTCGTACTAAGTAAGACACGTTAAGCTGTAGGTTCACGTATCTCATAGCTTCGGTAGTGAAAACGGACGCTAAAACAGTATGACGAGCGTTGTTCGAGAGTAATCTGTTTCCAATCAATTATTCTTTAGTTTTACTGTACTTATTATCTACACTATTCATAAATCTCTTTGCTTGGATTAATTATGCTAGAATCCTGACTTGTGCAAGGTTATAGTTTGTTGTCCTGAAATGTTTAGAAACATGTGATACACTATCTACTTTTTTCTATCCCTAGTATGTTCATGGATTAAGATTTTAATGTTGCACTTTGTCAAACTGATAATACCGTAGTTGCCAGCATATAAAAGGCACCCCAATTTTGTACACGATTTTGGAGAAAAGTATTTTCATTGCATATTATAAAGATTTTTTTTCTTTTCTTTCTTCAATACAAAGTGATATTTTAGCAAAACTCATATATGGAGTTAACAACGTTTAACTACATATACGTGTCCCAGAAGTAGTGACTCACTTGAAGTTAGGTGCGGTAGGTTAGGCTGTATGATTGATGATGTTTGTGTGTTTGTTTCTTGTTTTGTTTGTAGTTTTATTAAGGCCTTTCCCTGTGCTACTCGATTATTATTATTTATTTTTAAATTTTAGTGAATTACCTCAAGACAATAAAGAATATTTTTAAAAAAAATTGAAGCATTAAGGCAGATGTTCTGCTTTTCTCCATAGACATCTTGCTGTAATGCGCCGCTATTTTATATCTGTACCACAACCCATTGCACGATATTTTGTAGTTGTGTCAGAGTGCATTTCGTAATATTCCTTTTTATTTATTACGTTGACTATTTAGTTAATTTTCTATGAATAATAATTTACATTCCACTGAATATAAATTTTGAAAAGTGTTGAGAATTTAATTGAAGTAGATGACAAGTATTGCAGAGAAAACTAAATACATGGAAGTTCGTCGGGATCGTAATACTGTATATTCTATGATATGTGTTAAAATATATCAAATAATACTTTTCAAATATCTACGATCAATATTAACAGATAAAAACCATATTCACGAAGAAATTAAATGTCGACTAAAAAGCAAGGAATTCATATTATTATTCAGTTCAAAATCTTTTGTCGTCACGAATCATATCGAGGAATTTGAAGCTTAAAATATATAAAAGGATAATCATGTTTATTGTTCTGTTGGGTTGCGAATCATGGTCGCTTACTCTGAGAGAAGAACGTAAACTGAAAGTATTTGAGAATAATATCCTGAAACGAATACTCGGACCCAAGAGAAACAGAAATGGGGAGTGGTGGAAACTTCATAATTTATATCGTTTACCAAACATTGTTAAAGTCATCAAATCTAGGAGGCTCAAGTGGTCAGGTCATGTAGCCAGAATGGAAGAAAACAGGAACGTTTTCAAAGTTTTAACTGGAAGTTCAATCGGAAAACTACCATTAGGAAGACCTAGGCGCAGATGGGAGGATAATATTAAGATGGATCTCGCAGAAATAAGAATGCAAAGAAGAAACTGGATTCAGTTCGCTAAGGATAGAAGACGACGAAGAGCTTTTTTAAATGCGAAACCTCCGGGTTCCATAGAATTAGTTAGTTAGATGACAAATGTTTCGGTCTCTACCTCGAGATAGATGTGGAGGACAACAGTTTGTAATTATAAATATGTCTGTGAAAAGCAAAGCCTTGGATCAAACGTCTCATGCTAAATAACCAACTGTATCTAAATTGCTGAAGTAGTAGTTGTCACTATTATTTTTAAATATATATTAAGTAAACAGAATTATGTGCTTCACTGTGCGAGTTCCTACATCCGTGCACCGAACTTCCTCCCGTATGAAGTCCAACCTCTTTTACGTTAATTTGTAATGTAACACTGTTTCAAAGGTAGCCCTGCCACAATGTGTGCCGACGCAGGGGAGCTAGAAGGTTACAGTTCACTTAGAAAATGGTTACTTTGACAGTAGGTACTCTTACCAGAAAGTAGGTGAACTACACTGCAAACACACAGAGCAATAGTTCGCGACATTTATTGAAACTATTTCTTCAGATTTCCTGAAGAGAAGAGAACAGTCACCATGTAAACATTCGAATGATAAAGTTAAGTAGTTAATGTATATGAAGATAAGTGTTATATGGAAACGAGAGGAAACAATGTAGTCATGTTTCAAGATGCGTCAGTCGATAGCTTACATAACAGAATTTTCTTCACAATTAGAATCAGGAAAGTTAGGTAGGTGCCGAAGTTAACCGGTTTCACTGTACATTCTAGAGAATTAGAGAATTTATATTTATTCGTTGAAGATGTACTTTTATCCGTGAACTCTCACTCGCATTTTTAATTTAAGCTTCAAGTTTTGTCCAAACTATAACTTCCTTGTAAAATTCCTAGTATTTATAATAATTATATGCGCCTGTGCATACTTTTCCATTTTTTCCCATATTATACATTTTGCTCAGTCTTAAAAGGAAAAAAAAAAGCTACGTTTCGCATTTTGTATTTGTATATACATATATATCTAAAAAATTAACAACTTTAAATTAAAATACTTTCCAACAATATATACAAGATAATATATATATATACAACAATATTTTAGTACACTGTTTCTCCTTTTAGTGAAACATAAAAATGTTTTAATATTCACTGACGTCATGAATGTATCTTTTTTTGAGTTACAAGATCTTGTAAAGAATGTTACAAGTGAAAAAGTGTGAGACACAACAGCTGGACTAGATTAGAATAGAAACATGATGCCTTACAACAAGTAATAATGGTTTCGAGATACATAATTTCACAATTATCACATTTATTGCAAGCGCTAAAGAAGTAGAAGTAGTGAAAAATTGTGCTCCGGTGGGACAGTAGACGAGCACTTGCAGAACGACGAGAAAATATTCTCACCTAATGACCTTTTCTAACACTTCATACGTAGTATTAATAACTCCCCAGCTGATGATAGCTCGTGTGTAGTTCACATGCGCACCACGATACATCCGACGAAATTTTCGTCCTCTCTCATTATAAATAATTCTAAATACCTGTATGAAACTTGGAAATTCACCGCCTAGTTTAGACTGCATATGTGTTTTTACGACATTCACAGGGTACCACACAGAACTTAGAAAACCACCTATTAATGCGCCACTTACAAAATCACGTAACAAGTTTTCCCACCACGTTGGTCGTGCTGGAACGAGTCGCTGTGCCTCTTCGCGTAGCCTGAAAAACAACACATTACTTGGACCATTCCGCAATAAAACTGCCGTTAAACCACGGTAATATTCTCGAAACCCATACACTTTAATTGATGTAGCAGCATCCCACGTATTTTGAAATTTTGTATGATACTTTGTGTCTTGAAGTAGAGTCTGGATTCGTTCAAACGGCAGCAGAACAGCTTCTGTACAGCCAGCTAGAAATGCTGCTATATCCTTCGACGCATCCTTCGAATGTTTAGCCAAAGCTTCTGGCAGCATCATCTGGTAGTGCTCGTACATGCCGAACATAACGGACACTGACATAGTCTTCTGGCACAACGGAGGAAGCATACCACGGTATAAATAATACAAGCCTTCAGTGCGTAGTTGGTTAATAGCTGTATCAGTTTTAACGTTATGCAACATCTGAAATTAAAAGTAGAAAAAAAATTAGCAAAATATTTTAACATAGATACAATCTAGCACATTTTGTAAAGATTACTAATATTCATTTATAATGTGCCCTGGTAACCAACCCTAAAAGGATTATTACATTCCTAATATAGTTTTGGCAACCAATGCCGTTGCCTTTGACAGCTAGACACTAATAAAGAGATTCTGCTTCACTTTTTAATTTTTTTTTTAATATCTTCTCTCTTCACATACCCTGAAATCAGTAATAATTATTGAAATGTTGGTGATCACTACACATAATAATTCACAACTTTTGGTACCGCTAGGAGTACTTTAGTTAAGTTTTACCTCCCAAATTCCCCCAGCTTTCTAGATAGTTTCTCGTAGATTATTCAAATCTAAAATGCCAACCTGCATAAATAACTTATACTACCTTCGTAAATTCCTGAGTATCAAAAGTTCTCTTAGATATAATCTTGATCTTTACTAAAAGTGAACCAATAATAATATTTACTGTTAAAAGTCAAGTACATATTCATTAAACACTTGTTAATAATATCACGTATATTTTTGGTGAACCACAACTGACAGCTATTTTAGCCACAATATACAGCTTTCCTTAAACTACGAGTTCCTGGCTATGTTCCCTTTAAACTGAAGTAGTCGGAGAACGCATATGGAAGGAAGACTCGTACCTTAATATGTAACTGTTAAAATCAGTTGAATCCTCATTATACGACATCTTCATTGCAGGTAGAAAGTGAGACGGAAGAGCCACGAGAAGTTTCACGTAGTCGCAGCTGAAAGCCGTTATGGCTCCAGTGAAAGTTTGCAAACAAAATTCATATGGGGATGTGCAAAACACTGAAGGAGAAATGTCTTTCATACAGCTGTGTTAAAACCTGGATATTAAGTTTTCAGACTAGTCATTTCACGGGTGGAAGATGAGTCCCGCAGTGGACGCCCGTCAACCTCAACAGACTAGCAAACATGCGATGCCGTCCATGCGCTGATTCTTGAGAACCATCGAATATCCGCCAAAAAGATTGCCCAGGTACTGTACACATCTCCAAAGAGCGTACACATTACTACTGTACACATCTCCAAAGACACAAGTCAATATCTTGCAATGTTTGGTTTATGTTGAATTTTCAATCGGATCCCACTGAGAGCTCAAAATGCAACTTTTGTGGTGTTTTAGTACACATATGAGACTACATTCTAGACAATTCTGAACAAATTCACTGGAACATTTCAACATTAAAAATTCAAATTTTACTTTGAATTTTTGAAGTATTATTTTTTTATTGTACAGATTTTTTTTCAATATAGTACAACTTGTAGAGCAATCTTTAAGTTTTTCAATGGGTTTGTTCAATGTCTCTGGTGCACATATTAACCATTTCATGACAATTTTTGAACACATTGTATGGGGACATTTTCAGGAGGAAAGGGGTAATATTTGGGATTTTTTCATCTGCTACTGTAATAAAGTTGTCCACTAATTTTTACAAAAATTTAAGATGGTCAGGTCAGATTTTGTCATTTCATTGGTTGATTTCACATAGAATATCTCAGAAGTGAAACCAAGGACTACAGAATTAAAGACAACCAAGGAAAGAACGTTACCATAAACAAATTCCAGATCAGTGACGAAAGTCTGTCTATTAACAATGCTTTCAGTAATAAAGGAACCAATACACAAACATACGACGGGTGATCAGAAAGTAAGGTTACAAAGCCTGCACTGAAACGTGTATATATTTCATACAACGAATACAGCCAACAGATAGTACATACATTATAGGATATTTTTCGACATAGTCTCCATATCGGTCGCATCGTAGGATGGGTTTGAAGATTCCCTTCTGGTAAAAATCCTGTCCTTGCGTGTTCAGCCACTAAGTGTTTCACCTCCTCGTCTGAGGCGAAGAGACGGCTTCCTAGGTACTCCTTCAAGTGCGGGAACAGGTGAAAGTCGCTTGGAGCGACGTCCGGGCTGTAGGGAATGTGGTCAATGATATCTCAGCGAAACTGCTGCAACAGCGTCGTGGTCTTCTTGGCTCTATGCGGGCGCGCATTTTCGTGACGGAAGATGACTTTCGACACCATTCTGCGACATATTGACGAGACAGTCTCTCCATAAACCTCTACCAGCTGCCGTTGAATTTCAGCCGCGGTTACACATTTCGCCCACAGAAATTGAGTAACTGAGCGCGATCAATCTTGCAAACAAGTCGCCATTTGTGTTTACCTACAACTAGCGCCACAGGTGGTAGGTGGCTGAAACTGCACAGTTGCCAACTCCATGTATTAAAATTGCCACACACCTCTCATTACTCTATAACAGACGAAACTCGAGAAATATCGGCTTTGTAACCTTAATTTCTGATCCTTCCTCAAACATTTTTATACAGAATAATACTAAATGCTTATTAAGACACAGAAGTTTGTTTTTCTTAAAACTTAGCCCCTTTTCATTCTTGTAGTTACCAAGAGGAGTTTGGTAAAATAAGGTATAATTGGTGGTTTTCAAACAAGTTATACTTCTTGCAATGCATAGTAAAATAGTCCCAAATTTATTCTGTAAAATGAGAAGTTATCAGGTTCGAGTCCTGATTAAAGCTAGAAAAAGATCAAGGTACCGCAATAATAAATAAATAATCATTGTGTTCTAAACAAACTCAGCTGTTAGGCTGATGAAACATGCTAAAGTCATAACATGAACTTCTAATGCAATCCACCTAGACGATTACTGAAGGTGTATTATTAATTAACTGTGTATCTCATTAAAATAGATAGCCTCTAATTATTTGCTTATGGACGCTATGGTATACATATTGAAGATAATGCTCTTACACTGTATCTCCAGTTAAACGACATACATACACACATATTATATATCAAAGTAATCAATGAATTATTACTGATTTAATAATAATTCGTTGAATTGGAAACTAAGGTACGAAATCCTTTTAATTTATTCAATATGTACCCTATCGCATGCATAAGTAAACATTATATACCTTTTAATTATAAGTGTATTACTGCTTCTAGATTTCATCTATCTTTTTTGATGCTCATCCTCAGCAACATTGCAAAAAAAAGTAGAAATGGGGTTAAATTTAGAAAGAAGTAATGGAACACACTTTTTGTTTAAAATGTATAACCAACAAAGCCAAATTCATCTCTAGCGCTGATCACCATAAGTATTCTGCCATTACTGGGAGGTCAGTTGCCCCAACTGAGAAGCTTCCATGCTCCACGGTCATCAGCTAACCTCTTCGTCTTCATATGTCATTTATCTGTTTCGATACTGTCCATCAACTGAAGCCTTCTTCGCAGCTTCCCTTTCTTTCCAGCCTCCATACTCCTTACTACGTCCCTTATGATTCAGTTCCTTTTCAGGCAATGTCCCAACCAGTTTCTCTTTCTCTTTTTATTTGCATCTAAAATTGTCCTTTTCTCCTCCACAATTTCTAACACCCTCACATTCGTTTTTCCCTTGACCCACCTAATTCTCTCCATTCTTCTGCACATCCACATTTCGAAAGCTTTGCGTCACTTTTGCACACTGTCCATATTTTTTGACCCATACAGTACAATACTATCATTTTTTAAGTGTTTTTCTCAACTCTTTACTCAAAGATCCACAAAATATCTTTCTTCCTCCTAAAGATTTCTTTCGCAATTCTTATCGTTTCGCGTGCTTTTATTTCACGTTTGCACTTTATATCATCATTAATAATACTGCCCACGTGTCAAAAGCTAGTCACTCATTTTCTCCCCTCCTACTTTTATATTTGACGCCGAGCGCTTTATTACAATTACTACAGTCTAGGCATCAACTTTGACAAAAGTGCTCCCTTTTTCCAGATTAAGGGCGTCATGTCACAATTTGGCATCCGACATTTTTTTTGAATATATACCCATCACTGATCACAAAAATGCCGGATGCCAGAAAAAATACCTCACGGGAGGAGAGGGGAAGAAAGCCGAAAATTTAGCATTTCTGTTACTCACTATAACTCCGTAACCACTGGAGTTAGAGCATCCAAACTTTTCTCAATTTGTTTGTCTAATTGTCTTCTACAATTTAATTCTAGTGCATGTTTGTGCTAAATATAATGGTTTTCCTGTTATTTTCATTTTTACTCAGTATTGGTTGCGCGTGACGTCAGTTTTTTAGCCACAAATTCTTTACAAGATCGAATTCGGAAAAATGTTTCCTTTAAAAGTTTTTCGTCACTTTATGCTCTTTCAAAAAATGTATACTTATATTAGTGTAGGGCTAATTGTGCCTGAGTTATAAGCGACTTTATTCTGTCGTGTGCGAAACTGATCCTGGCGCGGTCCAGAGGTTACCTTCCCACAAACGGTAGATATTAGCAGCTCATTATGATTAATATATATATAAAATCTTGTTTGCCTGCAAGTATATAATCCTGATGATTAAGTCTTATCTATAATATAATTTAAAATATCAATTGAGGAGCTGTTCTGAAAATAACCCTTGTCAAAACAAAATTTGTCTGAAGAATGAAAAGAGAGCTTTCTCTAGTATACACAGTATGAGAAACTCTGCAAATCTGTTTCTTTATACGTGTCTCTGATACAGAACCGTGCCGTGGAAAATCAATGCCCGGGCGAGGGTATACGATGTTGCCTCCCTCACCCCTCTGTGCATATGAGTGAGGTCGACAAACCAGCCGCGAAGCGTAAGAAAATTTTCAAAAATAAACCCTGCTTTTCCTTGATTTTGAGCACTTTTTATTACATTTTCCTTCCATTTTATATATATCTTTTCTTTTTCCTCCCGATTTTTGCATCCTTTTACTTCGGCGCCCAGGGCTCTCGCCCGCTCGCTCCCCCTTCAACGGGACGGCACTGCTCTTATATCTTCTAAAACATGCACAAACATGCAGCTTTCTATCCATTTTTCTGAAAAAAAAATCTTGTTTCGACAAGGGCAGTTTTTGCTACAAGTCCTTTGATTTATGTACTACAATGGTTCTGAACGAAATAAGAGCAGGAACCAGATTTCAAAATTGTCTTCAAGAGAATCATGAACAATTTGCCATCCAAGTTCTCTTATATATTATCACCTTTCCCTCTTAATATTTCTTGTTCTGGTAGTAAGCAAAAAATAAGATATGCCAAACACATTTTATAAATGATCAATTTTTAAACTGTTAAATCTTATTTACAGAAGAAATACTTGCCTATTATTAACATTGTGTATTTAATACAGTTGCTATAAATTCAATTCAATAATTCATCAATGGTAGTGATGTGACAAAATGGACAACAGCATTGCATTCCTGATCAAAACATAGTCTTAACACGTGTCGCATAACTGCCTTTTTATTTCAAAAAATATCACAGATTTCAAAATGGCGGATTTCAAGATGGCAGCGGAGGTTCGTGATCTACCCTGCTCATTCTTCTTTTGCCAATATGTGAAACTACCAACGTTTGCATTGTCTATCTTTCACTAATTTTACGATTCGAGTTTATTTTATGTATTTCTATAAAATAGCATAACCCTTCTCCCACCAACTTTGACTCCCTCCCAATCACGTTTCTTATGGCGCTCAGACGCTATAACTTTGCACATACACATATTTTTACATTCTCTATCAGGTGTACTATGTCTCATCCCGCAACTCGATTCATCCATTTGGACCATTTACTTGTCAGTGGTAGAGCACTCACGTCTGATGTGTCGGTTTTCTCGGGGTTTGTTTCCTACCATTTTCGTCAATCCACCATTATCATCCACCACAGTTTTCCTTAGTCTCGTGGCACGTTGAACTAAAGTCAACGCAGTTCTTCAGTCATCAAAACTAGATTCAAAAATTCTGTCAAAAGTGAAATTTCCTCCAAAAGAGAATACAATTGAAGCATGATTACAAATACTCACTTGGACTAATCTTGGTATATGTCTGTTATTTGGTAATTGCAGAAATTTTCAATGAGAATTCCCATCCTCTTCAGTGGCGTAAAGCCCATAACAATAGAAAATCTATTGAATGTATCACGTTATTCATAATGTGGACTTGTAAAAATGGAAATAAATATATTAATTTTATCGAAATCTTGATGTTTATTTCACGCACGTGGATTTCTTAGTTTTGTTTTTCTGTCCGCTTGTTAAATTGTGTAGGCAAGCAGGAAAAGAACTGCATTATGTCGACATAAGTGAATTATGCTGTTTGTCTCCTTTGTATAATTCTGTGTCGTGCAAAAATGTATATGTAACAAATTGTAATAAACTGTAAGAACTTTCTAGTTTCTTATGCTGATGAACGTATCTCTCTCAAATTGACATTGTTTCGCACACGTTGTGATTTTGGATTTCAGACATCACAGGTAGTACTTTACCACGTTTCAATACTGCCTCTTTTAAGGTATATACACTGACGACTTCCTAGTTTCATTAAATTCGGTCTCTAGCATAATCACCCGTAACTTGCACCGAACACCTTAACCTCTCAGAGATAAATAGCAGAGTCCGCTACGCGAATTCTAAACTCAACGTATTCTATGAGAAGTAACACTTTCAATTATCATCTATCCTAACTATCTGTTGCACTGGATAACTCTAAACTCAACCTATTCCATGAGAAATAACACTTTCAATTATCATCTATGCTAACTATCTGTTGCACTGGATAACTCTAAACTCAACTTATTTTATGAGAAGTAACACTTTCAATTATCATCTATCCTAACTATCTGTTGCACTGGGTAACTCTAAACTCACCCTATTCTATGAGAAGTAACACTTTCAATTATCATCTATCCTATTTGTTGCACTGGATAAGTAGTGAATTCAGTGAACTTCGCCCTTAGTCTCATTCATCGATCTACAAGGACGAGCCGTTTCCAGGTTCACAAAAGGGAAGCCATCTACATCAACAGCACGTTAGTGAGAGAGAAGTATATTCCTTACATATACAAATTCACTGCACTACATTACACTCTACACTTCCTGAATCTTTAATGAAAGACTATTAAGCTCATTTGAAGCAATTCATTTCTATAAAAAAATACTAAGATTACCAATACAAGACTGGTAAAGTACTTGTGTCTTTATGGCACTGAATATTGTAGTATTTAAGCTCTACCTTCATCCTGTAACAATGCCATTAAGGCATATAGTCACTATAAAAGATTAACAGTTTGTACTCTGATTGTTACAACTGTATACTACATCTGCACCATTCAGGAAAGTTTTTAGTAAAATCAAGTTTCAGAGTGGCTCTGTGAAAGTTCACATTTTTAACTTTGTTATTAATAACATCGGGGTACTTGTATATACTGTTATTACTAAGATTACCAATACAAGACATAATAATACAAGACATAATAATAATACTAGACATAAAGATGACTTAAATACGCCTCATATTAGGCTAAATATAACACGGAGAAGTTATAAATATACAGGAATGAAATTATATAATACATTGCCAGTGCATATACGAATGATGTGTGACAATGATTTCAAAAAATATTGTAAATCTTTTCTTGTAAGTAATTCTATTTATAGTATCAACGAATTTGAAGACAAGTGTAAATTGTAACTTTTTTTTCTTTTCTTTCTTTGTATATATTTATTTATATGCTGACAATGTCTATTGCAACAAATGTTGTTTAATGACAATAAATATTCTATTCTATTCTATTCTATTCTATTCTACTAAAAGAAACATTTTCGTTTTGATACTTACACCAGGTATAGTATACCCAGGTGTTCAGAATAAAATTAAAAATTTGTAACATCATTTATTGTTATACGAAGCTTCTCATTACCGCTGTCTGAAGAAACCACCAATAGATGGAAGCTGTAATACCTTTTGCAGGCACCTTGCTCGTGAATATTTTTCCGTGCTGTTGACGCTTCGTAACAGCGTCATCTGTTCAGCCACCTGCTGGCTCCTCCTGATAGACCGAGCGCAGTGTGTTCGAGATTGGTGAGTAAGGATAATGTAACACGGAAATTTTAGAAGCACTATGAAATTGCCTTTAGAAAATTGAATTTTGGTCTAAGTTAATACTGGATTTAATTTTGGCTTAATCGTTAAGATTGACAACAATTGTGTGTTCAGCATTTCTAATATTTTTTATGTTAAAATATGCCAATTACAGAAGTAGACCTGTGAAATGTTAGCAGATAGCAATATCAAGAGCATTATTTTGATACTTGTACACCAAACACGTGTTAATTCCCTGCTATCAGGTAGTCTAAAAAGTATCAAAACTTTTGCTCACGAGATGGCGTTAGTGTCCCAAATCACACGATATGAGTGGCAACAGGTCAGTCCTATGATAAGTTAGTAGTTTTGCAAAAAAGTGTTGGAATTCTTATAATTAGACGTAACATATTGCGCTAAGATCAGCGAATTTTCCGCAAAACTGTGCCACATTTTACAATTTTATTTCGATGAAGGCCCTAAGGCTGCGTAGACCCCTGAAGAAATTTATAATGTGCAAGATACGTTATTAAAATATAGCTCAATCGCTTTTATTCTGGAAATTCCGATGTCCAAGGCGCTCCTGGAAATTGAAAGTTTGGGTGTCACATGATATGATTCTAAGACATTTGCTCGATCGAATTTCCACCCGCGAATCTCTACTTAGAATCCCGGGAAAATTCTAGAACACAAGTCTCCTTTTATAAAACTAATGAAATATATGTTACGACCATGTTTTGGTTCCTTACTCTTTTATGTGTTCTTTTCTTCCAGCTTTTGGACTTTTTTTTTTTATCGTTGAAATATATTATTACCGAAACTAAGAACACTGAACTTCAATCCTTGGAACAGTCCATTACCATGTTTGTTTACTAAACCACATTAGTCATATGTAGGTCAATTGTTTTATACATGAAATACCGGTAGTAATGTTTTAATTAATCATAATTTTAGATAAATGAAGTTTTTCGTTACTTCTTTGATTTTACATGCTTACACTTTATTTTAATTTGCTTTTTATTTTATTCGAAATTCCATTCAGTTTCGTTTTCGTATTAGGAGTCGATGTTGAATTGTTCATTGGTGGTAGACGTAGTATGTGATTGTATTGTGTGAATCTGTCCAAGTATTTATATATGGCAATATACTGATTTATACCTCGTGTGTTCTGGGTACGTTTTATAGTTTATTTTAGTGTTCTATTTCTTGATTTGTGTGTGTTTTATGGATTGTCTTTTTTTTTTTTTTTGCATCGTCTGTCGTTACTGATGTTCCTGGTTATTTTTTTTATGCCAAATTGATCGAATTACGACAAAATAAATTATTCGAAATTATTAATTAAACACAATTCCACTTGCATTGAAAAATTTCTTCTAACAACATATATTCTAAAATAATATACGTTTGTGGGGTATGGGAGAGCTCTCCTCTCCTCCCCCGCTGTTATTTTATAATGAAGATTATTGGAAGAAATCCTTTTTGCAAGTGATATTTTGGTCAGTTAATAGTTTGAAATAGTTAACTTCTTCGCAATTCACCTAACTGGGTCGTGCACATGTGTTCTAGAACCTTGTTAAGTATCCCAAATACGCGGCCGTGGGGCAGGTAAACATAAGATGTAGTGTTTTTTCATTATCTTTGTTCACGCACATACATTATCACTGACAGATCTGCTTCCAGTCGATGCATTCCCCCCCACCAGGTACGTCTGCTGCGCCCCTACCCTGACTGGTATAGATACAATTCTTTCTTTTAGTACCCACCGATAAGCCCTCCTATGGTGAATCTGCACCCCGCAATCCCTCCCTTAGAAAACACTTTTTAAAGTTCTGACAGCGAATTTTCCGATAAAACAAACGAATATGCAATGAATTTGAGTATGCAGACCTAAAATTGAACTTTATTATTATTCTAAGCGAACTACCCACATGCGTGCGCAATCATGCGACTATACGACGTCGTATATATCTATTACCTGTAATCAGGCCCGTATTTATATATTGTGCGCCCCAGTGTTCTAAATAATTTGCTGTCCTCCCGCACAAACTTATGTCTCAAACAAGAAAACAAGCCGTGATTTTGTAAACATACTAGCTCTTGTTGAGTAGCAGTTTAGGTATTACAACGTAATTTTAAATGGCCTAATTCTCGCAATGATGATTAGGATGTGGTGTTCTGCCCGAAGGTAGGTGACCATTGATGGACGTCACTGTGAGGCACCAATAATTATTGGTGATAAGAAAAATAATTATTTACATTATTCATCGTCAATAATGGTTTAATAGCATCTATGACAATAAGCTGTCTGTTTGTAGCGCTTTTTAATTCGAGAACCATAATACACACAAAGATGAAATTTTAATATGTCTTAAAGCTCTCAGAGAAATGATCCAAATGACCTGTTCCAGGTATCTAGGTTCCACATGAGTTGAGATATGGGGATGTAAAGTCACCATAAGAATAACAAGGGGGCATTTTAAAAATAATCGAAAACGATCAATATTAGAGTTGAATTCATATTTTTTGGGGTCGCTGAGATGAATAGACAGTTTTAATCCAATTCAACTTCAAGGTTATACTCTACTCTCCAGGGAGGGGGCCGAGATTTTAAAAGTAACCGAAAATGACAGATAGTGTTGAATTGATAGTTTCCGAGGTTACTGAGTTTAACGGTATCAGTCTTCATGATGTTCAAGTTCACTCTCACTCCTTGGGGTGGAGATGGGAGAGGATGACCTTTTAAAAATAAAAAAATGAAATGAAATCTTTGAGTTTTACGTCCCACGGTTATGGCGGTTAAGCTAAAGGAGACGGTGATGATGAGTACACAAAGTTCACTTGGCGGGGGCTGGGATCGAACCCGGGACCCCAAGCACCAGAGGTGAACGCTCTACCACTGAGCCACCGTAGCCCCGACCTTTTAAAAATAATCAGATAAGCTACCTAATTAGTAACTACTGTAAGTAGAGCGAATTAAACACATTAACATATTTTCTCGCGCTTGTGCGGGACTCTGCGGGTTACTAGTTTTAAATATTGCTTTATTGTGAATCTAAAAAAAAAAAAAAAAAAAAAAACAATATTTTGCCACCCTGTGCTGGAGCACAGAATAGCACTTACCTAAATATGGGCCTGCCTGTAATAGCAACTACTTTGGTCACTGCACTCGATTCTTCAATTCAGTGATTTAGTTCTGGCTTTGTGAACTTGTCTGTTCGACTAGGTTCGTTACAAGTATTGTGTCGCGTGGTGTCTATACTCTGATCACTTACTTTATGCTGCTGGTAGCTGTTGCTTTCAGTTTGACCGCGGCAGTATGGATCTGACGTCATGTGCTATGCGTCGTTTTTACAGGTGCGTTTCACACGTGCTGCCCTCTACTCTGTGTTAAGCTGTTTTCCTACCAACATATGTCTAATGTGGTGGATGTTCCCCTAGATAAAGAACAACTTAGAAATTAATTTATATCGGTTATTAATGTCAATAAAATTAATAAAACCCTGTTTCAGTGGCTATTTGTTTTTGGATAGTGGTCAATGGAGAAATTTACTGTGAACCACTCCCGTAATTTCCTCGATTCTATAAGTAGGCCATACACACAACATATTGGTAACGTTTGTTGCTATTTGAGAAGAAGTCTGAGCTTTACATAACGTTCACAAGGAATGATGCTGCAGTGGCTATTATTAATGTAGTAGAAAATTTTCTAGTTACAAAATTCGGGAGAAACATTTATTCATAATTCATGTTGTCGACCTATATTTACAACAATTAGAATTTCAGATATTTCTAATTATTTTCTCCATGATTTTATGATACATGGTTAGTGGAGGGCTGTTTCCTTTCAAGTATATGTAAATAATTTTCTGAGCTGTTCGCATTGGGAGGTTAAAGCGATTTTACCCTTATATGTTAACGTATGGTTTATATTTTTTATTTCCTGTATTGTCGTTCCTGTTCTTTTCCATTTTAGCTTTCGAGCCTTGTAATTTGGTTCTTTTCCTATGTTTTGAGAAAGCATTGAGGAAGATGTTATTTTGTCTCAAATTTTCTATTGTATGTTCCTTTATGCAGCCTAGAAATGTGTGGTTTTTGCTGTAGTTTTTTGTCGTTTTGTGAATTTTAATTTTTGATAAATTCAATACCTGTGTTACGATACAAAACTGGTATGGCTTTAAATCTATCAGCATTTGATACATGTGATATTTAAAATACACTTTACAGTCCAAATCACCACGATTTCTAACCGATTCGATTTGTGAGGAACTTGTTTTCGGTAATATTTAGCTAACTATTTGGAGGAACTAGTTCCTTACAAATCGATTCATTTAGCGAAGTAACTAAAATAAAAACTTGCGGCATATTTTTGAATTTGTAAGGACAGAATTCTTTGCTAAAAATTCACACTTTCTTCCTATATTTTCTGTTTTTAATGGTTGTACTTCGTAATTACCCTACGTAACATCAACTCATTTCCACTGTAAATATGGTGTCTTTTTACATCATTCTGGCTCTCAGTTCCAAACTTATCCCAGACCGATTCCATTTCAAATCGTCCAGGCAAGACACAACTGGTCCCCATCATAGTCTCAGATTTCATTCATATTTTTTATACGGGATTACATGCAATATTATTAGACCCATATTTTTTCTTTTTGCTGAAAAAAAAAAATCTCCTTCGATATACAGCCTTCCAAAATGGCGGCCCTCCTCTCGGATTGCTCGGAAAACTGAAAAACATATCAAATTAAAAGTTTTATTTTAGAGAAACCAGTGTACTTAGTAACATAAAAGCATTAGTAGGAAGAATATAAGGTAGTGTGTTTCGGTGGAAGGGAAAAGTTCGTCTGTTGGTCCAATAGGTATCGCGCAATTTACTCGCAATGTTGCCATCTTTGGTGAAAATTTTGCTAACTTCAAACATTTTTATTTCCGTTCTCACGAGCCCAATCAACCTCTGCTTCTAGCATCGAAATCTACTCGATAAGGTCTCTTGAAAATGTAAAGGACTTAAGTTCCTGATTATTACATCCTACGTTATACTATGATGAAAAGCTGAAAATTTCATTAAGACGCCATGTTTGGACGCCATTCTCTTATATATATATATATATATATATAAACTTTTAAAAATCTGAATTTCTTACAACTTTTGGAGAAGTACCTAAGTATATAAAATCCCTTAACCGTTCATGCGGCTGCAGCCCCAAACGTTCGTAATTAATTATTGAAATTTCGATTTTTGTACTTGGAATGTAAATATTTGCTATGGGCATTTATGTTCTGTACACAAGGCGATTTGAAAGGGAGTATGAAAATTTTAAGAGCTGAATCCTGACATCAAATCAAGTAGAAAAGCTCTTATAAACATGAACCGAATTCAGCTTCGTTTTCGAGTTACAGTGTTTCCAACTCGTGATCCAAAATCACCTCGCGACAATGGAAAATAAAATATATATTTCGCGTAAAATCAGAAACTATGCGTTAAAGTTATGATGAAGTTAAAAAAGTTTCTTTGTATCAATATGATGATTTTTACGTGCAGTCGCAATTCGGTTGGCAGTGTTACCAACTTGGTAGAACTTTTATTTGTCTCCAAATGACACTGCGTGGTTTTCATTTGGTATTTGGTATTCATATTTAATTATTGTAAACATCCATATGAAGCACAATTTTCCCCACGTCACCACAGTTTTTGAAAACTTACATGTATTTCATTCAAATGTTTTATCTCTTGCATTATTGGTAGTTTGAAACATTAAGTGTGAGTTTCACTTGATGTTTACCATCATTAGTAAAACCAAAATGCTGAATGAAGACTACGTCTGTGTAATTTGTAATAATAATAATAATAATAATAATAATAAAAGAAGAAGAAGAAGAAATATTTTTTATTATTGCAAAACCTCTCATAACTCCACGCATCAAGTTCGAACTTGTTCAAGAAGTTCTGCTGCAACTACTAAACAGTTTGTTACGTGATTCGGTGTCGTGAACATTGTCTTAGTGTTCTCTGGAACCATGAAAATTGTTTTCACGTGTAACATGACATTGTAGTGCACTAATTACAATGTTTGTGTGAATAACAATGGACAAGTCCTATTACAGTAAGGACCGTATTAAATGTATTGATTATGCTAAAAGGCATAAGAGGATTGCGTACAGAAAGAATCCTCAACAAAAATTTTGTCTTGCGGTAAAATATATATTGCGTACAACGTGTCTGCCCAACTATTAGGGAAGGATGATTATTTGTGTCCTGTACCCAAGGCGATTTGAAACGCAGTGTGAAAAATTTTGAGAGGTGAATCCTTCACCGTACTCTAGGTTCCACCGATAACGGCCGTTTTAATGACGACACATTCATCTTTAGTACGTTAACTGTCTGGTTAAGGGTTTCCAAATGTACATTCAGAGGAACAAATTCTTTATATTGGTGGTGCATAATTTCATCTTCACACTTTCTTCCGTGGTCACTAATATCACACACACACATTCAGTTGTTTACGGTAAATATTCGAACCACCCTTTACACAAATAATAATCCTCTCCTAATACTACGTTTTGGCAGGCACGCTGTACGCAATACATATTTTACCGCAAGATAATTTTTTTTGTCGAAAATTCTCTGTACACAATCCTCTTATGCCTTTTAGGATAATCAACATTTAAAGGGTTCTTACTGAGATAGGACTTCTCCATTATTATGCTCACACAAACTGTAATTAGTGCACTACAACGTCATGTTACCAGTGAAAACAATTTTCATGCTTCCAGAGAACACTTGGACGATGTTCACGACAACGAATCACGTAATGAACCGTCTCGTGGTTGCAGCAGGACTTCTTGAACACCTTACAGTTTGTCCAGCAGATATCACTTCGCTTCTTGAACAAGTTCGATCTTGATGCGTAGAGGTACGAGAGATTCTACAATAATAAAAAAGAAATTTTCTTCTTGTTCTTCTTCTTCTTATTATTATTATTACAACTTACACAGACGTAGTTTTATTCGACATTTCGGTTTTACTAATGATAGTAAACATGAAAAATTCACATTCAATTTTGCAAACTATTAATACCGCACGAGATAAAACCTTTTAATGAAATACATGTAAGTTTTCGAAAATGTGGTGACGTGGGGAAAATTATGCTCCATGTGATGTTTACAATCATTAATGAATACGAAATATCAAATAAAAAGCAAGTAGTGTCGTTTGGAAAAAAATAAAAGATCTACCAAGTTGGCAATACTGCCAACCGAATTGCAACGCACATAAAAATTATCATATAGATACAAAGCAACTTTTTGAACTTCATCATAACTTTAACGCATAGTTTCTGATTTTACGCGAAGTATATATTTTATTTTCCATTGTCGCGAGGTGATTTTGGATCACAAGTTTGAAACACTAAATCGAAAACGAAGCTGAATTCGGTTCATGTTTATAAGAACTTTTCTACTTGATTTGATGTCAGGATTCAGCTCTTAAAATTTTCATACTCCCTTTCAAATCGCCTTGTGTACAGAACATAAATGCCCATAGCAAATATTTACATTCCAAGTACAAAAATCGAAATTTCAGTAACTAACTTCGAACGTTTGGGGCTGCAGGCGCATGAACGGTTAAGGGATTTTAAATACTTAGGTACTTTTCCAATAATTGTAAGAAATTCAGATTTTTAAGTTTTTTTTTTTTTTTTTTTGATTGAGAAAATGGCCTCCAAACAAGGCGTCTTAATGAAATTTTCAGCTTTTCATCATAGTATAACGTAGGATGTAATCACCAGAAACGTAAGTCCTTTACATTTTCAACAGACCTTATCGAGTAGATATCGATGCTAGAAGCAGAGGTTGATATAGCTCGTGAGAACGGAAATAAAAATGTTTGAAGTTAGCAAAATTTTCACCAAAGATGGTAACGTTGCGAGTGAATTGGATACCGATTGGACCAACAGACGAATTTTTCCCTTCCACCGAAACATACTACTTTATATTCTTCCTACTAATGCTTTTATGTTACTAAGCATACTGGTTTCTCAAGAATAAAACTTTTGACATATTTTTCAGTTTTTCGAGCAATCCGAGAGGAGGGCCGCCATTTTGGAAGGCTGTATATCGAAAGAGAATTTTTTTCAGGAAAAGAAAAAATACGGGTCTAATAATTTTGTATGTAGTTTCTCATTTCAAAAAATAAGCTAAATCTGAGACAGTCGTGTGGACTACCCTGGACGATTTGAAATGGAATCACTCCCCACAGCAGTATACCAATAGGAAACATTTAAAAGTGGTTCTCACATTGTTAACCTGTACACATTTTGGAATACATATTGCAATGAGCCGGTATATTGCATTCCCTTCCTGCACCACAAAATCATTTTCCTGAACAACTTCTGTGTACTTGATATGCTAGTAAATTTAATTTGGGTTACGTGCCGTATCGACGGACCAATTTTAGGAAATTTACCGGGTCAATTGGAGAATTTATTTAAGTTTGTGAAGAAGAATGAGTACAAGGAAGATAAGTGGAATAGTAAAAGTTAAGAAAGCGGTTGTATTTGTTGATTGTTTTTGATGTTGTTAGCGGCACTGTATGTGGAGGCGGATGGACTATTTCGCGAGGGGTACATTTGTTTTACTATACGGAACTTGAAATTGTAAAATGTACAGAAAAAATTTGGCAAGTCTTTAATTTGCCCATTTCATGTCGAGAACAGAACCCACCCAACCTCTGCCGGGCTTCTAACCCGTTCCTACTACTACTATTACTACTCTTACTCCTGCTTCTACTACTACTAATACTTACACTATGGATCCGTATTAAAGTAATACTGCACGCCTATTGTAACGTAATCTAGCGTAAGGTAATAGTATAGGAGAACCCCCTGATCTGCGTTTCTTCTGTGTTCTATTACCACTTCTACATGAAATACCATAAATTTTGTACGTAGTGCAATAATAAGAAATATCCATGTGCACAAGACATGCGATATGCGTTAAATTCCCCCCCCCCCCCACACACACACAAATAGTCATAGATATAAAGTACAAGGGCACTACACGTGCAGATATAAAGTACAGGTACGTTCTTGTGTATTTTCGTATCAGTCTATAAGTAAATAAAAGTCGCTTTGTTACCCCTTTGTAAGTTCGTACATACTCAATGAATAATCCCTAAAAGTATGAGCGTCCTGCTCCTTCGGGAACTGATGCAGGTTCATGTATACTATAACCTAACGTAACTTAATGTGATCCAACAAAATATAACCGAATGCATTTTGGTGCTTTTTTGCAGTTTTCAAAGTGGTCCGGCGATAAGACACAAGTGCCTTAATTTTTTAAAATTCGTATTTATTTGTTTAACAAAGTGTTTCTTGTACTTTCTCCGTGGTTCGAAACTTAACTGACAATAAGTAATACATTTCGATAAAAATTACGGGTTAACTATACAATGCCCGCTCCATCTCGTATGCTCACTCGAAAACAAGAAATTACACTCTATTAACTTTACCCTACTTATCCCTATCTTACTCTACTCTACCCTTTTAAAGCGGCCATACTTATCGATGCGCAGCTAGAGCGTAGATTGTAAAGTTTACCCAAATTACTTTGAATAAGATGTTCCGAATCTACAAATGAATAATGAAACTGGATTTGCTATGTTGGCCAAAATCTATTTCTAACATATTGTACTGTAGCTAGATATCTTACCTGTCGGAACATAACCTTATTCAATGGAAATGTAATAACAATATTGACAAAAGCTGCTCCCCAGCCACACACGAACTCCTTCCAGTCAATAAGACCTTCATTTCGGCTATTCGGTGGCATCGGGTTTAGAGCTATGGAACCACTTGATTGTGCGAAGTAAGTTTCTATTAAAAGCGGGCTGGTTTCACTGGATTTTTGGATCAGTTGCGTAGCAGTAGGTGAAGCCTCCGTCATCTTGTTTAACTACAACAAAACAAATTAAATAAAACGTTGCAAAATAATTCGAGAAACATATACCGATTTTGTCACACATAGTAGATCTTATAATATAACGATTAATGGCAGATGATTTCTTCGATTAATTGTCATACCTCACACTCCAAGTGCAAAATCTAATATGAATTAAAAAATAATACTTCAGCAACAACATAGACTTATAATTGCAATTTTAGCTTTACTATCCATCAGGACATCTTTAACATCGATTCGATCTTCAAGTTCAACTATCGATAGTATGTCAAAGCACTTTCAAATCTCCTGCTGTTCCGACAAACTCACCTGGATAGTATATAGGACCTCATTCCTATGTGACAACACAACGCAAATTTCACGATTTCGTTTTGGGATAGTCATCATAGGAATGGTAAAGATTTATTGAATGGATTCATAAGTAAATTTATCGAATAGATGGTGCTGGTCAAATTAAGTAACACTACATTTTGTCAAATTTAGAGGTAAAATTCATTCCTCTGCATGCAGAGACCTATTTATAAGAAACAAAACGTGTAGCCGGGTAAGGCAGTGAAAAGTGCCCTTACACGATTCCTGTGATATTTATATCAAAGGTACGTCATATCCAAAGTTAACTTTGGCCAGAAAATCAAATTTAAATTCCTCCGAATTTCGAAGTTATTGTTGAAAATTCGAAAATCATGAAATGTTCATATCTCGGAAGAGACTTGAGTTACGAGGGTGAAACAAAATATGAATATACTTTGCTCGAAGAGCATTATACACAACAACAAACAATGAATTTCGCCCTTCAAATTTCTAGCAAAAAGCGGGTCGAAAATATTCGTATTCAAATATTTTTACTCTATATTTGAGTGCCACCTTCTACTTTAGTAGTAGAAAATGGATCGATCTGGCTCATAATAGAACAACCTAGGACAACTCACGAGCCCCTGGGAAATTGACCACCGTACACCGTGAGCCCACGGTCTTTTACGACCTCCATTTTAGGGGTGAATTTATTCCCTTTTATGAGCACTTTTTAGGGGGTGTATTCGTTCTCTTTTACGAGCACATTTTAGGGGGTGAACTCGTTCCCTTTTATGAGCATATTTTCCAACCCCTACGAACACAGAACATCAGACTACGTAACATAACGAACATACAGCAGAGCAGATTGAACTCGTACCCTTTTATGAACACTTTTTCAGGGGTGAACTCGTTCTCTTTTATGAGCACATTTTTCAACCCCTTAGCATCAGACTACATAGCACATCAGACAGAGACAGGGGTGAACTCGTGTACAGCAGATACATAAGACTCGTTCCACCCTTATTTAGAGTATGGTATATTATGGTCTTTTACGACCTTCATTTTAAGTGGTGAACTCGTTCCCATTTATGAGCATATTTTTCAACCCCTATTTTAACATAGCAGAAATTACACTGAGACTATGAACACACAGCAGAGCAGATAACACATAAGAGTACCTAACATAACAAGGGTGTATTCATTCCCTTTTATGAGCATATTTTCCAACCCCTATTTGAACATAGCAGAAATTACACTGAGACTATGAACATACAGCAGAACAGATAATACATAAGAATACGTAACATAACAAGGGTGTACTCGTTCTCTTTTATGAGCATATTTTTCAACCCCTATTTTAACATAACAGAAATAACAGCTAATAAAAGAGCATGGCTTATTTTCCAACCCTTATTTTAACATAGCAGACATTACACTGAGACTACGTAACACACAACAACCTCCATTTTCATAAGAGTACATAACATAACAAGGGTGTATTCGTTCCACCCCTATTTCAACATAGCGCATCAGACAGAGACTACGAAACATAGTGAAGATTAGATAACACATAAGAGTACATAACATAACAAGGGTGTATTCATTCTCTTTTATGAGCATATTTTCCAACCCCTATTTTAACATAGCATAGAATACATGGAGATTATGAACACACAGCAGAACAGATAATACATAAGAATACGTAACATAGCAAGGGTGTATTCATTCCCTTTTATGAGCATATTTTCCAACCCTTATTTTAACATAGCAGAAATTACACTGAGACTATGAACACACAGCAGAACAGATAATACATAGCACAGCTAATAAAAGAACATGGCTTATTTTCCAACCCCTATTTTAACATAGCACAAATTACACTGAGACTACGTAACACACAACCACCTCCATTTTAGAGGTGTACTCATTCCCTTTTATGATTACTTTTCCAAACCCTATTTTACCATAGCAGAAATTACATAAGATTTTTTTTCAACCCCTATTTTAAGACAATGAATACCTATGTAACATTGCGATTCGATACGCTCTTTGAACCGATTTGGATGAAACTCGGCATATGGGGGTTTTCGACCATGCTGAGTACGAATATCATACATTTAGCAATTGGTCATCAACTACTACATGTCCCAAAATAGTGGCCATCGAGGTCAAAGGTCAACATACTTAAAACCAAATAACTCTTAAATGGATCCACATATTGAGATGGTGTTTCCAAATCTAGTAACTGGTCATCAACTACTACAAGTTCCAAAATAATGATCATCGAGGTCAAAGGTCAAAATACTTAAAACCTAATAACTCGAAAACAAAGCAACGTATTGAGGTGCTGTTTCCACATTTAGCAATAGGTCATCAGGTACTACATGTCCCAAAATTAGTGGTCATCGAGGTCAAAGGTCAAAATACTTAAAACCCAATAACTCGAAAACGAAGCAACGTATTGAGGTGCTGTTTCCAAATCTAGTAATAGGTCATCAACTAGTGCAAGTTACAAAATAGTGACCATCGAGGTCAAAGGTCAAAATACTTAAAACCTAATAACTCAGAAACGGAGCCACATATTGAGATGCTCTTTCCACATTTAGTAATTGGTCATCAAATACTACAAGTTCCAAAAATAATAACCATCGAGGTCAAAGGTCAACATACTTAAAACCTAATAACTCGTAAACGGAGCCACATATTGAAGTGCTGTTTCCACATTTAGTAATTGGTCATCAACTACTACATGTCCCAAAATTAGTGGCCATCGAGGTCAAAGGTCAAAGTACTTGAAACCTAATAACTCGTAAACGAAGCAACATATTAAGGTTCTGTTTCCACATTTAGCAAGAGGTCATCAACTACTACAAGTTCCAAAAATAGTGACCATCGAGGTCAAAGGTCAAAGTACTTAAAACCTAATACCTCGAAAACCGAGCCAAATATCGAAGTGCTGTTTCCAAATCTAGCAATAGGTCATCAACTAGTGCAAGTTCCAAAATAATGATCATCGAAGTCAAAGGTCAAAATACTTAAAACCTAATAACTCGAAAACAGAGCCACATATTGAGGTGCTGTTTCCTCATTTAGCAATAGGTCATCAGGTACTACATGTCCCAAAATTAGTGGTCATCGAGGTCAAAGGTCAAAATACTTAAAACCTAATAACTCGAAAATGGATCCACATATTGAGGTGCTGTTTCCACATTTAGTAATTGGTCATCAACCACTGCAAGTTCCAAAAATAATAAACGCCCAATGAACCAATGAACGCGAATAACTCTTAAACAGAGCAACGTTTTGAGGTGCTGTTTCCAAATCTAGTAATAGGTCATCAGGTACTACATGTCCCAATATTAGTGGTCATCGAGGTCAAAGGTCAATCTCGTAAATGAAACCACATATTGAGATAACGTTGTGTGATCTATTCAATTTTGAAGGAACCGAAGAAGGTTCATTTTAACTAACTCAGACTTTTATACCATTTTGTACTACTCCAACAAACGAAGGAATGCCAACCAGAAAAAAAAAGAAGTGAAGATTAGGTGGATTATTTTCTTTTGTATCAACTAGAAAAGAGAAGAAGAGCTACTTTAACTTGCACATTATGTACTGTTTAAACAAACGAAAATTGACCATTATGTAACTTTTGAACTTACTGAAATGTTCTATTTTTGTATCAATCAGAAAAACCCGAAGAAGGATCATTTTAAGAAGTTCATAATTTCGATGTTCTACTTTTTATACTAACGAGAAAAAATGAACTAGCTGAATATACGAAATAATAAATTTAAGTGACCTATTCAATTTTGTACCAATGAGAAATGTCATTTTTAACTGGTTCAGAATTTTACTACTCAAATAAACAATGGAATATTGTACCATTTTGGAGTTTTCAAATAAACAAAGGACTTATAATTTGTGTCAACTTCAACAAACAAAAGGAAAAAGCAAAAAAGGATCATTTTAACTAGTCTAATAAACGAAGGCATAAATATGAGTGAGCTATTTAATTTTGTAGCAACCAGAGGATCATTTTATACCATTTTGTACTACTCAAATAAACGAAAGAATAAAATTGTAGTAACCAGAAAAAGCGAAGAAGGCCCATTTTAACTAACTGAGAATTTCTGTACCTTTTTGTACTATTTAAACAAACGATGGAATAAATTTGAGTGGCCTGTTTTTTGTACTAACCAGAAAAAGCGAAGAAGGTCCAATTTAGCTAACAGTGTACTATTTAAACAAACGAAGGTCTCTTGAGTGAGATTTCCAATTTTGTAGCAAGAAGGACTATTTTCTAACTAACTCAGAATTTCATTTCATTTTGTAATACTCAAATTTGGATGGAGTGTTTAGTTTTGTTCGAACCAGAAAAATTTGATTGGATTATTTCCTTATGTACCAACTGGAAAAAGAGAAGGGCCATTAATCAAATAAATGAAGGAATAAATTTGGGTAGAATATTTAGTTTTGTACCTAGCAAAATAAGAAAAAGAAGTGAAGAGCGAATAAAATTTAGATGGACTATTTTCTTATGTACCAACAAAAAAATGGAGCACCAGCGACAAAAAAGAAACCGAAGGAGGAATAAATTTGGGTGACCTATTCAGTTTGTACTAAGCAGAATCAACATTCTATACTTTTTTCTGCCATTCATTGGGGGTGTCCAATTTCTTTTTGTGCCAACGAGACCATTTTTAACCGACTTAGAATTTGTACCAAACAGAAAAGAGCTACACAAATAAACAAAGCAATCAATTTTTAACTAGCTCAGAATTTCTAGACCATGTTGTACTATTTAAACAAACGAAGAGATAAATTTGTGTGACCTATTCACTTTTGTACCAAGCAAAATAAGAAAAAGAAGTGAAGAACGAATAAAATTTGGATGGCCTATTTTTTCATGTACCAACAAAAAAATGGAGCACCAACGACAAAAAGGAAACCGAAGGAGTACCTAATCAGTTTTGTACTAGGCAGAAAAAAGCGAAGAAGGTAAAATTTAAATAGCTCAGTATTTTTGTACTACTAAAATAAACGAAGGAATAAATTTGGGTGTTCTACAGGAGAAAACGGGGAAGGGCCATTTTATTTAATTTTGTAGTACTCAAAATATACAAAGATATAAATTTGTGTGACACATTCAGTTTTGTACTAAGCAGAAAATTTGTTGGCTTTTTTAGAAAGACCATTTTATCTTTTTGTGCTATACAAATAAACAGAGGAAAAGCAAAGAGAGACCATTTTTAACTAGCTTAGAATTTATGTGCCTTTTGTAACGAAGAAACAAATTTGAAGGAGGTTCATTTTAACTAATCCTGCTGCGAGTAGATCAATTAGTACATAGTGAAAAAAACAATATTGCATTATTGCGACTTTCATTTTCGAATACATACGGATTAAGCCACTATGGCAAAAAACACTACTCTCTCCTTATGCTTATTTGGAGCAGACTTAAGAGGACCAAGCATTAGAAACCCGCTAGTAGGGCGTCGATTCAGTAATCCATATTGGAGTATACCTTTTATACAACAAACAAGCTTCTTAGCCCCACTCCAGAAATTAGAAAACAAATTCTTTCTTCTACGGTCTTCGGCATGCATTTTAGACAAATGGCAGCAAGATTAATATTAAATAACACTTCTGCTGGATAGAAATTCGATTCTCTCGATCTTCTGCTTTATCCGGCAACTTTACTTGGAAATTATCCGCATCTTAGAATTTATCAGGTTACATCTAGTGAAAGAAAACGAAGAGATAATTTTGAGACAGTTCCATATGGGTAAATACTGTAGTAGTAGAAACGATAGTTTTCTTTAAAAAATTAAGTAGAGATAAAGAGAGAGTGTGAAAAAATGGATAATTAAATTTTAAATCATTATTATTATCATTTTAGAGGTCAAAGGGAAGAATAAATGAATTTGAGTGGCATATGTACGAACAAGATATGCCATTTTATTATATTATCGTGTGCTGTTTAAACAAATGTATGGAAATACACTACTCAAATAAACGAAGGAATTTAGTTTTGTACCGGGCAAAAAAGGAGTGAAGAATGAATAAAATTTGAATGGAATATTTTCTTTTGTAACAGCTGCGAAAAGTGAAGGAATTTAGTTTTGTACCATTGTATCAATTTAAGTATTTTGTACTATTTAGTACCACCGAGAAGGTGTAGAATATTTAGTTTCGTACTAAGGCTTCTTTACTTTTGTATTAACGACTAAAAATTTTAACACATACTTGGTTGTGTGAGTTACTGTTTTTTTTTTATTTCCCTGTGGTACAACGTAATGGTCTACAATTAGATATTTTCGGTTACATAATGGTATACAGCCATGTTTTGTTGAGCATAATGCACAGTATAACGATGTGGTAGAGAATTATTTGATGGATAGATATTATCGCTTCTTTCGCTATGGGGGAACGCAGGACACTTTGGATGAGTTATTAAAGTTTTGGAATCATGTGTGCGAGTTCAGGCCAAGTATCCAGATTGCAGATTTACTTGGTTGCTTTACACGATGTGGTAAAACTGGCCTTTTTGCGGTATCTCCTGATACCTATCTGTTGGACCTAGCGGTATTTGGAAACTTGGTGAAAAAGAATAACAAATGGTTTTTCTCACAATAAAGCTATACATACAGAAAAATCCATTATGGCAAAAAAAAATACTACTTTCTCCTTATGCTTAGTTGGAGTAGACTTCGATAACAAGAACGATACATTGTGTAAGAATTTCCAATTAATAGCGGTATTGTACTGCAATGATAATAGTCTGTAATAGTGCAGTTTATTTTTCGAATGAGAATAGGTTTTAAAGGTGTATTGTAGTCTACCAGCAATAATGATCTCTAAGAGAGTTATTAGGAAAAGATAACAATTACACCGCCATTCTGCGAACACATTTATACGATCCAATTTCTCAGATTTAAGGCTAAATTAAATGGGCAAGAGATGTACAGTGTTTGGGAGATATAACTAAGAAGTACTAGGATGTGCCAATAGAAAAATTTCAGAACTTCTATTTTAATTTTGGGGTGGAAAAACATGCCTATTAACACTATTTGTAATAACGATGATTCCGTGGGTGTAGATTGTCTTAGATAGAATACAGGTAATTCTTCCATTAAAATTTACAACTATCTAATTGATTTTCTTCATTGTTCAGACAAGCGTTTACAGGGTATTACGAGATGTGAAGCAATTATCTTTAACCACTATACTGATGAGTGGATCCAATTTTACACATCAAAGAATATTTACAGATGCTTATTGGAGTTGCCGGATAAAGCAGAAGATCGAGAGAATCGAATTTCTATCCAGCAGAAGTATTATTTAATATTAATCTTGCTGCCCTTGGTCTAAAATGCATGCCGAAGACCGTAGAAGAAAGAATTTGCTTTCTAATTTCTGGAGTGGGGCTAAGAAGCTTGTTTTGTTGTATAAAAGGTATACTCCAATATGGATTTTGTATTCTAAAGCATAACGAGTTTACTGAATCGACGCCCTACTAGCGGGTTTCTAATGCTTGGTCCTCTTAAGTCTGCTCCAAATAAGCATAAGGAGAGAGTAGTGTTTTTTGCCATAGTGACTTAATCCGTATGTATTCGAAAATGAAATTCGCAATAATGCAATATTGTTTTTTTCACTATGTACTAATTGATCTACTCGCAGCAGGATTAGTTAAAATGAACCTCCTTCAAATTTGTTTCTTCGTTACAAAAGGCACATAAATTCTAAGCTAGTTAAAAATGGTCTCTCTTTGCTTTTCCTCTGTTTATTTGTATAGCACAAAAAGATAAAATGGTCTTTCTAAAAAAGCCAACAAATTTTCTGCTTAGTACAAAACTGAATGTGTCACACAAATTTATATCTTTGTATATTTTGAGTACTACAAAATTAAATAAAATGGCCCTTCCCCGTTTTCTTCTGTAGAACACCCAAATTTATTCCTTCGTTTATTTTAGTAGTACAAAAATACTGAGCTATTTAAATTTTACCTTCTTCGCTTTTTTCTGCCTAGTACAAAACTGATTAGGTACTCCTTCGGTTTCCTTTTTGTCGTTGGTGCTCCATTTTTTTTGTTGGTACATGAAAAAATAGGCCATCCAAATTTTATTCGTTCTTCACTTCTTTTTCTTATTTTGCTTGGTACAAAAGTGAATAGGTCACACAAATTTATCTCTTCGTTTGTTTAAATAGTACAACATGGTCTAGAAATTCTGAGCTAGTTAAAAATTGATTGCTTTGTTTATTTGTGTAGCTCTTTTCTGTTTGGTACAAATTCTAAGTCGGTTAAAAATGGTCTCGTTGGCACAAAAAGAAATTGGACACCCCCAATGAATGGCAGAAAAAAGTATAGAATGTTGATTCTGCTTAGTACAAACTGAATAGGTCACCCAAATTTATTCCTCCTTCGGTTTCTTTTTTGTCGCTGGTGCTCCATTTTTTTGTTGGTACATAAGAAAATAGTCCATCTAAATTTTATTCGCTCTTCACTTCTTTTTCTTATTTTGCTAGGTACAAAACTAAATATTCTACCCAAATTTATTCCTTCATTTATTTGATTAATGGCCCTTCTCTTTTTCCAGTTGGTACATAAGGAAATAATCCAATCAAATTTTTCTGGTTCGAACAAAACTAAACACTCCATCCAAATTTGAGTATTACAAAATGAAATGAAATTCTGAGTTAGTTAGAAAATAGTCCTTCTTGCTACAAAATTGGAAATCTCACTCAAGAGACCTTCGTTTGTTTAAATAGTACACTGTTAGCTAAATTGGACCTTCTTCGCTTTTTCTGGTTAGTACAAAAAACAGGCCACTCAAATTTATTCCATCGTTTGTTTAAATAGTACAAAAAGGTACAGAAATTCTCAGTTAGTTAAAATGGGCCTTCTTCGCTTTTTCTGGTTACTACAATTTTATTCTTTCGTTTATTTGAGTAGTACAAAATGGTATAAAATGATCCTCTGGTTGCTACAAAATTAAATAGCTCACTCATATTTATGCCTTCGTTTATTAGACTAGTTAAAATGATCCTTTTTTGCTTTTTCCTTTTGTTTGTTGAAGTTGACACAAATTATAAGTCCTTTGTTTATTTGAAAACTCCAAAATGGTACAATATTCCATTGTTTATTTGAGTAGTAAAATTCTGAACCAGTTAAAAATGACATTTCTCATTGGTACAAAATTGAATAGGTCACTTAAATTTATTATTTCGTATATTCAGCTAGTTCATTTTTTCTCGTTGGTATAAAAAGTAGAACATCGAAATTATGAACTTCTTAAAATGATCCTTCTTCGGGTTTTTCTGATTGATACAAAAATAGAACATTTCAGTAAGTTCAAAAGTTACATAATGGTCAATTTTCGTTTGTTTAAACAGTACATAATGTGCAAGTTAAAGTAGCTCTTCTTCTCTTTTCTAGTTGATACAAAAGAAAATAATCCACCTAATCTTCACTTCTTTTTTTTCTGGTTGGCATTCCTTCGTTTGTTGGAGTAGTACAAAATGGTATAAAAGTCTGAGTTAGTTAAAATGAACCTTCTTCGGTTCCTTCAAAATTGAATAGATCACACAACGTTATCTCAATATGTGGTTTCATTTACGAGATTGACCTTTGACCTCGATGACCACTAATATTGGGACATGTAGTACCTGATGACCTATTACTAGATTTGGAAACAGCACCTCAAAACGTTGCTCTGTTTAAGAGTTATTCGCGTTCATTGGTTCATTGGGCGTTTATTATTTTTGGAACTTGCAGTGGTTGATGACCAATTACTAAATGTGGAAACAGCACCTCAATATGTGGATCCATTTTCGAGTTATTAGGTTTTAAGTATTTTGACCTTTGACCTCGATGACCACTAATTTTGAGACATGTAGTACCTGATGACCTATTGCTAAATGAGGAAACAGCACCTCAATATGTGGCTCCGTTTTCGAGTTATTAGGTTTTAAGTATTTTGACCTTTGACCTCGATGATCATTATTTTGGAACTTGCACTAGTTGATGACCTATTGCTAGATTTGGAAACAGCACTTCGATATTTGGCTCGGTTTTCGAGGTATTAGGTTTTAAGTACTTTGACCTTTGACCTCGATGGTCACTATTTTTGGAACTTGTAGTAGTTGATGACCTCTTGCTAAATGTGGAAACAGAACCTTAATATGTTGCTTCGTTTACGAGTTATTAGGTTTCAAGTACTTTGACCTTTGACCTCGATGGCCACTAATTTTGGGACATGTAGTAGTTGATGACCAATTACTAAATGTAGAAACAGCACTTCAATATGTGGCTCCGTTTACGAGTTATTATGTTTTAAGTATGTTGACCTTTAACCTCGATGGTCATTATTTTTGGAACTTGTAGTATTTGATGACCAATTACTAAATGTGGAAAGAGCATCTCAATATGTGGCTCCGTTTCTGAGTTATTAGGTTTTAAGTATTTTGACCTTTGACCTCGATGGTCACTATTTTGTAACTTGCACTAGTTGATGACCTGTTACTAGATTTGGAAACAGCACCTCAATACGTTGCTTCGTTTTCGAGTTATTGGGTTTTAAGTATTTTGACCTTTGACCTCGATGACCACTAATTTTGGGACATGTAGTACCTGATGACCTATTGCTAAATGTGGAAACAGCACCTCAATACGTTGCTTTGTTTTCGAGTTATTAGGTTTTAAGTATTTTGACCTTTGACCTCGATGATCATTATTTTGGAACTTGTAGTAGTTGATGACCAGTTACTAGATTTGGAAACACCATCTCAATATGTGGATCCATTTAA
The DNA here is from genome assembly GCF_964235325.1 of Thermobia domestica. Taxonomy (NCBI): domain Eukaryota; kingdom Metazoa; phylum Arthropoda; class Insecta; order Zygentoma; family Lepismatidae; genus Thermobia; species Thermobia domestica. The sequence continues at coordinate 263,413,518 of NC_137461.1, forward strand.
GAGTTATTTGGTTTTAAGTATGTTGACCTTTGACCTCGATGGCCACTATTTTGGGACATGTAGTAGTTGATGACCAATTGCTAAATGTATGATATTCGTACTCAGCATGGTCGAAAACCCCCATATGCCGAGTTTCATCCAAATCGGTTCAAAGAGCGTATCGAATCGCAATGTTACATAGGTATTCATTGTCTTAAAATAGGGGTTGAAAAAAAATCTTATGTAATTTCTGCTATGGTAAAATAGGGTTTGGAAAAGTAATCATAAAAGGGAATGAGTTCACCTCTAAAATGGAGGTGGTTGTGTGTTACGTAGTCTCAGTGTAATTTGTGCTATGTTAAAATAGGGGTTGGAAAATAAGCCATGCTCTTTTATTAGCTGTGATTTCTGCTATGTTAAAATAGGGGTTGAAAAATATGCTCATAAAAGAGAACGAGTACACCCTTGTTATGTTACGTATTCTTATGTATTATCTGTTCTGCTGTATGTTCATAGTCTCAGTGTAATTTCTGCTATGTTCAAATAGGGGTTGGAAAATATGCTCATAAAAGGGAATGAATACACCCTTGTTATGTTAGGTACTCTTATGTGTTATCTGCTCTGCTGTGTGTTCATAGTCTCAGTGTAATTTCTGCTATGTTAAAATAGGGGTTGAAAAATATGCTCATAAAAGGGAACGAGTTCACCACTTAAAATGAAGGTCGTAAAAGACCATAATATACCATACTCTAAATAAGGGTGGAACGAGTCTTATGTATCTGCTGTACACGAGTTCACCCCTGTCTCTGTCTGATGTGCTATGTAGTCTGATGCTAAGGGGTTGAAAAATGTGCTCATAAAAGAGAACGAGTTCACCCCTGAAAAAGTGTTCATAAAAGGGTACGAGTTCAATCTGCTCTGCTGTATGTTCGTTATGTTACGTAGTCTGATGTTCTGTGTTCGTAGGGGTTGGAAAATATGCTCATAAAAGGGAACGAGTTCACCCCCTAAAATGTGCTCGTAAAAGAGAACGAATACACCCCCTAAAAAGTGCTCATAAAAGGGAATAAATTCACCCCTAAAATGGAGGTCGTAAAAGACCGTGGGCTCACGGTGTACGGTGGTCAATTTCCCAGGGGCTCGTGAGTTGTCCTAGGTTGTTCTATTATGAGCCAGATCGATCCATTTTCTACTACTTACTTTCCACCATAGAAGCATCACCAACCTACCTATAATATATTTTGACCACGGTTTGATACTCGCGGTGCAACTTGTTGTAAAATGAGGAAAATGAAAGACTGACACACCTGGAAGATATGTGACTGGCATTACACCATAAATGTTTTGGCCGGCACGAATACTGTCAGAAGTCAAAGATGTTTGAAAATGAAATGAAATCTTTGAGTTTTACGTCCCACAGTATGCCGGTTAGGGTAAAGGAGACGATGATGATGACTAATGAATGAAATGGTGGAATGAAGAAAGTGGGATTAAATGGGAGAACCCCGAGAAAACCCACGCACACGGTGTTTGTCCACCACAAAGTTCACTTGGGATTGGGATCGAACCAGGGACCCCTAGCACCAGAGGTGAACGCTCTACCACTGAGCCATGTTTGAGTTTGAGTTTCTGACTTGTCATGAATGGTGCTACGTGGGAATATAACTTTCATAATGGTACTTCTCCCAGAACCAGCTTGAGAACACTAGTGCCATCGATTTATAGTAGGGTACCAATATTTTAAATAGTGATTTACAGAAAACAACATTCTTGATTATCCCTATATATAATATATATCCATATATAGAGTACAAAATATTATAATGCATAATATGATGATAATACAAAAATATTCAAAATGATTTTTCAATGCTTTCCTGTATTAGAAAGTCATTACAAGGAAAATGAAGGACACAGTATGTGGAACCTTCAATCAAGGGCGCCGATTTCTCTGTAAATTTAAGGGGGGGGGGCATTCAGATGTCGAAGGCATATATGAGGATTTTAGGACATTTGAATTCAAATTATGCCAAATATTGTTTATTCATAAATAAAATGCGGGGGCCCCTTGGCCCCCAGGATCGGCGCTCTTGGCTTCAATCTTCATCACTATGTGTATTTATTACTGGAGTGACTAAGACTAGCAACACCCAATTTGCTTAAAATCTCTGGAGGTCAAACAATCTTAGCAAAGTACAAATGTTTGTAGGACATATGAACAACATCAAACTGTTGGATTCCCATTTGCATATTCACAATAATACTGCTTTAGACCCGAATAAACTATTGTATTTGGAACAAAATCAATATAACACCTGTATGCCTTCCTACTAATATGTCGAGATTTTCCTTTAATTTAACGTTGTGGGTATTTTTTCATTCAGGAAATGGAGATTGATTCTGTTACGTTCTTTCATAATTTCATGAGTTTAGTTGATTTTGAGTTTAACGTCATTTTCAGCAGCGAGGCTTTATGAGACATGGATCTATTGATTAAAGTAGAATCTAAACCACATATGCTCCAGCCGGGTCTCCCACGCCAAAGGTGCATACGCTAACCGCTTAGCCACAAAGGGGGCTATCGTTCATCATTTCAGCCGAGTAGGAAATGCCTGAAACGACTGATAGGAACCAATAAAAATAATTTTTAGGTCCCTTTCTGTCAACTTCGGGAACTTCAGGATGTCCGCACATGAGACGTTTGCGAAAGAGCGTGTAACTTGTCCCAACCGTGCTCTTCTACTTTTAATCCTAATGTGTACTCTGCGATTTGTTGTCGTTCCATTGTTGAACTTCCTCGTCGAGGCCATCGTCAGAATTAAGACGGTTGCCAAAAGTATTATGTAAAAAGAAGCTATACGAAATAACAATCCAACTTGAGGAAGGAACTTGTTGTCCAGTTAGTGACGCAGAAGACAATACTTGTTCAAGAAAGCATGAACGGCTTCAAAAAGCCAGCGAATTTTTGTAATATAGCGAGAAAAGTTCGCCTCAGCAATAGTCAATTGCCTGCACGTATCTTTCAGTGTAGGCATTAAAACTACAAATCCTCTTTCTTCCAATTATTCGGTTGCATACCGAAAGACACAATTCATACAATAAATATCACCTTGTGCTTTGAGAATCACTAGCCCGTCTGGATCTTGAAACACATCTTACTATTGCTCCGTCATTTGTGATTGCAACATATGCCATGGCCTCTTGTCACCGTCGCATTTACGCTAGAGCAAATGTGAGGGTGCATTTTTCTTAGTTGCGCAGATGGCGCGTGGAGTGGTGAGGTGGTATCCAATATTATTTTTAAAAAAGAATCAAGGTTTAAATATTTCCTATATATTTTATAAAAATATTTATGAGTATCGGATACAGACTGTGCAGGTATACTAAGGTAGATAGGATACTTATCATGATATCCAGCTGTCCATTGCACTTCACAAGAAAAAAAAAACTGAGTCTATAATTCTCGTCGCACTCGTGTTTCACTCCATGCACTTCATCTTCCCAGAGCCTGATCTCCGGTGACCCCTCGATACGGGTTCCGACCCTTCCGCTGCTGCCACTGTTGATGTTCTCCTCTCGGATCCCACGTGAAGAAGAAGGCTCTCCTCTCTCTGATGTATACAGCCCCCTTGGCCGGATCCTGCGCTGCCACCTGGCGAGAAGACTGGGAACCATCCAGAGACGTTTCAGAAGCATGGGACGATGTGGTGGCGCTGACTACCACACTCTATATATCTATAATGTAACCAGTCTTACAAGGGAAGATCTATAGTGTAACCAGTCTTACAAGGGAAGAAAGGGAGATTATATATAGAAGTGGAAGATGGTTTATTCGGCAATCGAAAGCACTAATGACGCCTATTATGAAAGTGTATTAAAATTTTTCCGTATGCACATACTGCGTTATATGAATATACAGGGCGTCCAGAAAATCCCTTTTCACCCCTAGACTCGCAAACAGCGAGACAGAGGCTGAAACAGGGAAACACGTGTTTGATCATTTTAAAAGTACAACGTATCAAAGCAAAAAGTGTTATCCTCAAGGCCACTCGCAGGGTCCCAGGCGGTGTTCAACTCAAAAATTGCAAATGGTAAGGGATGTCAAACAGCATATCGTTGGAAACCTGTTGGGAAATGAAAGAAGACGTAATAGGTCTCGACTCTATAAAATTACCCTGTGCAAAATGGCGGTCTGTCAAAATGTCAGCAAAAACGTCATTGTAAATTTATGGGCATCCCCCCAAAAAACTGAAAAGGTGAGACAGATGTCAAAACAGGAAAACACATCTATTATCATTTCAGAACTAGAATAATTGAAAGGTCCTCCACAGAGTCCCAGACGGAGTTCTACTCATAATTTTCAAATGGCAAGGGAGGTCAAGTAGCATATCGTTAGAGAGCTGTTATTAAATGAAAGTAGATAAAACAAGTCTGGACGCTCTACGATAACACTGTGCAAACATCTTGCTTTTTAGTTCTTCTTTCTGAAATAGAGTTTTAGTTTTTTTTTCCACTTTAATTCTTGTACTCAACGGAAAGAAAGGAGACGCCCCTACTGTCAGATTCTGCTCTTTGGGCCCAGTAACATCTAAATAAATAAACAGACATATAATAAAATTAAATTAAATTAAAAAATAATGAAAACAAAAGAAATAACATTTTACATCCTTGAGTATAGAACTGATAACATATAGTGTAGAATAGTACCGCCGACTTTCCAAAATTTATGTGGGTGCATATCAATGGCGGGACATGTTATATGTTTTTAGGGGAGTCTACATATTTTTGGATTGATTTTCTTTCAGTTAAAATCTTTTATGAACATTGTCATAGAGGGCTGTACTAGATTCTATTCACAATATAGTTCTATTTTTTATTGTGAGTACTACCTTTGACTAGGCCAGAGACATGCAAGTATTGGGGAGTGTGTTGCTTCGTTGTCCTTCCACAAACACGTTTGGAATAAACAATTATGTATTAGAAGTTAGAAATTTTAACTTCCATCTCAATGTTTTAATTGCATTTTTGATAATGGCAACTGAGAAATATTTATTTTATTTTGTTTGTTTTAAACTAAAATCTTGTGGGTGTGGTGCACCCACAAGTTTATTTGTGTTGGTGCTGGAGCCCCGGAGTACCCACGTAGTACTTATGTGGTATTTATGCTTGTGGCACTTCGATTCCCGACTGGAGCATATGTGGTTCGGATTCTACGTTAATCAATATATCCATGTCTCATAAAGCCTCGCTGCTGAAAATGACGTTAAACTCAAAATCAACTAAAACCGTTTCCTTTAGCCTAACCGGCATAATCGTGGGACGTAAAACTCAAAAATTACATTTCATTTCATTTCAAAATCAACTAAACTCATGCAATTATGAAAGAAGGTAACATAATCAATCTCCATTTCCTGAATTTAAAAATATCACACTGCTAAATTAGAGGAAAATTTCGGCATATTAGTAGGAAGACATACAGGTGTTATTTTGATTTTGTTCCAAATACAATAGTTTATTCGGGTCTAAAGCAGTATTATTGTGAATATGCAAATGGGAATCGAACGGTTTGATGTTGTTCATATGTCACTACAAACATTTGTAGGCCTATTTTGGTAAGATTGTTTGACCTACAGAGATTAAGGAAATTGTGTGTTGCTGGTCTTGTCACTCCAGTAATAACTGTACATAGTGATGAATATTGAAGGTTCCACATACTGTGTCCTTCACTTTCCTTGTAATCACTTTCTCTAATACAGGAAAGCACTGCAAAATAAGTTTGAATATTTTTGAATTATCATCATATTATGCATTATAATATTTTGTACGTTATATATGGATATATATTATATATAGGGATAATCAAGAACGTTGTTTTCTGTAAATCACGATTTAGGATATTGGTACCCTACTATAAATCGATGGCACTAATCTGATTTTCACGAAGCTTTGCACCCCTTGTAAACAATGCAGACTGCAGGGTACAAATGTTGCCAACTAATGAAACAAAAAATGTTATATGCAATTTTGTGCTAAGAAATGAATAAACAAACTAAAGGGGAAAAACAATGAGATTAAAAATAAAATGGCATGGGCTTGTGATAAGAGAATCAGGAACCATTTTCTCTCGTTTGCAGTGGCGTACGCACTGCTCATCTGAATCTTTGAACTACTATATAAACGCATACACGCATCAGGAGGAAGAAGGGCAGAACGTTGAATTTCTTCTACCAGTGTAAATTATAACGAAAACTTACTAACGTTTCCTCTAACTGAGAATCTACCTAAAATGTTAGGATTCAGAGCCACCATTACATGATGACTTAGTGTTCCTACTAGCAGATCTATGGTTGGATGGATGGATTAAAGTTTATAGTCTCCTTCAACAACAAGGTTCTATAAGATTTGGACCTACAGCCGAACGAGTGATCCGAACTACATGAATTTCCTCCGGAAATCGAACCCGGGTCTCCCGCCCGACGACGAGTACGCGGATCATATAGCCATAAAGGAGTTAATTATCAGATCTAGAAACATGTGCAGTTGTACTGACGACTTCTATTCGAAATTGAGCTCTTGGGGGGCCGCGGTAGCTCAGCGGTAGAGCGTTCACCTCTGGCACATGGGGTTCCTGGTTCGATCCCAGTTCGTGCCAAGTGAACCTTGTGGTAGACAAACACCGTGTGCGTGGGTTTCCTCTGGGTCCTTCAGGCTCCTCCCACTTTCTTCATTCCAACATTTCATTCATGTTTTCATCATCACCGTCTCCTTTAGCCTAGCCTGCACAATCGTGGGACGTAAAACTCGAAAAATTTCATTTCATATCATTTCAAAATTGAGCTCCTTGTACGTTTCCATTATAGGCGAGCGAGTGTTTAGAACAAGAAATTGTTCATTCTGCAAGAACTTGAAAACTACTGAGTTCACTTATTTATTGAATAGAGAATTTATTATTTTATTTCCTTTGTTATATGTAATAAAACACCTATAAAATATATTTTGAGTCCTCGTGACCAAGGGCGCCCATCAGGGAGGGCAAGGTGGGGCGCTTGCTTCCCCCCCGAAAGAGAAAATTTTACTTGGGAATATCGAAAACCTAATAGAATTTTTACATTAGTTACAGCAAAATTTGAAACTATATTTGAAACGTTGCTTATACTTGCCCCCCCTTGGAAACCACAACATGGGCGCCCTTGCTCGTGACTTATCCTTTCATTTGATATCTAACAGAAAAGTTACGCCATAAACTAATATCAGTCATGAGAGTATGAAGAGACTATCAACATCTTATTCAACAAATTCCAAGAAACTTTTTAGATTCTAAATAGGAATAAAGACACATTATTTAACATGCACATCAGCGGCGTAGCGAGCATTACAAGATTGGGGGGATGAAACTTGAAATTGCCAAGTCTTGATTTTAAAAATGCCAAGTCTTGGTAAAAAAAAAAAAAAAAAAAGTGTTTCGAAAATCTTAGTCTCACTTTTACCAACCCTGCGGAAAACTTTACAACAACCTTATTTTCATATTCGTCCCATTCCGTGCCCCATTTGAGATACGAATACGAACAGCCCTCGGTTTCGAGTAAAATTTCACACCTCAACTCAGAACCATTATCATCTCCCACGATGCACAACTGTTAATTTGACAACTTATGCCTAGTTTAGGTAATCTGCTCCAGTCAATCCTCACCAGAAATGCGCAGATTTTTTTCTCTTCTGTCCTCCAGTCTCCTCCCACTTCGATTTCATAATTTCGCACTCTGATGAAAATTATTAAATACCGGCAAGAAAAATACTAATATATAACCTCCCTTTTAAGTGCCCCTCCAACCACAAGCCCGGGTCACGTGCCTCGCTTGCTCCCCCATGAGCTACATAAGTAACATACAATGGTCACGTAATGCTTTGACTTATAATTACTACAAAGAAAGGAAGAATTGCAATTTTTGTTTTACTTCCGAAAGAACCAACTACGTGATTAAAAATAAAGTAGGAAAGGCAACACATTTGTATGTAAATGAAGTGAAACACACACCGGTCTATGCATTCACCCAGCAGACGTATTGTTTGGCCCCCCAAAATGTGACTTTCGGAATCATGCACTTAGGTTCATAGCGGAAGCGACAGAACGACTTGACTCATCCATTGTAGCTTTCGTCCATCGAACAACATTTCCAGAAACCTACTGTGCCCCCCTGTGCCGTGCCATGGAAAATCAGCACCCGGGGCGAGAGTATACGACGGCGTCCTCTTACATATGAGTTAGGGCGACAGATCATCCGCAAAGCGCCACCATGGTTGGCGCGAAGCGTAAGAAAATTTTCAAAAATAAACCCTGCTTTTCCTTGATTTTGAACACCTTTTATTACTTTTTTTCCTTCCATTTTATATATGTGTACATATATTTTCCTAATATGAGTAACATTATACAACCACTTCCTAAAGCAGAAAGAGGATTTAAGTACAAACTAGTAATATTCCAAGTAATTTTTCCTTTCTCTCTTCGTTCACCTCTGGTGCTTGGGGTTCCGGGTTCGATCCCAGCCCCACCAAGTGAACTGTGTGGTGAACAAACACCGTGTGCGTGGGTTTTCTCGGGGTTCTCCCGTTTCCTCCCACTTTCTTCATTCCACCATTTCATTCATTACTCATCATCACCGTCTCCTTTAGCCTAACCGGCATAACTATGGGACGTAAAACTCAAAGATTTCATTTCATTTCCTTTCTCTCTTTTTCTTTCATTCTCATTTTTCATTTTCTCTCCAATTTTGCGCCCCCTTTCTTCGGCGCCCGGAGCTATCGCCCCCTGTTATGCAAGGCACTGATGATACCATTCCCAAAACACTTTTGTTCAGTTCTCCCTACTCGAAAAGCCCTGTAAATAGAAAGTCTTACTGCAAAACAGAACTGAAATAAGCTATTCTTGTCCTCTATATTAATATGATCACCTTTTGTTTTAAAGCGAAAGGTTTGTTCACACACAAAGCATACACGGTTACACATTACAAAGTATATTCACTTTGGTATCAAAATCTACTTCCCTTTGACATTTTACTATTAGAAAAAAAAAATTACATACTATACATAGTAAAAAGTTTATACTAATAAACCTGCCATGTTTTCTTCATGGGAATACGGGACATCTTAGATCCCCTTCCCCCCAAACTTTCCAACAAAATCCAATAAACTGTACCTCTGGTTATGAATAACAGTATAATAGGCCGCGGTGGCTCAGTGATAAAACGTTCACTTCTGGTGCATGGGGTCCTTGGTTCGATCCCACCTCACTTCTGGTGAGCTTGGTAGTGGAAAAACACTGCGTGGGTTTCTCGGGGTTCTCCCGTTTCCCCCCACTTCCTTCATTCCACCATTTCATTCATTTCTCATCATCACCATCTCCTTTAGCCTAGCCGACATTTATTTTTTTCAATAATATAATAGGTGGAAGTTCCCTAAGCTGCAGCTACTTTTCTCTCGTCGTTTCCTGCAATTCACTTTACGGACTGAAGATGTTTACAATCCAACTACAATAAAAAAAAATGCCTTAAAAACTTAAGATAGTCTTATAAAAATGCTTTACAGAAAAACAATATGCAAACGGTTCAAATCAGTGATACAATCTACATTCAATGTTCTTCGCGCGTTTAGCAATATTTATTTACATGGTAGTATTTGCCAAAATTACGTTTGTCAGTTTAATCTGATGAAAAGTTGATTTTTCTCCTTGTGTCGTGTATAATTGTCAGGACCAGATTTACATATTTCTAAGCCCTGGACCAAGCACAATTCTGTGCCCATAACCTCTCAAAAATATTATAATTCTTGTTACGGTACTTTATTTATGTCTCTCTGAAGAAAAAGTCACTCATCTTTCCTGTGCTTGTACATGTAGAAACACTCAAAGCCATCTTACCTTTTTTTCTTTCTTTTTTTTATGTTGGAGAGTGTCCGAGTTTCCACCAGGTACAATGTTAAAAGCAGTGTTGCAAATTTCGCTCGCTATCAAGTCGGACAGGGTATTGTGATAAGTTGATCAAAACTGTTACATGCTACACTTTGTTGTTCATTCACATTATCCCAGCCACTTCATAACTTTTCGAATAAGCTTATATTGATAACAGAAATGGGATGGAATTAAAATATTTGCCAAACTAAATTTGTTGGGACGCGGGATTCTCGGGCCCAAAATCGGGACTGTCCCGTTTTTTACGGGACGTATGGCAGGCTTAATACTAACCAGTCACTGCCTTGTTCTTGTTTTATTAATATCAATTCTTCCAGTCACTAACCTGTTGCCTTGTATAAGTTCTTGTATCAAATGTTTTGCGTCAATTCTCTACTTGCCACCGAAACGCCTCTTCTGTCTGTCTTTGCATGCCAACTCTATTCTGCTTTTGTCAGTGGTACAATTCCCGATTTTCATTAAAGATTCTTCAAAATGTTTACGAATATTAAATGAACAAAAGTGAAATGTAATCACTTGCAACAAGTAAAGAAACTTTAAACGGATATATCAATTTATTTCAAGATTGGAAACTACACAACACTTATGCCAAGTCTATAGGAGAACTGATAATAATTTGCAGCAACTGGGTACCTAAGAAAATGTTAACCCGAATAAGTCAATTGAACAAAATGGCATTCTTCAAATTGCCAACTATGTATTTTAATTTGCCAACTTGTCAAGAGATTGGTAACTTTGGGGGGGGGGGTAGGCTCCCCCCTTTACCCCCCTTAACGACGCCCCTGATGCACATAGTACCTCCTCTTAATTTCACTGCAGCCAGAAAAAATAAGACTCAAAAGTTATGAACATTCCTATCCAATATTATAAAATTTTTTAAATGTTGAAGATTTCTTTGTACATTATTTCATTTCTGGCACCGAATATTCGGTTTTTGCATCTTTTAAATGGTCATTTATTCTGATCGCATTTTAAAAAGGAGATATACAAATTATAACTGAAAAAATTAGCCTCGTATTACTTCGTAGTGAATCACTAAAACAGGTTTTATCCTCTTTAACTTCTCTCTATCCCCCTCATTCTCTCTCTCTCTTTTTTTTTAATTGACTATTTCCTCATCTCTAATGAAAGGTCAAACAAAGATCTGAAATACTATAAGGAACTTATTATCTTCAATAAGAACAGGGCGTTCACTTGATTTCTCTTTTTCATTTTCTTAGCCCATTTTTATGAAACGACACAACTGTTTGACAACCATTCTTTGTGAAAAATTGAAAAATAACTATGAGTTAGCAACATTGAAGATGAGACTAATCACAGTTTATTCTTCCATGAGCAAATAGTACACAACAAATGCAATGTATTATGGTAATTCATGTATTGTTAAGGCACAGTAAGAACATTTAGGTTTCGACTCAAAGTATGTATCTATATGGGATCGAAATCATGAACCAAAATCGAATTTGTAAGGGAAAACTGTTACAACAAATGACAAAACACAAGAAGTGCGCGCCACAATTTAAAGATGTTGCCCAAGAAAGCCAGCAGGTTACCTGCAGCTCCGAGTTATTCTGTTAAACATAAACAAGGCAAATCCGTAAGTGCAGAAGAAAAGCAAATACTTTATCAAACGATATCAACGTTGTTCAATTCGCTTGAAGAAAATTAAGACTTATAGCTAATTTTCATGTTCTCATAGATTATTTATTTACTTACTTTGTAGTACTGAAGTTAGTATTTGTACATTCGCATGCTAAGAAAGCACAATAAATTGAACTAAAGGGGGAAAAGCACCATCTGTTTTTCATGGATATGCTTAATGATTTAGGTAATAGATGAAAAAGAAATAATCTCCCATAATGATAAATATGCTTGCTGTTTCATACCAGCGCCATCTCTTTATCGTTCAGTTGATAATTTGACATAACTCATTGTAATTTCATCTATAATTACAGTTTGGAGAAAAATAACAATGTTCAGTTGCTCTTAAAGGAGGGGGATTATATAGTATTGGGTATTTTGCCCTATATCACGGTAATGGTGTGAGAGAGACTAGTAATGCACATCGCAGTAGCAGAAATACAAATACATGCACGTGCTGCAGCAGAAATATTGCGGGAAACAGACGAAACAATTTCCTCTTCACCAACCAGCAAATAGTCGTGCGTGCAGTGATACAACATCAAGTTACGCGGTTTGTTTTTGAAAGGTGCAAAGGACTGTGAAAAACGCTTTAGTGTTCTCAAGCTGGTTCTGGGAGACGTACGATTATGAGAGTTTTTTCCCACATACCACCATTCATGACAAGTCAGAAACTCAAACTCAAAAATCTTTGACTTCTGACAGCATTCGTGCCGGTCAAAACATTTATGGTGTAACGCCAGTCACATATCTTTCAGGTGTGCCAGTCTTTCGTTTTCCTCATTTTACACCAAGTTGCACTGCGAGTAGGCCCTATCAAACCATGGTCAAAATATATTATAGGTAGATTGCTGATGTTTCTATGGTGGAAAGTAGAAGGTGGCACTCAAACATAAAGTAAAAATATTTGAATACGAATATTTTCGACCCGCTTTTTGCTAGAAAGTTGAAGGACGAAATTCATTATTATTGTTTTGTATAATGCCTTCAAGCAAAGTATATTCATATATTGTTTCACCCCAGGGTGCGAAATCGTTTGAAAATGGAGGAGGGGGAAAGTACAGCGATCCACACTAATGCCTCACTGCTTTTCACACATAAAGTGGGGGCTCCAAAAAGTTGAAATTTCATGGATTACAATAAATAATAATAATAATAATAATAATAATAATAATAATAATAATAATAATAATAATAATAATAATAATAATAATAATAATAATAATAAATGTTCAAACTAGTCGTCATTGTTATTTAAAATACTTTAATAATGTTATTTAATCATTTAACATAAATTAGTACACTTATGTACTGCATTAATATACAAACTTCGGTGCGAATGGGCCAGGGTTACACTCCCGTGGAAGCACAGTCCTCTTGTGTTTACCATCATACTGAAGACTGCATTCACGAAAATAGTGGTATGAGATCTAGAAGTCAGAAATAGTAGCGCCGCCTGAGAACCGATGTTCTAACCAAGCATCAGAATGCTCCACCTGGCCAGCTATAGATCCCCATGAGCTATAGAGTTAGAGTATAGTTTTTATTTTTATTTATGAAATTCCCATTTCATCGTTAAATATTTAGCGTTACAGTTTGGTCGCTCAGATATCCGGTCACTTATGAAGTCTAAATAATACTATGTATCTATATTGTATTATTAACAAGAATATATTATTATAAATAACATATGATTTCAATACAAATACTTGAAAACAAAACGAGAAGCCGTGTTGCCTTAGTTGTAGAGTGCTCATCTAAGGTGCGTAGGATTCCTGGTTGGATCCTAGCTCACGTCATATTCTGCTTGTGGTACACACACTTGTGTGGGGTTTTCTCGGGGTCCTCCCGTTTCCTTCCACTATCTTAATCCACCATTATCATCTATCTAATCATGACTGTCTTCCTTAGCCTTGGTGGATATTCGTAAGACGATAAACTTTTAAAAAAATGAAAGCACAGCATAATAATATGATTGATTTGGTGATTTAACTTAGTGTTCCTTTTCAGCAGCGAGGCTATGAGATGCGGATTTATCCTTTTGCATCGTTCTACTAATATTAGACAGAATGGATGCAATATCCAGAAGAAAACCTAGCAATAGAATGTTCTTTTTCTCCGACAGTTTTGTAAATACCACTCAGTTTAGAGCGATCTCTGTTGAAATGGTCAGTACTTTCAAACTCTGAAAGTAGGAATTGCATTGTGCAAGAAAATCTGTAAAGACTGCCAATAGCGTGTCCTTCTTATTTGAAATCCAACGTATGTGAAACCTTTTTTTTATTATTTATTTATTTTCAGCAGTTCTACGGTATCTGTCGCAGGCGCGATACTTTTAAGTTTTAAATATTCAAAGTTGTGAACAGCATTCACAACACCAGAAACTCTTTTTAGAAACAAGATCCATTCGATGTGCCATGCAGTGTACGCTAATTAGGCACAGGTTGACAATTCTTCTAATTCGAGCACAACAGCTTCATTTCTCCCAGTAAACACTGCAGCCCCATCCGCACAAGCTTTTCTTTAAGATTTAAAATATCTATGATGTATTCGGAAAACGCTTGAATAATTTTCTCTTCAAGGGATTTTGCATCGACACCTTCTACAGGCATTATTTTATAAAAACAACAGCAAGGTTTTTTTTTTCTTCGTCCACATATGTCATATATAAGAGTAAGTGCTTATCCGCAGACCTGTTTGTAGATTCGTCAACTGAAATTGAAGAACAATCTGTTTGTTTAAGAAATTTTATCAATTTTGCACGCAACTGGTATGCTAGAGGATAAAGGTCTTCATCCCGTCACAACGGAACAGCCGACAAAGTGAAATACCTTATCCCTTTACAACTAAACTACTTTTTTTTTTTAAAAAAAAAAAAAAGCAGGAATGCATTTAAAATTGTTTGTCTGAAAGTTTTCATTATAGACCTACTTATATTTTCATACTTTCCTCTCACCTGATCCGCTCAGTTAACTGTAAAGTATGAATGAGCTATTAAGCTGAGTCCTTTACAATAGAACAGCTGTTTTTTTAAAGTGAACAGAGAGGAATAAGTAGAAAATTTGCAGTTTTCTGAGGAGTACGTGCAACTGAACTGATCGATAAATTGTGTATAACTATAACATATTGGGTCTTATGCAGAATCTTTCTGACGAGCGATTAGTGCCATACTAAAGAGTTCGACTAACATATGTTTCCTGCAGTAGTCAGACCTTTAGTATGACGCTAATCATACGTCAAAACGACTCTGCATAAGGCGAAATATTTCCATTATCGCTAATATGAATTAACTTCTTATTCCTGCCATAAATTCATCCCTTAAAAAAGGAACAAGTTAATTATAATCCGATTTCGTTACTATTATAAGTTGTTCTGATGTCAAACCAAGAATTTCGTATTTCATATATTTTCATTTATACAAACTACGCATGCGCACATCTAGATTTCCGTAGTTGCCACATTATTTTCCTCACTCGAGTTATTGGGGTTATATTAGTTAATACGCTAATCAACTTATTAGCTGAACCCAAGCAGACTCTGAATATCAAAAAGTGCACCCTCCTTAACACAGAGCTAATACAGATGCTGATCAGAAAAATGGAAACACCTGAACGAAATTGCAACTTACCAGATTAATATGGTGTCGGGCCACCTTTCGCCTTCAGAACAGCCTTGATGCGACGTGGGATGGAGGCATAGAGGTCGTGAATGGTAGCAAGTGGAATTTTACACCATTCCTCGTGCAGGGCATTGCCCAGTTCTGTGAGAGAGGATGGGGGTGGAAATCGTCGCCGGAGTCGTGTTTCCAAGACGGACCACAGATGTTCAATTATGTTGAGATCTAGGGATTGGGCGGGCCAGGGAAGGTGTTGAACTTCATCCCGATGTTCCTCAAACCACGCTACAACAACGCCAACTGTGTGAATGGGTGCATTATCATCCTGGAAGATGGCGTCATTGTCCAGGAACAACATCCGGACCATAGGATGCAAATGGTCTCCTAAAATTGCGACATAATCGTTGGCAGTGATTCGTCCGCTAAGTGTGACCGCAGGACCCAATGAAAACCATGATATGGTGGCCCACAGCATCATCCAGCCGCCGCCAAGTTTCACAGTTGGGCGGAGACACTGCAGATCATAAGCTTCTTTGGGCGTTCTCCACACATAAACACGGCCTGTGGTTGGGAGTAGGGAGAAGGATGACTTATCCGACCATATCACACGTTTCCAGTCCTCAACGGTCCAAGTTGCATGGTCGCGACACCATTTGCGGCGTGCGAAAGCGTTATGGTCCCTGATGAGCGGTTTGGCCCGTGCAACACGACCCCGTAAGTTCATGTCATGTAATTCGCGGCGGACTGTGATTGTCGAAACAGGGTGGGGGAGGTGCTGATTGAGTTCCTCCGTCACTTGCTCCGCAGTGGCACGACGGTTCTGCGTGACAATGCGCTTTAATACCCGGCGTGACCTGTCACTCATGATTTTCTTCCGCCCACCGTTCCGCTTCCCCGATGTGGTTTTCCCGTGTGTTGTGTAGGCCGTCATCACCTTCGACACACCTAACACAGTAGCCACTGCCGTCACACTCACTCCACATAACCGCACACCAACAATTTGCCCTCTTTGAAAATCTGAGAGATCTCCCATTTTACCTCCGTCTGCTGCAGCCCTGAACACTGCTGTTCCACTGCGCCTGACGTAGTATGGAGACCGACCTAACATACCACCACCAGCGGTCCAGCGCTGCGGGCGCCACGACACCACTGCCAACCCATACATCTGACATGTTGCCAACTACAGGTTTTTCCATTTTTCTGATCACCATCTGTATATCACAGCTAGTCGCCTACTAACGCTTGATAAACGAATTCTCTCTGAATTCCGCTCAATATATCGATCCAGGATTTTTACTCTAGGGGGGGGGGCGATCCAACCATATTATAGTTCATCACCATATTATACATTATTTGCAAGCCTACCGTGAAAATTTTGGGCGGCCAGCAAAATTTAGGGGGCCGGCCCCTTAGAACCCCCTGGATACGGGCCTGGTCTGAAGAGATTTCCTTTATCCCCATACATGTAAATTGTATGTGGCAAAAAGTTTACGCAATCAAGTAATAATCTGTTCAATATATTTTGCCACTTTTCTTTTTCTCTTAAAATCTGCCTGTACATAAATATATATCTGTAGTTCCTTTGTCTTCAAGATGTTTTATTTCTCCCCATGTAATGAAGAAAACACGATGTGCCTTATGCAGAGTAGTTCTGACGCGTGACTAGTGACATACTAAAGTGTTTGACTAACGTATGCTTCCTGTAGTAGTCACGCTTTTAGTATGACGCTAATCATATATCAAAACGACTCTGCAGAAGGCCCGATGTGTCTTAATCATGAATGAACATCCTTTCTAATGTTTTCCAACAGTTAAATCCTGTTTCATGTTATAATGCAGAAGGTGATCAAGTTACTTCCTCCTCTTGTTTTTCTTGTGACCAACTTTTGTTCACTGAGCGATTATTTGCAGTTACGAGAAGTTCCTTATTGCTTTGGAAATACGTACGAGTACTTTACACCCAGGGGTATTACTTTCATCTCTAACCCATTCCAGAAGTCCAATGTCCATTTGCAATTATCTGTGGTAATATAATTCTTTTGAAAAGGCGTACGAGTACTTTATACCCAGGGTATTACTTTTATCTTTAACTAGTCAAGTAATAGCTGTCTTCCTGTTTCACGTTCCATTCCAGAAGTCCAATGTCCATTGTTCAATTATTTGCGGTGTTAATATTCTAGGCTCCATGTCAGTAGCTCCGCCGCGGTGGCTCAGTGATAGAGCGTTCAGCCCAGGTGCATGGAAAAAATAGAATCTTTAAGTTTTACATTCCACGGTTATGCCGGTTAGGCTAAAGGAGACGGTGATGATGAGAAATGAATGAAATGATGGAATGAAGAAAGTGGGAGGAAACGGGAGAACTCCGAGAAAACCCACGAGCACGGTGTTTGTCCACCACAAAGTCCACACAGCGCGAGCTGAGATCGAACCAGGGACCCCAAGAACCGGAGGAGAACGCTCTACCACTGAGCCACCGCGCTCCCCTGTTGCATAGAATCCCAGCTTCCGCTAAGTGAACTTCGTGGTGGACAAACACCATATGCGTTGGTTTTCTCGGGGTTCTCCCGTTTCCTCCCACTTTCTTCATTCCATCATTTCATTCCTTTCTCATCATCACCGTCTCCTTTAGCCTAGCCGGCATAACTGTGGGACGTAAAACTCAAAGATTTCATTTATTGCTAAGCTCGATCTTACCACTTCTATAATTGTCGTGTTCTCCTCAGTGGCGCACTTATGCAGGAGGTCCATCAAGTTCGCACTCCCAGAAAAACTTCGCAACTCGACATACATTTATACTTTCTCAACAAAACTATACTTGTTCAAAAGAGAAAGGACTGATGCAGTATGAAGATTTATCTTCTTTTCTCATTAAAAAAAAATCTATTTTTTGTAAATACAAGTAGCAGTACTTAACAATTGAAGAGTTCGGAGGAAAATAATGATAATCCTCATTTTAAAACTGCGTGATATGGTTAGAGAAAAACAAAAATAACACTTATGTGAGCTGAATTGCGGAAACAATTCAAGATAGGAAAAAATAGCATACTAAATATGCTGTTGTTTCAAATTTGAACTCTTTCGATAATTCAGCTCATATGGGTGTTATCATTGTTTTTCTGTAACTAACTCACTTGGTTTTAAAATGAGGGTTATTATTGTTTTCCCCGGAACTCTTCAGTTACTTACCGTCTTTTCAGATGCAGAATAACACCATTTCTATAGTATATAGACCAAGGATGTTACAAGATAGAGGATCTGCGCATACAACAAAATCGTGAAGCCATAGGTCACAGTTCCGCCACACCTACTTTGCCCGCTCCGCGCCACTAAGATCGCAATATTCGATCCAACAAACATGGCGGAAGCGAGAGTAGCCAATTAGACATACAAGCTCAGAGGATGCTCAGTTGTTTTTCGGCTTCATTGAGCTCATAGGATGAAGATACGTATGGGCAGATCCTCTATTATATAACATCCTTGATACAGACGCTTTGTCTTGTAGTATTGCAACTCAAACTTTGGATCCTGGGAGTACACTTGATTCTCCTATAGGGTTCATTACCAGGTAGGGCACACTCGACCCTCCTTCTCCTGTGACCGGCTTGAAATTGATCCGACTTCGCAATCCAACATGATAGGCTGAGATACTTGAGATATTGGGCATTCGATCTTGGAGCATATGCTTCGCTTTCTATGGAAGATTCTAAAACGCCTGTTGGACTATTTAGTTTCATCTGCTTCGATCTTCCGATTCTGCAACATCATTATCTTATCTGGTAAAGCAAGGTTTAATTGCTTATTACACGAACTTCTGGATTTAGAATCAGATTTTGTATACTCCCTGTAATTTCACTCTTGATAATTTAATAAGCGCTAAATGATTACAAAATATGAAACAACATTCTTTTTCTGTTTGTCCCAACTAGTTATTCTAGAGTGAAATTGTTCGTTCTTAAATATCATGGTTTTAATGATGCACTGACCTGCTAAGCTTTTTTGTATGGAAGTTTTGTTTCCATAAGTGGTTTACGAAATCAAATTCTTCGTCAGTAATGCTAAGTTTTTAAAATGAAAATGCGAACTCAGACAGACACGGCCAATGTTTCGGTTGCTTACAACTTACCTTGATCAGCGCCGTAACTTAGATTTTTTTTCTGAAAGGATTACTTCCTTATGTCAGTGTCAGGACTGATCTACGCGTCTTTAGGGAGATTCACTAGGATACATCACTTCAATTATTGGCATTAGAATAGTACCTGAATTCTCTCGACAGCGAAAACAGTGATACATTGAGTCACTCTTGTTGCCTAAATACGGAAAAAGAATAATAATTTGATATCCTCGACTTCAGGACCAAATGTTTAAAGGAATACATACACATAACTCTTGCACCACGCTTGCATCCGATGATGCTTGAAGCGAACTATCAGAGCGTGTTGTCCTTGAGGACATTACAGAGTCCGAATGTTCCTTACCAGCAGCACAGGAAGTTTAGCAAAACCACAACCACCAAGAGATCTTGGTGGAAAAAAATGTGTTGTTGCAGCTTCATCGGTGAAGACGACGTTCGAAGCGAAATATCCGAGAATGATGTTCTCGAGGACATTTCAGAGTCCGAGTTGAACAGAATCCTTCTCAACGGCAGCATAGATAGTTTAGCAAAGTCACAAGCACCAAAGAGAACTTGATGGAAAAAGTTATTGTGTTGCTGCTTCAACAGTAATTGAATAAAGGGAAATTCTGCTAGTATATTTAGAGCCGTCTACGCTAACTACAGACGCCTACATCAGGGAACACTTTTGGCTATCTAACAGCAACGCCGACACTGAGGAAGAGTTAATTTCCCTGATATTTCAGATCTTTATTACACTGTACTTCTTTTGGGACTTAAAAGAAGAAGAAAATTTGAATTATAATTGCCGAGCCTTGGCACATAAACAGAAATTTGGGAAATAATAGAAAAAAATATCAACGAACATATTTCATATACGTATATGATTTCGTCTAACTTGCAGTAATAATAATATGATCATGATGATCCGCTGGGGATGGTGATAACGAATGTGGAAATTACTGAATTAGGTTCATCAGAAATGAATTAAAACATTACTTCTTCATGATTTGGCCAGCACACGTGGATGTTATGATATTTATTGTACTACTCAGTATGTAAAGAAGTATGTAAAGCTTCTATTTCGTTTATTGTTTATTACCTTAAAGAATATACTATTGTAAATGCATCGTAAAACAAATTGTAAACATTTTTGAAGGCCAAACAATGCAGAAGTAATTATTTTTTTAAAATGAAATGATCTTTGAAAGATAATCTGAAACAGAAGATGGGGACGATACTGATAGTGAAATGAGCGTTGGCATAAATGGGAGGTGCAAAGCATATTGACAAATAATTTGAAGAATTATTTTATATGTCGAAGGATGTTGTAAATAGAGGATCTGCCCATATGTATCTTCATCCTATTAAATCGGTGAAGCCAAAAAAAAAAAAAAAAGAAAAGAAAAGAAAAAGAAAAAAGAAAAGAAAAGAAACCAAGCATCGGCACGTCTGATTGACTACTCTCGTTTCTGCCATCGTCTGATTGGCTACTTTCGTTTCCGCAATGATTATTGGCTCAAAACATTGCGATCCTATTGGGCGGAGTCTGCAGCGTAGGGGTGGCGAAAATGTGGCTATGGCTTCAATATCTTGTTGTAAGGGCAGATCTTCTATTGAGATCCTTGTCTATTGCATTGTTTCATTAGGCACATTTTGGTGAGAAATTTAAAAAAAAAAGAAATAAAGAAACAAACAAACAATCAACAAACAAATTTGCTTCGTTTCCGTCATATCACAATGTTATTTGAAAATACATATGATAAATTTGTTATTATTTATTTTTGGTTGAAAAAAAACTATTAAAAACCATACGTTGTCTTAACCTGACTTATTATTATTCATAATATTTTTAAAACTGGAAGAACAAGGGACATACACTTTACCATTTCACAGTATAACAGCGGTTCCCAACCTGAGGTTCTCAGTCTTTGTTTATAATGTGAAAAGTGTATAATCGCAAATGACAAACAAAAGTTTTGATACCAACAACTCTCAACTTTCTTACAGACGAGGGGGAAAGTCTTTTGAGACATAATGGCACCATCAGCCGCCGTCTTGAAATACGCCATCTTGAACTGGTGGAAACATTTTAAAGTGAGAACCCTATCATGTGAAAAATCAAATGGGACTGAAATTTTTCCAGCTTGCCTATGGTGAAACGTTTTGGGCTCTACGATCAACCGTTGCAAAGTTTTAACTGGTTTTCTTTTGTTTCAGATGACGTAACACGGAATGATACTAACAGGGGATGAGTGGATAGAAATCGTGTTAATCTCAGGAAAGCGCAACAGCAGACAGATAGCAGATGATTTCAATTATCGTCACCCAGATCGAGAACTCATTTCCCATAGTGCAGTGTGGAAAGTTACAGCAAAATTTAAGGAAACCGGTCGGTGGAAAACAAACCAAACTCACGGAGGCCTTGCACAGCTACTGAGGAAGCTACATCCACTGCTGTATTGGCATCATTCGCTAAAAGTCTCACCCGTCGCCTAGCCCACTAATGTGGTGTATGAAGTACGTTCATCCTGCGAATCGTATCTGTGCATAAGAGGCACCCATACAAGATACAGCTACTCCAATATCTAACCGAGGATGATCCAGATCATTGAGTCGAATTCTGAGTGAGCCGCGGGAACAAATCAGACAGATTCCTCGATTCGCATATTACTTGCTGTTCTCGGACGAGGTCATTTGTGTTTGTGCGTATGTGTCGGGCGAGGTGAAAAGCAAAATAACTTATATTGGTCTGACAACAATTCACACTGGTACGACGATTATCGGGCCGCTGGCTCTGACAAAGTGTTGGTGTGGAGTGGTGTCTGGGGTACCCGTGTGGTGGCCCATTCTTAATCGAGGGCAATTTAAATGCAATTACCTACAATAATATGCTTTAGGAGGGGATCCTGCTGTCCGTCGCATTAGATGATGGCTCTTTTCCTTTGTTCTATCAACATGACAGGGCACAACCTCATTTCGGATTATGTGCTCGTTAGTACGTCGATGAACGATTCCCACAAAGATTGATAGGCCGGCGAGGACCTGTGGAATGGCCATGGCGTTCAACAGATCTCATTTCATTGGATTTATTTTGTGGGGATACTTGAAATCCGTTGTGCATGCTACAAAGATGAGTGACATTAACAACCTTCAACGCAAGATAATTGGCGCGTGTGCCAGCATTTCTGAGGACATGTTGGGCAGTGTAATGGATGACTGGTAGCAACGGATACATTTAACGATTGCTCAGGAGGAACAGCACATTGAACAATTGTTGTAACATTGGTCAGTTGCCAACACATTGCCCGCAGTGTTATCTTTGGTTAAGTGCAGAAAATGGGTTAAATCTTTGCAATGTTGGTTGTAGAGTAAAAAAACTTCACCACTGGCTTCCTGGAAAAAAATCAATCCTATTTGATGTATCACACGATAGGATTAACATTTTAAAAAGTTCCCGCCATTTCAAGACGGTAGCCGATGGTGCCATCCTTATGTCGTAAATGTCACCAACACATAGTGGCCCACTTATTGGTAAATGTCGATCGTCGATATAGCGATGCGTCGAAGGATTGCCGTTAGTGTGCCACTAATGACAGGGATTTTTGGATTTTCTAGACTTGACCCTACTACTAATATTATAATCATATTAATTTTTTAAATGTCATAAACCCATTAGATTGGTATCAGCCAGAATACATACGTAGTGTCTCGAATAATTCGTAAGGTTGCCACTGTATGGGATGGCATAGACACCGGTACAGAATGTTGATTTGAGGTACACCGTGCTTTGTTAAGGTCAAGCGTATTTTTCGGGGTGTAATTTCGGTCCGTAAAATGATATGGTAAATTTCGGTCCGTAAGGTGACCCATACACCTAGCGTAAAAATAGGAGCGTAAAAGAAGAAGAAAAGAAGCTGTCATTTTTCGCTCTCCCTCTTGCCCGTTGTTTGAGCACGCAGTCAGTTTCCAGTTTAGTCATGTTGTTTGAAGAGGATGGATTTATATCAAGACATGAAGATTTCTACCAGGAAATGGCTTTTAGAGAGAAATACTCAGGGTATATCACAATGATGATTTAATACAATCTGAAGAAGCTTGATTATGTAGTTTCCTCTTATCTTCCGAATAAGCCTATTGTTTGGAACTACAGTCTACAAAGAATAAGGTAGTAAAGGAGAGTAAAATCCACTCGAAATTGCAAATATCCACATTTGCATACAAATGAATTGAGACGTAGTAAGGGTGAACTCAACTTTGGATAATTTTCTTTAATTTCGAATGATGCTAGAAGATAAGCTTCTTAACTTAATACTTTTATAAAATTTCCGAGGAAGATTTTCGAAATTTCTTCCTATACCCAAAATAAAGTCAATTTTACTGATACTAGATGAACTATTTTTACCAGCGAGTAACCAAACTTTTATATCACTTAAAATCATCCTTGCCCAACCTACCTTCAGCCCGAAAAATGCTCTCTTTGAGAAAACTGGTATGATTCTTATTGATTTACAAATCTTCAAATTAGCAGAAACTTTTCTTTTGTCACGAATGGCAAAAAGGAAGAATCCTCTTATAGCACAGCTTCAACAGATTAAACATATATTGGAAAACAAACGTATTGAAATAACTCACCATTGCTGGTCAGAGCGTTTTTTAAAGTTAACATGTACGAAGAAATGATCCTCCAATCTCTATCACTGCAATGCTACATATTTCATTATACAACGATTTTGGTGCAAATAAAGACAATTCTTCCCCATTACATCTCTTCTTCGACTTCAGGATAGTTACCAAATATCAATAATTACATTTGGCACTCTTGTGTGGACCAGCTATCTTCAAATTGTATGCTTGTTTTACACAGATGCATCTAAATACATAATCAGAATGTCGGCGCAGCAGTTGTTGTTCCTACTCTTCATATTACCAAAAAAATTCAAACTTCCTCATTATTTTACCATCTTCGAAGGTGAGGCTTTTGCCATTCGGCAAGCTCTTTTATTAATCAAAAAATTACAACTTTCCGATGCTTGTATCTGCTCTGATGCTCTCAGTATCCTTAACACTATGAGACACCAATTGGAATGTTAAAACTACTTGACTTGTTTTAAATATATAATTTTTATACCATCAACTGCAAGAACAAGGATATATTATACACTTTTTACACATGAAATAGCATTCTAATATCAAATTTCATGATGCTACCGACTAGCTGCAAAGTTTGCATGTACTGATAGACAACCAGCTTTTATTAAAGTTAGTCACTTAAACTTCATTCCCACCATCAAACGAAATCAAGTCCAGACGTTAGGCTCGGATCAGGGCAACACTATTGGCAAATCATGTCTCTCTCTCAACCCAAACCATGACATACTATACATATTTTGTCTCGATACAAAGTAATTCTATTCCACCGCCTTAACGCCTTATAAATTATATCAAATACATAAATCAGCTACACCTTTATGTTGGTGTCAGCGTGATGTTGGATCTTTAAATCATTTAATTTTCGTTTGTGAACAATTTACTAAAAGCAGATCGCATTTTCGCGGATCCCAAGAGCTTCAGATATCCTCTGATCTGATTGGCCGATACAGATACGACATCACGAGTCATGACATACATATAGCACAAAGTAAACGCCACCTGTTGTCATGGCCGAGTGAGGTAGCGCAACATGCTCCTGCCTAACCAAATATCAACTTTGCTAAGATTTTTCCCCCAGATTTCTTACATGGGTAGCTATTCCAGGCATCCCTCTTACTATCTTTTGATGAAGAACCCTTTGGTTTCTTAGTGGTTCATTTGAATTCCAAACAAACCTGTTTTCAGCTCTGTATCTAATGCTTTCATTATCACATGAAACTTGAGTAGGGCTGCTCACATTGACACTTCTATTACTACTTGACCTCACACCTTGCACTGTATCAGAATTAGTATCGCCCTCACTGTCAGTAGGTAATTCTTGACATTCAGAAAAAAATGAGGGATCTTAAGCAGAATCTACTGAAGACAGTAACATAATTTTCTCCTCCACTTTCAGCATTATTGGAATTTTTGCCGTGGAATAAGGATCTGCTGTATTTACAGTTTCTTTCTTACATTTGTTTCTCGAAGTACTAGGTCTATATTTTGCAAATACATACAATCTCATACAAACAAAATAGTATGTTTAAAGAGTTCTATAGATTCTATTTCATGGTAAATAAAAGTCAACCACAAAACCTTTTGAAAAAAAACTGACTCTTTAGGAAATGTGTGTCCAATAAACACGCAAAAACATAGACGATAACGGAAATCTGTGCCTCTCAGACACCGTAGGTTTTCTAAAATCATCTATAAATGTTCACTCAGACATTAACGCCAACAATGGACTACTGCAACGCATGTACAACTAAATAATCGGAAGGTACTGAGAAAACCGATACATTGAGTGAATTAGTGTTGCCAATGTAAAACAAAGAAAAACAATACGTGTCTGACAGACACATATTTCCTGTTAAGGGTTAAAATAAGTTTGCCCTTGTATTATTCAGATAAAAGTGATTTAACGATTATTTTTTAAAATTTCCATTTAACTTCTTTCATTAAAATAAGTTTGCCCTTGTACTGTACAGATCCATAGCAAAAGTAGTAGTAGTAATAGTAGGTGACGTCATCGGTAAGAATGCTACTTCAGCCATGTTTTGGATGAACCTCTTGGGATCGGCGAAAATGCAAGCAGATCTTATATGATCAACAAATTCCACAGAGCACTTGGTTATGGACCTTTTCGTGTCGCACAATTTTAGCTACGACCTCTTGGACTCTCATCCAATAATTAATTGAATTTTTACAGATAAATGGTATCCCTCTCTAAAACTACCAAACTAGATGCGCATACGGATACTATTAAAAAAAAAAAAAAATCACTTGAAGGAATTTAATGATGTATCTAGCGAAAGTGCTTCTGGATATTGACATACCGACTTCGCCTGTGATTTTTTCTTCCCAATTTGACTTCTTAGGCTCATCGGAATACAAAAGGCAAGACCTTCAATGCATAAAAAAACTGATTCAATCCTTAGCGAAAACACTCAAGATATTGACAGACAATCTTCGTGATGTACATACGTCCCGTTATGCATCACTCTCATCACCAGAGAACTGTCCGTAATCTCCCCACAGGACAATTTTCAAGATCATTACTAACATAGTTTTCTCTCGAGGACTCGTCTTCAGCGTACGCAACATCTACTTTCTTCAAGGATTTTCACTGGAAGCAAGGAGTTACAAATGTACATTATACAATGCCTCTAGCAGATATTTATCTATTTTTTTAATCTTTTAACAATTCCAGGGCCATAGCAGACTTAGCTACTACGGTGCCGCATCTCCTCCTTTGTACAACCACTGTGTTATGTTACCAGAACAAGAACAAGAGCTTAACATTTTAACCCATTTCTTATGCCATTAAACTTTGTTATTTATGTACAAATAGCTGCATTACCGATAGTCTAGTTATCTCAATTAAGCAACATAAACCACGTAATATTTAAGCACAAATGTTATTATAGCGTTATTAAAGAAACTATTCTGTTGCTTTCGCTACACTATTTTAAATTCCATTGCGTACTCACAGAAGAATGTGAATACGTTTATTTGTGTAACATTTTTATATTCCACTTATAAAATCAGTAATTTGTATATTCATCAAGTAAATTTTTATGTGATCAGCTCACAGATAAATTCACCTCAACAAAAATATTAAGAATATGCCTTTTAAAATTTTATTAGGTCATTTTACTAGAAACCGCCATATTAAGTACACAAGTGTGCTAACGTAGTGTACATCCTTACATACTACTCACTATGCAATTGCAGACTTATAAACTTGGACCTTTTAGGTAAGTCCAGTTCCGGATATAAGCGTACTTCAAATGTGCACTTGTATCTTTTGGACACGGCCTCAGATAGGCAAACAGAAACAAACGAAGAAGGAAAATGAAGACCTTGAAAGTAAAACGTGCACAAATTCACCAGGGTTCAGAAGACACTTGCTACAATGCAGTGAGCAGAGTGGGTCAGTAGGTCAGATTGGGTCATGGTGGGTGGGTCCCAGTAGGTCATGGTGGGTTGGTGGGTCGCAGTGGGTCACATGCTATCACCCACGACCCACTGACCCACTAAGAAAACTTGACGCACCGACCCGCTCCCTCTCTGGTCTGTGGCTTGCCAACAGATAGGTATATAGAGCGAATGCGTGGGATGCTCAGCGCAAGAACCACAGCGCTGCAGTGACGGACCGAATTTCAAAGCGGTACTTACTTAAGAAACATGCCTCGTACGTCACATGAAGGAGTAAAATCAATAAATGTATTTGGTAAATTATTCAGGAAAACATTACAGTTGTAAAAATTCTGACACCGATCATACAGACATGAACAGTGTTTCTTCCAGACATGTTTTTTGGGGGCACTGCTCCCTGGAGATTATTCAAATTTTATAGACAATAGTGAAAACAAACCCTCAGCTATGTGGAAGGTAGTAAACATAGAGTTAAAACATAACACCAAAGCGAAAAATAAAATTACTGAATTAGATGTTAACGGGGAAAAAGTCACAAACCCAGACCATATTGTAAACGACTTCAATAACTATTACACAGGTTCACATAACAAGCACATTCGTAATGATATATCACATTGAAATATTTGCAAGTTAAAGACAACTATCAGTACCATGTTTGTACGACCCACTTCGGCGAGAGAAGTACATAATATAATAAAGACTCTGAAACCAAAATGGTCTTCTTTTTGGATGAAATACCAACGGCCATTATCAAGAAATGCAGCATCCATATCTCGGAACCTTTGTCCTACCTCATTAATATGTCCGTTCAGACAGGCACATTTCCTGAGAAGTTAAAATACGCCAAAGTCAAACCGTTATATAAAAAAGGGACCAAAACAAACATCGAAAATTACAGACCTATTTCCTTGTCCTCCTTTTCAAAAATCATAGAGAATGCTATTCTCAATCAAATTATACCATTCTTATCTAAGCATAACGTAATTTCACCTTCACAGTTTGGTTTTCAAAAACACAAATCAACTGAAATAGCTATACATAATTACATCAATGAGGTCACAGAAGCTCTGGACAAAAACAAAAAATGCGTGGGAATGTTTCTAGATTTATCTAAAGGGTTTGACTCTGTCCCTCATAACATTCTTATCCACAAACTTAACAGTTACGGTTTAAGAGGAGTTGTTAACTCGTGGATTAAATCTTATTTGCAAAATCGTGCTCAAGCTGTTGAACTATCATTAACTAGCTGTTGAGCTATTATGTCCAATTCAGCTGAATCAGCAACTCATAAATCTAAATTTAAAACCATTTCTACCGGTGTTCCTCAGGGATCGATATTAGGACCCATATTATTTCTACTATATGTAAATGATTTGCCAAATGACGTAACATTAGCAAATACAACTATGTACGCTGATGACACGAGTCTAACTATAACACGTACAAGTCATTATATCATCTGTGATAAAATTGACAAGACAACCCGTAGTTTAGAAAACTGGTTTGCCCGAAACAAACTAAAATTAAACACAGACAAATCTATAGCACTAACTTTTCATCACATTCAAAATAAGCATTGCCTAGAAACTGATATAATGTTAAATAATTAAAAAATAATGTATTCTAACTCAACTTAATTTCTGGGTCTTTGGCTAAACCACAATCTTTCCTGGGAAGCACACATATTTTCACTAGCACAAAAGCTCAATAAAATGCTCTATGCATTAAAATCAATCAAACATGTTTTGAAACTAGATACGATTCGTAACTTGTATTTCGGACTCTTTCAATCTTTACTTTCATATGGTATAATCTTCTGGGAAAACTC
Source organism: Thermobia domestica (assembly GCF_964235325.1). Taxonomy (NCBI): domain Eukaryota; kingdom Metazoa; phylum Arthropoda; class Insecta; order Zygentoma; family Lepismatidae; genus Thermobia; species Thermobia domestica. The sequence goes on from NC_137461.1 coordinate 263,442,733, forward strand.
CCCAAAAAGTAATATGTTGTTCGTTATTCAAAAAAGGGTTTTAAGAACTATGGTTGGGGCCAAAATAAACGACTCATGTAGACCAATATTTAAGGAACTTGAAATACTGCCTTTACCCTCGCTACACCTATTTCGTATGTTACTGTTCGTCAAAACCAACATTGAGGTATTTAACACACCAGCAACCCATAAATACGATACCAGGCGTAAGGATAAAATCCCCAGCAAACAGCACTGCACTAAATTATACGAAAGAAATCCAACGTATATGGATGGGTACCATACTATATAATAAGCTGCCTCTTTATCTTCGAAAGACAGAACAAAGAGGAGGATTTAAGCGATTACTCAAAACCTACCTATTACAGCACTGTTTTTATTCCGTAAATGAATTCTTAGGTGTGTAAATGAATTTGATTATTGGTAGTATTTAAAATGTCTATTTTTGTTTCTTTTATATAGTAGACGTAGCGTCATGGGTGGCGATTAGGGGGGGCAAAGGGGGGCAGTTGCCCTTCCACTTTTTTGAAATGACTCATTAACCCTTTTCCGACCTCGTGGGTCCAAATGGACCCGTTAACGTTACGTATATATTTTGATAAGTTTTTTTGACCATTTTTAATTAGTGAACCTACCATAAGGTTTGCTACACTTTTATTTTTGATCTGGCTACTGTGTTTTATACACGACAATCGTTGTTCGAATGTTTCTTGTAATTGTTTCGCATGTACGTCAAGGCTTCCAATTATCCCTGACAAGTCGGCTTGAATATTTTATATTTTCAAGGTAAGTATTCGATATGAGGTAGAATTTGAAGATATGAGGTAGAATGTATGTTTCTTTGTTTTCTGTTATTATATGCTTGCAATTTTTAATATTTTTGATTATATTCACTGATAAAAAAGCATGACTCCAATTGGACCCATCAGGCTACACTGAAGCTATTACTAGAAATATCTCTGTATGAAGTGTGGTTCCAATTGGAACCATTAGGAATATGATAAAGACTTATATAGAAAGAACTTATAATTTTCAATAAACTTTGCAGTAAGAATGGCTGATATTTTATTATGAGGAATGAATTTTTCTTTGTTATGTATTTCTGAAACTTACTTTAAAACATTGAGGCATACGAAAATTTATACTTTTTGACATAATTACCTTTCATTTTATTTCTCAGTGTCGTATCCATTCTTCCTCCTCGTCCTTTCTATACAGGATGTTCCAAATCATGATAAATTAGAAATATTCATAGAAGATATTAAATAAAATATGTGAAAATTATTTTCTCCAAATAAATTGAAACTATTTAGAAGAAGATTACCAAGAGTATTCTATTTCCACAGTTACTTCTCGAAAATACTAAATTGTACTTCTAGCCATACTTATTTCTGGAAAATAATAAAGTTTGTTCGACTTTATCTAACAAATTAACCTTTTTCTTTATTCTGAAGGTAATAATGTACCTAACCTAATCTTAGTAAATATACTAACTTAAACTAACAACTTCGAAATGAAATTAGCTGCAAAAATTACAATCATATTCTTTCTTTCTTATACTTTCAGATGAACAACGCGCTGGATGCGACAGAGATTCTGCGTATGCTCGCAGAGGGGGACTGGTCAGATCTTGATAATCTAGGTGAAAAATCTGGTGACGAGGAAGCAGCCATAGACGAAATTTTCACTCTTGCAGCGACAGAAGGCACATCCGTAACGGATAATATCGAATTGAACCTTCCTGATATTCCTGACACCGCCAATCCCATATATGATGACTTGATTCCTGAGGACTCAGAGCCCGTTCCGTCCACATCTCTGAAGCCAGAACGCAGAAAGAAAAAGCTTCGCTGGAGAGCGTGTGATATTCAAGAAGTTGATACAAGATGTGATGTGTTATTTAGTGACACACCTTCATCCGACACAACTCCCCTTAATTATTTCAAGTTATTTATAACAGAAGATGTCATTGAGTTACTTGTTCAGCAGACAAATATGTATTCCGTACAGAAGTGTGGAGCATCTGTAAATACAAATAAAAACGAAATTGAACAATTCATTGGAATTCATGTATTGTCTGGCATTTTACAAGTTCCCAGGTACAGACTTTACTGGGCAAACAGCACACGGTTCCCGATTATTGCTGATATTATGCCACGCAATCGGTTTGAAAAACTTAGAAATACTTTTCATGTAAACGACAATACACAGTGCCCATCACGAAGTGACCCACACTATGATAAGTTGTATAAAATTCGGCCATTCATAGACAAAGTGCGACAGAACTTTCTGACAACAAAACCAGAAGAGTACAATACTGTTGATGAAATATTGATTCCTTTTAAAGGTAGAAGCAGCTTGAAACAATATATTAGAAATAAACCTCATAAGTGGGGTATAAAGGTTTTCGCATGTGCAGGCATGAGTGGAATTGTATACGATTTTGAAATTTACGTAGGAAAAGGAATTCTAACAAGTTAATCTGAACTTGGTATTAGTGGCGATATTGTTATGCGTCTTGTTGAACATTTACCGAGGAACAAGAATTTTAAAGTTTCATTTGATAATTGGTTTACATCATATTCCCTTCTTTCTAAGCTGAAATTACAAGGTCTCTTGGCTGTTGGTACTGTTAGACCTAACAGGTTGCCAAATTGCAACTTTAAGTCTGACAAAGATCTCAGAAGAACTGGGCGTGGAAGCTTCGATTATAGAACAGAAACGACAACAAATATAATTGCGTTAAAATGGTATGACAATAAATTTGTTCACATCGCGTCATCTTACGTAGGTGTTGAGCCAGTAGATGAAGTAAAAAGGTGGTCTCTGGCTGAGAAGAGTCATATAAAAGTGAGGCGACCATCAATTGTCAAAGAATATAACCAAAGGATAGGAGGTGTAGATTTGCATAACATGCTCGTTGAATTATACAGAACTGATATAAGGGCAAAGAGATTTTATCTTAGAATTGTGTTTCACTTAATTGATATGTGTGTTGTCAATTCCTGGTTATTGTATAGACGTCATTGCTATCAAAGAGGTGATGGCACACATAAGAAGTTACTAGATTTCCGCGCAGATATTGCAAATGCTCTTCTAATGGCTGGAAAAGAAATCTCGAGGAAACGTGGAAGACCTTCAACTGAGGAAACACCTTTGATCAAGAAGAAGAAGAAGACAGTCAGCACAACGCCTGGTTTAGATACTAGATTCGATGCTATTGGTCACTGGCCGATTCATGATGAACAAAAGCAACGTTGCAAACTGCATCAAAGCCAAATCTAGGATGAGGTGCCAAAAATGTGGTGTAGCTTTGTGCTTGACAAAAAACAAAAATTGTTTCATTCAGTACCATCGAAAATAACTTCACGTTTTCAACAGTATTTAACATTTATTTTCCTGCATAAGTGCTTATCTTTTCAATTCTAATTTTGAATAAGATTGTTTACCAATTTTATGGTAAAATATACTGATAGTTTTTCCATGAAAAACACTTTTATTTATGAAGTTTCAGTTATTTCTTCAGCAATGTTATTTTACTGTATTATCAACAGTTCCATATAGTATTTTGTACGGCTAGAATGTAATAATATATATATCAAACTTAAAGATTAGGTAAGACTAAACATTTCACAATATTAGAACATTTTATATCTTATGCGTCCAGTGGGGACATGTGGACCCACGATTTTTCTCGCCAATAGGAGCACTGAAAGCAAAAGTATGAACTTTTTACGATAAAAGTAGCCTAATATTAACTAAAAACAGAAAAAAAAATTATATCGCTAATTAAAAATTTGGATATGAAAGGGTTAATGTATATAATTTCATTTGGAAATATACAGTTTTTGTATGCATTAATGGTTCATAGAATAAAAATGGTGCCATAAAATATTTGCCGTTCCGTGAGTACGTATTGGTTGTCTTCCCATACAGTGAAGAAAGCTACATGAATTGCGTTTTAATTGTCACGAAAAATGGCCCAAAACTTAACCTATTGGAGTGCCACAATTCGAGTGTACTTTCATTTCTTCTTACAAAGGCTCGATATGTTAGTCAGTCGCTTTAGAAGTAATTGAGATAACATTTCGAAGAAAAAAACAGTTCTTCACAAGGAGTGTTTCTTTCAGAAACAATATTCCAGGGCGCACACTCAGTATTCCAGGGGGAGCACTGCAGGTACTATTCTATTTATTATTATATTATGTTGGTCTCCTTCGGGGATGGGATACTCTCAGCAGGCCGGTAGCCAGCCCAAAAATTTAGGGGGGCACGGCTGAAGTTAGGGGGGCCCGATCCAACCACATTATAGTTCATATCTAAGCCTATCGTAAAATTTATTAGAGGGGGCCAGCAAAAATTTAGGGGGGCCGGCCCCCCTAGACCCCCTGGATACGGGCCTGACTCTCAGAGCTTCGGGGGACAGTGCTTCCCAAAAGCATGTCTGGAAGAAACGCTGTTCACAAATTATTCTTTAATTGCACAAAAATCGACAGATCCTAAAATGTCTTTTCTTCTTTTTAATGGTAAGGAATATTTTGATTTGATTTTTTTAGTTTAACATCCCGTTCAGCAGTGAGGCTATATGAGACGTAGGCCTACTGATTAACGTGGAATACAAACCATATGAACTCTCGCCAGGAATCGAACCCAGGTCTCCCACGTCAAAGGCACGGCATTGTTTTGCAATGTAATATATGAATTTAGGGGTATACATACTGTATACAATTTTGTATATACAATTAAATTTAGTGAATTCAAAATAATTCTAGGTTTTAGGATTATTTTGCATAACTGGAGTGTAGAGTGATTCTAAGTATTGTTGAGTTTTGATGTATTCCAAGAAAGTGAAAACTGTACTTAATGGCAACGAACATTTTTCGGGAAGCTGCAAAAGTATTTCTTTAAATGTCGCAGCATATGCTTGTAGTATTTACTGTTTTTCTAAGAGTAATAACATGAAATAACATGGATGAAATTAAAAATATAAGTTGTTCATTAATTCCCAGTTTCAATTTAACTTTTGCGAAACAAGCCTCATTTTTCATTACTGTTCGATTAATATTATCCATTCTGTTTGTTTTGAGAATTTGTTATCAAATAAGCCCCTAATCTGACCACACAATTTTCCAGACAGAATTTTAAGATGTTCATGAGCAAGAAATCAAATCTCTTCTTACACCTTCGTTGTTTAAGAGTACAAAGGGCTAGTATCTACTTGCGTTGCTCTTGTCAATTTACTTAGCAAAATATGAAACACGATATACGGTATTTTAACTGGAAAATACTGTATCCTAATAATTATACAACCTTTCGTCAAACAAAATGTTAGAAGCAACGAAAAAACTAACATTGATATACAAATATTGAGATCATGTCTTGCCCCCCCACTTTTGACGTCCAACCGCCGCCACTGCGTAGCGTAGTATTTTAATTAATTCGTATGTATATGTTAGAACTATGTATGTTTATGTACTTTTATACCGTGACGAGTCTTATTCATACGCACGAATTCGTGCAATATGTATGATCATAAAGACGAAATAATATGAATATGAATATGAATATGAATACGTCTATAATATAATAATAAATAGAATAGTACTAGCAGTGTTCCCGCGGCTAAGTGTGCCCCCCGGAACACATTTTCTGAAAGAACGACTGATCATGAAGCTACTTATAAGCCTAACTGCTGTTGCTTCCGACATGATATAAATGCCCTTCTACTAGTTGCTCCATGGGCACGTGCTCTGCTTGCTCCACTTAGATACGTTTCTGGTAATTGCGATATTAACAACAACAATTCAATTACAAATTTTTATGATCATACAACATACTGTTCAGCAAGGGCGCCGATTTTTCTGTAAATTTGAGGGGTATACCGAAATGCATTCAAATTGCATTCAAATTATGCCAAATATTGTATATTCATAAATACAATAGGGGGGCCCCACATTGGCTTTGGGGGAGTCCACCTATGATCACCGCCCTTGTCGTCCACAGTTATAGTTTTAGCTTGGGAAATAGTTTTGAATATTAATCCTCTGAGAAGAGAAGTAAGGGATCAGATAATAAAAAGCTAGTGTAACGCATTTCTTATTTCATTTGTTAAAAGGCGTTCATGGTGGGAAATCTGTGCAAGGTGGAATTAAATATATTCAACTTGTGCTGTGAAATATTTGATAGTCATTAGTATTTTATTTAAGAAATAATGAGAAGGTACCTGAATGTATATCTACGTTTGTTGGAGAGACACCCTTGGAAAATGCAATCCTTACAAACATGTAAGAATTTTGAAATGATGTAATCATATAACCCGTGTTACGTAAATTTAATGAAAGTAGAATCCTCGACAGCTATGATTGATAATTAAGATAGTGTTACAATTATTAGCTCATTATTATATGTGTTTTTTGTTAGATTTACAAGTAGTTATATGTATTGTTTAGAAAACAAATGTTCGTTCTATAAAAAAAAAAAAAGTTATTTACTAGTACCGGCAACTATGATTTTAGGATTTTATTGTGCAGATATGACCCAAAAATAATGAAAAATTAAAAAAAATTGGGGGAGAAATAGAGTAGTGAAATGGTTTTTGATATTTCATCTTTTTCTTCTTACCATAAAGTGTTTAAATTCAATATCAATCTTTGGAACATCTTCGTTTACGCGCATGACTATCAGTGTGACCACCCAGCAAAAATATTTCGTACTAACTTATGCAGAAAAAAAGTACTAGATCTGGGGAAAAAGTACTAGAATTTTATCTGCTCCTGTTTCGCCCTATTTATGACATTTAACGATATTAATATCTTATGAGAAGGTTTCCGACGGCTCCCCCCCCTGTGGGTGGGGGACTGACCCCACATTTTTAAAACTCTCAACTTTAATTCTTTTGCAGTCAAATTTCGATAAAAACCGTGCAAACCCCTTACACCCTCCCAATTTTGACTTTACATCTCAACCAGCGGCGTCATTTAGGGGGCAGGAGGGGCAATTCCTCCCTCCCCCCAACAGTGTGAGGAATACATATACTTTAATAGATTGTCTACTAATATACTAGTACAAAACGTGAAAATGTTATGTCGGTAGTGCTCTTGACTCCCCCAAGCGAAGTCTAAAATGACGCTCCTGACCTCAACTAAAAATCCTGGCAGAATCCCTGTTTAATTGTCGTATCAGAACCCACTGTAAAACCACTACAATAACACAAGTATGACAAATATAGAGGATGTCGGGAGAAAGCAAGAAATATCATAAAATGAGCTTATTGAGAAAATCAAGTTTTAATTCCTTAATAGCCTACTGTTTAAACGGATCACCAAATATGTAATATTGTTTACTGTGGTCATTTATTACTTTTAAAACTTCGTTCCTTGACACTTTTGTACTTCCTATTTTCTCTAATAGAATGAACTATAAGTTACAGCACAAAATCGATAGAAATGGATCTGTTTTCTCTCGACATCCTTAATATGAAAATCAAAAATTCAAAACTCACCTCACTGTATGTAGTCCTCTACGAATCGAACAACTGTAGTTATCCACTAGTGTAACACAAGTCCAAGTTTTTCACGTAAATCCCAGAATTAATTTAAGATTTGTGTTAATTTATCACTTAACTTAGTGTCTCACTTCAGTGTTTAAAATAATATAGCATTCAGTTTTTAGTTATTTAATATGCTATTCACATATTTACAGGGGGGTCCCACTCACAAAAAAGCACTGGAAATTTTTATGCATCTTTAGCAGATTTTGCTAAATCGATTAACTGATCAGAAATAGCAAAATCTGTGGCTGAAGAATGTTTCAACTTTTCCTTTGTCAGTAGAAGCCCATTCATTAATGGAGTTCGCAATTGATTTCTCAATTTGTTCTTATTCATTGACACGGCCGAAAATATCCTTTCAGTTGCAGCTGATAAATGGGGGAGGCACAATACAGCTTTAACTGATGTTCCTAAATAAGGGAACATTGGTTCTCCTATGGCATTTTTCATGTCAAAAACTTTATTCCAAAAACACATGAATTCCTGGTCAGCTTTCAGTGCTTCTACATTCTTCAATAGTTGCCATTCTCGATCAAGATCTTCATAATTATTTTCTTCAACAACACAAGGAAAGTTAATAGCGAGTGGCATGATACTGTAAACTGAGTCTGATTTGCATACTTCCGGATTCAGCAGCGCCAAACCTTTTAATACGGGATCTTGGAAATTTATGCGCTTGAAAACTTGACAACAAAATTCAACATAAAAGGATAAACATTTCACCTTAAACTGTCGTATTTCTCTTTCTGACACTCCACTTCCATTTAAACTAAGTAAAAGGGCTTCAAATCTTGCACCTAGGTTATATACATTTTCTACATCTAAATAGTGTTCGTTGTTGGTTGGATTTATATTTTCAATTGGGGTACTTGTAATATAGTGTGCTTTCATAAAATATTTCATTTTGTTCCCCCACCCTAACGGTTGCCCCAAAAGCATTTGCCGCAATTTATAATGAAGCAGTAGGTTCCCGTTTCCCGAGCCCTCAAGCGAAGAACAACTAACCACTGCCAGAATTCTGTCTCGTTGGAGGAGGGGACCGGACGGCTCCTGTGTCCCACTTCCGCTCTTGTAAATACTATTATTGAAAAAAAAGACAGAAAAAAGTTACCAGGAACAGTGAACTTTTCGTACATTGTCAAATTTTCATGAGATTCCTTTTTCTCTCCCAAATGTATTTATAAGAAAAGGAGAGGAGGAAAAAAGTACTAGATTTGTTGGTGAACGTACTAGAACACTAAAATATTATAAAAGGTACTAGATCTAGTACGAAAGTACTAGCGGTGGTCACACTGATGACTATAGTTTTTGATGTGCTATCACGCGGAGCCACCTGCTGCGCCTCAGCTCTAAGTTGGTTAAATGCAATTCGTTCTGTGGCAGTACTCGAGATGGTTCTATCAAATTTTGATCCATTTACATTTTTAAGTTAGGTTAGAGCTTTGTATTTCTTTCAGCAGAACATGCACTAAATGTTGAATTCCATTACTACATGAAGATTGACTTCAGGAGGGCTTAGTGTAAATACAGTGTGGACGCATAGCATAAAAACTACAATGCATGAATAAGGTGTCTATCGGTCACGAAAGTCACTAAAGTCATGAAGAAGTCACGAAATTTAGTTTTTAGGTCACAATTTTTTTCGTCTGTACAAATATAAGTATACATTGGAAAATTTTGTTTTAAAACGTCAAAATTTACCTCCAAAAATGTCTATGGTCGGCTTTAGACGCTATCAAATCGCAAGCTTGAAAATTCGGCTCAATTCGCATCCAAATTTGCTTTTCAAAATGTTACTAAATTTTATGGTTTGGGAAAGAAAAGGTCACGAAATTTCATTTTGGAATTTTAATAGACACCCTGATGAAACAAACCAACTTGTGCTATGTGGCCACCAATAGACACAGATGTTAACAGTCAGGGCAGAACCGCAGCAGAGGGCCCCGACGCTGCATCTGTAGGGAGCAGGCGCGTCAGCGATTCGAGTATATGCATAGACGAATATAGTGGAAAAGCACACTTAAATATGCAATACTTTCACTATTACTGAAAATTCATTTCCGTATGCTATGCACTGACAGTAATTACTTATATTCATACCCACATTCCTTCACGAAAAATGGTTTACATCGTATTTTACCTATAAATTTTGTATTCGGTAAAACCGTCTGCTGGAATGAACTTGTTGTGTTTTACACTAGTTTGTACAGCATATGTTCGTTCGTATGATTTATTTATACCTATAACTGTTAAGCACTCTTAAATTCAATCAGAACACCAAAACCTAATATGATGTAATTATTTATGTAAGTGTGCCAAAGGGTGTGAAATTGCATTTTCAATAGCTGACATCTACGGAATATATTCCAGATTTTTGTTTAATTGTACTGCTGAATGATACAAGGGAAACAATATTGAATCACAGTTTGTCCCTAACCTGTGTTCAGTTATGTTTGGAAAAAGGCAAGTTTTCACTTTGAATCGGACAGTGACTGGAACCGATTCATCTGACACGATTCTCGGAGCAATTTAGGAATTATTTCCCAAGTACGATTCAATTCATTCAATTCAACAGAGCAGTCTAGGAATCAGTTCCTCGAAACATACCACCTACCCTCTTCTCGTTACTCTCCTCCAGAGGGTGAGGTTAAATTTGCATTGAAGTTGGACCACCCGAGCGTGACGTAATGTCACGTGGTATTATCATGGGGCTCAAAATGCAACAGAACAAACCCTATGGTGCTTCGATCCCCGTTCGCTCACTCAGGGTATGTTTCGTAACATAGGTAAATCACTTTTTTTTATATATACCAATAAAGTTGTGTGTGCAAAGTGGACTAATTACCCCGTGACATTACGTCACGACTGGATGGTGCAACTACAATGTAAATTTAACTACAACTTCCCCTTGAACTCACTCCCAGACTACTCCGGAGAATAGAAACATCTTTGGTAACTGCTTTGCAAAATAGTCAGGAAACCGGTTCAGATAAATCAATTGTTAAAGAACCGTAATTGACAAGTTCTCCAAATTCTAGATCAAAAAACAGCAACAGATAAAACTAACACACTTTAAATGAAGTGAAAACCGGTTTCATTTTTCTGTGAGAACACATTTCGTAATTTAAAAAAATGCAAAATACATCGAGAATAAAAAAACATCCCAATTTAAAAATTAAAAAAACACTCTCCGCTAATGATATAGATCTAGCCTGGCCCCACCTATTAAACCACCTGATTCTTCAACTAGAGTTTCTAACCAGACCTCCTGACAAAACGTTAGCCAGTCGGAGACAACGTTTTAGTACTTAATGTTTTCGCCATACCAGAACACTCATAAATAATAAACTCGTAATTACTGGTTCCATACACGAAAAAATAACACAAGAGCACTTGCCCAATACTCAAGTTCACGTTACTGAAAAAAGTTCGCGTACTTGACAAGCGCATAAACCTGACACACACCGACTGCAAGTAGATAGGAAGGGTGACATCGCACTAGAAAACTTTCATAGGACTGTAGACAGAGACCAAGTGGAAAAAATATGAACTACCATCAATCTATCTTGCAACCAAGGATGTAGCATCAAAGGCACAAACAGTTCCAGGAAGTGACTGAACGTATAAGAACCGATTGAAGTCACTGTCCGAGTCAAAGTAAAATCTTGCCCGGAAAAAAGTATAAATGTTAAATTCTATTAGGAACTTCATCGATTGTTTATATCATGGTAAACGGAGTTAACTTGATTATTTTTATTCGAAATTTGTTATGTAATTTGATGAGAGAAATCAACTGTTGAACATCTCGATTTCTGAGGGTGACCAAATCGAAGTAATTTCCACAGTTAAAAGGACAAGAAGCTCTATCGTAGTATAATGCTTCGATGGACTATTTTGCATTCATTTTTCCGCACTATTGTAATTTATGGGGCCTACTTATATTCATGAAATATTGGTTTCTCTTACAACACAAGATTGCTGCACGTTTTGCAAATAAGAACAGAAATGGAACACTGAACTGCTGAACAAGACTGTATCATTCATAAAAATAAATACTTTGCATGTTACGTTTCGATCTTCTAACCAGTCTTGTTCAGCAGTTCAGTGTTTTATTTCTGACTTCTCTACTGTATGTGAATCAGATAGATCTGCTGATTATCCACGGTCACTTCACAGCAGGAGTTTCTGTAACCAGTCTGGCTCATTTAACGTTTTCGATTTTGATCTGGTCTCTTTCTTCCTTGGTGAGGTTTGCTGATAGGGTGCAAAGTCAGCTTTGAGATGAATAAATGTTTAGTGTGTGGTTATTCCATATCAAATCATCCGGTAAAATGTGAAAATAAAACCCACCTATTCAGATCTTTATGCAGTTGCTAGAACCAGTAAGTTATTAAAGCATGTAAAAATTCAAAGTTTGAGAAAATTACTTGTAAAAATTGCGATTTTCGCTTCTCCTTGCTGGTACGTGCGTGGATGTCGTAAGGAACACTAAGAATTCGAAATTGCTACAAATAAGAGAAGCTGAATTTCACAGACACTGTTGTGAGCGGCAGAAATCAAGATTCTTAAATTAGGTCTCTTGGGTAGTGCGCGTCTCATGAATTGAGAAACAAGGATTGAGGTATTCGAAAGATGTTTAATTATGTCTTGTTGATTTATGTGTAGGTGTATTAAATTACGTCCGAGAGAATCCACAGAATGCCTTCACTGAAATAACACATTATGAACCAAAACTCACCGGCAATTTGTTGTTTCAGGATGCTTTATGATGTTTCGGTGGCGATGACCCTTCTCTACCAATAAGTTGGCTGTCTTCAATTCTCTGTCTTCTGGTCTAGATCCACTTGGAATCCTGGACTAGTAGTGATGCTGTAGACTCTCTGCTTCCAGACTTGTCTCCAACCGGAGTCGCCTTGGCGTAAGTTGTGGTGGTGAAGCGAAGACTGCTCCAAAGGTCGTCTCGATCTTACTCCTCAATCTGACGCTCCCATCTTTCTCTTCAATCTCTTAAGTGGAGTATTTCTGTGGTGTCGTTGTTTTATGTTTCATTCTCACTCGTAGTGTGTTTGCTTCCGCCTTGTTTCGAAAACTAAGATTTTTCACCTTCGTCTTTGCTCAAGATACATTAGTCCGTTAAATTTTGACAATTTGTGAATTCTACTCGGTGTTCCATGAGCACCTAGATTTACAAACGTTTGCACTCTTACAACATTTCGGCATGTTGTATCTGAGTATTAGTTCGCATTTTCTTTCTTTTTGAGGTATTAAATACCTTTATTTGTTTATCTACTTTTCCTGATTCTAAGTTGAATGTCCTCTTATTACATTGTACAGTCAATATATAATTTAACAATTTTGGAAATACATTAGTTATATCTCAATGATCGCCTGTTTGTGAATAGTATTGAAAGGAAAACGTCATAATTCAGTGCCTAATGAATGCCGACTTTTTTTTTTTTTTTTTTTGCCAAATATCAACCAAAGCATATAGGTTATAAGGAAAACTGTTGTGTCAATTTTGCGCATCTGGCTGGTCTAGTAGAAAAGTAACTATTGTTCAGGTTAAATAATTTTCTGAGTGTGCCATTTGAACTGGACTGGAAAATTAAAGACGAACATCAAAGGGAAATTGTTTTATTACTATGGAGTTAGTGATTCATAACCCACTTTTTCATATCACCATCCTTGTTAAGGCATTTGTAACACGCCACCAGCTTCTATATACCTGTGTCAAAGAATTCTGCCGACAAGGACTGGAACCAGAATGTCACAACCATCTACAACTTACGTTTGCTGCGCTGTCAAAATTTGTCTGGCAGAAGTCATTTTAGTTGGAGATACAAATCGGAGTCGCTTGGCGCGAGTTCGAGCCGGTAGGGAAATGGTCAAAGATTTCGCAACCAGTCCTCGTCAGCCATTGCGGTGTTCATCGTACATATTAGTGTGGCTTGCTGAATTGTTTGCTCAATCTTCTGACCTACTTTCGCTCGTGACATCCGGTCATGCACTTCGCACAACTGCCGGTTGATCTCTGACGATGAAAGCTTCTTAGCGTAGAAAGCCCGGTTACTGCATATACCTCGTACCCGGCGGGAGATTATATGCGCACTACTATTTTTATCATATGACAATTCTTTCACCACTGACTTCACACAACTGCGCTCCCGCAAGTTATGACTGTGTTCCTCCTTCATTCATACGTAAAAACATTTCGCTATGAACACTCATGCCATTTTGGAAACTACCGTTACTTTCTGGATGAGCCTCGCAGATTACGGAGGTATATTGTTAAGTTAGAGATCACAGAATCTTAATCCTTGATTCTCTTGTGTGATCTTTGATTCTTGGCTAGTTGGATTGGAATTCAGCTTGCTTTCAGTACTGAGGCTATATCAAACACAGACCTACAGCTTATCTTGAGATGCAGACCACACGAGGGGACTACTGTGGCTCAATGGCAGAGCGCAAATCTTTGGTGCGGAGGGTTAATGATCCACTTTCATTATTCATTCTTGTTCCTTCAGTCTAAAATTGAGACTAATGAGACATTAAATTATCTAAATTTGTTTCTCCTATATTTGCCTATCTTGTTCCTGTATTTGTCTTAATTTTACCAGTGTAAGAACGATCACATTAACAAATAGTTTGATAGACTTCAGGTTGTACAGCGCTGTTATTAAATATATTTTCATAATCCGTAGAATGCATTTCAATATTTACAGGAGATTTGCAAGTAATGCGTAACCTACATTTTTTTTTCACTTGTTCAAATTGAAAGACAATTTAGACAATACCAGAAAGGAAATCTAATTGTTACCAGACTTAAGTGAGATCTTATTATTGTGAAGCATTCCAGTTGCTTTGTTTCGACGCATAAACTTTTTAATTGTGTATAGGTTACCGCAATACTAGAATAATCAAGTTGGATACCACTTTGTAATCCAAACTGCGAAATACTGGACGTAACAATGTCTCATTCATTAATATATGTTTAAAAAAGAAGTGTGCTGTTCGTTTTTGCTTTATAATATGTATGTTAATGTTGCACTGATCCAACATTTGCGAATTAGTCCTTGAAAATTGGAGTAAATTGGAAAGAAAACGGGAATGCACGGAACAGATCCCTTTGTGTATGACAGAAATGTGTGGTACACATAATACTTACACTCTGGAAGAGAGTGCTGTCGGGATAAGACCCGGTCTGTAGCTAGGAGGCATCTTGTTCTTACATTTGGAAATCTGCGACATCATCTTCTCTTCACACACGCTCCTGCCGTGTGTCAATTCAGAAGGAAATCAGAAACAATTAACTAATGGACGTGGATAAAAGAACATGTTGCAACTAGACTATGTTCATGTAAATTTCCTAAAGTAATTTTTCATTTTTAGAAAACACATTCTCCACTGCATTTTGTTAGGAACTTCCCGATTACGGAAATAGTTTGTTTTCAATTTCCAATGATGGAATTTTTCCATCAAAAGTGCCAAAGGATACTACACAGATGTCAATCCTCCATCTCCCGACCCAAGGGGAGTCTTACTCACCCATTTGGGAGGTTATGCAGCAAAATCAGCTGCACTTGAAAAGGTGTCCCTAAGTAGAACCAAACAAAGGGAGAGAAAGAGAACGCAATATTTTAAAGACTTGCTTGTAATTTTCATTATTATACAGTAGAGTTCTGCACGGCTTAGCTTTGAATTTCACCTAGAACCTTTGTCACGGCAAAAAGACAAATAAAAATAAGAAGACGAAGAAACAAACAGGAATGCATACACATGGAAAAAGTAATACAGCAATACTTTGTTCTACGAAATGGTGTGACCCAAGTCTTTTTCGGTATGACATGTCTTTTCATTCCTTTGTTTTATTATTTTCCTTCTATTTCTGTCCATCGTGAATAAGAGTCGAGAACTAATTAATGCAACTAAATGAACAGTATTAAAGAGGGGAAAAAAGGAAAATTGTTGCGCTTACGAACGCAATTGCATTTCGACGCATACTCGTTGCATGGTTGTACAGCAATAATTTCAAAGGAGGCACATTGGTAGAGCGCTTACCTCTGGTGCGTGGGATTTCTGGTTCGATTCTTGGCTAAGTAAGGAATTATTAATTAAATTTCTGGGCTGTCGGAATCTATGGCCATTTAGCCCGTCACGTATGTGAGGTATGACGTCCCTCGGCGAGTACACTATCCGATGAAAGGAAAGGAAGAGGCCTGGGATCATTATGTTAGGTACCATCCCAACATTTGCCTGGTGTGAATGAGGGAAACCAGGAAAAAACTCACTTAGGATGCTGGCCTGAAAAACCCTTTTTAAACTTTTTCGACCGAGTGTCCCCACCGGAAAACCCTGTTAAGTAAGTTTGTGTTGTATAACATCGTGTCCGTGTGTTTTCTTGGGATACTCCCGTGTCCTCCACTTTGTCATTCCATCAATTCTTCCATAATCATTCACTTGCCTTAATCATCGCCTCCTTAGGCTAAAGGGCATAATCGTGGACGTTAAACTGAAAGATTTCATTTTTACCAGTAATTTCTAATGGAATGTCCTGTGATGGCAGTTTGCTACTCTCCTTCTCGGAAAACTGCACGAAGAGAAGAAGGAGATGTCAGATAACCTGAAGTTAATAAAAAATAATGGTGACAAGTAAACAAGAACATGGATAGTGTAGTAGAAAGGTTTTCTGGCAAGGTATTCGTAGATCCATTACTACACGTACACCACCACCATTTGCTTCTTTCGTTTTCCTGACTCATTCCCTTCCCCTCCTTTGCTAAGGCCTGTGACAAACATCTTGGCATTTCAGCTAAACTAATAAAACGCAAGCTCTGGCGCGACGTTGCCAAGTGGTAAAGGGGTGTGGCTATGGCTAAGCAGACGAACTATAGTGCGATCAGGTGGCAAGGGATAGACGTGGATGTATATAAACTAAACGTGGCAATAAAGCTGGCCTCTCATTTGCTAGCAGCATTTAAACAGAACTTGGATCGCCGCATTCAAATGCCAAGATGTTTGTCACTCTGTTTAGTTGTGTTTCTCTTGCCTTTTCTCAATTGTAAAAGCGCGCTCCTACGTTATACAGTCCTCCAGTTGAAAATTACTGTTTTAGGCAATGTTATTGATAAGTTATACAGTTATGAAGTCACTCCAAGTAGTTTTGGAGCGACATTTTTTGTATGCTTAAGAGTCGGCGGGACTCAAGTGAACTTGACAAATCGAAGGTATCAGCTTCCTCAGTTTCTCCTTTCAGTACAAAGTGTTTCCTTATTTTGGCAACAGATGGGGTTGTTGCTGAAATGCCGTCAAAGCAAATGGCACCCCTCCTTTTCCTTCTTTTCCCCTGCATGTGGTCAAAGTTGGACAGCGCAGGAGGGGGTGGTTACGGTTGCAAATGGGACAAAAGAGTGAAATTCCTTGTTTTGGAGAAACAGAACTGAAGAAAAAATAAAGAGGGACCAACATGATATCAGCCCTCAGTCCCGCGTCTAGAGAGCCACTCAAATATCTACAACGATCACAAACATATCATAGAGAACTAAAGCACTTGTCGCCTGTCTCTTTCTCAAAGGATTTCTACCTATGGTAAATAACAGAATAGTGCGGGAAGAGTCTGATATAAAATGAAGAACCATGCCAATATTAAAAAAAAAAATAAATAAAATAAAAAAAACACAGAAGAGTCGATATTCTAATTTATTTAGAGCCTTCCTGGTTTAAAAAAAAAAAAAAAAAAAAAAAAACTTGGAATTGAAAGGCAGAAAACCCAGGCAAAGATCTGAAATGTATTGACAATGTGATTCTTTTTTAGTGGAATCCATTTCCTTATTTTCTTTTCAAAATATGACAACCAGATTTACCCTCTCACCTTCACATTCGAATGGTCCTGGATTCGATACCAGTGGCTGACCATCCTGAGTTTTTTTTTATCCTATTACAACAGGAAAGGGCCGCAATGTTACATTCAGCTTTAGGGACCGGCTTAGAAGGACAGGAGGGAGCATATGCCCTGCTTGGTTGTTGGTTTTTATTTTAGGAAATAGACCACTTCATTAGCAATAGAATTAAAAGATGTGTCACCTTCTTCAGGAAGATACACTCATGTCCAAAATTATTGTCGCATATCTATAAATATGTTGTTGTAGGAATATAATTTGATAACGAATTCATCCGGTATTTCTTATAATGTTAGTATGTGTACAATCGGCAGAGGTATATGGCAAATTTCATGTCAAACGAGCAGTAAATAGGAACAATAAAACGAAAATAAAACTTTCGTGTCCATTTAGCAACATTTTGTTTTACTCATTCTAATTTTGGTATTTATAAATATTTTCCTATGAAATTTACCACATATGCATTTCCCAATTGTGCACATAGTATCAATATTAAAAGTACCCAGCAAAATCATTATTACATTATACTCTTACAAGAAGACAGTTATAGATATGCGACAATCATTTGGGCATGAGTGGACAATGACGTAACAAGTGTTTGTTTCAAACATTGAATAAGTGTTCGTATAAATTGAACTTATTTCCTAACGTCATAGAACTAAGAACTGTTGCAGAGCGACGTAAGTCCGGTGACAATACAACATTCCATTGTTATTTTCATACTTTGCAATATATCTATTTATTTTAAAAGCAAATTTTAATTTTTTTTTATTTTCAACTTCTTTATCCTAAAATAAATACTAGCATATAACCAGCCCTGGTTTCCCTGGTTGCATTTCACTTTAAGATTTGGAAAATGTGTCCAACGAATAAAAAAAATGATAAAACCCCTTTTAAAGACATTCTTTTGTTAATCAACTCGCACTAAAAAGTTAAAAATAATTTTGTTTATGCAAGACTAAATAAAAAGAATGGGGCGCGTCATTTTAAGAATTTATAAAGTAACTTTAAGCCTATATTAGAGTGCATCTCATTTTTTTTTTAAGTCATGCATAAACAAAATTGTTTTTTACTTTTAAGCGCGACTTGATTAATAAAAGAATTCCTTTAAAATGTTTATTATTATCTTTTTTATTATTGTTAATGTTTCCATCCTTGGTACAGGGTGTTTATTTTGGTAAGGTACCGTATGATGCGTTTCTATACTATTAGGGTATATTAAAATTTAGTTTCCTATGCGTTACTACATACTGTACATTAAACAGCAGTTTATTTTTAAAGAATTACTACCGAATATAGAGTGTTTCTCCGCTAATAAGAGGGAGACAGATTGAGGGTACCAAACACCCCTACCGTTGATTGAGAAATATTTAGGTGTCGACACTGATGAGCAACATCTACATTTGAATTTGAATGTTTTATGGGCTTTAGACAATTGATTCAGACCGGGATACATGAGGGACGGAATGTTGGAAGCAAGTAGTCCAGTCCCTAGTTTGAATGCCTGGAATGAGTAAGGACTCTTCCCCCCTTGGTAAAACCTGCCAGAATTGGAAGCAATATCAAAGAAACACTGCTTCGAAAAGAGAGAGCAAACATGCATAAATAGATAGTCAGAGTCGGATTTAGGTTTAGTAGGGCTCCAAGCTGTTTAAGGTAATGGGGGCCCTTTATGTGTCCAGATGAACATAGGCACCCTACATACAGAAATAAAGAAACTAGAGATAATTTAGGAAGCACACTAGCAGAAGGAGCCCCATTAATTACATGAATGTAGGCTACACAGTAGGAAGCACTGTTGCTTCGTATATTTAAATTTTATTTTATTTTTTTTAATTTCCTTATATTGTAGAAATGCATATCCAGTTTTTCTTTAGATTTTGGAGCCCCCAAGAGAGCGGGGTCCTAAGCTATAGCTTGTTTATCTTATACGAAAATCTGGCAGTGTAAATAGTATACATATACAGGCTCGGATCCAAGAGTGGCTATAGAGGCTATAGCCCCCCCTCCTTGACGCTCAGGTATACACTGGATAAAATGGGCTTCAATCCTGTTTACTCTGGATAAAGAGGCAAACTATGGTTTAGCTCCTCCCTTGATCATATCCTGGATCCGCCACTGTATATATATATATATATATATATATATATATATATATATATATATATATATATATATATATATATATATATATAATATTTCAATGCCGGCCTTGAACCGATCGCTCCAAATCGGGCCCCGCGCTAGAGTCGTCTACTCTACTGTCCAGTCTCTAATCTACTCTCCAGTACCGTTTTAACAGTATATTAGGCCCAAAGCAAACAAGTGTGTTGTGGTCCCTATGACTAAAGTTTGCTCCTAATACATGACATTATGTTCGCGAGGCCCCCAGTCAAGTGAATCTGTTCTGCTACTCTCGGTTATCAAATACACACAACAGCATATTACAATACAGGTG